>NC_091668.1:15570000-16225000 GCF_042453785.1 Malus domestica
AACCAAATACATATTATAACTAATGTAAATAATATTAATAGTTATCCATAAAGCATAAATTTATTAATTAAAGTCATATATAACGTCCAAATAAATCTTATTTCATAAAAAAAAAAAAAAACAAATAAACTTCAATCCTCCTTCGGGGCATTAGGAACTCCCCCACGCTCTGCATCCCGCTGCACATCGAACTTCCATTGCCGAAACTGCATCTTGAAAAGGTCATCCAGATACTTCCACTGCTTCTCATCGGTTTCATTGGTGCGAAAATTAACTAAACACACAAATTAAACCCTCTTGTTGACAATTGTATTATGGATAAGTAGGGATCGTTCTGGACCAGGGATTAGGAGGGATTGCTAATCTACTCTAAACTGACTTAGAAACACAAAAATAAACTTAAAACACTTAACAAGACTCACAAGACTCAAAACAAACTTAAAAGACTCAAAACTGCCCAAAAACAACACTAAGGTAGTTTCTGCTACTAACACAAGTTTTGGACGAAAATTGATTATATCTTGACTCAAAACACTTCAAAACACAATCTAAAACAAGTTCTAACTAATATGACTCAAAGAAATAAGGTGGGGTTGATTTTGGACGAAAATAAGTAAATCAAGACAAAAACAATTTAAACAGATTCTTAGACAAATTTAGGTGAATTGATGGGTGATGGGTTAACTAGGGAGTTCTTCTCCACACATGACACACTTGCATTCAAATTGATTTCCAATTGCTTCTCTCAATAAGTCATGAAACTCAATACTCCAAGTTAACTGTGACAGCACTTTTTTAACCTTCAAGTTCTCCTTAAGTTAATGAATTGGATGGGAAAGCACATACAACAATTCAAAGCATTCTCTAAACGTCCCCTACGTGAAAAGCACAATAAAGGTACAATCAAAGATCATTAAGTTTCATGAAAACTATAAGCATTGACAAGGCAATTGTAACTATGAAAAGCATGAAACTTTTGCCAAGAATTCACTTAACACGATCGTTTATAAGCGACCTCCACTACTTGCAAATATAAGTTTGTAACTATTAGGTGAAACTCCCTTATATTTTAGCTTCAAATCCTTGCATGAAAACTAAGTGTGCACTCTTAATAAACATACAAGAATAAGTTATCAATCAAACGGTTAAGCAAATTGAATTCACAACTTATGAAATAACAACTTAAGGTAATCAATTCATAATGCAAATATAATCATGGTTTTGAATAGCCCCCTAGCCAAGAAGGGCTTAGTTTCTCACGTCCACAAAACAAAGATACATAAATTTAGACATTAAAAACAAAGAATGAAAACACCTAGAAACGCTCCAACAATCCAACGTCTTGAATGGCAAGCACGTCCAAGGGTCTCCTTCCTTCTTCTATGCTGCGGCACAAGGGATGGGTGAAGGTTTTTGTGGTGGTGGATGGATATAGGTTGGTTATGGGGAAGGGTGGAGTGTGGAATGGCTGATTAGAAGAGAAAAGAGTTCGGCATAAAGGGGTTTATTTATAGGGATGGGAAAGTCCTAACCCTAATTAATTTAAGGAAACATAATTTCAGCCCAAATCCATAAGAAAAAAGGCTAAGGAACATCAGAAATCAAGAGGGGAAAAGGAATGTGGGGTGCGGCAAAGCAAGGGAGAAAGGGAAAGAGGATATGTGGCAGATTTTGGAAGAGAAAGGGAAAGGGAATTGCGGCAAGGAAGGATCCTTGCAGATTTGGTGTGGCATGGACTTTAGGGAAGGTTTAGGGCTTCTAGAATATGTAATTAAATGTCCTAACATATTTTTGGAAACCTTTTGTGGCTGGAACATAGGTGAGGAAGGATTAGGAAACTTCCAAGCCAAGAATAGAAACTTTCAAGAATGGAAACCTCCAAGAATAGAAGCTTCCAACTTTAGGCACTTTGGCTTCCAATTCTGAACTCTTTGTTCTTCATTTTCATTTCTTCATTTCTTTCATCTCATTATTCATTCCTAGCCTCCTTTGATCTTCAATTTCGTCTATCCACCTTGCTCCAAGCATAAGCTATCCATTCCATGCCCAAAACTGCTCCAAAAGGCTCCAAAATGCACATGTTTGCATACTTTGTCCTTAAAACCTGAAATTGCCTGAAAATAGCTTAAAATACTAAAATTACTAAGTACTAGCAACGTAAATGCAAGGAAACAAGCGAATTAAGTCGCATAAATATGCTCCTATCATTCATCAACATCCCAATGAACCTATATTAATGCCAATAACAATAAATTAGTAATTAAAAAAATACTACTTTTTAACAAAAATAATTATACATTCTTTATTACAAACTTATTGATAACTCCCACAGCATGGACTTTTTCAACTCCTCAAGCACCATTTTCCAAGACTCAAACTTGGTAGAACATTGACTTTGCACCAAACCCCCAATATCAAACCTAAGTTCAGCGTACGCATCTGCCCTACTTTTGTCTTCAAAGTAGGGCACTCGTTTACAACTGTACCTCTCTATTCGCAACACACGTTTCCTCATATCTTTTTCTACCACAAAATTTTAAAAGTAATAAATTATTTCAACCATATTAAATATAAAACAACTAATTCAACAATAAATTTATGTTTTTCCTTTCCCTTCGCGAGAGCCTTCTCCCACACAACTTTTCGTTGAATCACAAACCGAATCAGCCATTGCCTTTGAAACAAAACCTTTGAAAACTAGGGGTCTAAAATTGTGTTTATATAGAACCCATAACACTTTGCATGACGAACCCCTTGGTCGCACAAGATGCACTATAAATGCACACCAAATATGAGCGGTTGAAGGGCATCTGACTGTTTTAGTGAAACTTTGCGCGACGAATATGTGGAAATATTTGTTGTCCAAACATTTTGCGGCAAAATTGTTTTTTCTCACTTTTTCTTGTGCGACGAGTGTTGGAAATGTGCCCTAAAACCAATCATATGATGATACTTTACGGACATTTCACATGTTAAACTAATATAGTTTAATTTAAAGGGCAAAGATTATTGTTTGAAGCCATCTCATATAAATGTTATACGCTTAAACGATAAGTCCAAGGAATATGTAATTGGGAGAATGCGATCTAAAGAAGTTAGATTCATGAGATCATTCTCTTCCGTATACATATCCTAAACGTTCCTGATCATAGGATTGCCAATTGGGCATTGACAGTCCGTTAAGATCAGTACGTGTTATGTCTTCTCTTAGGGAGAGTGACTGGTCTCGAGTCATTGGTGTGACTAACACCAAGACAAGCATGTAGGTGCTCAATAGAGAATGAGTCCACTGAACACGATGAACAAGGAGTTCTCATACTCATGTCACATAGAACTTATGGTTGGGATAATGCAAAGTAGTCTTTTGACCTGAGGCATCATAGTTGTCTTGTGGTTAGGTCCTTGATCTTTGACTATGTCAAAGTCACTCCGTCAGAGGGTGTCCACGGCATAGTTGGGGTTAAGCCATTTAGTCATCGAGGTAAGTGAATGCGCAACAAGGGATCTCTAACCTTCAAACTGTTTGAGGGAGAATACTCTATGATACGATTAAGAATCTATGGCCAGAGTATGAATAAGATTTAGGAAGTCGTTCCAAATCACATTCAAGGTAATCATATAAGTAAGAGAATCACATTGGATAGTAGACATGAATAAACTATCAAACCAAACAATGTGGTCAAGAGTATTGTATTAGAGAAAGACCGTATTGCATTGTAATCCTAAACTGAATAGGTTCTCCACCTCTTCTAATTAGCTTGGGTAACCATGACATACTGCTAGGTGTCACTCATGGTTTGTGGAGCCCTAAACGTGTATAATCACTAAAGGGAGAATTGAAAGTAAGTTTCAATTCACAATCGATTTGAAAGAGTTCTAATCGCCCACTGCCTCGCTAAAAGGAACCTAATGGATCGTACACCGTGTAAGGTAGAGATTGAAGAAACAACGGAGATGAGTAAGGACAATTAAATGGTTTAATTGTTTATGGCAAAAATTAATTAATATGTTAATTAATCAAACGAATAAGTTCGTTTTAAACCTTGAGTTAGTTTTGGGCCTTAAAGCCCAAATTAGGCTTCGAATCGTCAAGCCCATTAGCTTAAGTTGTATGACAACTTAACAAACAAAATTCAAGAAGCCCAAAACAGCCCAAAGGCTTGGGAAAACCGGCCATATAGAGAGGGGTAGTGAACTTGGCTTAATTGCAAGTTTACCACTCCATTGTGAGGTGGTATAAATGCAACTTTATAGCCATTTCATCCTTAGGGTTTCTTTTAGAGAAAAGATGAGAACACAAGCTCCATTTTTCTCTCTAAGAGGCCGGCCACCCTAGAGGATTTTAGCTAGCAATCTTACTTCCTCTAGGTCACTCATCTCTTCTTCAAGTACTACCTTGGTGTGGAGACTTAGAGGTTCTCAACTTTGGGAACTTGGAGAATCCTTTCAACCATCCTCATCCAAGAAATCCATGGAGCTAAGAAGCAGGAATGAAGGCCCTCTCCTTGGGTGATTAGCCTTTGCTTATGCAAAAAGAGGAATCAACAAAGGTATGAAGTTTCTCAACTCACTTTGTTTTGAGTTGAGTCTTGGTTCACCCTTCTACTAGGCTTTGAATTTCATGGGTAATGTTTTGTTTTTGAGTGCATACAAGCATGATTCTGCCTTTAGTTGTTAATTGCATGCCATAGATGTTGCTTAAATGAACATGTTTTTTCACAAAATTTCCTTCAACGAGCACACGTGTTAGTTGCATGAAGTATTCTTACGCGATGAATATTTTCATCACATAAAGTTATTTTTTTTAATTTTTTTGTATCCTGCCATTTTTTCGTGACCAATCTATTGTTTCGTCGTGCAAGTGCCACTTAGGTGACGAAAATAGTTTTGTCGCGCAAGCTGTTTTTTCTACTAGTGCTTCCTTTCATTTTGGCTCGTCTCTTTTCAACACAAGCGCATCACAACCTTTGACACAAAAGCACCCAACATATTGATTACTGTTGGATGAGTTTTATTTAATCTATCTACAATACAAATATCAAACTTTTAAAGTAGAGAAATTATATTCATGCACTCCAAATTACTTTTCCCATACCTTTTTATTTTTTTAATATTTTCTACACACCACTAGCACTTGATAAATAAATATTAAAAAAATTAAAAAAGTGTGGGAGAAGTAATTTGGGGTGTGTGAATATAATCTCCCTTAAAGTAAATCTAACGGTAATTAATAAAGGGGTAAGTATCACCACTACTTTATAGTGGTGAGCAAAAGTACACTCATTTTAAGTTATAGATGGATCGACTTAATTATGGAGGGAACACGATTAAATTAGGATTAGGAGAGTGTAAAAAGTCTTGTATAAGGCTTAGTCATTGTCTTTGCCATTTCCCTTTTTATCTTTTGGTACCAATTGGACTGTACTACTTTTAATCTGTGAAAAGGAATTGTTAGTTCTTAATTTATAAAGCTCAAACGGAAACCAAAATGAAATAAAGTGATAGATCTTATGTATATATTGTTGTATTAATATATTTTGTTTGAAGTTGATCAGTAGCATGTGTATTATTTATAGTGTTACTAATTCATGGATTAATTCAACATATTATTTGCATGTCACTCTAATTACATTAAGTTTCTCATATATAATTTGCAAACCTACATTTCTTAGCACAAACACATACTTTATATGGTAGGTTTAGGTTATCCAACGATGCATTATTAGGTATGCACATTACAAACTTAAAGTCGTTATAAGTTAGTTTTTCTATGAGTATGTTTTTTCAAAGAGAAATGAATTTCACTCTTCTTTTTTCTCCTCTTAGCCTGTTTATCTCATTATTCTTCTTTGATTTATTCACTCACATGATTAAAAAAAAAAGAGATTAACTAATACTTTAGTATAAATGTCAAACTTATTCTGTATTTTTGTTTAATGTTTGATACATTTTTTCATTCCCAAATCTATATTAAAATTTGATTTTATTGACATGCTCTCTCGCAATTGATTTATGTTTGACTTTCGAGTTTCGACGATAAATGTACCTAAATGGAAAAATAATGAGTATATATACCAAGATAAGTATAAATAACTAAAACTCTCGGTATGTAAGAATCGATATGAAAGCATTGGTACACAAGTTTTGTGAGGAATGAAAAACTTCAGTGAGAATCGATATGAACGCATTGGTATGCAAGTTTTCGGTATGTAAGAATCGATATGAAAGCATTGCAAGTTTTGTGAGGAATGAAAAACTACACGTGTTCATGAATAATTTGAAAATACCATTTTTTGTGAGTACAATGATATATTTTACACTAAAAAGAGAGGAAGTTCGGTTAAATCACACAATGTGTAATCTGATTTGGTATCGAATCCATCGAATCTAAGACCTTTCACTTACAAGTGAAGAAGAATACTACCAGACCGTAATACTGAGTGACAAAATCATACCATATTGAAGTATTTTTTTTTAACGTGAAGTGAATGATCGAAATTTTAAGGCTATTATTAATGACTCCTCAATTTTGACATTTTTTTTATTATTAAAACCAAACAATGTTGTTTCAAAACAAAGCGTTTTTCTTGCGGCTGGGGTGTGGCAGTGCCCAGGTGTCACGTCTGTGGCACTGCTGGAGTAGATTGCAGTTCGACATGGAGTTCAGCTGGCTCACGCAAGGGTTTATTTTTTTCACGCTGTGCTTGAGAGTGACTCCTCGAAGGCTACAGACGTACTTAACAGGACTTACTCGGGCTCGTCGGCAGTGGGTATGATTGCGGATGATGTGTTAAAGGTTGCATCCAGTTTTTCAAATTTGAATTTTGTTTTCTCGTTTATGTGATAGGGTTCCATCATTTAACAAAGTTTGCTTTGTCTATTAGTAATAATTTAGTTTGGACCGAGGAGTCTCCTACTCTTATTCAGGATGCGAAGTTTGCCTTGTCTATTAACAATAATTTAGTTTGGACCGAAAAACCTCCTATTCTTATTCAAGATCTCCTCCTCCAACACATATGTAGCTCTTCATGAGCTTATTTCTATTCAATACAACACTTTCCTTTCAAAATTAAAAAAAAAAAAAAAGGCGTTTCCTTGTTAATGCATATGTAGGAAAAAAATAGTTGCACAAAATAAAAGGAGAGATAATTTAGTTAATGCATATGATGACTGGCATATGATTAAAGGACTAAAGTCAAATTTTAATCTCACATAAGATATTAATTAAAAAGTAATCTCCTTAAGCACCTTAAACCCTCAATCTTTTTAGTGTCATTCTATATTGGTCTCAACCTTTAACGAAAAAATTAATTGGCTTTGACGGATGTGATATTTTCAATTGGTTGAATACTTGTTTTTAATGTTTAAAAAGATTGAGACTAATTAGAATGACCCTAAAAGATTGAGGAGTTTTATGTACTTAATACAAAGTTTAAAATATCGCTTTTATAAAAACAATATTAGGGCGGAGGAGTGAGAGAGAAAAAAGTGTGGTTGTCAATTCCCCTTCTCAAAAGAATGTGACTCCACCGACTATCAATAACCTAATCATGTCAATGCCTTGACTATCAAGTATTCTTATACTAGTCTTTGACAAATCATCGGTATATATCCGATTACTCTCCAAATTCCTTTGTTTCGATACCTTGTCCAATCTATATGTGATGAATTTATCCCACGCCTAATTAACTATAAAAATTAGCTAGCTAGACACACATATAAAAATTAGCTAGGAGATGACACTTTACCATAGTGGAAAAAACAATCATGCTTATACACTTTTGTGCACGTTCAATTCTCACCGATTTTCTTCCTCTTTAACAACTAGCTGTCTACTTCACTATGATTACGGCCTTTAACAATTATCATTCCATTTTGCACGCGAACAAGTTTGCAGGTGAAAATAGCAGTCTATCACAATCACCCCCAGAAGAAAAAAAAGGTTTCTGACTAAACCTTTACCCTTACATATTCCTCCATAATTACGACGAGATTTCTTACTTGTAATTGTCAAAAACTGCGAATCAAAGTCCCTGGTGGTTTCCCAACTCATAGTTATCTATGATATTGCTAGGTTGGTGTGGGGTAGCAATTCTTTTTGGAAGAGACTTGGCAAAAAAGGTCCAAGGAAGCAAGTAGAAAAAAGTGATCGATATATCCCATTGCATGTCACTGCAATTGATGTTATAAGAAAAAGAAAGAAAGAACAACACTTGGTGGATTCTCATCCGATCAAATACCACATTATTGCTTCGTTTTGACCACTCCATGCATGAATATATGAAAGTAGCTTAGCTAAGCTCTTGATCTGACTGACGAACATCATTATATATATTCCTTTCACCTTTGTGCCATGTCTTTTTCTCTCCCCATTCATTCACATTTCATTTTTTAAGCTAGCTCCTATGTAACCCTAGCCTCTAACAGATGAATTATAGGCTTTGAGTTTAAGTGGAACACTGTGTGGTTGATGCAAAGGGTGAAAACGAAGACAATAGTCACAAACTTTTGTGATGCATGCTTTCCAATATCCACTACGTACCTAGCAAGGATTGAATCGTGCAAACACTTTTGGGCTGAACACGTGAATCGTTAACCCTAATACTAATACAGAAAGAAAACATGATATTATAACTGAAAACGAATGGGAAACTTGGAGCGCAATATACTATGGGGAAATGATTTCTATATATACCTTTATTGAATTTTTGTCTCTTGATTATTTTATAATTTATTCGATTCAAGGACCAGAGCTTACATGAGTATGTAGTGGGAGAAAAAGGTTAGTAAACTCTAAACCCTAGTCATGATCACTTCCCTAAATTATGTAAACCTTAAACCCTAAACCCTAATTACTTTCCTCGTGGGAAATAAAACTCCCAACAACAAGACGTACGTATGGTGTTATGTTGCGCGTGATAATGGCGCTGCCCCACATAGGATGGGATATGGGTCTTATCAACGTTTTTAGGTTTCGTATCGAAGACACTGCAATTTTTGTTGTACTCGTGAGAAATTTTTTTCCATATACTAGGAACACTGCTCAGTTCGTTAAGTGTAATAATACAATTAGTTTGAAACTTGAAAAAAAATAAATTTTCAACAAATTATATTATTACACATAGTATATCAATACCATGTTTCTGGCACATTAAGAAATCTCTCGTACCTGTAGGTCGATGCATGCTTATGCTTATGGAGGGAGGTGCACTTGCGGTTCAAATCATTGATAAATGGTATCATTTTAGAGGGGGAATTTGGGAAAAAGTGAGAGCTCAGAAAAAAAAAATGCTCATAATTATAGTGAGAGATCGTATAATTGAGACATGCAATTGATGTGGTTAAGATTAGATACGTGAAGTTCACAAGATGCTAAATGATATCTCCAACAAGTCATCAAGGCCTCACTATATCAACTTTCATGATACAGGTGCACTTTTATATTGTAGTGTTGTGTTATGTCAATCAAGAATCATACAACGTTATGTGTAAATGTCTCTTTACATGACATTGTATAATTAGCATGAAATGTTACAATGGTGATGTATGCATGCCATAAAAATTGCTCTCCACCATATATGCATACATTTAAAGTTTAGGGTCAAAGAGAGTTAATTAACAATATAAGATGAAATTAATGTTATTCATGTTAGGAGAAATTTTCCCTATAAAATTATTTTTAGTTGTCTTGTGGTGTTACCAAATTGCAAATTCACTTACGTTATAACACGTTTATCTTTTTAATAATGCTATACCAAGGATTTTCCTTAAGAAAACGATAAATACCATATCACAAATCCATAAAAAATTAATCTTTATCGTCAACACATATTATAACAAGTGAGAGTCCTATGAACAGTGTGACTGTAACACCAAAAAAAATTTCCCTCGTAATTGGGTTTTGGAAATAACTTAGCTAGATAATTTTACCCACCTTCTTTTCCACTTCTCATGTTCCTTTACCTCATGCTATGCCCCCGTCCTTCCCCTCTCTCATATTCGGCTTTCTTGCATGGACCACAAAAACACTGAGCCTTCGTGCATGGATCACTCAAACCACTTAACCCTTCCTCACTGTTTTTCCTAACCCCACCCCCACGCCCTCCCCCTCCCCCAAGAAAAAACAAAAGAAATAAATTGATAAAAAAAAAGGTCCAAACTTTTTGAAAGATATATGTGGGAATCCAATCTCTCTGTTCATGAATCTGTACATTTAATTTCCAATAAAGTTTCACCCAATCTTTGGTGGCATTATTTGCACTTGGTATTGTTAGGGATATAAGTGATTTTCGGACCGATAAGATCGAAAGCAACTTTTCTAATTTTTGTTACAAAATTTCGGAAGCGGATCAAAATTTTTTTATTCGGAATTATTGGAATGGAGAACGTAATCTCGGCAATTTTGAATTTATTTCGGAAATTCACAAATTCAAAGGGTCATTTTGGTTCCATTCCTTGTCACATTCCGGTCTGGGTCCCCACCAGTGGCGAAGCCACATGAGGGCGAGGAGTGGCGACCGCCACTCCCCTTGCCGGAAAAACACGACTGGAGCGCGGTTCCGCTCCTCTAGTCTCGTCGGAAATTCTGGGTTTATTGCAGTTCTGGTTTCCATGTTGCTGCGCAGCTCTGCTGTGCGGGAGGGTTTTAAATTTTTTTAAAAGGCCAAGACAAAACGACGTCATATAGGTCCTGGTTAAATTTTTTTTAGAATTCCCATTAGTGGGACGGCACCGTTTCATTGGCTAGTTAAAATAAATAAATAATTGAAGGAACGTTCACTCATCTCATCACGTGCTGCCCACTTTCGAATCCAATCAGATAGTAGCAGCAAGAAGCTGCCCCCAAAATTGGAATTCAATCTTTGCCCTTTCAAAAAGTCAAAAGATCTCTCCAAACCACAAACTATAAATATATATGCCTATATAGGTTCCAGCTTCCAACTCGTTACTTTTGAGAGAATTATTTCAAATTTGGAACTTCATTCATACTAACATATGTACTGACTACTAGTTTGTTATTCTAAATAGTTCAAACTTGAATAACACAACACATTTTGAAACTTTCAAGATTTTGAGATATATTCCTAGTCCTATTTCAATTTCAATTTTAAGACAACGTATGTTGTTTCATCCTATATTTCGGGCACATTGAAGAACATTTCCATATACAATAAGGATGGTTATGTTTGTATTAGGAGTTGATAGATACATGGTCCGGCAGCCAGACAAGAAATTTCTATCTTAACAGTAGATGGAAAATTTGCAAATTATTCAATTGAGAATTTGAGAAATTTTAATGGATTTTTATGAAGTTTAACTGATTTGTAGATATTCCATGTAAAATTTTGATTCAATTCACTCAAAATCTCATGGGGAGAGGTGAGATTTGTGGGTGCTTAAAATACACAACAAAATCTCTCTAATTCCCTCTAATTCCTTAACTTTTCCAAATTCTTTAAATTCTAATTCTAATTGAATACACTTGGAATGTTATAAACTTCTTTAAAATTCTAATTGAATACACCTGGATTTATAAGGATTTTAATAAATTATCTTAAAATCCTGATTGAATACAAATTGAATTTCAGAGAATCACTTAAAATCCTGATCAAATACCCCTAGATTCATTAAAAGAATTAAAATCCCTCAAAATCCTAATTGAATACATCCCCCTAAATTTCAAACACCTATTTTCTTATTGAAAACGGATTGGGCTAGAATATTATTTTAGGTTATCCCCTTCCAAAAATATTGATATCTTGCCTATGATTCCTTTGGATGGATATCTGATTTTTTTTGGTCTTTTTGTGTCTACTACAAGACAGCAGGGCTGTTGCTGCACCTTCTTGATTTTTGCTTTTATTGATAATAAGTTGATTATGCGATTTTTTTCATAACATAAAATTTTGTCATCAATAATTATAATTCGTCTGTATTGATAAATTAAGAATGATATTAATATTGTCTACTATTTCAAAGGATTTGGTTGTCTACATTTTTTTTTGAAACCGTTTACGCTTTTAAACTCGCCCCTTTCCTCCACAATTCCTGGCTTCGCCACTGGTCCCCACCACATCCCGGGCTCGACTCCGCCGTAGCACGATATTGTCCGTTTTGGGCCTCGACCATGCCCTCATGGTTTTGTTTTTGGGAACTCACACGAGAACTTCCCAATGAGTCACCCATCATAGGATTTCTCTCGCGCAAACTCACTTAATTTCGGAGTTTTGACGGAACCCGAAGCCAGTGAGCTTCCAGCAGGCCTCGTGCTAGGTAGAGCCCGACGTCCTCGTCGGCACACATTTGGCTAGGGATTGGCTCTAATACCAAATTGTCACATCCCGGCTTGGGTCCCCACCACATCCCGGGCTCTACTTCGTCATAGCACGATATTGTCCGTTTTGGGCCCCGACCATGCCCTCACGGTTTTGTTTCTGGGAACTCACACGAGAACTTCCTAGTGGGTCACCCATCCTAGGAATGCTCTTGCTACGATCTCGCTTAACTTCGAAGTTCCGACGGAACCCGAAGCCAGTGAGCTCCCAAAAAGCCTCGTGCTAGGTAGAGATGAGAATATACATATAAGGCTTACAAGATCCACTCCCCTGGGCGATGTGGGATATTACAATCCACCCCCCTTAGAGGCTCGACGTCCTCGTCGGCACACTTTCGGCCAGGGATTGACTCTAATACCAAATTGTCACATCCTAGCCCGAGCCCCCACCACATTCGGGGCTTGACTCCACCGTAGTACGATATTGTCCGTTTTGGGCCCCGACCACGCCTTCACGGTTTTGTTTCTAGGAACTCACACGAGAACTTTCCAATGAGTCACCTATCCTAGGAATGCTCTTGCTGCGATCTCGCTTAACTTCGGAGTTCCGACGGAACCCGAAGCAGTGAGCTCCCAAAAGGCCTTGTGCTAGGCAGAGATGAGAATAGACATACAAGGCTTACAGGATCCACTCCCTTGGGCGATATGGGATGTTACATTTCTAGTCAACCTAATTGTTAGACTGAAATTTTGTTTATTTAAATATTTTGATTGAGACCATAACACTATTTAAGGTATTTAACTCTTGTGCTTATGCATTTAATTTCCCACTTCTAAAATTAAAAAAAAATTCAAATAATATTTAAAAAATAATAATTACTTAAAATCAATAATAGAGTTTCATATAGTTCTAGCAAAATAATAATGCACTCACATAATTATTAATATATTTTAAAAATTAACTACTGAAATATTTCAAAACATAAAATGAATATATATAATCAGCATGGGTACGTACATTCAACAAAACAAGTATAGGTACAAATTAAATTAAACAATATAGGTACATATTAAAATTTGGACGTTCCAACTTGCACCCCTAGTCAGGGACGAAGAAACTGGCTAGCTATATCTTTTCATTATCTCTCTTTCTTCTTCGAATTTCATATATATCAAGGTCATCTATACATAATATGATTATTAATTTTCCGTCAACCTTGAGTTTATTGGGATCTCAAAGGAAATAGAACACTGGACTTCAAGTTCAAAGCGAATGCTCTATATTTTAGTTTTTTCAAAAGGTCGAGAAAACGAATGTAAAAAGAGAGAAAAAAAAGAAGGAGATGATCTACTTTGCTAGAAACCCTTAAACAAGTTGTTAATTATAATATGCCTTGCCTGCTTAATTAGTAGCTAGTTCTCCTGTGCCTCTTCTGGGGAAGCGTGCACGAAAACTTGCCATCTTTAGGCTGTAAGAAGAGGGAACAAAAACCCCAGAATGGTGAAAGGTAAAAGGCCACCAACCATATATACAAGCCCCACAAACTCTTCGGCTACATGCTGCTGGCGATATGAATCATATGATATGATAGATGAGGAAAAATAAAGGGGTGTGATATCCCCATTTTACTTCTCACATACCTTTTTAATTTTTGGCATTTGGATCGGATGAATTGAAGAAAATCAACGGACAAAAATTATTAAGGGGTGTATGAGAAGTAAAATGGGGTGTGTGGATAGTACACCTCAAAATAAAAGAAAAAAAAAGTAACAAAAGGACATATAATAGAGCAAAGCATGGCTTCGATGATGCTGTGTTTATTGCCCCTTCTTATGTGATGTCACACTAACCTGAGTTTTTTTTGTTTATTTTCCAGTTACTTAAACGTACTTGTCAGAAAATGAAAATCCTGCTATAATGATTGATTCTAACCATTCATACTTATATTCAATAAATAAAAAACGACTGTGATAACTGGATATATATCTTTGTAGACCTTGGAATTTGAATTTGCGAATGATCGAGGGTTAATATTTTCCCCTCCACAAAGAGTTTCATTTTCAATTACAAACTTGGCTTATTGATCTAACCATCGATTCGAGTCTATGTTTGTTATATTGGATTTGGAATATTGGCCAAATTCTTCTCACCATATATAGTATTCACATCAGGTAGCTAGAGTGATTGAAATTAAGAATTTTGGGGGGCAGTTTAACTGTTTAACTCTACTTTTGGAGATTTTCTATTATGTCCGCATGTATAGGGATCCTTGGGCGTTTTATTTTCATCAAGAATTCTTGGTCGTTGGAATTTTAACCGCACATCTAAACTTTCATTCATCATCAACATGCATGCCGGATTATAATAGAATATTATTATTTTTGTCCATGCAAGTGACAAAGAAGTAATATTAATTCACTGCCTTCTTGCATGAAGCTTCACGTAGACAAAATTTTCCATTTGATGAAGCAGAGAAATGTTGGACTTTTAACTAGAAATATTGAGGAGGCTTTAGAAGTTTTTATACCGATTTGTTCACAAGGGGGGCTATGGAATATTTGGTCTTGGCATGATAGCGGCATTATTGGGGAAGGGAGTGGCTTGCTAGTACACCTTACCCAAGGTGCATGTCTATAGGTCAATTCATGCTTCGACGCATTCCCACCTTGTGTTTTTTACAGAGTGTTGTGCCATACTTTAAAAATTACACCGTTCAAAAGAACTCTAACTCATTTATTTGAATGAAAGCTCCTTCTTCCAACCCCGTAGAGAGGCCCGGAATTATTGATTAAGAATTTAGAATATTTTTCTATTGACTTTGATCGCTCAAATTTGTGTGTTTATAAATATATCATGAAATAAATGAGAATATTTTGACGTATTTATCATTGTTTGGTGGAATTTGTCAATACAAAAAATATGACAAGGAAATTGAAATGCGTGTTATTTGGAATTTGTTGCCCTATCATCCTCAATTTAAGCAAGATGATGTTCTTTCAAAGCACATAGTTTTGTCTTCCCTTCAAAGGCAACATGCCCTCTGGCTTGTTATACTTAGGCCCATGCACGATCTCGGTTTTTTTTCATCACTGGTCCATTGTTTCAGTATTGGCAAAAAAATGTGAAACCCTACGTACCTAGCTAAATTGTGAGCATGAAACAAGTCGTAAACTTAAACATTCGAAGTTTGATTGTTCGCGAGTGCAAAGTATCTTAATTCAAATGACATTTGATTTGTGAATTTTTTTAACGAAATTTGATTTGTGGATTATCGTATATAAAGTTCGTACTAATGCATTATTTCCCTTTCAGAAATTGAATTGTGACAGAAAATTTGAGAAGGCGGAGCCTACAACACGAAAACGTTGTCACATGCCATGAATGAAGACAATAAAAACATTATAAAACATGGGACAAAGATGCAATATTATAATTAATGCCATTTTTGTCAAATCCTTTTCCTACATTTCCCACATTTTCAGGGTTCACATTGTTTCGTTTTCATTTTCTGTACAGTTAACGGCTTTCATTGTTTCGTTTTCATTTTCTGCACTTGACCTAGCCATCACTTTTTGTTTCTTGCTTCTCCAAGTAACTAAATTACCACCTACAAATGTAAAATATCCAGATGTAGATTGCCGATCATTGATAGAACCTGCCAAATCTGCATCTGTATACCCTTCGACGTTTAAATGACCATTCTTGGATAAAACCAAGCCCCTGCCAGGAGCCATCTTCAAGTATCTCAAAATATGGGTTACTGCATCCATATGAGCTTCACTAGGTGAGTGCATAAACTGACTTACCACACTAATTGTATAAGCAATGTCAGGGCGAGTGCGAGACAAATAAATTAATCTCCCCACAAGCCTCTGATACCGTTCCTTATGAGTAGGAACTTGATCTGGAAATAAGCCCAGACGATGATTCTGCTCAATCGGAGTATCAATAGGTTTGCAATCTAACGTACCTGTTTCAGCTAACAAATCAAGAACAAATTTCCGTTGAGACAGAAAAATACCATTTTGTCACTTTAGAAACAAAGTATGATCTGAATGACTCTGGATATATACCCAAACTTCTTCATTGAACTTGTAAACCTCCCAAACCATGTTTTAGGAGATTGTTTCAAACCATAGAAAGCCTTTTGTAACCTGCATACAACAACTTTTTCAGGAGATGGTCCAATACCAGGTGGGAGATCTATATAAACTTCCTCCTTAAGATCACCATGAAGGAAAGCATTCTTAATGATGCGAAATATATAAGCACACAAATTTAACCCTCTTTTTGACAATTGTAGTATAGATGTAAGTAGGGATCGTTCTAAACCGGGGATTAGGAGGGATTGCTAAATCACTTGAAAACTAATTTAAAAACATAAAAACAAAGTTAAAAATGTAAACAAAAGATTTTAAAACAAGAAAGTAAAAGGGGGATTTGAGTTTGGTGAAGTTGAAAGTAAAAACGAATAAACTAAAAACTTAAATAGATTTTAAACAAATTTGGGTTGAATGGATAATGGAAGGCTAGCTAAGGGGTTCTTCTCCACACATGTCTTGCTTGCATACAAAATGATTTCCAATTGCATTTCAATAACTTATTAATTCTCAACGCCCCAAATTAACCGTGAATTGCACTAATTAACCCTCAGTTTTTCCACAAGTTATTGGGTTGGATGATTGCATACGACAACCCAAAACATTCCCTACAAGTTCCCTACATGAATTGCATAATAGAGATACAAGCAAGAATCATTAAGTTCTATGAAAAACATAAGCATTGACGAGGCACTCGTTACTATGATTTGCATGAAACTTATGCCAAGGATTTACTTAACACAATCGTGACTAGCGACTTTTACTACTCATGAATATAAGTTCATAACGATTAGGTGAAATTCCCTTATACTCTAGCATCATATTTATGCATGCAAACTAAGTATGCATCCCTAATCAACATACATAAACATGTTATCAATCAAATAGATAAGTAAATCGAATTCATAACTGTTTGGACCCGATTTTACACCATCGGCTTAAGCGGTCGATGCCGTTGAGTAAGCATGGTTCTCAACCGTTGGATAAGAAAGTTAAGATATTATTGTTAAGAGATAATATTATTATTTTTAATCATAATATTTATCTCTTAACTAGTTATCTCGGTTTTTATGCAAAATAAATGGGATAAAGCTGCAAGTGGGATTTGATAAACAAGATTGGTGATGATTTTGACCAAGTGGTAATCCTGATGTTACACACATTCCAAGTGGTGCACGTGGGTTTGGAGATAAAAGGATTGGATTCATGCATGTACGTAGGGAATTGAGAGACCATTTTCCATGCAATTCGTACATGTAGAATCGAAGATGATCCGCTGAATGGGTGATAAGATATGGAGTGTTGTGCCTGGGAAGTTAAAGTTGACTACGATTCTAAGAACGAGTCTTATCAGGAGACTAGTGTATCTAGTCTCAATACAAGCAAAATTGCAGTCGCCAACTATTTCAGGATATCAAGATGATGACAAAGGCTTCTATGATAATTATCTCGGAGGTGTGTTTTGCTTTGGGCCAGGATTGCACGGGTTGGCTAGTAAATAAATCACTGCTATAAATACAAGGCGCTGTGCAGTGTGAAAAGCCCCTACAAAATCAATACAAAATTGCCCTGCGCAAACTCTCACAACTTGTGATTTTTCTTTTTCTTTTTTCGCTGACACATCTTCCGTTGGCATCAACATCACTGTGAAGGCAACCGGTGATATCTTAAGTCGGCATAGATAGCTCTGTCACCGTAGAATCAGCCGATCTCGCAGCATCTTCCGTTGGCATCAACAGCACTACGGCGAGGACGACTGGTTACCTATCCAAGTCTCGGTCGAGAAGGATTTCCGAATCCTTATTGGTCGAGGTCATCTCATCAGCCTTCTCGGCGAGGTGAAGTGTTACCAGGTTATTGTATTCGGCACGTTGACAGCCGAATTTGAGATTGAACTTCGCAAATTAGCAGCCTTGTCTTCAGGCTCTAGAACCCAAGAGGCCGAGAATTGTTCCTTCCTCGGCCGCAATCGCAAGACATAGAAGTCAACAGCACGCTCAACGCAACATCAACAAATTTACTCCTCGGCCGAGCTCGGCCGACGAGTTGGCACGCCCCGCAATCACCGAAGGACGTAGTTAGCTTAGAAAATACTCGGCCTGCGCGCCACGTAGGCTCTGTAGTTTCTAGGGTCAACAATAACTTATGAAACGCAATTAAAAGTAATCAAATCATATTGCAAGCATTAACATGGTTTCGAATCCCCCCCTAGCCAAGGGGGGTTTAGTTCCTCATTATTACAAAACAAAGATAAACAAATTTAAACATTGAAAAACAAAGGAAAGAAAGCACCTAAACGTTCCAACGATCCATGTTGAATAGCAAGTGCGTCTAAGGACTTTTCTCCTTCTCTTTGCCGCAACAACAAGGTTGGAATGATGTTGAAGGGTTGGTTATTTGGAGGAATGGATGGGAAGGGGTTTAGATATGTAGGAGAGGCAAGGAAAGGCTTGGAGAATGGTTAATTTTTGGATGATTTGAATGAGGTTGCTGCCATGGTATTTATAGGAAGAGGATGGACATGTTTAATGCAAAAATCTGGTGGAATGAAGTAGGTAAGGCATGGCAAGGTGGAGAATTGTTGGTGAGGGTAGGTTTTGAGTCATCCACTCACATGTCATGGTGAGTTAAGCATTGCATCATCCACTCAAATGTCATGGTGAGTTAAGCATTACATCATCCACTCAAATGTCATAGTGAGATAGGCATTGCATCATCACTAAAAAAATCTGGTGGAAGTAAAACAAAGGGAAGGCCACGGCATTGATGAATTTTATGGGGTATGCATGGTTTTGAGTGAAGTTTTGGCCAATCCTTCTAGAAATTTATCCCTTCTTGCAACTTGTATTTGTTTCACCAGATTTTTAGCATGTTCCTAGCCTCTTTTGTCTTCAAATTCGTCCATCCATCTTGCTCATATCATATGTAATCCATTACAAGCTCAAAACTGCTCCAAAATGCACCAAAATGCACTTTCTTGCTACCTTAGCCCTTTGGACCTACAAACACACGAAAATGGCTTAAAGTACTAAAATAACTAAGAACTAATAACGTAAATGCAAGAAAACTAGTTAACTAAGTCGCATAAATATGCGTCTATCACTTAACATTAAACTGCAACAGAGGCTAACCTGGTTTGCTGCTAAGGACAGAAGAACACGCACAGTATTAAGTTTGGCAACATGAGCAAAAGTCTCCTAATAGTCCACCTTATAAGTTTGAGTATAACCCTTAGTAACTAATCTAGCTTTATATCGGTTAATAGAACCATCTACTTTGTGCTTAATAGTAAACACCTAACTACATCCAATGGCTTTCTTCCTCGTTTGGTAAAGGAACCAAATCCCAAGTAGAATTCTTTTCTAAAGCTTCCATCTCAACTTTCATGGCATTAGACAGCTGACATATGTAAGATGCATATGGTTTGGACCAGCGATGAGTAGACACATAATTGTTGATATGATATTTGGCTTTGGCATGCATATCAGGCTCATATTATACTGTAGGTTTTCCACGATTAGCTCGTGGAGGCAACTGATAAGTAGAACAATCGTCAGAATTTACCTTATGTATGCCATCATCTTGTACCAAACTGTTAGAAGAATCATCACTGGACGAACCATCATCAGGAAACTTGTTAGACATATCAGCAGTAGGCAACCGATCATCAGACGGTAATTCGTCAGACACTTCTTCAGACATACTAGCAGGTAACTCGCTGGGCACATCTGATCTGTCGTCAGGTGACCGATCACTATATGTAGTTAATTGATTAGTATCACGCAACATAATAGATTATGTTCCCAACTCTGCCTGTAACACATCATCCATACCATCTCTTCGAATCTGCACTTCACTTCCCATCTCCCCCTGAAATGGAGAGTGGGAAGAGGGCTTCACAAAATATGAAACTTCCTCGTGGAAGGTGACATCCATGGTAATATAAGTTTTTTTGAGTCGGAGGACGATAACACTTATAGCCTTTTTGATTGTTAGCATACCTAATAAAGACACATAGGATAGCACATGCATCAAGTTTACTCCGCTGATGAGAGTAGACATGCACATATGCAATACACCCAAACACTTTCGGAGGAAGCTTTGATACAGAAACAAGAGAAACATGCTTTTGTAGCACATCAAGTGGTGTCTGAAAATCAAGAACCATACTTGGAACATGATTGATCAAATACATAGCAACCAAAATAGTATGACTCCACAAATGATTAAGAACACATTTATCCAACATCAAGAAGCGAGCAACCTCCATTATTTGACGATTCTTCCGTTCGGACACACCATTTTGTTGGTGTGTAAATGGAGTAGTCGTCTGGTGAATAATACCATGATCACGAAAAAAGCATGCCAAAGTGTGATTCACATATTCTTATCCATTATTAGACTTGAAGACCTTAACTTTGGTCTGAAACTGAGTAGACACCATTGTACAAAATTCTTGAAGAAGTAATGGAACATCACTCTTATTCTTCATTAAGAACACCCAAGTTAACCGAGTACAATCATCAATGAAAGTAACAAACCAACAAATCCATTAGAAGTAACTTTTGCCGGACCCCACTCATCAAAATTTATCAAATCAAATGGCAAAGTAGCTTTAGAATCACTTACGGGAAAGGAAGCATGATGACTTTTATCCATGACACATGTTTCACACTTGAACTCAGAATCACTACAAGTGCGAAGTAAAGAAGAAAATAGATGCTTCATATAACTGAATGATGGATGTCTCAATCGTCGATGCCACAACCAAATTTGATGTCTGTCATCCACTTTAGCATTTAAAACTTGATGAGTATTTGAACCGGAAACAACAGTATCCTCCATAGTCAAGATGTACAATCCCCCTATTCTTTTATCACGATCAATTATCTTATGAGTTTGAAGGTCTTGAAAATAACAATACGTAGGGTAGAAGTGAGCAAAACAATATAAGGTATCAAGAAGTTTTCCTACCGAACAAAAGATTGCACTTAACATCAGGAACAAGTAAAGCACAGATCAGTGATAAGGTTGGAGTCAGAGAGATAGTGCCTTCACCCTTCACAGGGGAAGGTGCTCCATTTGCACTAGTAATATACGGATCACAAACATAGTCACATAACTTATCAAACACTTTAGGGTCACTAGTCACATGATTAGTGGCCCCAGTATCAATTATCCATTTATTTGTTCCACCAAGATGCATAATAACACTATGATTATATTGAGCCATTGAACAAAATCACGAACAATAAAAGTACAAAAGATACGCAGCGGAATGAAAACAATTTACCAGAACACTGTAGCAATAACTATTCACGATATTGTAGCAGAGACCATTCATAGCACTGTAGCAATCACTATTTATGGCACTGTAGATGATCACTGTTTACAAAGCAGATATTGTAGCAGAGACTATTCATAGCACTGTAGCAATCACTGTTTATGGCACTGTAGAGGATCACTGTTTACAAAGCAGACCACTGTTCACAGACACTGTAGCACGACACTATTCTTCTCTCTCTTTTTTTTTTTTTTTTTTTTTTTTCCAACGAAGGAAATCATGAAAAATGTGGGCACAAAATTAAAGCACACAGGTAACCAAGAGCCAACTGCTCTGATGCCATATTAAACTAAACATGGTAAATACCAAAAATATATATGACAATATTTGGTAATTTCTTATATAATCATTAATCTCCAAAGTGGAGTATATATAGGAGTTATAATTGGTATTACATATGTACTTCACCAATGTGGGACAATAAACTACTATTTACACTTTAACTAATATATAACTCCCAACACCAGCCACTAACGTTCACCTTTGCTTTTTGTCATTCTAATTAAACAAGAGGGTCATCTAAGCTACGAATTTGCGTTAGAATGAGAAGACGTTTGATATAGGCCTTAATTAGTAGAGATTGGCCGAGATATCGTCTATCTAACAGTTACAATTGCGTTCACTTATAATGCGTATTCATATTCTATATATAAAAAAAAAAATACTCCAACAAGTTTTCGTTCCTATACTAAAACATTGTTAAAAACCAAGACCCCGTACAAATTACAGAAGATAGATAGGGTGAATTGTAAGAGTGACAAAAGTAAGTATCCAAGTGAAGAATGAATCAAAGGTCTAGATGTTGCCGCTTGTCAGTACATAAGATAGGTTGTTATAAGGGTTGTTATAGGTAGTTACAAGGTTGTTAGAATCTTATCCAAGTGGCAAGCTTTCATTACAAGATTTAGTAAGTTTGTTTCTGTATAAAACACAATTGTAAAGATTACTTCATCATCAAGAAATATACAAGCTTTCTCTCAAACAATCTTGAGCTCTCTTTCTCTCTGATTCTTCTTGAAATTTCCTCTTTACTTTCTTCAATCTTTCTCCAATCCTAACATAAATCACATGCGTGCATGTGATTGATTTCTTATCATTGATGTAGTATGTGTGTTTTGTGCAATTGATTGATTTCCTATCATTGATGTAGTCGTGTTTTATCGTAAAATGCATTATGCGGTTATAAATCAATTGATTGATTTCCTATCATTGATGTAGTCGTGTTTTATCGTGAAATGCATTATGCGGTTATAAATCATTCTCGCGTGCAATTAAGTGAACTCAACCGTCCACTGCAAATTACATGTACAATTGTCTTACCCATGCATCAAATCAATCAAAGCGGGTGTCCTTGGTTGGCACAAGGAATGACTATTATTTTCCTTTTTCTCATGGAAAAGTCATTACAAAGTTCGCTCATGGAAGAGATACATCCTTGAAGAGGACATCCAGTAAAATCCCAAGAGGGGTTACATCCCAAATATATTCATGAACTACAGTAATTCTGCATCACACCAATTCCCCTAAATGGACTCCACCCCCGCTGGGTTCCTTAAAAATGAACATCGATGGCACTTGGATCTCATCCCGTAGGTTAGGTGGTGTGGGGCTTATTGTTAGGGATGACTCTGGAGGTTTTTTAGCAGCTAAGGCTACACATTTCAGGGATACCTCCTCCCCTCTTCTGGCTGAAGCTCTTGCGGTTCGATCAGCGGTGATTTGGGCGATTTTTAGGGGATTTCACAACATTATCTTAGAAACTGATTCACTTCAGATTGTAGAAGCTCTCAAGGACCCTTCAATTAACCTTTCCCCTATTGGACAGATTATTGAGGACATTAAGGCCCTCCGCTCCCCAATCACTGAAGTTTGCTTTACCCACACTCACCCGTCACGCCAATCAAGCTGCGCATAGGCTTGCTCGGTTTGGATAATGACGTGCTAGTCCTATAGAGACCTAATTATCCAATTACAAACATGTTGATGTACAAACATTAGAGATTTGAATTGGTGATGGGGATGCAAGGTGACAACTGAATTTAAGGGTCCCTCTCCTATAAGCCGTAACAAAATTTGCACTTGGAAGGTCAGTGACTTCTCCCATCTTTCAATTTCACAGTCACAAAGAGACGTGCTCTAAATTATACGTAAGGCTCAATTGCATTAGGGTTGCAAGTTGGATTCAAAATTCCAGTTCTGACTGAGAAAATTCGAGAATTCAAACATTTAAATGAAATGGGAATGTGTCTTAAAATTTGGAGATAATTACCGAATTTCGATTAGTGCTCTAAGAATTTCAAGAGTACACTAAATTTCGAACATTTGGAAAATGAAATAAAAGTTTGTGAATCTTTTTGGAATTGAATTGGAACTGATTCATTAAAAAATAACCAATTACTTACTCGCATAGTAAATTTCTTGGTAGCATATTACGTCAAGCAATTTTGTGAGAGGAGTAGTATAAAAAGTAACACATAGAGTGGTTTTTTATTTTTATTTTTTTACAATTTAACTAAGCTATCAGTGATGATTAATCACCATGTCATAAGACAAGTAATAATTAAAGAAAAGTAATATGACAAATCCATGACATAAAGATAAGTCACCATTTTCAAATACAATCACCCAAATTTCCAAAATTGTTCATAAACTTTTTCCAAAAATAGGTCCAGTTGAAAACTAGCACAATAATTTCAGGGGCATCAAGACAAAAGTATGGTTTTGAAGAGATGGAAAATCAACAATATGTGAGATTTTTTTAAAAAATAGGACATGTGGTTCGTTATTATTGATCTATGTTATTGGGTTGCGATACGACATTCTGAAATCAATTTCTAAGCGTTATCCCTATAACATCAGTCCTTAACAAATTAACAGCAAATTAACAGCATCAATTATTTAATTAATAATGCGATCAAGAAAGTATATACTGTATATAATAATAATAATAATAATAATAATTATTATTATTATTTAAACCTCTTATTACTATAAATAAAGGCACTGCGTAGGGGGAATAACACATCTTCTACACAACCCTACAAACACATCTCTTTCTATATTTTCTCTGTGCCGCCGGCCCCTTCTCCTTGTTAGTTAAATATGGGTCACAACACGTTATCAGCACGCTCCTACCGCTACGCTTAAGAATTTGATGTGGAAGTTTTCTGCATCAAACCAGTTCACCAATATCATAATGCAATCAGGTTGTTTCAAAACAACGATTTTTTTCTCGATATTTTGCAGTCTTGATAGCATGAACATTCACCATAATGCATGACCCAACTTTACAATTTTTTGAATTATAGATTCTACATAAATTGTGTATGCATTATATTCATAATTATTGAATTATGTGAATTTGATATTGCCATGACTTGCATCAAATATATGTCCATGCATTAAATTATGGGTAAATTACACTTACCACCTCAGGTTTGGGGTCGATTTCAATTCCTTACAACATCTTTAAAACATTTCACTTTCATACCTCAAGTACTATTTTATTTCAATATAATACATCTGTTACATTTTCCATCCATTGGTCTGTTAAGAGCTGACATGGTTGCTACATTTGTGCCACGTGGCTAAACATTTAATAAAAAATTTAAAATATTAAAATAATTATTTAAAGAAAAGTAAAAAAAAAAAAGAAAAAGAAAAAGACTCCCCTAGAATCCCCATCCGTGCGCCCACCCTCCCATCCCCATCACCCAACCTTTCCCCCTTCCCCCTTCCCCCTTCCCCCTTCCCCCTTCCCTCATCACCCTTCCACCCCCCATCACCTAGTCCCTAAAACCCATTCGACGTCGGTGGCACTTGGGAGTTCAACTTCAGGGGTTTTGACAAGGAAAACCCACCCCACCCAAACCGCCTTGCTGCCGCCACATTTGGTCTCAGATCTTTGACCGGGATCCCTATTGACAAAACCCTTCTTTCTTGTTGTTTATTTTGTTATGGAAAGTCGGGTTCGAGACGGGCTTCTTCGCGGCATCGCCAGGTGGGTCAAAAGGGAAGAAGAAGCTAAAGAAGAAGAGGATTTCGATGGTTGTTGCGACTGTAGTGGCGTTGTGGGTTTTCCAATCTCGAAGTCCCGCAATGACCATTCTTTCGTCTAGGTTTCTTGCATTTTTGTGGGTTTTTGTTTTTGATTCCATTGCCCTCTGATTTTTGGAATGGATTTTTTGGAATTGTAAAGCCAGAGAGAGAGAGAGAGAGAGAGAGAGAGAGAGAGAGAGAGAGAGAGAGAGAAAAGGGAAGAGACGATGTGGAGTGGCTCAAATGGGCTGGGTTTTAAGGTCGAGGAGGTGAAGAGAGTGGAGGAGATGGGGGGGTTTGCAGGGAAGGGATGTGTTTTCTGGGTTTCTTGGTTTTTATTTTTTATTTTTTACCTTTCTTTAATTAATTATTTTAATTTTTTAATTTTTTTGTTAAGTGTTAGCCACATGGCACAAATGTGGCAGCCACGTCAGCTCTTAACTGACCAATGGATGGAAAATGTAATGGATATATTATATTGAAATAAAATAGTACTTGAGGTATGAAATTGAAATGTTTTAAAGATGTTGTAAGGAATTGAAATCGACCCCAAACTTGAGATGGTAAAGTGTAATTTATCCTTAAATTATTTATATAAATATGCATTGAATGAATCTGGAATTAAAAGAAAAAATTAATTAAAATTAGGGTTTTCCATGAAGCCTATCCCGCTAGCCGCACCGAGTCGAACTACTAGCCTTAGGCCTGTAGCCTATGTGGCTAAGCTGAGCCGCAAGACCACAAAGCAGGAGCCATGGGCTCTTGGTTTGAAACCCAAAAAAAACCCGACGCTTTCCATGGTGTCTTCTCCTTCACAAGTGGGCCTACATTCTAATCCTGACCTTGGGTCCTCGTCCCGACGACTTAAAGATCGTCCCCCGATGAACTTTGGCCGAGATTCGTTTTGAATCTCATCGATCTCTTTGAATTTCGATTCAATTTTTTTAGGGTTTTTAAAACGTTGAGAGTTTTCACTCTCCATTCACCCTTATGGGTCACCGACGAACACACAAGTTTTTACGGTGATCTTTGTGCCATGACACAACCGCCTAAACCGGTGGTGCCGGTCATCTTCTCCGGCGAAGTTCACCTAGCTCGCGCTAGGGTGTCTGGTTCGAAACCCAAGCCCACGTTGGCTTGGTTTGTTCTCCATGAGCACTAGCCCTTTTGGGTTTTGGAGATCTTTTTGCCCCAACATCGGTCCGTTTTGGGCACGGTGTTCTCGTGTCTCATACCACAGAGGAACACAGTCCACGAGGTTGTTATGGTTTCCATGCATCATGTTGCACCAGATCCCAGCCTATGCGCTAGTGTATTCGTGTTCGTGAAGCACCAGATTAGAACATGTTTGGGCCTCTGTCTTTGGGTTTGCACTTGTAGCCCATTCTTGTGATGCTAGGCCTGCCTACATACTAGGCCCGTGCCTACCTCAACTCAGTTATGGGCGTGGACCACAACAACAATTTTTTTAGCCCACTTGGAGGCTTTAGTCCCAAGTTTTGGGCCTCTATTTAAATTGCCTTTTTTTTTTTAAGACAATTTGGGTTTTATAATTTTTCACCCATACTTTAATCTTTGGCCCGAAGTTCAATTAATTAATTCAATTATAATTCTAGAGTTGAAGATCTATTTACATATTTTCTTGTTGCATATTTCTGTATATATATGCGTTTGTTTGCAGGTACTATGAACCTGAAGTTCATAAACTATTCTTGAAAATATTAATTGAATGTATTTAAGTTTTCAAACTTTTATGCATGTGACCAGTTCAATTAATTTTATTCTAGGTATGGCTAATGGAAAAGTTAGTTGTCTGGCAGATAGTGCAACCAAGCACATAGTTTTGCATGAACGCATCTATTTCACTAACTTATTACCTAAGAATGTACATCTGACAACCCTTTCAGGTTCATCTAACCTGATCGAAGGATACGGAAATGCCCGTATAATCTTGTCCAAATGGCATTATTTTGACCATTCAAGAGGCACTTTATTCTCCACGTTTCGGAAGAACGTTGTTGAGTTTCAAGGACATTAAAGATAATAATTACCACGCTGAAACCTACGTAGAAAATGGAGTTGGATTTCTGTGCATCATTTCCTATGAATATGGCTAGAAGTGTATTCTAGAAAAGATGGAGCATATTCTTAGTGGTCTGTATACTATAACCATACACCCAATAGAAAAGCCACTATATGGTCGGCCCTAACTATGAGACAAATTACACTTTGGCATGATCGTTTGGGACACTTTGGACGAATAGTGATGCATCGTATCCTCAAATCATTACACGTGCATCCACTAACCCAAAGTTTAGGTTTGATTTAAGGAATCACATGTCTAACCTGCTCTATGAGAAAGCTTATTATTAAGCCTTCTTATGACATGATTCGTTCGAATCCTCTTATTTTTCTACAAAGGATTCAAGGGGACATTTGTGGACCGATTCACCCTCTTTACGGACCATTTAGATATTTTATGGTGGAGAATTCACATTTAAAACTTTTGATGACTATTGCATGTCGGTTGGGGTTAAAGTCAAACATCTAGTATCCCATGTTCATGTTCAGAATGACCTGCCAGAGGCATTCATTAAGCTCTTACAAATGATTGCTCGATCGTTGGTCATACGTACCAAGCTCCCGATCGCTGCTTGAGGCCATGCAATTTTGCACATAGCCATGTTGGTCTACCTAAGGCCTGTTGTGACCTAACCATATAGCTTCCTTCAGTTGGTTACTGTAAGAGTGTAAACAAACATAAAGATGAGAATCCAAGTGAAGAGAATTCAAGGGCCTAGATGATGACAAGTGTCACAAGATCCAAGGGAAGTTATAAAGATGTTAGAATCTGTTAGAATCTGTTGGTGGTTAGAATATGTGGTTAGTTTGTTAAGATATTAGCTTATGCAGTAAGCAATAGATATATAACTAAGGTGTAAGAAATTTAAACATTAATTACAAAGAAATATACAAGAAAGTCTTTCTTCTTCTCTCTCTACAAAGAAATATGGAGTTTCTTAATCGTCTTCGTTAAAACTATTGCTGCAATCTTCACATGGTATCATCGCCTCGCATCGACCTGGTGCTTCCGCACCTCAATCAAAGCATTTCTTTCTCTTCTTTATCCTCTAGTTTGCAATCTGTTGTGTGATAAACAAAACAATTGGCTTCTTCTGATCTCCATAAAGCTTCAAGAAATTGTTCTTCGTTTCTGCAGACCAACTGTTCGATAAATTGTCTCAATGAAAGAATTCTATACAACATCAACAATGGTGACTGCTGATCAGTTAAAGATCGTTTAATCTCCGATCACTGGTCTTATTTCCACCATTTCGACATCCGTTACAGTCAAGCTTGATGATTCTAACTATCTCACATGGAGTTTTCAGATCACTCTTCTATTCGAAAGCCATGGCATTATGGGATTTGTGGATGACTCAAGAAAATGTCCTCCGCAGTTTGATGATAATTCTACAAGTGAAGGGATTGAGACCGATGGTTATCTCGTCTGGAAGATGCATGACCGTGCCCTCATGCAATTGATCATTGTAACCTTGTTTCCAATGGCAATGTCCTGCATCATTAGAAGTCAAAGCTCTCATGAAATGTGGGTTAATCTTGCTAAAAGATTTTCAATAGTTACAAAAGCTACAATCTTTCAAATGAAAATTGAACTCCAAACATCAAGAAAGGTTCTGACTCTGTTTCTGTATATCTGCAAAAGATCAAGGATGCTAGAGATCATCTTGCAGCTGCAGTGTTCATTTTGGTGATGATGATATAAACATACTTGCTCTGAAAGGTCTTTCTGCAGAATTTAATACCTTTCGATGTGTCATAAGGGGAAAAGAGAACACTATTTCGCTAAAGGATTTCAGGTCTCAATTGTTGGCAGAAGAGACTACAATTGGTCAGGACTTTGAAACATCAACATATTGTGGCTCTGCAATGGTTTCTGGTACTGCGATTAACAAAGGGAAAGCTTTAGTTCTTGATCAAGATTCCTCCCATTCTGTTGAATTTGGTTCAAGCTCTGGAACCAATGACCAAAACTACAAGAGTAATGGTAGTGGATTACCTTCTTCTGGTCATATTTTTGGAGGTCCTTACAATAATAATGGTAGTCAATTTTTTAACATTGGTGGTCATTATCAAGGTGGGTACAAAGGCAATAATTTCAGAGGCAGAAGACGAGGCAGATCATATTATTCTGGCCCCAACTTTTATCATCCTTCATCCAACACAAGTCTTGGAATTCTTGGTGCTCTAAGACCATTTCAATCTCATTGTCCTGATCATTCTTCTGAGATCTCAACATGCCAAATTTGTAACAAAAAAGGGCATGTTGCAGCTGATTGCTTTCAGAGACATAGTTCACGTGTCACAAGTTCTCAGTCTCCGATTCAATGCCAAATTTGCTGGAAATTTGGTCATTCTGCAGTTTAGTGCTATCATAGAGGCAATTTTGCCTATCAAGGCAAGTCACCATCCTCAAATCTCGCAGCCATGCATGTCAATCATCAACTTTCTGCACCTATGGATCAGTTATGGGTTGCAGATACTGGTGCAACCTTACATATAACCTCTGAGCTAGCCAACTTGGATCTGACAAATCCATATCAAGGCAGTGACATAATAACCACAGTAAGTGGTGCAGGTTTGCAAATTTCTCACATTGGAACTTGAAAATTACACACTTCTACTCATAGTCTTGCATTGAAGAATGTGTTATATGTTCCAAAAATATCTCAGCATCTATTATTAGTTTATCAGCTATGTAAGGATAATAGATGGATATTCATATGTGATGATCTATGTTTTTGGGTTCAGGACAAACTCATAGGGACAATCCTTCTCAAGGGGCTGTGTAGGGATGGCTATTACCATATTCTTTTCCATACTATTCAGAAGCCATCATCTACATCATCTCAATCATAAAAATGCTTTCTTGCACAACCTGTTAGCATCAGTTTATGGCATCAAAGGCTAGATCACCCATCTAATGCAATCACCTCTGCAATGCTTCATCAAAATAAAGTCTCTATCTCTTTTGACACATGTAAATCAGTTTGTACATCATGTCTCGAAGGGAAATTCACCAAAATACCTTTTGTTTTTCCTACAACCAAGTCTGTACATCCACTAGAAGTCATCCATTGTGATGTATGGGGACCTGCCCCTCTCCTGTCATATGAAAGATTTCGATACTATGTAACTTTCATAGATGAATGTACAAGATTTACATGGATTTTTCCATTGAAAAATAAATCAGAAGTGTTTGCTCGCTTTGTCAAATTTCATGCTTTTCTGTGCACTCAATTTTCTGTCAAAATAAAAGTTCTCCAAAGTGATGGTGGTGGAAAGTATACCAGTTCACAATTTCAATTTTTCTAGCTACATATGGTATTATTCATAAAAAATCCTGTCTATATACCCCTGAACAAAATGGTTTAGCTGAGAGAAAGCATAGGCACATTGGAGAGACTGCAATTACACTACTTCAAACTGCAAGATTACCAAATCTTTTCTGGTTTCATGCTTATGCTACTGCAACATATCTCATCAATAGAATGCCATGTGCTACCTTAAAAATGTAGTCTCCCTATCAAATGTTGTATGGACAATTCCTGGTATTATTCATCTCAAAATTTTTGGTTGTGCATGTTTTCCACTCTTAAAACCATATAACACTAGTAAGTTACAACCAAAAACAACAACATGTGTTTTTCTGGGTTATGTAGGAAATTACAAAGGCTTCATATGTCTAGATATTGCTCAAAATAAACTGTATATATCTAGACATGTATTATTTGATGAATCAGTTTTTCCATACAAACAGTTTTCAAGTTCTCCTAAATCTTCTCAAGCTCCAATCACATCTACTTCACTGAACTCTTGTCCATTTCTGCCATGCATTACCTTAACAAATCAAGTCACATCACCACCTCATTCTCATGCATCTCCATCACATATCACAAGTTCAATATCTACAAATGCATCTCGTGCTTCAGAGTCATTGACTGCATCTAGTGCCTTAGATTCTTTGCCTGCATCTTGAGCTTCAGATTCTTTGGAAACATATGCATCTGCAAACTCATTTTTCAATCATTCATTATCAAGTCCTAGTTCCAATCACTTATTTCATTCTGAAATACCAACAAATACACCTACACAGCATCCAGTCCTTGTGGATCCTGATTTCCAACAAGAACAACTTCATGTGGTTCTTCCAATACCAATGAATGTGCACCCTATGGTTACAAGATCCAAGAATGTATTATCAAAAGGAGAGCTTTATTTGCCAGTGTTATTTCTTAGTCCATTATCTCAGAACCAAAATCATTCAAAGCTGCTTCTAAAGTACCATAATGGCAGAATGCAATGCATGAAGAGGTAGATGCTCTTCATTCTCAAAATAAATGGTCCCTTGTTCCTCTTCCAAGCCGTAAAAACTTAGTTGGGTGTAAATGGGTGTACAAAATTAAAAAGAATGCAGATGGTACTGTGGCAAGGTATAAGGCAAGGCTTGTATCAAAAGGCTATAATCAGGAAGAAGGTATAGACTATGGCAAAACATTTAGTCCTATGGTTAAGCCTACAATAATTTGACTTGTTTTTGCTTTAGTAGCTCAGTTTAAATGGCAACTAAGGCAATTAGATGTGAAAAATGCCTTCTTACATGGTTTTTTTACAAGAAGAAGTGTATGTGGAGCAGCCTCTGGGTTTTCAAAGCCTTCAACATCCTTCAACTTATGTCTACAAGCTTCAAAAATGGCTCTATGGACTTAAACAAGCTCCAAGAGCTTGGAATGACAGATTCACCAGTTTTCAACCTGCATTGGGTTTTAAGCCCTCACATGGTGATTCATCCTTATTTGTTCTTCATTCTCACCACGGCATTGTCGTATTACTGCTTTATATTGATGATGTCATATTAACTGGAAGCTCATCTCAGTTGATTTCTCAAGTCATCAAAGAACTCACTACAGAGTTTGAGATGAAAGATTTAGGCAATCTGCATTATTTTCTGGGGTTGCAGATTAGTCACATAGATGAAGGATTTGTTTCTCAGTCTAAATATATCACTGAGCTCATTGACAAAGTGGATTTGCAGGATTGTAAACCCTATGCTACTCCTTGTTTGCCATATCACAGACTTCTAAAAAATGATGGCAAGCCTTATCATAGCCCGGCGCAATATCGCAGTGTGGTTGGAGCTCTTCAGTATCTCACCTTCACAAGACCAGATATAGCCTTCTCTGTCAATCAAGCATGTCAATTCATGCATAATCCTATGGAGTCTAATGTCATTGCAGTCAAAAGAATTCTCCGGTATCTTAAGGGAACATCAAACTATGGAATTCATTTTAAACCAGGGCTAATACATCTGCAGTCCTATAGTGATGCAGACTGGGTCGGGGATCCAAATGATAGATGATTTACCTCAGGGTTTGTAATTTTTCTAGGGTCCAATCCTATCTCTTGGGCATCGAAGAAGCAACACACTGTGTCGAGATCATCCACAGAAGTAGAATATTGGGCCCTAGCTACCACATCAGCTGAACTAGCTTGGATAAGGCAATTACTTTGTGACCTACACATTTCTATTCCTCAAGCACCGATGTTTTACTGTGACAACCTCTCAGCTATCTCTTTATCCACCAATCCTGTGTTTCATGCAAAATCTAAACATATTGAGATTGACTATCACTTTGTTTGTGAAAGGGTTACAAGGGGTGATCTTCAAGTTCAACATGTCTCATCTACAAACCAATTGCTGATATACTCACGAAGGGTTTATCTGCACCTCTGTTCCAGCAGCATTGTGGCAATCTCATGCTTAGTTCCCTTGAGCATGAGATTGATGGGGGATGTAAGAGTGTAAACAAACACAAAGATGAGAATCCAAGTGAAGAGAATTCAAGGGCCTAGATGATGACAAGTGTCACAAGATCCAAGGGAAGTTATAAGGATGTTAGAATCTGTTAGAATCTATTGGTGGTTAGAATCTGTGGTTAGTTTGTTAAGATACTAGCTTATGCAGTAAGCAATAGATATATAACTAAGGTGTAAGAAATGTAAACATTAATTACAAAGAAATATACAAGAAAGTCTTTCTTCTTCTCTCTCACTACAAGTCTAAGTTTCTTAATCCAGGTACGAACCCAACATATCGTATCTATGCATTTTTTGTTGTACGATTTATGTACCAATTTCGCCACCCTTATGTACAAAAATAGGGCCTCAATGAAGGATAGGAATCTATGTTGGATATGATTCTCCTTCAATCATTCGTTACTTAGAACCTTTGACAGACGATCTGTTTACCGCTTATTTTGTGAATTGTCACTTCTATGAGATAGTCTTCCTATCGTTAGAGGGAGATAAGGACGTTAACGTTCTTGAAAAAAGCCACGAATTATCATGGACAACTTTCACTTTGTCTCATTTAGATCATCGCACCGCTCAGTCTGAGACTGAAGTGCATTGCATATTAGATCTTTAAAGCGTAGCTCAGAGCATTCCAGATGCTTTCACCGATCTAGCGCGAGTGACGAGATCACATATTCCAGCTGCGAATATGCTTGCAAAGATTGAAGTACCAAATGTACGACGAATTGCCCGTTTGGAGGCCCGGGACGCCACTTTGGCCCATCCATGTACATTAGCGGCTAGCCAATCATCTTCCATTACACAAAAGCGTGGCAGACCTCTTTATTTAAAGGATTCACACCCTCAGAAGAGGAAACCCACGGCATAGTCCCTTAAAGAATCTATCGTGAATCCGATTGTCGCCTACTCATTTTATTCAACTTGTGAGGAAATTCTAGATTACGGAAAAGTCCTTGAAGTGACGAATCCATCTCCTAAGAATCGTGAGCTTTTGGTCCATTATGCTAGCTTAGATGATGTTTGGTGTAGAAATGAGATGATCATCGACGATGCATTAGCATATGCAGTAGCTACTGAGATCATGTTGAGCGATGACATTGAACCCCGTTCCATTGCTGAATATCGACGTAGAACTGATTGGTCAAATTGGAAACAAGCAATCCAAGTTGAACTCGATTCGTTTGCGAAACGTAAGGTGTTTAGACCTGTAGCTCTTACTTCTCCACATGTGAAGCCTGTTGGCTACAATCATTCGGAAATGTAATGAGAAGAACAAAATATTTCATTAGAAAACTTGTCTTGTTAAGCAAGGCTTCTCACAACGCCCTGAGATTGACTATGACGAAAATTATTCACCCGTTATGGATGTCATTACTTTTCGCTTCATTATCAGTTTGGTAGTTTTCGAAAAACTAAGTATGCAGCTAATGGACGTTGTAACTGCGTATCTCTATGGGTATCTTGATATGGGAATTTATTTGAAAGTTCCCGGAAGACTTACATTGACTGGATCAAATATTTCCAAACCCCAAAACACGCTCTCAATTCGGCTGAGGTGTTCACTCTATGGTTTGAAGTAATCCAAAAGAATGTGGTATAGCCGTATGAGTGAGTATTTGACTAGCCAAGGATATGTGAACAACGAACTATGCCCTTGTGTATTCATTAAGAAGTCACATTTTGGTTTTGCTATAGTTGAAGTTTATGTCGACGTCATGAATCTCATCGGAACTCCTGAAGAGCTCGAAAGAACTGTCATGCACTTGAAGTCAAAATTTAAGATGAAAGGTTAGAATAGAGCACCATTTAGATAGAATCTTAGTACATCAATTGAACTACACCTTGCGCTGCTTTAACGAGGATAAAACGAAGCCTTCGAGTACTCTTATGGCCGTTCAATCTCTAGATGCAAAATGAGATCCCTTCTGTCTGAAGAAGGATGATGAAGAGATTTTAGGGCCTGAAGTTCCTTATCTAAGTGTGATATGCACTTGATTGTACTTAGCGTAATACACTAGACCCGACATCTCATTCGTTGTTAATCTTTTGGCAAGATACAGTAATGCACCAACACGCAGACACTGGACGGGTGTTAAAGACATTTTCCATTACCTTAAGGGGACTACGGATCTGGCCTTGTTCTATCCCTACTGTTCCTTGAGTGATGTTGCACCCCCTTATCTCGAGTCGATTCTTACCTTGTTGGTTATGTCAACGTAGGATACTTTTCTGATCCGCACAAGGCTCTTAAATGGTATGTCTTTAGCATTGAAGGTACCGCAATCTTTTGGCTAAGAGCAATTGTGGGTCATATTCGAAGCTCCTGTGATCTTTAACCATCGTTGACGTCTTAATGATGATCTATAAAGACAACGTAGCATACATCAAACAGCTTAAGAAGGGTTACATCAAAGGAGACAACACCAAACACATTGGGCCCAAGTTCTTCTTCTCATATCAACAACAAGAACATCAGAAGATTGAAGTCATGCAAATCCGTTCACAAGACAATCTAGCCAACCTCTTCACCAAATCACTACCGAAGGCGACATTTCAGAAACTTCTTCAAGGAATTGGTATGTGTAAACTTTTTGAGTTGTAACATTGCTAGTTCTCTTTGGAATTGTGTCAAACTCAGGGGGAGTATCCTGAAGTATATTTGCTTGATCTTAATGTACTCTTTTTCCCTACGATTATGAGCATTTTCCCATTGGGTTTTTGCTACCTAACGAGGTTTTGATGAAGCACCCACCTTGGGTTGATCAAATCCATGATGATGTCTCACTACAAGAAAACATGGAATAGGTGACGACATTTTTTGTGACGCCCAAAAATTCATCACAATTTTGTGTAATAAGTGAGGAATTTTAAGAAAGCGTCACATGCATACTTGTGCGGGATACATAATTTTTTTTGAAATGTTGTTCGTCACATAAAAGTCTTAAATTCCTCACAAATTTTTAGGCGGCAAATTTTACCGCCCAATGAATTATATTGGGTGACGAAAATTTTGCTTTCTTCACAAAACATAAGATAAGGCCACCTGGGTTAGTGTGAGGAAAGGCAAATCATCACCTTTCCTTTATTGAAGGCAGAGAAAAAAGAAAAAAAAACATAAAAGTAAATAAAATCCAAAAGCCCCAACTCGTTAGAATTTATATGTTCTACTCTCACTCCACTTCCTCTCTTAGCCGACATTCACCTTTCCCAAATTTGCCAACTGACTGCTGGTGGCGGCGAGTACCATCACTCTTTCGACTTCCCTATACCTCTGTTGCTTGCTATCACACTCTACTCTCTTTTAAACCTAAGGCGACTTAGTATCTCAACTACCCTATCTCCTAATTTCTTATCCAAAGGTACTCAAATATCTCTCTCTCTCTCTCTCTCTCTCTCTTGAAATTACTACTTTTTTTTTATTTCTCTCTTAGAATTTTGTCTTAATCGTGAAAGTTTTGAAATTTTTTTTATTTTATGTATTGGGTTTTCGAGATATTGGAGATACCCCAGCTATTGAAATCCCGCTCGTGTTATTAGGGTGGAAGATTTTTTCCATTTTTAGTTTTTAATTAAATTTTAGGATGATGTTGATGTATAAAAAATTAGGGTTTTCAATATTGGTGTGAATACTTAATGCCCTGCTTGTTTGTTTAGCATCTACATGCTCTTGAATTTCCTGTTATTTGAATTTATGGAATTTAGTTTATTGACATTCATATTTGTTATGTTATATGTCTATCTTAACAAATTTTTGAAAAATTGTTATGGCAACCTATTGAACTATGTCAAAATCTGAGGCTCAATACTAGTACTGAAGATAGACAATGGATTTGTTGTTGGAATCACTTTAGTTCCGATTATTAGAGAAGGGGTCCAGTCATTCATTCACACTGCTTATTGCCATGTGGACCAGAACAACAAATGCTCTGTCTTTGTAGAGTTTGTCATAACATTTTTTTCACTTAATTGAAGATGTTCATCTACATTCGTTGAATTTCAATATGATTATGAATTATGATAGATGGATAAATTGTTGAATTTGCTACTAGAGTATTTGAATACTTCAGTAGTTTTGTGTCTGAATACTTTGTATATTCATGCTTGATGACCATTACAAGATTACACACCTATTAATAGGAAAGAGGGAAGGAGAGCTCGAACAGAGTGAGGTCCATGAGGAGCTGTGACACCCGAGATACAATAATGAAAAGAAACACTCCACTACACTTAGTTGGAGAAAATATAATAACAACCAATATACAAACATTAACTAGTTATAAAGGGAAAGCACTTCTAAATAACAAAGTCTCAACTTGAGATTATGCAAGGAGAGTCTTCGATATGCTTATAATGATAATTATTTATGATGCTAGTCTGTTATTATTTTTCCTTTTCCAATTTACTAGATGACTTCTATGCAATGAGGAAAGAGGGTGAAATGGGTCAGGGTTGTCCTACCTCCGCATCCACCATCACCACCTTCTCCATTGCCACCACCACCTCCTCCACCACCACCACCATCTCTTCCACCACATGCTCGCTCCTTCACCTGAAGAGCCAACAGACATGAACTTAGGTATTTGAGAAGGGCTAGTTATAGTTAATTTAATTCTTCTTATTAATGTTGTTTTAAACAAGTTATAACATTGATCAGATATATATATTTTTAAAATTTATAGAGACAGATTTTGATTTTACTGCAAAAAAGATGACACGTGGAAAGCCATGTGGGAAAGGCCTCCATAATATTTTGGAGGCCAATGTTGGGAAGAAGATGCCGGTCATCTTTGATTTCAAACTTCAAGTTCCAAATGATCTGGTTGTATCAGGTTTTTTCACTACCGAGATAGGGAATATTGTTCAGAATCATTCACCCGTTTGCTATGAGAAATGGATGATGGTCTCACCACAAGAAAAGAGGAAACTGTGGGATAAGTTGCTTGTGATTTTGATTTTAATTCAATTTATTCATAATAATTTCAAGCACTCACTCGTATATTGTATGTTTAACAATAGGTATTATTTATGGTGGACCTATCCCATTCTAAGATTATTGAATATGTTGATAAAAAGATGGCGAAGTTGTACTCTATGTTTAGGCGCCGGTTGTATAAGTATTACTTGTCATATGGAACACCTGCAAGAGGACGAGCTAAGCTGCCGAACGATTAGATATGGAATGGGAGACCAAAGAGTCATTGTGACTGGTTATGCAATAATGTTTACGCTACTACCCACTTTTTGGTATGTATCCTATCCAATCTTTTCTAATATAAAGCTGTGATAATATTAGACGCTATGGGGGTGATTGATGCTGCATATAACTAATGCTGCATATGACTAATGCTTCATATGGATATTAGATGATATGGGATGACTGATGCTGCATCAGTTATATGAAGCATTAGTCACCCCATAGCATCAGTTATATGTAGCATCAGTCACCCCATATTGTCTAATGCTACATATCACTGATGCACCATCAGTCACCTCATATCGTCTAATATCCATATGCAGCATCAACATATGTAGCATCAGTTATATGCAGCATCAATCACCCCATAACATCATTTATATGCAGCATCAATCACCTCATATCGTCTAATAGATAATCTATTAAATGTTACCAACTTATTTAATATATAGGTGCTTTTGCATGTATTATATAGTGTTTATGGAAATTAGAATCTAACTTATTGGAAAAGATGTTAGACAATAGTATTCTATTAAATTTGATCTGTTCCATGCTTGAAGCGTGGTAAACCCCCAAGTTCAAAAGATTCAGCTTTTCGCAAGAGGAAGATGAAGGAACAATTGAATCTAAATGAAATCATTTAGGAAAAAAAATGAATGACAAATCCACAATTCATGATTCTGCACTTCCAAGAAGAAAAAAAGTCCTTGATGAGACACATGTCCCTGAAGAGACAGAAGTACATGAAAGCAAATAAATCTCCATAAATTATGCATGTAATAATGAATTGTTGGATCGAAATGAAATAATCATCGGCGACATATTCGCATTCGCAGTAGCCACTGAAATCATATTAAGTGATGATATTGTGTTCCGCTCTATTGATGAAGGCAAATAGAGACAAGATTGTCCTAAGTGAAAAGATGCAAGGCAGAATTAAATTCATTGAAAAGGCGAATTGTTTTTGGACTAGTAGTACAAACCCTGCCCAGAGTAAACCCTGTGGGTTACAAATGGGTATTCACAATAAAGAGCAATGAGAAAAGCGAGATTGCAAGATATAAAGCACGACTCGTTGCACAAGGTTTTTCACAAAGACCTGGAATTAATTATGAGGAGACATACTCTCCTGTAATGGACGCAATTACGTTCCATTACTTATTAAGTTTGGTGGTTTCAGAAAAACTTGACATGTAACTTATGGATGTCATCACCGCTTATCTATATGGTGAATTAGGTACTGACATATATATGAAGGTCCCATAAGGACTTAAGTTGCTTGAAACAACTAACAAACCTCGTATACAACGCAAACACATGAATATATATTACAAGTCTGGGAGGTAGGAGCTTTCCAAATTGTACATGTCTACAATACTAACTCTTCTTTTGCTTGTCATCTGTCACATGTGTAATTAATGTAGGAGTTTTCAAAGAAAAATTCTGATAATAGAAAGAAACAAAAGTATCATCACAAAGGAGGAGCAAGGCCATTCATCCAACATTCTAGAAAGGCTCACATGGTAATGAAATTAAAGTACTTATAATAATTCATTATGCAATCTCATGCATGTTTCTTTATTATTGAGAATAAAGGAGATCCATTATCTGTGATTGACAATTGGGGAGCTCTCCACAAAGACAAGAATGACAAGTGGATCAATGATGTTGCTTAAGACAAATATGTAAGTTATTCATGAGCCACTCAGTTTTGTCATTTCAAATGAGTTGGATATTAAAACAAAAGCTACAAATTATATTTACAGACTGATTATACTTAGTGGTTTCCTTCTAAATAAGTTAATGATCATATACAAGCACTCAAGTTGTGTTTTCTTAAGCATATTATAGCTGGATATGTTTGAAATGAAAAGAAAAAAAAACTGAATTGCTTCTATTTTATTATTAAAGGATAACATGAAGAAAAAGAAGGATGAACTAAAGGAGAAGTTGACTGAAGAAGCACTTGAGGGTACTCCATTAGATTCATTACATGTGTCATTGAATGATGAGTTTGGAATTATGGTTGGAAACCTTGGGAGGAAGGGAAAATCTATTAATGGTGTAGGTGTTTTTCCTCGAACAGATACTTATGGTTGCGGTTCTTCTATGGCTTCAAGTTTTGAGTTCACTGATATAAGATCTCAGATCAAGCTTCTATCAGATGGTTTCCTCATATCGCAACAAGAGAATGAACAATTAAAAGCTCGATTGGATTTACATAATGTTGATATATGTTCATAAAATCAAGGCTTTTTTTGCTACAAGTCAGGGGAAGACCAACAACAACTATACGGAATCAAATGGTGATATTTCAAAGGGTGAAAATACTTATCCTGAGCTGGAAGAACATGATTTGGAAGAGGATTGGTTTCGATATTATGTCTTTTGCTGTTAGTTTCAAGTTTCCACATGGTATACCTCTTTTGTTAGCACCTAAATGTGTCTTAGACTTCTCTTTTGTTAGTACCAAAGCTTCCTATAATAGCACCAAAGTTGTCTATAAGTGTTAATGCCCTTCATTATTTTGGTGTAGCAGGCTTCTATTTTGTTTGTACCTGAAACTGTCTTTTGTTAGCACTAAGCTGTTTTAGACTTCTCTTTTGAGATAGGTTACCATAACTTTAATTTTTAGGACGTACACTTAGTGAATGTATTCGACTTATGTGCTTAAATTGTTGATTAATGAAAATGTGAAGTATTACCTATAATTGTTATGAACTGCAATTCTAGATTACAAAGCAGGAAAAAACAATTAATTTGTCAATATTATTCCTAAATAGGTATTTGATTTAAACATATGTGACTTAAGTTGTGCCACATATAAAAGGAATATGTGACGATTTCAGCATCGCTAAGTGCAACTATATCATTATGGCATCATATTGGGTGACGACAAAAGCATCTCATATAAATTTGATACGAGATGCAAAAATAGGTCACATAATGTTGCATGTTGTGACGCATACTTTGTCACACATGTTGGTACTAAGTGACGCAAGTAGCATCACACATACTATAAATATGTGACGAATTTAAAATTCGTCACACGGACTATACGGGACTATGTATATGTGACGAAAATTGTGACGCTAGAATTTCGTCGCATATAGTCAAATGTGATGAATTTTCGTATTTATGTGACGAATATCTGTCACCACCTAAGACATGTTTTCTTGTAGTGTCTCGTAGACGTTTCATTTGACTTCTCATTTCTCATGCATTTTTCCTTAAACTATGGATTTTGTCCTTACTCAAGTTTTTACAATAGCCTTAGGGTGTTTTTTTTTTTTTTTTTTTTGGAGACTTACTTCCTTATGCAATTTCCTACCTTATTTGAATAACCTGTTCCCATAATCAGTGTCAATGAGTCGACTTCCTCATCTCTACATGATGCTGAATCTACTTAGGTATTTCACACTCGAGGGGGAGTGTTATAAACTTCTTATTTAAGTGTGATTGTGTAAATCCTAGATTGGATTTTATTCTAATTATTCTTCCCTATTAGGACTTGTATTCCTTGGAGGAGAAGAATATCTTATCTCCCTTATTACAATAAGTAAAGGCATTGCGTAGGGGGAATAACACATCTCTACACAACCCTACAAAAACATATCTCTCTCTATATTTTCTCTGTGCCACCAACCCCCTTTTCTTGTCAGTTAAATATAGCCAGGGACGGATCTATTAAGGGACCTTGGTGGTCCCGGGACCACCCGGAAGCCCAGACTAGTGGTTGTGAGACCTCTGCGGACCACCAAATAAGGGTATATGGTGGAGGAGAAAACAGCAGCGACAACTGCTTTGTTACGGCCTTATGCAAACCAGGAGGAGAAGAAGACGACTAACCATTTAGTAAAACGGTGTGTTTTTGCTATTGGTTTGAAAACACTTCGCTAAGCCACGTGGGAGACTTTTTAGCCTCACCATTTTTATTAAAAAACAAAAAAATCACGTGGGTTGCTTTGCTATACAGTCCACTTTACCTATTATAATTATAATTCCCTATTTAACGATCCACTTTATCAATTCTAATATGTTTTCTCCTCCACCACTTAATCCTCTCATTCCTAAATTTAAGTGTTATATTTTAGTTTAGATTAATACTATAAAATGTTTTTTTTTTGTCAAAATACTATAAAATATTAATTCCATAATATATTTTTTTTTTTGTTAATTTGTTATGATTTTTTAATGTTATTTGATGATATGTTTGTTAGTTCTTTTATATGTTTTTGGCTTTATCAATTAATATAGTTTTTTATTTTGATTAATTGATGGGTGTAGATTTTTTGCCATGAATATTCACTCTGCAAAAAATAGAAGAATAATGGTTAAATGATGGCTTAGTTGTTCAATTGAGAAAGACTTTTTTTTTTTTTTTTGTTTTTTGTGTGTTAACAATGAAATTATCATGAAATGTTTTTAGAGTATAAAATGTCGTCGTAGAAAAATTTAGTTTTTATACCTTGTAATCTTGTTTGTACAAAATTATGAATGAAAAATTGTAGTTCATTGTTTAATTATTCAATGTTACGTTCCTTTAATTTTATGGAACTTTTATATTGGGACCATCCACTATTAAAATTCTGGATCTGCCACTGAATATAGCCCACAACGAAAATCAAATTATCTTAATATTTTTTATTGACAAATTATCTTAAGTATCAAAGAAGTCAGCCCATCAACCAGCTTCAAATTCATAGGCCCACTTTATTTAGTTTAGCCCGGTTTCAAGAGTCCTACTGCAGGAAAAGAATCAATAGCTCAGCGGAACATAATCAGATCAATTCAATGCTTCTTGCGTGGTTTTTGCTGAGTACGAACTCTCCGTACAACCTCCGGCCAAGGACATTCAATGGCAGCGCTTCTCCTTTTCGGCCACCCACTGCTACGTTGGATGGCACCCATTGGCCCTCTCTAGTCTCCGCCCTTATATTTATCACTACCATTCACCTTTTCAGCCGCAGCTGGTAAACCATGCAAAACCCTAGCTCAATAATTTATGGCTAATTTAATTTAAAATGTTGCACAACTTTACAGAAGTATTGTTGACTTTGTATTAGGATTCCCATAGTTCGGGTTTCCTAGTTTACAGTGAATCTTTGTAATTATTCTTTTCCTATTGTATTAGGATTGTATACGAATATATCTACCTTTGAATGAGAAGAATACACACAATATTGAAAAACATGTTGTGGTCTATATTTAATTGTCAGGGAGATGAGGCCTATATTTAGCATGTGTTATTCTGCCTACGCCCCTTGTTTGTAGTAATAAGGGAGAGAACAAAGGGAGAGAACAAATTCTTCCCCTCCAAGGAATACAAGTCCTAATAGGGTAGAATAACTAGAATTAAATCTAATCTAGGATTTACACAATCACACTTAAATAAGAAGTTTATAACATTCCCCCTTGAGTGTGTAAATACTCAAGTAGATTCGGCATCATGTAGGGTTGAAGAAGTTTACTCGTCAACACTGATTTTGAGAACACGCACTCAATAAGGTAGGAACTTGCATAAGGAACTAAGTCTCACAAAAAACCCTATGGCTATGGTAAAAACCCGAGTAGGGACAAAATTCATAGTCTAAGGAAAAATGCGTGAGTAATACATGGAAAAATATGAGTCATCATCAGGGATATGATCAACCAAATGTGGGTGCCTCGTCAAAACCTTGCTAGGTAGAAAAAACCCAGTGGGAAAAAATGCTTCTAATCGTAGGGAAAGATAGTACATTAAGATCAAGCAAGTATACTTCAGGATAGTCCCTCTGAGTTTGACACAATTTCAAAGAGAACTAATAATGTTACAACTGATAAAGTTTACGCATACCAATTTCTTGAACAAGCTTCTAAAACATTGCCTTTGATAGTGATTTGGTGAAGAGGTCGGCCAGATTGTCTTGTGAACGGATTTGCATGACTTCAATCTTCTGATGCTCTTGTTGTTGATATAAGAAGAAGAACATCGGTGCAATGTGCTTAGCGTTGTCTCCTTTGATGTAACCTTTCTTGAGCTATTTGATGCATGATGCATTGTCTTCATAAATCGTCATCTGGACGTCAACGACGGGGTAAAGATCGCAGGAGCTTCGAATATGGCCCACAACTGCTCTCAGCCAGAAGCATTCCTGAGTTGTTTTGTCTAGGATTCCCGAAAGCTTTCAAAGCTGTGGCCGAATCCCAAACCGAAACTTTCGGGTCGGGATCGGTTTCGGGTACCGAATGTTTCGGGAAATTCGGTTCGGGAATTTTTCGGGCTAATTTCGGGACGGGATCGGGACGGTTCGGGATTTTCGGGAAAAAATTCCACCCCTAGTTTTGTGTAGGGCGAAAATTTCAGCATGGTTAGACGAAGTGGCAACTAAGGTTTGTTTAGTTGACGTCCAAGAGATTGCGGTGCCTCCAATGATAAAGACCTAACCTGTTTGAGAACGTGCCTTGTGTGGATCATATAAGTATCCTGCGTCGGCATAACCAACAAGGCGAGAACCGACTCGAGATAAGGAGGGTGTGATGTATATTTAAACTAACCTAAATAATAGATTAATTTAAACGAAATTAAACTCGCAAGCGCACGAATCAATTGTAAGAAATATGTGCAAATACGAGGTCGTTCCCACAGGGATTGCTTTTAATACCAATTTAACCAGCTGATTACACGAAACTTAACTCAACTAGGAAACAAATGATTGATTAATTGATTACGAAAAATAATTAAAACTTAAGAACTTATAATTAAACTAAGAATAAGAATAATGAAAATACTAAGAATGAAGGTTTAAACAAATTAATATGATGAAAGCCTAAGGTCATGAATACACCAATAACAATCCTATTTCCTTTTCTTCAAGCCGAATACTCTCCAATTACCATGCCAATATTTAAGGTTGTTCTTTCTAAAATATGAATTAATCCGTAGTCAGCCATCAACTCGTGTGTCTATACGTGACAACTATATCCTATTGGTTAGGCATACAATTATACACATAAAAACCAATTAAGTGCAGAAGAATCATGTCAACCAAGTAGGACTAGCTTGATATTGGTCATCTTCACTTGTTTGTCTACTCTTCTTAATCTTAGTTCCAATAAACCTAATTGATTGGTCATCCTCTTAGATTTATCTAATTATCTAGAAACAAGTTCACAATGATGGCCAGTCACAAGAACATTCGAAACTAGAATAGATTAAGCACAAAGATTAAGAACTAAACATAGCATGTAATCATATAATAATCAACAAGATACATCAGAAATAATAATGTCATGGCTTCATCATAAACCTTAGAAAAGTAGTTTAGTTACACATAATCATAATAAAAATCACAAAAGAAGTCATGGAAAAGATAAAACCCGGAAAAGAATGGTAAGAGCACGCTAAGCTTTTTTTCTTCACTTTGGACGACCTCCCTTGTATTTTGTTTTCCCCACTAAGATAGCCTAGGGCCCTCCATGTATTCTAGTAAAACCCTAAAAATTCTGGTAGAAATTATCCTAAAAGAAAGCAAATTCCTAAATAATCGATGAGAGAAACTAGGAAAGAATCCATCTTGGCTTGGGAAACACGTCATCTGAATTGCACGCCAGTTTTGGGGTTCATTTATCTTCTGACAAATTCTGTAAAAATATGTGAAATGTAGCTTGATCTCTTATCTTTCCAAGAATATATCACACGCCACTAGGAAAAATCGGGAAGGCCTCCAAATCTTCATTCTCCTACAGCTGCGCAGTTCTGACGGGAAAACTACTTTTGTGGGATTAACTTTGAAAACTGGAACGTTTGGCTTCCTGGAAAATTATGAAATTTGAACACAACGATATTCACCCTCTTAGCTTCCTTCTCCAATTGTCCTTGCATGAAAACTCTTCTGAAAAGTTGAATTATCACCATAAACGTCTGGCATGCGTAGATTGGCCAAAACCGAGAAAAGAAAAGTAATAAGGTTCTTTTAAGACCAGTTCCTTAACAAAACTTAGTGATAATTAACATAAAAATGTGATAAATAATGCACCTATGAGGGTGCAGCATCACTCGAGGATCTGTAGGGATAGAACAAGCCCAAATCCGTGGTACCCTTAAGGTAGTGGAATATGTCTTTAACACCAGTCCAGTGTCTCCGTGTTGGTGCATTACTATATTGCCAAAAGATTAACAGTGAACGAGATGTCAGGTCTAGTGCATTGAGCTAAGTATAATAATGCGCCTATTGCACTTAGATAAGGAGCTTCAGGCTTCAAAATCTCTTTATCATCCTCCTTTCGGACGGAATGAAAACAAAACAAAAGAACTCTAGCATCCATAAGAACATTAATAAGCTAGCCAGAGCTAGCATGTATATACTTCTCATTGCTGCACACTCTAATGCTAGAGAAAGAATATCTGTCAGTAATTCAGATAGCTGAATATCTTCCTCACTGCTGCTCTGTTAGACTTAGACTACGCATATTAAATGGGCTTCAAAATTATGTTAAGACAAATAGTAATTAGTTCGATCGTAGTTATCAGGGTCTGTCTGTGCAACTGTAAACTTGTCTAGCAGAAACGTTTATGGAGAAAAATTACCTATAGGACAGCAAATACTATTGTTGTTATTAGGCTTCATAAGTTATAAAATGCTCATGTATAAACAGGAAAATGGCTTAGGTACTGATGAAGACCTAATGAAAGGTAAAGCAGGGTCAGCACCGCGAGTTCCAGATGGCAACATATCTGCTGAATTTGAAAGTGCACTAGCAAGACCATTTTGCCCGGCAGGTGTAAATAAGGGATAGTACGAGCTTAGTAGTCTTGCAGCTGCACCCCAGGCAGCAAGAGGATCTCCTGCACGGACGACAGATAGCAGTATCTCTCTGAGGATAACCATCTGTAGTGTGCTCCACTGAGACTCAAAAAGACAGACTACTGACTGGTGGAGCATTTTCCCACCCTCTGCAAGACTTGACCCGATTTCTTTTTGTGAAAAATAAAATCAGAACGAGCAGCTAAAAACTTACGAGGAATATGCTCATAATCAAAGCCACGCACCATATAAGAATGTTACTAAAGGGTAGTAACACAAGAAAATTACTAGGGAAATAAACCTCTCAACCATGTTCTTCATTTCCTGTTAAAGTTTCATTCCAAAATACAATAGAGAAAAGACAATATATGTGCCATCAATGATCAATACTTCAAATTAACAATGTAAGCCATAAAATCCATCTCAAAAGACACATTAAAGCATGTGCAGGAGCATGCAGACAGACTTAAAAAGCAACATATGACCAAGAATATTTTGCTTAATAACACTCACTTTAGGAAGTGAATCTTCAGAGATGGAAGCTCTGCTTTAACCACAGTATGCTCTTGTGGTCATTGCTAAAACTTGCATTGCACTAATGGCAGCCAGTCTATTGTCCTGCTGTAAATATAACTGAGCCACTTGCCTTGAGAAAAAAGCAGCCTTTCGCTGATAACCAAGAGTTCCATATAAACGAGCTATTCAACATACAATACAAGTCTATCACTGGCATCAATCAGAGATTTAGCACCATCTGCTGCACTTGTTAGTAGTTCTACTACCTCCTTAGCTATCTCCCGTCTGCCACAGTAAAACCAAAAACAGATACGTAACAAAATGTAATACCTAACTATTTCCGAAGTACTATTTGTCATCCCATGGAACACATATGATCATAAATGGTACTATTATGGAGCACCTACTCCAACTTTTAGAGAAAGAATTGAATTCATTTATAATCATTTGCCGGGAAAGGAAGATTAAAAGTTTAAAAGTCAAGACTCACAGATAGGATCAGTATAAGAATAAGATGCAGACAGAATGTTATCCAGTGAAAGCAGTAGATGGTCTAATACAAGCTGAGCGCATCAAATCATAAATTTTGATAAACAAAATGTACCTACAAAGAAACCTTGCCAGTTTCAATGTAGCCTCTAGTTCAAACGTTAAGGGTGAAACTCTGCACATAAATGATATAAAAGCAACAATTAATAGAATACATACATTAATAAAGCAACAGCCATCTATACACAACAGCATCTAGGAATTACCTCTGAGCATTTTCTTGTATAAAAGACTTCCTGTAGTGCGAGATTACACTACTATATCGATATCTAACTCCATCGTCCACATTGTTGACTTGTATTAGGATTCCTACAATTGTGGGATTCCTACCATATTTGGTTTCCTATTTTTAGGATGCAATTATTCTTTCCTTTATTCTGATAGGATTGTATATGATTGTCTATATATCCTTGATTGAGATGAATACACAATATCATTGAAAAAGCATTCTTTCTTCTTGGTATCAGAGCCGAGTTAGAGAAAAAAAAAAGGAAAGCACCTAACCCTAACCGGGTTTAGGTTTGCCCGTGTCTCTGTTCAATTGCAGCGAGCAAGAAGTTGTTGCTGCGTGTCTCTGTTTAATTGCAGTGAGCAAGAAATTGTTGCTGCCCCTGTTCTGTCAGTTTATCCCTATTGTTCCGCTGCCCAGTTTTTTGTCTGTCGATTATTGGGTCCCAATTCCAATCAACGCCGCTGCAAGTTTTAGGTGATACAGACAGCAAGACTAATGGCTGAAGAAAAGGTATGATGAACCCAATTTGTAATTGAGGTTTATGCTTAAAGTAAAGAGTCAAATTAGTTGTAATTGAGGGTTTTTATTGATTATTAGGGGAATTTGATAGAAATGCCAGCTGACAGTCACACTTCATGTATAAGAGCACCTGCTCTTTGGTTTGAAAACAGAACAGAATTTTACAAAACAAATCACTACAAAAATATTGGAGCTCTGCTTCTTCTATCTTCCTCCTTCATTCTCTTCTATGTGCAATAGTTAAGGTTTGAGTTAGGGTTTGAGATTTGGGTTCTAATAATGGTATCACCCATATCGATTCTTGGATTCCCTTTTGTGCACGTCTGCCAAACCGCTGCCCCTCGTTTCTCTTCCTTGGAAGATCGTGTTGCTTCCTTAGAGGCTACGATAGCCTCGTTACCTTCTCTCATTGACGCTGCTATCGAAAAGGCCTTTGCAAGCAAGCTTCCTGCCTATTTTGACAAATTTCGTAAAGAGTTGCACTTTCGAAGAGCCGGGGAAGGCATCTCTGCCCCTCTTGCCACCGATCATTATGTTTCCCCTACGATTAAGCCTATCCAGCTACCTCGGAGCCCAATTTGTGCTGGAGGAGTCCAATCGCAACTTATTCCTGCGACAAGCCAAGCTCCACCACTGCTCTCATCTTCACCGTTGTTGCGAGCACTGTCAACTTCGGCCGTCAAGCCACAGTCGAATGATTCTGTTGTAACCAAATTTTCTCTTCCGGCATCGAAGATAGTGATTCATGCTTCTTCGATGACCATTGTTTTATGGCTAATCCTTACGCACTCATTCCCCGATACCACAAAAACTGGATCTGAGGTATTGCTTTTGTTAGGTGTAATTGCATGCCATACTGATCATAGTGCGTTCAACTATCATGCTTTCTTGAATGCTAAGTATGGTTGGGTTAATTGGTATTTTGTGGGAAAATTTGTGAAGAAAGATTTTTATGCCTTGGAACTGTTTGAGGAAATGTCTAAGAGACTGAATACATATAATATGTCTTTGAGTAGCAACCTAGATGCTTGGGATATTATGGAAGATGTTGCCATTGCTTATGAATACAATAATATTACAATGAGAAATCAAATTCCAAAGAGTGAGCCTGCTTTTTTGAAACCACTACCCTTGAATGAGTTCACTGAACTCATCAGATTAGAGATTGTAATGAATGGGTTTACCAAGGTCTTGACATTCATACTGAGTTCGTGGCAAGAAATCTTTCCAATGTCCAGCTATAAAGATGATAAAGATGTGGCTAAGTTGAAGGAGATTGGAGAGAGTTTTATAATTGAGGGAAACCCAGAGTCCTGTACTTCATGGTTATCAATGAATGGGGAAGTATTAGCAACAGGAGATAAGTTGATGTATCTTCCTTGTGGGCTTGCTGCAGGTTCTTCTATTACAATGGCGGGGTCATCCCATTATGCTCATGAGGAGTATGTGTCCCAGCTTGCAAAGTTGAGGTGGGGTGATGGAATAGTTATGGTCTCGCAGTTCATGGATGAGTTGCTAACCCATGGAGGACGACCATGTGATAATTTGGCAAAGAACTCTTTTGGGAAAAGCAACCACATGTGATGCAATCAGGAGAAGATTATGCAGAATGTATGTTGTCCAAGTTCTTTGACTTGACTATTCATGGAAACTTTAAGTTTCAGACAGCCACTTTGTTGCAGATGCTCAAGCCTTTGTGGAACATTGTTCGGATTAGGGATGTATCAACCCCTATAGACTATATCCAAGTTGCTAGCAGTGATAAGTTTCTGAGTTGGGTTGACCATCATTTTCCTGATATATATTCTTGTAGGAGTATCTTTCAAATTACCATTCTTCCTCCGACTCTTGGTCCATTTCTGAGTAGGCTAGACCATTCCTTGAAGGGATTCATTTGGAGGACACTTGTTATTGAGCTTTTCGTAAGAAAATTACAAGGAAGCTCTGCTACTTTTCACCAATATGCTACAAGTATACCACCAATTGCCTTTGCTATTCCGTGGAAGCCAACCCTAAATTCTAAATACAAATGGAATGAGCTTTTCCAATTTCAAAATGTGGAGTTCTATCATGTTGCGAAGGCAATTGAGAATGTGGGGGTCAAATGCATAACACTACCACTTGCTTCAATCTTATTTCTATTAATTCATAGAATGTTTTTCATGGAGGTGATGCGTTTGGCAGAGATGAAACAATATTGTGTTAATGATGCCAATTTGTCTGATGCCTTGCCACCTAATCAGAGGAAGTCACTGATTGCACAGACCCTTAATTTCTTGGAAGTCACTTCTTGGGATGCCAACAATCACAACAATTCAGGAAAGCATTGTGATGGCAAAGACTCTGCTGCATGTTTCCACTTCAATACTCTGTATACAGGGGACATATCTCCTTCTGAGTATGCAGAAATGGTTAAAACCACAAGCCACAAGTCACCTAGTAATGTCCCAAAACTTGTAGAGAGCTTGTTCAAGATGGGCTATGAGATTGTTTCTGGTGGAACAGAGAACCATTTAGTGTGGGTGAATTTAAGAGACATTGGTATTGATGGCTCAGGAGCTAAAAAAGTTTTGGAATCAGTCCATATTACAGCAATTAAAAATAATGTGCCTGGGTATGTGTTTGCCGTGGTCCTTGTTGGTGTCCTGTCCATTGAGTCACCCTTCTCATTTGATATTATCATCGGGGTGGAAGGATTGGAGATTGACAAAGGATATTTCTTCCCTCAATTTGCTACAAACCCTGAGAAATTGTTTGTTGAATTCAAGAATGTTGGAGTTCTGATCATTGACCAGAAGGTTTCAAGGATGTTTAAAGTAAGGGAAGACTGCCAAGCAACTGGAATTCTTGTTATGGTAATCACGGGAGATAACTAGAACATTGCAGAAGCAATATGCCGTGAAATAGGCGTGTTTGGTGCTGATGAAGACATACATTCAGGAAGCCTTACAGGAAAAGAGTCTATGAGTACTCTACGTGCTCCAAAAGCCCATCTGAGACAAGGTGATGGCCTTCTGTTTTCAAGGGTCGAACCAAAGCACAAACAAAAGATTGTGAGGTTGCTCAAAGAGGATGGTGAGGTTGTTGCTATGACTGTTGATGGAGTAAATGATGCACTTACTTTGAAACTTGATGATATTGGGATTGCAAAGGACATTTCTGGAACTGAAGGAAAGTGCTGCATATGTTCGTCGAGAAGTTGATCGAAAGGAAGCAATGAAAACGGAGGTTGACCAGAGTGAACCTGCTGCCATGGCAACAAAGGCTCGTGGATCATCTTCTTGGTCGAATCGAGACGGCTCACAAAACAAGTCAGGACAAACTCGTCCTAGCCAGACAAGCCGGGATCGTCCCCAAGGTAAGTGCCCACATTGTTGCATGATAGGACACTCCAAGAGTCACTGTTTTGAGTTGATTGGATATCCCGAGAATTGGGATCAGACACATGATCCTCGGTGCAACAAATCTCGAGCCTTCGTTGCAGAAACCAAGAATGCTTCGGACTCGATCGCGGACAAGGCATCTGCCATGATTGCTGCGGCAGGTAGTGATGGTAAAACCCTAAGTACTTCTACTACTGTTATGAATAATACATGGATAATTGATTTCGGAGCTATTGAACATATAACATGTGATTCTAGACAGGTTCCATCATTAAAAACATCCACACAAGCCATAGTCAATGTTGCTAACGATAATGCCGTCCCTGTTATAGGGGAAGGCACTGTTTCCCTTTCTGATACCATGAAACTTGACACTGTTCTTGTGGTTCCTTCTCTAAATTATAATTTGTTATCCATTGCCCAAATAATCCTTGCCATACACTGTTTGGTTATTTTTTGGCCCTACTTCTGTATTTTTAAGGACATCCGGATGCGGAAGACGATTGGTTATGGTATTAGAAGAGGGAAACTTTATTACTTGGAGCTGACGACCGGTAGTTTTGGCTCACTGACCCAGGCTTTTTCCGTCGATGATTCTCAAGGGGCTACTAATAAAGTGTCAAACATCTGGATGTGGCACCGGCGCCTTGGGCATGCTTCCTTTGGTTATCTGCATAAGTTATTTCCTAGTTTGTTTGTCAAGCATGATGTTTCTCAGTTTAAGTGTGATGTTTGTGCAATGGCTAAAAGCCATAGAACTTCATTTCCTCCAAATTTCAATAAAAGTAATGTTCCTTTTATGATTGTGCATTTTGATGTATGGGGGCCGTCGAAAATTGCTACTCTTGGTGGTGCTCACTGGTTTGTTACTTTTATTGACGATTGTACCCGAATGACTTGGGTTATTTTGTTAAAGTCGAAAAGCGAAGTTAGTTCGGCCTTTCAAAAGTTCCATAAAATGGTTGATGTGCAATACAACCGGAATATCCAAGTTCTTCGAAGTGATAATGGTGGTGAATATGTTAATCTGGAACTTCGTTCATTCCTTGACCTGCATGGTATTGTTCATCAGACCATGTGCCCGTATACTCAACGGAATGGGGTTGCTGAACGCAAAAATAGACACCTGCTAGAAATGGTTCATGCTTCCCTCATTGCGGCACATCTGCCTCTCCATTATTGGGGTGAGGCACTTACCTCCGCGGCCTATCTTATTAACGTCTTCCGTTTCATACTGTCAACTTTCTCACGCCATTTCAGGCTCTCACATCTCAGACTAGTAGTCCATCGCCTCCAAATCTTTCCCCACGGGTCTTGAAGTGTGTTGTTTTTGTTCACCTTCATCCTCCTCAACGGAATAATAAACTTGAGCCTCGAACCCTTCGTTGTGTTTTTTTGGGTTATGCCACTACCCAGAAAGGATATCGTTGCTATCATCCTCCGAGTAAGAAAATGTTTATCACTCAGGATGTGATTTTCCATGAGACTGAAATGTTTTTTGGATCCTCCGTGTCCTCACTTTAGGGGGAGTACCGAAATAGCGAAGTTCTGACCCGAGATAATAATGAAGTTTTGACCTTTGATTACTCTCCTGGTGCTAGAACCAAGCTGCATGAAGAGTAGCCATTGCACTCCACGACATATGGAGAAGAGCAGCAGCATATGTGTGTTGATAATCAGCCCACTAAAAAGTCCACGACATCTGAAGCAGAACAGCAGCCCACGATTTTCGGTGATATGTCCACTGAGCGGCAGCAACCAAGTTAGCAAGAAAACCAGCCCACGGGTCCCATGGAATTTTGATTTGAAAATGAGCAGTGGTCCACTATTTGCAATGGAACCGAGCAGCAACTGTCCCGAGTTCTTCCTCCTGATGCTATATCAAGTCCAAGTATGAACCCATCTTCTGTTAATTCCTATAACCAATCGTCTCCTACACCAGATGCACCTCCGCTCCATTGTTTTCCAGAGCGTATTAATCGAGGTATTCCTAAACCTACTTATGAGGCAGATCCTAAATGTAAACACAAGTATTTTGTGAATGAGCCAAATTCTGATTCAAGAGTGAGATATCCATTAAACAATTATGTGTCTACCTGTCACCTGTCAGAATCAAATAAGTCATTTGTAAAGCAATTATCTATTGTATCTATTCCTAACAGTGTGCAGGAGGCTTTAGCAGATTCCTGCTGGAAAGATGCAATGAACTAGGAATTGAGATCATTGAAGAAGAATGCTACCTTGGAAATAACTGACTTGCCAGCTAGAAAGAAATCTGTGGGATGCAAATGGGTCTATACAGTAAAATACAAAGCAGATGGAACGGTACATCGCTTTAAAGCAAAATTGGTGGCAAAGGGGTATACACAGAAATATGGCATTGACTACACTGGTACGTTCACACTTGTGGCAAAAATCAATACAGTTCATGTTCTACTGTCCTTAGCAGCGAACCTAGATTGGCCTTTGCAACAGTTCGATGTAAAAAAATGCGTTCCTTCATGAAGATCTAACCGAGGAGATTTACATGGACCTTCCACCAGGGTGTAATGATCCGGACACACATAAACAAAAGGTATGTAGGCTCAGGAAATCATTGTATGGGTTAAAGCAATATCCGAGAGCTTGGTTTGGTAAATTTACCAAGTCTATGAGAGCATTCGGTTATAGGCAAAGTAATTGGGATAATACGTTATTCCTAAAACGCCAGAACGGAAAGGTTACAGCTCTCATCGTATATGTTGATGATATGGTGGTTACCAGTAACGATCTCGTTGAGCAAGCAGCTTTAAAAAATTATTTGTCCACAGAATTCGAAATGAAAGATCTTAGTTCTTTAAAATATTTCCTTGGGATTGAAGTATCGAGATGCAAGTCCGGGATATTTCTATCACAAAGGAAGTATGTTCTTAACCTGTTGGAAGAAACAGGTATGACAGCATGCAAACCAGTGTCTACTCCATTAGCTGAAGGAATGAAGTATGGTATTGATCAGAACCAAGTACCGGTTGATAAAGGGAGGTACCAAAGGTTAGTAGGAAGGTTAATGTACTTGGCCCACACTAGGCCGGACCTTGCTCATGCCTTAAGTGTAATTAGCCAATATATGCACAACCCAGGAGAACAACACATGAGTGCAGTTATGAGAATACTGAGTTACTCGAAAAGAAGCCCTGGTAAAGGAATTTTGTTTCGGAAAAATGGGCATTCCTAATTGAGTGCTATACGGATGCTAACTGGGTAGGATCGACAGATGATAGGCGCTTAACATCTGGGTATTTCACCTTTGTTGGGGGAAATCTAGTAACGTGGAGAAGCAAGAAGCAGAATGTTCTATCAAGGTCAAGCACAGAAGCTGAATTCCGAGGCATTGATAAGCTCATATTTATATATATTTTACATAAAATTCACTTGTCTTTTCTTAGTTAGTTCCTTATATTTTTGAGCTATTTACTATGTTTTTGTGTTTTGTGTGATTTATCAAGCAAAGAAAAGAAAAGTAGCACAAGTGAGATAGTAAGTAACAAATTCGTCAAAATTGCCTATGCAGATTAGCTGACTTTGGAAGCATGTTACGAACAGCTCAGAATGAATGAGAGAATGATCCTTATATGCTTGGAAAGCTACGGATGTCTATTTTCTGGAGCAATTTACGGATTGTTAATATCATTTTTCTAGACACTGAAAGGTTCAGAAAAGGGCTAAGCAAATTTGGCTAATAAAATGAGAAAGTAAAGGCACTTGTTTTGTGTTTTGCTTTGTCATCAACACTCAGCAGCAAATAGGGTTATGATTGCACTCATTTGGCTTGGAGAAAGTGGAAATGCACAGCTAGAAAGAGAAGGCATGGCACATGCAAAAGAGAAACATGGATAGCTACACACATGCAAACTGCCCAGGTTGGAGGGCATACACACACTCTACATGGATATCACACACACAACAAGAAAGGCACGGCATGGGCAGAAAATGGGTGGATTGTTGGCTGAAATAATGAAGAACATGTGTGTGCAAATGCAAAGGAAAAACACACACACATGGGCAGAAAATGTGTTTGTTTTGTGGCTGAAATGATGGAGGTCATGTGTGTGCAAATGTAAAGGGAAACATGGACATCACACACCCATACAAACTGCACATGCAAGGAATTAAAGTGGTCCTCTCCTTAGCCTATAAATACATCCACCATTCCCCTTCCTAAGAACAATCTTGATCCATAAAAAAAAGAGCTTCATTCACAAACACAAGTCCCTTGCCGTGAGCTCCATTCCATTTCATCCATACATTCAAACACATCTCCATACACTTCCATTTTCCATGCCATGAGATCCATTCCATCCATACATCCATAAATCCCACATTTCAAAAACACAAATACATTTTCCTTCCCTTAGCCGAGACATTCACCAATCCTAAATACATTCCTAACCTTTCCATATATCCATACACATCCTAGACACTTGTGCCGCAACAAAGAGAAGAAGGAGGAGCCTTGGACGTGCTTGCCATTCAAGTTGGATTGTTGGAGCGTTTTTAGGTGTTTTCATTATTTTATTTTCAATGTCTAAATTTTTTTATCTTTGCTTTGTGAGTATGAGGAACTAAACCCCCCTTAGCTAGGGGGAGAATTCAAAGCCATGAACATACTTGCAATATGAATTGATTACCTTCAGTTGTGAATTCAATTTGTTTAACTGCTTGATTGATAACTTATTCGTGTATGTTTATTAAGAGTGCATACTTAGTTTGCATGCATGAATATGATACTAGAGTATAAGGGAGTTTCACCTAATAGTTACAAACTTATATTCACAAGTAGTGGAGGTTGCTTATAAACGATCGCGTTAAATGAATTCTTGGCAGGAGTTTCATGCTCATCATAGTAACGAATGCCTCGTCAATACTTATAGTTTTCATAATGCTTAATGATCTTTTATTGTATCTTTATTGTGCTGTTCACGTAAAGGACTTTTGAAGAATGCTTGAATTGTTGTATGCGATTTCCCATCCAATTCAATAACGTAAGGAGAACTTGAAGGTTAATTTAAGCGGACTTAATTAACCTGGGGTGTTGAGTTTCATGATTTATCAAAAGAACAACTGAAAATTGGTTTATGTGCAAGTGTGTCATGTGTGGAGAAGAACCCTCTAGCTAGCCCATCATCCATAGTTTACCCAAATTCGTCCAAAATCTGTTTTAGTTTACAATCTGTTTGTTTGGTTTTCAAAGTCGTAAAAATCAAATCCCCCTTTACTTTAAAGTGTTTTATTAGTCAAAATCTGTTTTGATTTGTGTTTTTATGTGTCTTGAGTCATTTTAGAACCTAATTTCGTCCAAAACCATCCCTAGAGTCATTTTAGAGTTTAATTCATTGTTTTAAGCTGTTTTGAGTCTTTTAAACTAGTTTTGAGTCTTTTTAGTTTGTATTACATCTTTTTAGTCTAGTTTGGTGTTTTAAACTTAATTTTATCTTTTTAAGTCAGTTTAGAGGTTATTAGCAAGCCCTCCTAATCCCCGGTCCAGAACGATCCCTACTTACATTCTTTACTACAATTGATACAAGAGGGTTTAATTTGTGTGTTAAGTTAATTTTCGCATCAAATTTTTGGCGCCGTTGCCGGGGATTAGCAATTTTGGTAATCCCTTGTTATTTCTTTTTGTTTATTTTCATGTGTTTTTGTCCTAGTTGATGACTTTACTTGTTTTCTTGTTTTAGGTGGTTTATGACTCGAAGTTCTTAACCTATTCATAAGCACATCCGTAACTTTGATGACAATTTTGAACGAACTTTAAGACGAGCAAGGAATCAACAAGAATCCCAACCATCTCAACCTGCACCAGATCTTGGAAAAGACAAAGTAAAAGAGCAAGAGAAGCCCACGACACAGGTTGCAGAGGAAGATCCCAACATGGCAGCAGACAATCGAACAATCAAGGAGCTTTCCACTTCGGGATTGGACAATGCCGCTCCATTATGCATCTAATACCCCATGGCTGCCCTAGGGAAGACGAACGAGTTCGAATTGAAATCAAGTTTGTTACATCACATTCCAAAGTTCCACGGGATGTCCATGAAAGATCCTAATAAACACTTGAATGAGTTTGAGGTTGTTTGCTCGAGCATGACCCATGTGAACGTTGATGGGAGCATTCTGAAAATGAAGGCTTTTCCCTTTTCTTTCTTAGAAAAGGCTAAAGATTGGTTGTATGAGCTAGCCCCCGAAACTGTCACATCATGGGAGAGTATGAAACGGGCATTTTTGGAGAAGTTTTTCCCAACCTTTTGAGTCATTCTACTACGCAAAAGGATTAGTGGCATTTAGCAAAACCAAGGTGAATCCCTTCCCATTTACTATGAGCATTTTAAAACCCTTGTTGCTTCATGTCCACAGCACCAGATGAAGGATGAGCTTCTTTTTCAATATTTATATGAAGGGCTTCTACCAATTGAACGCCAAATGCTAGACGCCTCGGCGGGAGAAGCTTTGGTGGACAAAACACCCATGGCTGCCAAGACCTTAATTGCTAACCGAGCATTGAATGCTCAACAATATGAAGGCGTTGGTCAAAGGGACACCCCACGGCAGCAAGTGAATGAGGTAAGTTTCACATCCGACATTCAATCACAATTAGCTAATCTTACTTCCATTGTGTCTTAGATGGCCGAAGGAATGAGGATGAAAGAACCAAGTGTATGTGGTGTGTGTTCTATCTAAGGACATGCCTCTGAAAAGTGCCCGTAATTGTTTGAAAATGGTGGATGGGAAAGTGCCAATGCAATTAGATTTCAAGGCCAAAACTAGCCAAGGAACGATCCATATTCTAATACGTACAATCCAGGTTCGAAAGACCATCTAAATTTCAAGTGGAGGGAGCCCTAACAACCCCAACAACAAGGAGGCTTCAGGCAGCAACCGCCGGGCTTCTATACCAAGCAATACGCACCAACACAAGCCCCACAACAATCTGCCCAAAATACCTCAGGTACATATTTAGATAATGAGACACTTCTTAAGTTACTCACCAATTTGTCTCAGGGGTAAGAAAATCAAGCCAAAGCAATGCAAAACCAAGAAAAAGGGTGGACCAAATGGAGAAGCAAATTGGGCAGATTGCGGAGTTTGTAGGACAGTTCAGAGAGCAAGGTAAGTTGCCTAGTTCAACCATTGTCAACCCGAATGGAGGATTCGAATCTGCAAAAGCCATAAGTTTGCAAAGTGGAAAACAAGTTGGGTCTGATCCCCAACCGTCCAATTCATGTTCCAATGAGGTTGAAGAGTTGATAATTGAAGAGGAGGAGCAAAGTACCCCTACGGAAAGGGTGGAAACACCTTTGCCGCAGGCCCCAAAAGCTCATAAATCATCCAATTCGGCCAACAAAGGTAAGGAAGTTCCAATTTTGATTAATTCTAACGTTGTTCCTCCAGATGTACTCTTTCCTCGTAGGTTTATGCAATCAAAGAAGGAGGAGGCTGAAAAGGATATTTTGGAAACGTTTAGAAAAGTTCAAGTTAATATACCACTTTTGGATGCAATTAAGCAAGTTCCAAGGTATGCCAAGTTTTTAAAAGAACTTTGCACAACTAGGAAGAGAATTTCGAGCAAAGAGGTTGTCAAGGTATGTGAAAATGTCTCACCTGTTTTACAACGTAAACTGCCCACTAAATGCAAGGATCAGGGAAGTTTTACCATTCCTTGTGTAATTGGTAATACTCGTTTTGAATCGGCCATGTTAGACTTAGGTGCATCTATAAATATCATGCCTTATTCAATCTATGCATCTATGCACTTAGGCGAATTGAAAAATGATGGTGTGATTATACAATCGGCCGATCATTCTAATGCCTATCCAAAGGGAGTTTTGGAAGATGTTTTAGTGCAAGTCAATCACTTAATCTTTCAGGCGGATTTCTACGTGCTTGAAATTGACGAGTCGGACCACTTCCTTACATTGCCCATCCTCCTTGGACGGCCATTCATGAAAACGGCTCAAACCAAGATTGATGTAGCCGAAGGATCAGTAACTATGGCATTTGGTGGTGATATGATTAGCTTTAATATTCCTGAATCTGTTGAGAATACAAATGATGTTCATTTTTGTTGTGCCATTGATGTGATTGAAAATATAGGGCATAAACGTTCAACACTAATAAAAAAGAAAGTACCTCGAACCACCATTGAGGAGGAAATTGGAGTGAACAACAAGGAGTGCACGACCACACCTCTCAAAACCCCAATTCTGACCGAGAGCAATCCTTGTGCATTTGTTGATAGTGATACCACTTCATTGCAGCACATTTGTACGTCACCTAACCCAATTTCAATTCCCATTTCAACTAATAGGTTGTTACCTTTTATGGTGTAGGTACCTAATCGAATGCAAGGTAGTAAGGAAGGTTACATTAATTGTTGGAAGCAACACACCAAAATCAGGAAGGACTACTATCCCGTTCCGTTCAAGGATTCAATTTGTGAGCACTTTGAGGAGCATGTTGTGGAGAATGTACCCCTCCATGCCGTGGGCCCTGTACAAGCTTAAATGGAGGTATCATCCGGCTGGAAGACGTTAAAGCAAGCGCTTTTTGGGAGGCAACCCATGTATTCAAATAAGGAAGATTTTTGAATTGCTCCACAATCAGTTTTGTGTTTCTAAAAACCTTCATTTTTTTGTAGTTTTATTTTACCATGATTGTCATTTTTATTTTTTGCTTGTTTAATTTTTTTTGGTGTGGGTTTATTTTTGAAACACTGATAGTTATGCAAGGTATTTTTACATTCATAAAAAAAAAAGGAACATTAAGCAGATAAATACAAGAGGCAGCCTTCACAAAGGCTGCTTATGAGAAGTCTCAGTAGTCGGCGGAGCCTCAGTAGTCGGCGGAGCCCCAAAAGGAGGAGGCATCGGAGGTTGATCATTTGGAGCTTCATTACACGGTACAGCTCCAGAAGACGAAGGCAAATGCTGTTGGAACAAACCCATAAACCTCTGATGATCAGGTAAAATCTGACCATCAGATTTCTGCATCTGGTCAATTTTCCTCTTCATGTTTGTGGCATAGTTATGTGTGAGCTTGTGCAACTGTTTATTCTCATGCTTGAGCCCTCTAATCTCCTGTTTGAGACTCATCACTTCAGCCACCAACGATTCAACTTGACGGGTTCAAGCAAATAAGCGTTGGGCCATATTGAACACAGAATCGGCACACTACACACTGAGAGCCATAGAATCCTTAACAGCCAGCTCATCTGGCTGTTTGGAAAACAGTCTGTTATCTTTAGGAGTGACAAGGTTTCGGGCCACCACCGCAGCAGTCATGTCATTCTTCATCACCGAATCCCCAACGGTAAGAGAACCAGTAGGGGATATGAAGGATGGGCGCCATATGTTGTCTGGAGAAGGCATGGCAGCCTCTTCACCAAGGTTTAAGTCAAAACGACGGTCGGAAGGGCCAGACATTTTCAAAGGTGTTGAAGAAAGAAGAGGTCAGACAAGTCAAGATACTAGAAGTGCAAGAATGGAGTTTCTACAAGCACAAATTCAAGTGTGCTTTGAAATGAACTGCGTGCCTCTATAAAAATCAACACTCGACAGGATTTCAGATATCGAAGAGGCGAGCTCAGAATTAAAAAAGGCCAATTCAAAAATCGAAGAGGTGCTAGCTTTCTTAAAAGTTGGGCATGCTCAGAAACGACGGGCCATCCTCTATTCTAGATTTATCCACACTCGTCACATGCAACCTTTGCACTCGACGGAGCTCAGAACTCGAAGAGGCAACCTCAGAAATCAGAGAGCCATCTGTTTTTCCAGACGTGTCAGCATCTCTCACATGCACGCTTAGCTTTGTGGAAATCACGGGTAGTTTGTCGAAGCGCCGATTCCAGATATCGAAGAGGCATCTGCTTTATCCAGACATGTCAGCATCTGTCATATGCATGCTCAGCTTTGCAGAAATCACGGGTAATCTGTCGAAGATTTCTGATGAAGTAGAAAGCACGTGAAGTTTACTGTTCAATCATCCAACGGTTGCCGACAAGAGTGAAAGAATAGTACCGGTTATTATTTCCTATAAATGTCGACCTTCACCCTCCATAGCAAGGCAGACATACATAACCTTCCGTCACCTCCAAGAATGCCTTCCCAACGAAGCCTCTCGAGTCACTCAGTGTTCCTTATTCTTTGGGGTACCTCTGTAAACAACTCATCCAAAGCAAAAGTATTTCATATCATGAAGGTTGAAAGCAAGAGTATCTTATATCATGTTTTCTCCCTGTCCTTCTCTTTGTCATTGTTTTCATCTACGGGACAAGGCAAAAGAGAGCAATCAGCCAGCACTTGGTATTAATCTTCTGATCTGGAACCGACTGCCTGGAACCCCTTCCGGATTGCTTACCTAGCCCTGCTCTCGAGTACTCATCTTCAACATCTTATACTTCTTCTTCGTCTACCACATCTGCCTGGGGAACAGATAAGGGAAGTGAAAATGATACCTCGAAGCATGTGGAGACAGAGTACTAATTCATCCTCAGCTAGGGACAAGGAGAAAGAAAGCAAGAGGTGGGCACTTGGAAAGATTGAAGAAAGAAACAGACCATCACCTCTACCTCGTGCCTGCCTGCCGTGCAGAAGAAACAAGCAGAGAAGAATGCAGACTGCACAATTAAATCAACCCAGCAGAAGGAGTCTCATTTGAAACCAAGGAACTCTCGCTCAGAATTCCGAACCAGTTCGAGATCAAAGCTGTGGAAAGACAACAAGATCACCTATCTCCAAAACCAGATTTGCGCTCTTAAACTCTACTATGTCTGGTTTTTACTTTGCTATACTTGTCATGTTTATTCGTTGTTTGTTTGGTTGCTTGTTTTTGTGTGAGTTTATGCTTGAAACATTGAGTACAATGTTTGATCTAAATGTTGGGGGGGGGGGGTAACCATTGTTTTGCATGAAATTCGTAGGAGTTTATCACCCATTACTTCTAGTGTTGTTCCTTGCTGTTTTAAGTGTTTTTAAGCTGTTTTGGAGTGTTTTAGTGTGTTTTGACATAAAAATCCGAAAATCTCATAAAAATTTGAAAAATTGTTTAGAAAAAAAAAACCCAAAAAGAGTTGTTTTTGTATGTTTATTTGTGTCTTAGGGTACCTTCTAACACAATGATGAGGATTTGGTTTTTAATTGCATGACTATTAAAGAGAGTTATAAACATGGATGAAAATTTGATTTACTCTTTGGTGTATGCTTGGTTGTGGTTATAATTTATGAATTCACATGCAATCATAAAGGAAAAATCAGTTTTGTAACATGCTTGAAAGAAGGAACTCAAATGTACGCTACAACCTTGTGAGACTTGAGCCTAAACGTTTATTTGGAGAGTTAATAATCTGTGCATCATTGTTTTCTAAAGTCCTTGCATGATCTCATTATTCTTTGCTTGGTTGCTACTTAGAAGGCGTTTCATCAGTTAGTTCCAAATGCTAGAACTCATGCCTATTTCATTCAAAGCATGTTATTGATTTGCATAATACATATTCAAGATGAAGTTGTGTAGTGACCACCACAGCCAAATTGTCGTGCCCTATTTCATTATGTGTTTAAGTTTAACCTCGTTGAGCCTTGTGTAGCCTATGTTCTTTGTTAACCCACACTATCCTCACCTAGCCTAGATTAGGACCATCCATACCCTTGTTCTTAAAGCATAGTAAAACATAATTTAGAAGGAATTCCTTTTGTTGAACTTTTGCCAAAAAACAAGTGTGGGGGAAGTGATTCTTGTGTGTGTGTGTGTGTGCCAAAGTCCTTAATAAGGCACGGGTAAAAAAAAAAAAACATTCGTGGAAAATAGAATGAAAAGAAGAAAAGTTGTGAAAAAGAGCCCTAAATGTTGCTTGAATCTTCCCGTTGTGTTTAAAAGTTAATTTCTGCATTATTGAGTGAATTCCAAGCGTCTATTTCATTACTTTGCTTGTTATTGCTTTCAAAACGTTTATTATCCCTATCCTTTCTTTGTTAGCCATTACCCCCAAGCCCCGTTACAACCCTTGACTTCTATCTTGAGTGTTATGTGTTTCAATTTGTGGAGTTTGAATTGGGTATGAGCATATGATGTCACTAGTTCTTGCATCTAAGTAGTAGCATTCCATTCATGAGATCATATCTAAACATGCTTATTAATACCAGAAAATCCTTTCTTGTTATACATATATGTGAGTACTAGTTTTCATGTTTACATCAATCTTCTCACATGTACCTAGTGTAGGGTTTGTAGTCAGAAAATCTAAGTGAAAATTGAGTGCATATCTTGTAAGGAATTGAGCAAATTCTCTAAGGCATGTTACTACATTCAAAACATTGTTTTAATTGGTTAAATGTGAACTAGTAAGTGGTGACTGTGATTAAGTATGTGCTCAAGTGTTAAGTTTACTAAAATCTGTGGGAATGATGATTTTTAACTTGTCATGTGCGTTGGAAATCCCTGAGGAAAACGTTGGAAGGTTTAGGTTGTGTTTTGTTTTCTTTATTTTGCTCGAGGACTAGCAAAAGTTAAGTGTGGGGGTATTTGATAAGCTCATATTTATATATTTTACATAAAATTCACTTGTCTTTTCTTAGTTAGTTCCTTATATTTTTGAGCTATTTACTATGTTTTTGTGTTTTGTGTGATTTATCAAGAAAAGAAAAGAAAAGTAGCACAAGTGAGATAGTAAATGAATCACATTGGATAGTAGACATGAATAAACTATCAAACCAAACAATGTGATCAAGAGTATTGTATTAGATAAAGACTGTATTGTATTGTAATCCTAAACTGAATAGGTTCTCCACCTCTTCTGATTAGCTTGGGTAACCATGACATACCGCTAGGTGTCACTCATGGTTCGTGGAAGCCCTAAACGTGTATAATCACTAAAGGGAGAATTGAAAGTAAGTTTCCATTCACAATCGATTTGAAAGGGTTCTAATCGCCCACTGCCTCGCTAAAAGGAACCTAATGGATCGTACACCGTGTAAGGTAGAGATTGAAGAAACAAAGGAGATGAGTAAGAATAATTAAATGGTTTGATTATTTATTTATGGCAAGGATTAATTAATATGTTAATTAATCAAACGAATAAAGTTCATTAAAAGACCACGGGTTAGTTTTGGGCCTCAAGGCCCAATGGGCTTCGAACGTCAAGCCCATTAACTTAAGTTGTATGACAACTTAATTCACAAAGGCCCAAAAAGCCCAATAGAACCCTATGGCCGGCCATTTAGAGGAAGGGTAATGAACTTGCTTTAATTACAAGTTTGCCACTCCAATGAATAAAGGTATAAATATGACTTTATAGCCAAAATTCATTTAGGGGTTTCTTTTAGAGAATTGGAGAGAACATATCTCTCTCTTTTCTCTCTAAGAGGCCGGCCCCCTTGGAGGGATTAGCTAGTAATCTTTCTCCTCCAAGGTCACTCATCTCTTCTTCACATCTTACCTTGGTATGGAGACTTAGAGGTTCTCTATTTTGAGAACTTGGAGAAACATATTCTTCCATCCAAATCCATGGATCTAAGAAGCAAGGAATGAAGGCCCTCTCCTTGGGTGATTAGCCTTTGCTTATGCAAAGAGGAATCTACAAAGGTATAAATTTCTCAACTCACTTTGATTTGAGTTGAGTATTGGTTCACCAATCTACTAGGCTTTGAATTTCATGGTTAATGTTTTGTTTTTAAGTGCATACAAGCATGATTCCGCCTTTAATTGTTAATTGCATGCTAATAGATGTTGCTTAAATGAACATGTTTTTCACAACATTTCCTTCAAGTGGTATCAGAGCCTAGGTCTAGTAGTTGGTGAATCCTTTTGGGTTTTGTAGTTCATAATGTTTGATTTGAATGTTGTAAATGTTACAAGCTTTATTCTTGCTTCTTTGAATGTAAATTTTGTTAGAAAATTTGCCATCTCAAATGTTGTAGATGTAGTTCATATGAGCATGAATATTGGAGCTAAAATTTGGTGCCATGTTTTTGGGAAAATTCGGCCAAATCCAAAGGGTGGATTTTTGGGTTCATGTTTGACTTGTTAAAAGTGTTTTCAAGTAACTTTTGGAACCCCTATGTACCCTAGTTTGGTTATATGTTATTTTGCTTAAGTTTGAGTGGTTTTGGGATGTCTTTGGGTGAAAAATGTTCATGGAGATTTTTTGAGTTTTTCATGAATGTTCTTCATTGTTCTTGGAGTTTTAGCCAAGAACAAAAAGTTTGGTGTTTTGATTCAAAGTTTTGATTTATTTCATAAAGTTTTTTGTTTTGTTCTTTTCAAATGTTTAAATGTATTAGATATTTATTTTGAAAGGTGAAAGAAATATTGGTGGGTGTGTAAGGATTAATTCCCTTTCACACACATCACTTGTATGACATTTATGTCATGCACCACTTGCATGACTTTATGTCTAAAACTACAAATCAACACACACATCACTCCCTTCTCTCCAAAACCGGCCACCCTACAAGTGGGGTGCTTTTGGGGCTTTTATGCAATTACATAAAGTTTTGGTACTTTTGTGTAATTTGTAGTTTGACCCAAAAGTTTACGTATTTACGTAAAGGCCCAAAATCATTAAAAGACAAATTGTTTTGTTCCTTTAATGAAGTTTTTGAATTTGTTGAAATTTTTGGGTTCTAGTTGTAATTACATGAAGTAGTGGACTTTTGTGTTTTTACAAAGTGACCTCAAAAGTTTAAGTTTTGCAACATAGCCCAAAAAGTTGAGGTTATTGCATTTTCGCCCAAATTAGGTTGAGAACAAAATGGTTTTGTCTCTTTAAATGAGAATTGGATTTTCATTTCATTTAGCTCCATTTAAATCAATTCTATGGATACAAAAACCAAATGAAAATGTTGCATTCAAGTTTAATTAGTTAAAGCGTTAATTAATTAAAGGATGATTATGAACCTAAGCCTACGATAATTGAGCTATGTGAAAGGTCGTCTCAAATTTCTTTGAACCATGGGAATGTGTAGATTAGATTTTGGTTGTAATTTGATATGATCAAATGTTGTAAAAGAGCATAAGCTCTTCTTTACTTTAAAGTAATTTGTTTTGATCAATTGTTGTAAAAGAGCATAAGCTCTTCTTTACTTTAAAGTACTCATTTTCTTGTTTTATTTGATTTGCATGAAAATGGAGTAGCGGGTCCAACGCCCAATAAGACAACACACCTTAAACGCGTAACTAAAATCAATCACCATCCCTAGACCGAGATTCAACACTAGGCTCGTGTTGGATCTAATCAAAGGTTCATAGTCATCCTAAGGCCCTAAAGCAACTATATAGTCCATCAATGAATGCAAACCTTATGTTAGTAGTATCATATACTCTTGCTTTAAAAACCGTTTTATAAGCATAGTGGGAGTATTATATACAACTAAAAACAATCAAATGGACCAATAGTTGTAATAGGACCAAATTGTTTTAATAAGATTAAAATGTATGTTTATATGTGATGAGACCTAAAACCCTCAACCAAACCATTATTAAGTTGATAAGCGAGAGATGCTTTGAACATCTCTTCGTAGGCCTTCCACTATGGTGGGCTTCAATCGTTTGTGACTCATACACCGTATTCGTCCAGTTTTGGGGTATGCAAAGTATGTGCTTACGTTCAGGAGAAGCCTATAAACATATGATGAAGTGAAGGTAGGCAACGAGTATGGTCAATATGATATTCTTCTGAGGCCATTCTTGAACCCCTACTTGAACTAGCATGGTGGGAATGACTTAACTAAGTGCAATGGTGCCAATATGATATTCTTCTGAGGCATCATTCTCTAGAGGCCAAATTAGATGGGTAATTACAAAAGTTGTAAATGGCTAAAGCATTATCCTCTCATCATTATTGTTGCTAGCCAATATGATATTCTTCTGATGTGGGCTTGGTAATAGTGAGCCTCCCATACCCTACTAAGAGTTTCTTCCAAAACTCTCGAATTCCAATGAGGGATATGGAATTTGCCAAAAATAGTGGGTGGTGCTCTTTGATTTAAATACCCGAATCAAATGGCTTAAAATCAATCTATTTATATTTGTTATGTATTTGTTTACCTATATATTTGCAAACGCTATCCAAAACTTGACAAAGAAAAGCCGAATGATTTAGTTTCCGGACTTGGTACAACAATCCCAAAGATTGTCTTAAATGGATTGTATATGTACCTAAGTAGTCTCATCCTCACAATCTTCCTATTGATAATGTACCATTGGAAGAACATGTTAGATAAGTCTATCATAAAGAGGACAACACTTTTAATGTCATAATTCTTCAATTACAAATTGTTGTATGAAGAAATAAGAGTTGCTTTGAACAACCCTTAACTAACGCAAACATTAGTGCTTGTTTCTTTGATACATGAACAAGGAACTTAAGAAGAAAGCACAAAAGCATGGACACTTTATGTGCCATAATTCTTCACTTACAAATTGTTGTATGAAGAAATGAGAGTTGCCTTGAACAACTGTTGAAGAGAACGAACTCGAATAAGATTTAGTTCGTTGGATGTTATCAATTACCCATATATATAGGATATATACTTCTAAGACAATATGATTGTCAATTAGAAGATCTTCCAAAATTTTCATGACTCCATAGGATGTAGTTGGAAAGAAAGACAAGTCTTAATCATATTAAGATTTGGGGTTGGGTGCTAATAAGCAATATTTGTTTGAAAATTATCTTGTGGGTATCCTTAAATTAACATTTGGATATCACTTCTATAAACCAACTAACAAATGTTGTTTGTTGGATAGTTCATTATAATCCTACCATAGGATTTGCCTAAGATAGAGCAAATGAACGAGAGATAGAACTCAAAAAATGGGTTCTTTGAGAGACAAGATGATAACCAACAAATATAACAACCTAGTTCCTATACTACAAGCTCCAAGGTAGTCGAGAAGGATTTATAAATTGTCTCAGTTGAATGGTTTGAACTTTATGACTATGTCATAGAGTTACACCTCTTAATTCGAAAGAAATAAGAATGAGAATCCTTATGACTACGTTGAGTGTATATATGACATATACTCAAGGAAATGGTAAAGTACCATTTGACCCGAAATAATGAAACCTTTATAGCTAATTGGTAGCTTAAGGTGACTACAATCAAAGAGATTGGTTGACTTTGAAGAAACCATCTTTGACGTAGTCTTGGTTTCAATTAATTCGAAGATTGCTAACTACAACTAAATGGTGATTCAATGTTTGGACATAATATGGGTTTCCAAAACCATTATTAAGATAGTCTTGATAATATATGTCTAAAACTATGAATCACAAGACATGTAAGTTGTAGAGATCCATCCATCATGGATCTTAGCAAGCTAGTGGGAGCTATAAACGTCTTATGAGAGAAAGATCAAATCATTTGATTTCTCATAAAGATGTAAATGAATATTTTGTTTACTAGGTTTACAAAAGATTAGTGGGAGTTAATCATGTTCCTAAAATTAAAAAATATATATATATACACACACACACATATATGATATATTAATTTTGGAAATGAAAAGAATACTTCTTCGTTAAAGTTATGACTTTAAACATTCTATAACGATAGAATGGATATGGAAGACATAGTCTATATAGATGGGATGGAAATCTACAATAATAGATTTCAAGATATAATTGGATTATATCAATCCCTAATAATAGACAAGAGATGCTAGGAAGTTTCTCATATGATGATAAACTTCAATTAGAAGGACGACTCTAGTGAGACTAGCAAGTTGCCCTTCTCAAAGGGAACGTACCCTTTGACTCCCAAAGAAATAATGCGTAAATAGAATCCTTTATGCATACGCAGAAAGGTGATTTATGTATTTCATATTGTATGAAAAACATTGATATGAGTTGTACCTAGAAAGGTACAAGATGATATCAGTGCAAGCCCAGGATCAGAACCATGGCAACTGTCAAGTGAGTCCTTGAGTATTTAAGAAATACTAAAGGATATATTCCTCAAAGAATGAGGAAGAATTAGAGTAATGTAATGGAAGCATAAATGTATTAGATTATGAATCTAATCCATCATTGGATGTTTCTTTATTATGAATGAAGAGATAATCGGATATCTCTTTATTATGACTAAAGAGATATTTGGATGGAAACATTAAAAGTAATGACTTTAGTGTGTTCCATTATGAATGCAAAATATATTGCCTTATAGAAGCTTACAACAATGTTGTTTGGATGGGAAAGTTCATTTATGAACTCTCTATTCAGTTCTAACCAGAAGTGTCTCTAGTGTACCGACACTACGACACTAATGGGGCGATAGCTCAAGCTAGGGAATTAAGGTCTCATCAAGATCCGAACTCAAATGAGAAACTAAACCACATGATTGAGAATCATGTATAATGGTGACGTCGTTATTCTCAAGGTTGCTTCTATGGATAACATATAGATATCCATTGTCTAGGCCTGCTACTTAGCCATTTTTGAAATGACTAAAGAAGAGGTATCATCACTGATGACCAAGCTGATTGGCTCTAGTGCAAGTGGGAGATTGTTGGAAATGTGCCCTAAAACCAATCATGTGATGATACTTTACAGACATTTCACATGTTAAATTAATCTAGTTTAATATCAAGGGCAAAGATTATTGTTTTAAGCCATCTCATATAAATGTTATATGCTTAAACGATAAGTCCAAGGAATATGTAATTAGGAAAATGTAATTTAAACAAGTTAGATTTATGAGACCATTCTCCTTCGTATACATATCCTAAATGTTCCTGATCATAGGATTGCCAATTGGGCATTGACAGTCCGTTAAGATCAGTACGTGCTGTGTCTTCTCTCATGGAGAGTGACTCGTCTCGAGTCATTGGTGTGATTGACACCAAGACAAGCATGTAGGTGTTCAATAGTGAATGAGTCCACTGAACACGATCAACGAAGAGTTCTCATACTCATGTCACATGAGAACTCATGGTTGGGATAATGCAAAGTAGTCATTTGACCTGAGGCATCATAATTGTCTTGTGGTTAGGTCCTTGATCTTTGATTATGTCAAAGTCACTCCATTCGCGGGTGTCCACGGCATAGTTGGGGTTAAGCCACTTAGCCATGGAGGCAAGTGAATGCGCAACAAGGGATCTCTAACCTTCAAACCGTTTGAGGGAGAATACTCTATGATATGATTAAGAATCTCTGGCCAGAGTATGAATGAGATTTAGGAAGTCGTTCCAAATCACATTCAAGATAATCATATAAGTAAATGAATCACATTGGATAGTAGACATGAATAAACTATCAAACTGATAGCAATTTTACCACTTGTAAAACAAAGGGTTAAACCATAGAAAATTCTTGCAAGAGAACAATTGTTTGTAGTATAGAATGGCTCAAGCAAGGTCAATTTCCTCAGGGACTGATATAAACAATTTACGAGTTTTTGTGTATTTACTTATTTAACTCTAAGAATTACACTAATTTGACGAAACTAAATACTACTGGATGTGAATTAAACAAATATCTAAAATGGGAATTTGCTTATAGGAACAATGATTCGACTTAACAAAACAATTAAAAAAATAAACTCAAGATAATACAATTAATTTAAGAAAATTAGATTGACAAGGTGCTAGAGTTCAACCTTTACCAACAACACTCCTACGTAGCTCTTCCAATTGCTTAAATAATTGAAAATACCTATTCTTTGAAGGTTGGATTTTCCTTATGTATGTTTTACTTGTGACATTCAAGCTAAAACGCATACCACTACATGCAATTTATCCATGACATTTGGATTAAATATAAACATGAATGATTCATTAATCTTGATGAAAATCCTTTTGTTAAACCATGTAATCCCTAAGAGTATGATATTTACCTTAGGAGAAATTACAATTCTCAATCACAAGAAGCATAACCAATTTTAACGTGACATTCGTTCAAAATTGCATCTAATGACTTTTCTAAACATCCTAATGGTGATCAAGCATCAAGACACATAGATAGTTTAATTTAGAGATTGAAAATATCAAAGCAAGCATTTAACAACACTTAAGCAATTGAAATAGAAATCTACGTAATCATGTTGCGGCTCATGGCCTCACTCTAGCAAAATAAATTAGTTACACATACTTTTATTAATACATAAGAAATTATCCATAAAAAAATAACAAAGAAAGAAGACACCCGTTTTTGCAAGACGAGCTCTCCATTCCTTTTGCTCTCTGCTCCTCACTTCCTCTTCTCTGCCTTTCTGCTTCTTCCTGCGCACCGCACTCCTCCCGCACTGCCCTCTTTTTCCCCCTTTTATTTTCTGCCGTGCTCCTCTCTCCTCTCTGTCATCTTCTGTCTGTGTCCCCCATTTCTTATTCTTTTCTATCCTTCTGTCAGTCTATGTGCCTTCTCTGTCAGTCTCCATTATGTTATTTCCCCTTTTCCTTTCTGCTGTGTTATCCTTGCTGTTCCTGCTTCTTGTATTCTTTTTTTTTTGGTTCTTCTACTCCTCTCTGTCTGCCCGCTCTGTCTTTCCACCCCACTGTCCCTGTCCCGTGTGCCTTTCTTCATCTTTTCTTATCTTTTTAATTCTTTCTTTTTTTCTTTTCCTTCCACTTTTCTTGTCTGCCATCTTTTGCTTTAAACAATAAGACAATGATCCTTTCAAAACATCACCCCGTGGAGACAAGCTCCACTTCCATTTCTCTTATTTGTTTTTATTAATTCCTTTTCTCCATTTTGCTTGAAAGTGATCCTAAAATAAATTTAACTGCACATTAACACAAGATAAGGTAAAATGCCACAATTTTAACACAAAAACATCACAAAGACTTTAGAAATGGATGGTATAAATGCATGAAATATATGAGTGATCACAAACCAAACAATGTGATCAAGAGTATTGTATTAGAGAAAGACCGTATTACATTGTAATCCTAAACTGAATAGGTTATCCACCTCTTCTGATTAGCTTGGGTAACCATGACATACTGCTAGGTGTCACTCATGGTTTGTGGAAGCCCTAAACGTGTATAATCACTAAAGGGAGAATTGAAAGTAAGTTTCAATTCACAATCGATTTGAAAGGGTTCTAATCGCCCACTGCCTCGCTAAAAGGAACCTAATGGATCGTACACCGTGTAAGGTAGAGATTGAAGAAACAAAGGAGATGAGTAAGAATAATTAAATGGTTTGATTATTTATTTATGGCAAGGATTAATTAATATGTTAATTAATCAAACGAATAAAGTTCGTTAAAAGACCACGGGTTAGTTTTGGGCCTCAAGGCCTAATGGGCTTCGAACGTCAAGCCCATTAACTTAAGTTGTATGACAACTTAATTCACAAAGGCCCAAAAAGCCCAATAGAACCCTATGGCTGGCCATTTAGAGGAAGGGTAGTGAACTTGCTTTAATTACAAGTTTGCCACTCCAATGAATAAAGGTATAAATATGACTTTATAGCCAAAATTCATTTAGCGGTTTCTTTTAGAGAATTGGAGAGAACATATCTCTCTCTTTTCTCTCTAAGAGGTCGGCCCCCTTGGAGGGATTAGCTAGTAATCTTTCTCCTCCAAGGTCACTCATCTCTTCTTCACATCTTACCTTGGTGTGGAGACTTAGAGGTTCTTTATTTTGAGAACTTGGAGAAACATATTCTTCCATCCAAATCCATGGATCTAAGAAGCAAGGAATGAAGGCCCTCTCCTTGGGTGATTAGCCTTTGCTTACGCAAAGAGGAATCTACAAAGGTATAAATTTCTCAACTCACTTTGATTTGAGTTGAGTCTTGGTTCACCAATCTACTAGGCTTTGAATTTCATGTTTAATGTTTTGTTTTTAAGTGCATACAAGCATGATTCCGCCTTTAATTGTTAATTGCATGCTAATAGATGTTGCTTAAATGAACATGTTTTTCACAAAATTTCCTTCAACATGGACATCACACACCCATACAAACTGCACATGCAAGGAATTGAAGTGGTCCTCTCCTTAGCCTATAAATACATCCACCATTCCCCTTCCTAAGAACAATCTTGATCCATAAAAAAAAGAGCTTCATTTACAATCACAAGTCCCTTGTCGTGAGCTCCATTCCATTTCATCCATACATTCAAACACATCTCCATACACTTCCATTTTCCATGCCATGAAATCCATTCCATCCATACATCCATAAATCCCACATTTCACAAACACAAATACATTTTCCTTCCCTTGGCCGAGACATTCACCAATCCTAAATACATTCCTAACCTTTCCATATATCCATACACATCCTAGACACTTGTGCCGCAACAAAGAGAAGAAGGAGGAGCCTTGGACGTGCTTGCCATTCAAGTTGGATTGTTGGAGCGTTTTTAGGTGCTTTCATTCTTTTATTTTCAATGTCTAAATTTTTTTATCTTTACTTTGTGAGTATGAGGAACTAAACCCCCCTTAGCTAGGGGGGAATTCAAAGCCATGAACTTACTTGCAATATGAATTGATTACCTTCAGTTGTGATTTCATAAGTTATGAATTCAATTTGTTTAACTGCTTGATTGATAACTTATTCGTGTATGTTTATTAAGAGTGCACACTTAGTTTGCATGCATGAATATGATGCTAGAGTATAAGGGAGTTTCACCTAATAGTTACAAACTTATATTCACAAGTAGTGGAGGTCGCTTATAAACGATCGCGTTAAATGAATTCTTGGCAGGAGTTTCATGCTCATCATAGTAACGAATGCCTAGTCAATACTTATAGTTTTCATAATGCTTAATGATCTTTGATTGTATCTTTATTGTGCTATTCACGAAAATGACTTTTGAAGAATGCTTGAATTGTTGTATGCGCTTTCCCATCCAATTCAATAACTTAAGGAGAACTTGAAGGTTAATTTAAGCGGACTTAATTAACCTGGGGTGTTGAGTTTCATGATTTATCGAAAGAACAACTGAAAATTGGTTTATGTGCAAGTGTGTCATGTGTGGAGAAGAACCCTCTAGCAAGCCCATCATCCATAGTTTACCCAAATTCATCCAAAATCTGTTTTAATTTACAATCTGTTTGTTTGGTTTTCAAATTCGTAAAAATCAAATCCCCCTTTACTTTAAAGTGTTTTATTAGTCAAAATCTATTTTGATTTGTGTTTTTAAGTGTCTTGAGTCATGTTAGAACCTAATTTCGTCCAAAACCATCCCTAGAGTCAGTTTAGAGTCTAATTCATTGTTTTAAGCTGTTTTGAGTCTTTTAAACTAGTTTTGAGTCTTTTTAGTTTGTATTGCATCTTTTGAGTCTAGTTTGGTGTTTTAAACTTAATTTTATGTTTTTAAGTCAGTTTAGAGGTTATTAGCAAGTCCTCCTAATCCCCGGTCCAGAACGATCCCTACTTACATTCTTTACTACAATTGATAAGAGAGGGTTTAATTTGTGTGTTAAGTTAATTTTCGCATCAGGCATGGCACTTGGTATTTGAGAAACCTTGTGGCTTCGATTTCTGGTACAAGATTTGGGGGTCAAACATGGTCAGCCAATAAAGTTATTCTGTGATAATAAAGCTGCTCGTGATATTGCTCATAATCCAGTACAACATGATAGGACCAAGCATGTAGAGGTTGACAGGTTCCTCCCATAGGAACGGAAGACCAAGTAGCAGATATTCTTACTAAGGCGGTTTCCAGTGACATGTTCCCGAGGTTTCTAGACAAGTTGGACATGTGCAACATTTATGCACCAACTTGAAGGGAGTGTTGACTTGTATTAGGATTCCTACAATTGTGGGATTCCTACCATATTTGGTTTCCTATTTTAGGATGTAATTATTCTTTCCTTTATTCTGATAGGATTGTATATGGTTGTATATATATCCTTGATTGAGATGAATACACAATATCATTGAAAAAGCATTCTTTCTTCTCACATGTGAATCCCTTTTGCCCATTCGATCAATCTAACATGTTTACAGAAATCAGTAAGTAGGAAATCTAAGAAACAAATAAACAGGGAAACCATGAAAGTCTATTATGTTATCAAACACAGGGAGTCCTGCAAAAATCCAGAGAGTGAGCCACTACCAGTAAGGCACAGACACTGCCCTCCAATGCACCGGCATACCAGAAAAAATCTCCAGTCAACCTAGCAAGTTCTAGAGCAGTAGAGTAATGAGCATCGGCATCAACAGGTGATCCTGCCAACAAGCAATAATCACCCATTATCTTCTGCGCTCGTCCGAGCCTCCGCTTCTTCGCCTTTATAACCTGCCATTTTAGAGTTTTGTTCACTTCATCTTTCGGCAACATTGAACACAGGAATTCACATACCAACACTCCAATCAAAACACCAACATTTCGATAAATATATAACATTAAATTACTATACTATTGTAGTTACGGATTGAATTCTATAGGACACCAAGACATGAACCTCCTCTGAGTTGAGAGTCGCTTGAGAATCCAAAGGCGTCTTGACAATGGTCCCTGCAGGCTCAGCTTTCAGCACCCACTTCTCGAACTCCATCAGCAGCGACGCCGCGATGTCCTGCATCATCATCTGCGAGTGGAACTCCTAAGTTGCCAGATCCACCGGCGGAAACAGCATCAAATTCCCTCCTTTCTTGCTTCCATCCTCCAACTGTAAACCAGACAATAAACAATAAATCCAAAAATTTCGAAATTTCGAAAAGGAAAATAGTAACAAATTGAAAACCAATCGAGATTCACATTCTCCTGACCTGAGAATCGGCGGGGCAGAAAGCGAAGCAGGGATCGACGAGGGCGGAGGAGTAGGTGGCGAGCCGAGTCGAATTGTTCGATGATGGAGTCGAGATCAGGGGACGAAGGGCAGTGGCAGATGCCGATGACAGCCAAGGTTTTGCGATTGGACTGGAAGTCCTCCCACGGGGACGGTGGGGCCCCGCCGAGGACGAACTTGAATCGGAGGTTGCCGGAGTCCCAGGGCTGGTGGGCGAAGGGGGACTTCTGGTGTTCAGTGTAGAAGGAGCTGATGGCGGAGAGAGGGATCGTGTGGTGGCGGAGCAGCATCGAGTGGTAGTCGCGGAGGAAGACGGGGGCCACGTGCCCGATGGGGAGGACGGCCACGCGGATCATGGCACTGGTTTCGATGCTGACGTCGGGCTCCATTTTGGCGGGAGATTGGAGGGTGCTGAGGGATTAAGTGTGGGAGCGAGAGTAGAGGATCGGGAGCATGGAAGTTGAGATGTCCCTGCGAGGAATGACAGATCGTGTTCTCTGGTTAGTTAAGACGGAGGGAGAAGGGACAGGTGTTTGGCCGTAGGGTTATCCGGAGTCATCAGGATAGAGATGTCTTTCGACGAGTGCAGCACAATCTAGTCTTTCAATTATGCAAACTGCAAATTTGCTAATTTGGACTACGTTTGAGTGAATTTAAAACTAAAATAGAATGCAGATATGTTGTAGTTTTCACCTTATGAAATGTGATTTTGTTATAATCAAAGTGGATGACCCACATGAAAAAATATGCACCGTCTACTGTTTCTTATCAACCAACAAATGTTGAAGTTCTTGTTAGCCAACAAATGTTGAAGGTGTGCTGCCTACTTTCACATCTCTTGGCCTTAACAAACAAGATATAGGTTTCCTATATCGGCTCACAAATATGTAGAGAGAATAGAGAAGAAAAGCATACAATTTCTTGTTTCCATTGCTCTGTAATTTTAGTTTGATAATGAGAAAGACTACTATTATTACCCCAACGACGTAGGCACACTTACCGAATCTCATAAATATTGTGTCTTATTTACTTTATGTTCTACTATACATGTATCCTTAATCTCACAACATGCTATCAGCACGAGAAGCTCTCGTGCCGATGGAAAACACTACATACCTCTCACCTTTGTCGGTTGGAATCTCACAGATAAGAAAATCTTTTACTTTATCTTCATACTTCTATACGACTAATTTTCTAAAAGAAAATATACATCTGATTATATATAACTATTATAATTATTTGGCAGAAAATATGACAGCCACGTAAACAACATCTAAACTCCAACTTCTTGACCTTGGATTGAAATACTTTATTCTTGAAAATTGTTCGTCCGTCCAGTACCTATAACATATCCAAATTTCAGAGAAATCCAATGGTGCGATTGTTGCAGATGATGGGACCAAATAAAAAAACTGCAATTGGAAAAAATCTTGAATCAAAAGTTGAAAATGAAAGCTAAATGGTAAGGAAAGTTGGGGTTAGGGATTTGCACAAAATGGAAAACTTACTTAAATATGGTGATCGGAAGAGAGAAGGGAAGATGAGCAACAGCCAAGAGATTGGGCTCCTGAAAGTGGGAGTCCGGTATCGAAGGTGTAAAGAGGATGGGCTCCAAGACGGCGTCCCGAAGTCTAGTTTTGAAAATTGGGCTTTTTTCGATTATTCATCTGTATATGGCAGTGGTATATGGGCAGTTATTGTTGAACCTTCAACTGAACTCAGATCGTGGGAATTGTTAAACTGATCTGTGGTTTCATCGTGGGAATCATCAAACTGTTCTCTGGTTTCGATCGTGGGAAGTTGCAGTAGGACTGATAACTGAACTGGCAACTGTCTTCCTTTTCTCTTTCCATTAGGTTTCAAATTCTATAGTTAATGTTATCACCTCTTTATCCTTCTTTTGGTATTAAATCCTTGATTTACGCAGAGTCATTAAGTAAGGGTATTTTAGAGGTTACCTAATGCTTCACCAAACTGACCTTCTCCCTTTATATATATATATATATATAAAGACAAAAGAATAAATAGTTGGAAAAAAAACCATAAAAAGGACCACTTGCACTGAGTGTGCATGCTAGCCCCACCCCCTTCCCCCTTCCCCCTTCCCCCTTCCCCCTTCCACTCTTTTCTCCTAACTATCATTAAGAGGATTTTTTATTTTTTCTTAGAATAAGATGAAGACTTCAAATTGAATTACATTCCCCAATTTTATTTTTATGGTGTTGTTTCCCAATAGTAGTCAAGATGACGAGAGATTTTTTAATGTGCTCAAAACACGGGATGGTACACCATTTACAGAATAACACGTAGTGTACCACTTGTGTTACGGCACAAGGAAAAATCTCTCCAAGATAACACCCAAGCTAAAGAAATTGGATGGAGAGTTACATTTAATTATTGTAGGTATGTAAAAAATGTGAGGGAATTTTATTTTTGTAATTCAAAACATCTTTTTAAATATAATTACTGAGAACATAATCTTCTCAAGGTTTTGATCTAAATGATCACTTATGGGTTCATCGATTTCGGCACAATGGGTGCTTTTATAGGACCAAAAAGGGTTTAAGTTTCAATATGAAACTACACCAATAATTAGACACTTTTTATAAAACTTGACTAATAAGTATACACTATTTATGAAACTGGACCAATATGTAGACACTATTTATGAAATTAGACCAATATGCAGAAACTATTTATGAAATGGAACCAAGAATTAGGCACTATTCCTAAAACTAAACCAATAGGTGGAAACTATTTATGAAACTGGACTATACACTATTTATGAAACTGGACCAAGAATTAAACACTATTTATGAAACATGACTAAGAACTAGACACTATTTATGAAAGTGGACATACAACTAGACACTATTTATGAAATTGGACAAAGAAAGAAACACTATTTGTGAAACACGTACCAATTACTATACACTATTTATGAAACTGAACCTAATAACTAGGCACTATTTATGAAACATGACCAAAAACTAGGCACAATTTATGAAACTAGACTAATAAATAGTATAGTACCGTTCAGTTTCATAAATAGTGTTCAATTTCATAAACAGTGTCTGTGATAGACACACAGGTCATGCGCGTCATGCTTTATTTTTATTTTTTTTTAATATTAAAATTGTTTCCTTTTCATTAAAATTTAAGTTCTTTTGTCATTTTTTTATTAAAATTTAAGGGTTTTTCATTAATATTTAATTCTTTTTCATTAACTAAAGTTATAGCATGGTTTTTAGTTAAAATAAACATAGCTCAAGCCCTTTTCATGAAAGTTATCTTTATATAATTCATATAAACCTACAGATGCTCTTTTATATTATTCATATATATATAACCTACATATTCCTTCACTGTGAGTGTTTCTACAACCGACTTTGAACTCTAATAGCAGATGTTCTTCTTTTACTTTGATGTTGTTATGTTCTAGGGAAAGTTTGGAATGTCTAAGTTCATGGAGCTGGTTTTGCTCAAAAAAAAAATACCTAGCCACTCAGTATTACGGTCTGGTCGCATCTCTCTTCACTTGGAAGACAGAGGTCTTAGGTTCGAATCTCGTGGATGACGAATTCGATACCAAATTAGGCTGCCCATTATATGGCTTTGCCAAACTCTCTCTTTTCCTATTGTAAAAATATTGATGTACTAAAAAAATACCCATTTATTTTTTGCTCAAAAAAAATAACCCATTTATTTTGTTTCAAGCGGCATTGATTTTTAAGCACTGTTCTAATCATCCCCGCCTACTACCGCGTAGGCGCTAGGCGGCTAGCCACCGCCCATATTAATGCCTAGGCATTTGAAAATTAAGAAATTGCGCCTAGACCTACTGAGGCACTCACCTAGGCACTCATCTAACCCGCCCAGACCCGCCTAGGTTACGATTCACTTAGGCAGAAAATAGATAACTTTCATTTTGCATTTTGTTTTTTTCAATAAATTGTAAGAGACTTATTGAATACTTAAATGAGCACACATTATATGTTTATTCCCCATGTTTTCATTAAGTTCCAAAACTTCATAATATATATGTCACTCTATTTTGTAGTTTATGATGAAATTATATATATATATATATATATATTTAAGTATAAACAGACACTTATTTACACAAAATATAATGAATTTACTTAAATCCTCATAGGCCGCCTAGACGCTAAACTCTAGTCCGCCACCCAACTAGCGCCTAGCGTGTTTTAGAACTTTATTTTTAATGTGGTAGCAGGAGATTTGTATCCACACCTTATTGGGCCGTTTGGAAACAAAACCCTAACAAAACAGAATTGAAATTACAACACACACCAGCTCATCTTCTTCTTCTTCTTCTCTTAGCTCCAAAAGTTACAGAAACGCCATGGCGGACAATCTGGACCAGTCCTTGCCCCTTTTATAAGAGATCCTAAACTTGCTATCCCAATCAGCTGATCCTCCCCAAAGCTCTGTCTCATAGCTCATCAACTTCCTCAATTCGACCCTAGACACCGCTCTATCAAACCTAGACAACGAAGACGCAAAAGCCAACACCTCTCAAGCTCTCACAAAAGTCCACAAATTCGTCTCTTCCCCTTCACTAGACCAGGTCCTGTTTCGTTAAATTCGTCTCCCTTTGATTCTTTACTTGTTTGTACAGTTTGATGTTCACCAACTATTTGATTGTTTACCTAGGCAATCATTGAAGCATTGTCCTTTGAATTGCCAATGGTAGTTTCGAATATTGAAAGTCAAGAGTGGGTATTCCATATGCAACATCAATATGCGCAGTGCAACATCAGTCATATGCAGCATCAGTCACCCCATATCGTCTAATAAAAGTCAAGAGTGGGTATATGGGGTGACTGATGATTAGTTGTCACCTTACTTCTAGTTAGATCTTGGATCTTCTTTCCCATACTTCTAAGGTGGTTAGAATCTTTTTGCCTTACCTTCTTTCTGCTCCCTGTTTTATGGAGCTGCCGTGTATGAGTGATTCAAGGGTGATCAGTGTGTTAATCACACCTTACCTTATATATCTTGTATTCTTGTGTTGTTGTTTCTCTATGAAATATATATACAAACAAACACTTAAAGCTCAACATGGTATCAGAACAGGAATAACATGTCTCTATGATACACGTTGCTTTATTCTTCAAGCTTTCTTTCATGGCTAACAAAAACCCCATCCTTAAGTCCGATGTTGATAGCTCACTTGGAGCCAGTCATCAAAATCAACCGGAGATTGATGTAAATCCAAATCAAAGGTTGAGTTATGTGCTTCTAAATGAGTTCAACTACTTACCATGGTCGAGGGCAGTTTCACTTGCCCTAGAAGGAAGATCAAAGCTAGGGTTCATAAATGGAAGTATTGAATCTCCTAATGTTTCCTCTACCACTTATGAATCTTGGCTTAGCAAGGATCAGTTGGTCATGTCGTGGCTCCTCAATTCCATGGAGAGAAAGATAGCTGAGATATTCAGTTACTCTGAGTCATCTTTTCAGTTATGGAAGTCCGTGCAAGAGATGTATGGAAATCAGAATAATGCAGCCCGTGTGTTTCAGCTTAAAAAAGATATTGCAAGCATTCAACAAGATGGAAAACCTTTTGTTCAGCTTCTTGGAAGTCTAAAAGGTATGTGGAATGAGTTGGAGGCATACCGTCCACATACAACGGACTCAAACCTACTTCCTAAAAGGGCTGAAGAAGACAAAATCTTCCAGCTTTTCTCTAGTTTGGGGTCGGAATATGAAGATCTGCGTAGCCATATTATCATGAATCCAGAGATCCCCACCTTTGCAAATGTTTGTGTAACAATTCAAAGGGAAAAGTGAGAAAAAAGGTTATGAACACTGGTACCTCAACAACTTCCTCGGAAGTTAGAGCTTACTTTTCCAGTGAAAAGAAACACTTCTCCAGTGATAAGAAGTACAAGGGAAGAAATCCTCATCTCAAATACAAACATTGCGATGCCACTGGACACGTGAGGGACAATTGCTGGATTCTTCACCCTGAGCTCAAACCAGACTTCATGAAGAATGAAAGGTTTATTCAGAAAAAGCCTCAGTTTCCCAGTTACAAAGCTAATCATACCTCATCCCTGTCAACTAGAGGCTCCTAGGATCTTCAAAATTTTACCTCCAATCCCACCACACTTATAAATGAGTTCGCTGCATACCTTCAACTGAAGAAGGAAGTCTCTAGGAGTGATGAAGTTGGTACCTCTGGTAATGGCAACTCAACTACAATGCAGGGAAAGTTTGCAGGTTTTCTGGCTGACTCGAAAAAGCTTACTCACGACAACATGCAAGGTATACTAACAACTTTCAAAACTACTCTAAATATAAATCAATTGCATGATTTGTGGGTCATAGATTACAGTGCCACAAATCACATGACAAACCAAGTTTACAAACTCCACGATTTTAAAAAACTTCCTACACTTTCACATGTTTTAGTTGCTAATAGGGAAGGAGCTAAAGTGTTAGGAATGGGGAAAATACATCTAGTGTCTAACAATATAGAGTCTAAAGCCTTGTACGTTCCTTCATTTCCTTTCCAACTTCTCTCAGTTGGAAAAATCACATATGCATTAAACTGTTCAGTTACTTTCTCCCCTTATACTGTCATTTTTCAGGACTGTATCACCAAGAAGAAGATTGGTGAATGTTTTTTCTTAGATGGTCTCTGTTACCTATCCAAGGAGACATCATTTCTCAAGGGATTTCAAGTCAAGTCTAACCTATGCCAAGACCAAACCTTGTGGCATCAAAGATTAGCTCATCCTTCCTAACTTATTTTGTCAAGATTGTTTCCAAATCTGTGTAAAGAAGTGATCTAGTGTAATACATGTCATTTTTATAAAGCCACTAGGTTACCTTTTGGTTTATCCTCAACTAGGACTAAACAAGTTTTTGAACTTGTACATTCAGATGTATGGGGGCCATTTTTTGAATCTTTTGATGGGTATAAGTACTTTGTAACTTTCATAGATGATTTCTCGAGAGTTACTTGGTTATACCTTTTGAAATCTAAGAGTGAAGTTGTTGAAGCATTCATAGACTTTCATAATCTTGTCAAAAATCATTTCAATTCCCAAATCCAAACTTTGAGATCTGATAATGGCTCAGAATATATGACACATGAAGGTGTAGCAAATGAAAAGCTCCGTGCTCTACTTGGTCTTTATGTTTTACAGATTATGGTTGGCATCATTTAATCAATGTTTCAGTTTGACTCTCTTTTTTATCTGTGCTATATAACACAGAAATTCCAATCTAAACTCTATTATATATCACATCTCTCCTATTTGATTTGCTATCTTTCTGTTTTGCGATTGTTTTTACTAAACACGCCATTTATGTGCAGTATATTGTCAGCATGAATCACAATGTTACAAGTTCTCAGTTGTTTGTGTTGCAACTGTCTAGTTTTTTCCCGTTTTGTGGTTTGTCATATCTTGGTGTGATAACTGGGTCTGATGTTGACAAAAGAGCTAGGGAAGTAGTTGGAGGCAAGGAAGAAAATATCGGTAATATCGGAAATATCGGTAGTCCGAAAACACGGAAATATCGATGGAAATATCGGGATAATATCGATATCGATAAAAATTACATGGAAACCACGGAAATTGTAAGAAAAACTTGGAAATTTTTAATGAAACTTTGCAGGATGTTTATTTAGTCAATTATCTATTAATTTATCACAAAAAATGGGAAGGAAATGCATTGTATGATGGATTTAACTTATTTAAGTTGATTATATAGCGAGCTGGCAAATTTTTCACTCTTTGAGGTTCAAATTTTTCACTCTTTCCCTGAAATTATATATTTTCACTTTTTCCCTGAAATTGAGTCTTTTATCCTAATCTAATCTGGACCCCCAGATTAATTTATATTTTCACTCTTCCCTGAAATTATATAAATTGTGCAATTGAGTCCTTTATCCTAATCTAATCTGGACCCTCCATCTTGATTCTCACGCTACCACGTGGCAGACCACTAACCCTCACCCTATCTCTCTCTCTCTCTTTTCCCGAGTCCTTCTCGGACCCCTCACTCTCTCTCAGTTCTCAACTCTATCTCTCTCTCGAACTCTCGTTCTCTCACTCCAATTCCCCGATCGCACCCACACCCAGGCACACCCAAATCCGTCCACCCCGATGCCAGCGCAGCATCTCCACCACCCTCCTGAACTCTCCCTCCCTCTCCTCCGTCTCTGGGAAGCACGGCGACACGCAGATGAAGCTCCATTTCCCCAATCGCACCCACACCCAGGCACACCCAAATCCGTCCACCCTGATGCCAGCGCAGCATCTCCACCACCCTCCTGAACTCTCCCTCCCTCTCCTCCATCTCTGGGAAGCACGGCGACGCGCAGAGGACTCCATTTCCCCGATCGCACCCACACCTAGGCACACCCAAATCCGTCCACCCTGATGCCAGCGCAGCATCTCCACCACCCTCCTAAACTCTCCCTCCCTCTCCTCCGTCTCTGGGAAGCACGGCGACGCGCAGAGGAAGCTCGGCTGCCGTTGCGACGCCGACGACGGAGCCTCGACGATATTATCGCTAATATCGCGATATTATCACGAAAACCATTTGGATAGTTATAAAAATATCGGTCCCCTTAAAAACCGATAATATCGGCGATATATCGCCGATATTATCGGCATTTTCTTCCTTGGTTGGAGGTAAATCCTTTTAATCACTGTTCCTTCCCTTGTATTCTATGATAATTCACTGTATTTGGTATCCAATTGTTAGGTCCTTGATGTTTCGTTTCTTGTTTTTTGTACACTTAGAGGATGAAGATATGAGCTGCTTATCCGATGTCAAATGCGGTGCACCTCTTTCAGGTTTATGTTTCTGAATGCTGATCGCTTCTTTTCTTATTATATCAAAAAAAATTATAGCTTGACACTTTGTCAATTGCTTTTGTTTTTCTGTTGTTTATTTAAGTGAAATGGGGCCATGCTTCTGATGATGTTGTTTGGGCTGCGGAGAAGGATTTGACTAGCCTTTTAGCTGCTCTGCAGGTTGCTTCTTTACATCATCATACATTGTAGGAACTTCTTATTTATCAGAGTGGAAGAGAATCTAATCTGTTTTTTCACTTCTCATATGGGCATTGTACATTTTAGGCTGTTCAAATGGTCATCATATATGCATCAGATACAACGCTGAGGAAGACTGCCTTTGAAGCTTTCAAAAGGGTGAGGATCTGTCTTAGCATTGCATTTGTCCATTAATCTACATACCCAGCTGACGCATTTTTTGTAAGCAACTAAAAACTCAATGTATGGTCGTTTTGTAGTAAGTAAGACCTTGCTTATCATGTACTCTACTTCATTTTGGTTCTAAGTAAATTATTTACAGTACTCTCTGAATATTACTACTCATTCATGTTTACCAATCAAAACCAGATTCTTGTTAATATTCCAGCTTCTCAGAGGTTCGGCATGTTGAAGTCTTTGATCATAAATAGTAATTCTTCCTCTATGGTAAAACCTTTAGAGCCAGTTTATGTGATATGCATTCCCATTGTTGTCGAATTATACTTGACTCAATATTACCGAATGTGGATGTTACAACCTTATGTAGATTGATTGGTATCCTTTTGGATGTTGTTAAAGGAGAATTGCACAAGGAAAGTTGACAAAGGGTAGGAAATGATCAAGTACTGCATGCCAAACTACCTACATAGTTTTGGACTGCCAGTGTCCTTGAATTGGTGGAGTTGATTCTGAAGCCCCCGGAGGGGGGACCTCCATCCTTCCCCGAGGATACTGATAAGGTATTTCTCCAACTTGCTTTGTTAATTTATTTTCGTAAGTTGCTTGTGATACTGAAGTCTTTATGTTGATTTACCAATGTGTTGAGTAGTCTTTATATGTTGTCAAGCTTCAAACCTAAGATCTCAACAACACCTAAATGTAAGATATTACAATATTCAACTGTCCTACAATTACGAAAATAATCTTTAAAAAAAAAAAGATTAACTTGGATTTGTCTTGTGCAACCCAATTATATTTTTTTTCCTCCCTTCTTTCATCATATGGTCCGTCATTACTAGCAATGGTATTTCATTGCATAGCAGTTTTTAATTAATCCCCGGTCGAATGAACTGAACAGATGTGTACTTGTCAGCCTTGAATGTCGAAGTTTTTCTCTGTCAAATATATTTGAGGTTAAATTGACATGTCAGAAATTCTGGACTAAGTAGTCTAATTTTCATATTTTTTATAATATTCTTTTTTCTTTGTCCTTGAATTTATCTTACTGTGTTGAGATGAAAAGTAAAAACTTTAAATTACTGTATGGAAACTTAATCTTACAAGATTTGAAAAAATAATCTGCTGTCTGCGCTCAATCTGTACAGATTTGTATTGACTACATAATCGACAGGTAAACATATATCATCATTGAATTAATTAAAGCAAACATAATTGCGATTCTGATTTGTACTCTTTATTTTTACCCTTATTAAAAATTGGCAAAGGTAAAACCAACCACACTGGAGTGCTGTCCAGAAGCAATTTACAGAAAACCTTTAAGGGGTGGCTTCTACCCCTACGAACCCAGGTAACCGCCATAATGGCGGAGACCAGGAATGATTACGAGCTTCCACTTGACGCACTTTTGTACTTTAAACCCAATCAAATTAGTTTTGTACCGATGCATTGAGCTCGTTGAAGATCAGCTCAAACAACAGTGAGTCTACGTAACAGTCGTTGTCGCCGTCCATGATTCTATCCATTAATACCATTTACAGTAGTCCAAATCCAAAGACGAGAGAATGTGTCTTGTAATATTTTTGTATTAACATGCTGAAAGAGATAGGCACAAGGAGATATACGGATGGGGATCGCTAAGAATCTTTTCAAGTGGCACGAGCATGCGTCTTTATATTGTATTCCGATTTTTGAAAGTACGATTACTATTATAAAGAACATGCAATCTATTTAAGTACGTAAATTCAAATTTTAATGGCTTTGTTGTATTTTCCTTCAAAACCGGATCTCTCTGCATGCGATCAAAATCCTTGTCAGAGGGGAATGAAGCTGGCTGACCTCTTGAAATTATAAGAATATCTTTATTTGTCCCTTTTCTCCGGACTATCTCAATTTTGATTCAGTTGACTATTTTTCGTCTAATTTGGAAGATTATGCCCACGCGCCAGTCAAAAACGAGTAATGAAGGATTATCAATTTTGTAAAAGAAATGGTTTGATTGTTGATGATTGGATTAATAATTAAGTGTCGATTAACGTGTTTATTTTTTATTAGTGACATATCATTTGGTTTGAAATTTTGATTTAAAATTTTAGTCTTCCTAACATTATCTGTCAAAAAATCACACATCAGGGTAAAATAATGTCAAATTATGCAAAATAGCCTCAAATGCCAGATTGCTAACGGACTAAAACTTACCGATCAAATTCACTACACAATTATTGAACCAAAAAAACAAACGGAAACACATAAATTAAATCAAAATTCTAGTAAAAAGGACCAAAACCCTATATTGACAATTCATTCCTGTGTTCATGAGAACATTAGCTGCATGCCTTGTAATCATAGTTGTGTTTGCCGTGTTCGTGTAACACTTGTTATCTTAATGGGTCAGGTCGTGTCACGCCCATTATCTTAATAGGTTCTCAACAGGTCGGGTCATTTTACGACCCGTTAAGAAAAAAAAATTCCTAAATTTGCACATACCACATTGGCACATAAATATTACTCCGAAAACTAATTCGAAACGAAAAACCCCAATTTTTACAAACCCTAGAAAAGAACACCCCCAAATTGAAGAAACGAAACCAATCTTAGTTCGAAAACTAATTCGAAGCAAATCTCTATATTTTGATAGTAATTCGAAAGAATCTACAATTACCTCATTTAGGGCTTGATCAAAAGAGAGAATCAGAGACAAAAGACGTCGGTCAACAAGTGGTCAGTTACTAGGTCGTATCTGGTGACAGTGGTGTGGTGGAGGGAGACTAGATAGGGTGGTCGTGGGCTCATGGTTGGTTGTAGTTAAGGTTCGAGACTGAGATTCAAGAGTTTAGTGAGAGAGAGAGCGGCTACTTTGATTCGAGCCTTCAAGAATAAGAGAGAGTCTAATTTAGGTGACACACCCCGACCCGGAATGTCCACCTGAACTCTGAATCGAGTTGTGATGGCCGACAGCAGGAGTGTGACGAAGCCATAAAGTGTAGTGATGTGGAAAATGTGAATAAATTTAAACCTAAAAGTGCCTAAATATAAGAGTGCGCTTGTGAGCGGGAATGAACCCATTTCATACGTGATGTCAGAGCATAAGTAAAGTACTATAAAATAGGATGAACAAAACTGGGTTTAATAATGATTTACGCCCTAGTACTACAATCACATGAAGACTAACGCTATGCACACCACTCCTAATTGCCTAAAGCAATCTAGGACAAGACTGGCACCTACAATGGATCCAAAGTGAGCGCACCGTGCGACGTGAACATACACGTGAAAGACTAGCCCTGGCCCAAGCAAGTACTAACATCGGTGTAGCAACGATGAGTAGATAACGTAAATAAAATCATACCGCGATGTCACACCCCGATCCCGACATTCGTCCAGGATCGACACAACTCAAGAATTGAATCGCATAGTATTTTTTTGTATACTTTATGGTTGCATCTAACCTCCTCGTTAGACTGCCTACATACCCTAAATAGGGATCAAGCCATTCGTAGTTCGTCCTTCACTACGCTCGAACAATCATCACATAAATCACTATGTCTCAACATAATACCACACAACAAGCATGCAACAACACGAGGAACACTCGACGAAGCGCAACATAAATCTCTAGCCATATTGGTCAACGAGTCTAATCATAATGATAACAATCACAACAAACATCATTCCACAATCACATCAATCAATAACACAGACCATACACCGAAATGCAGGGCTAGAGCGACACATTTCGGCCGAAGCCTACATCTCTGAAGCTATCTCAAATGAATCAATCCAAGGAACCAATGAGTCAAATGATGCAATTTCGAACCATTTAACGAAATTCATCAACATTGGGTTCAGGACCACTCAACGGAACCAAGACACCAAAGGGGATTCCGGACCACTCAATGGAATCACAGAGTACAATGCATATTGAACCACTCAATGAAAGCCAAGTTGGATACTATTTCAGACCAGTCAAAGGAATCGCAAATCACGAGGGATTTGGACCTTTCAACGGAATCCAGACGGAGCAAGGAACTAGACCACTCAACGGAACCCCAGCGGAAACCCAGTTCCGAATCACTTAACAAAACCAAGCGGAAGTCCAAGAAATATAGGAACGCTTGAAGAAGAAGACATGAAACAAGTGCTCAAAATACAAAAGCTTAACAAAACAAGAAATGGAACAAAGCATAAGGTACATAATTAGAACGGCTCAATGAAACGAGAAATGAAATAATGATATGATATTTCAAAGAAGTCTCGAAACAACAAACCCCATGACAATGGGTTCATGGTCCACTCCTAGCCCTCACATTTTATCACATCAGGCCAAACATACAAATCAACCACACTCCACAACAAGTTCAATACATAAGTTAAATCACATAAAATAAACAAGCATATCATAATGCGATGCCATCAGTACGTAAATTGAGGTGCACGTCAATCGAGGAAGACACGTCATCATGCTGATCCCAATAGGCTCTATGGAATCTCAACAACATTCCAAGCTGAGCGACACGCTAGAAGAACTCGGGTAGTTGACTAAAAAGTCAATCGTCGATCAAGATCGAGGGAAGGGTCCACAACCCTAGTAACCTAACCTAGAAAATCCGCCTATCAGATTTCTGATCTATACCTTCCTAAAGTCCACACTATGCCTCTAGAACAACATACTAAAACTTCTTTACGATCCAACAGTTGGATTTCTGCCAATCGCAAATTCAAGTGGCAGTCAATGTTTGATTTTACAAACTTAAAAATTCAATTTGAGAAGATCCGTAGGTCAGATTCTTGATCCGTCAGTTCCTAATGTCATCAAATATTACATACTATTTCTTATTAAAGATTGGTACCGATCCAACGGTCAGATCATCAATTCATATAATAACCAAATGGCGGCCGAATAGACGATCAACTACGAAACTATACTAAAACATTAGACTTTCACTAAACACATGTCAAATATGGAATCAGGGCATCAAAATTTAGCCTAAAAAGGTCAGGTAGGGTCTCAACCCACGCGTTGTCACACGGGGTGGCCAGCAATCCCGACTCGCCGAAAAATTCAATTATTTCCAAAAATCCCTCGAACCGTCAGAAACCCCGAAAATGGGTGAACCTCGATCCGTTGAATTCAAAGCTTCGCCACCCCCAAACTTGTTTGGGCTTTGCTCCCTGCCTCACTGAGAGTCAAACCATGGTGGTAGTTTATGGTGTTGCTTTCGAAATTAATGGATCACAGCCGTGGAACCACCACACCCACTGGTGTAGTTCGTCATGAAATTAATGCCCATCTCTTCGATTTTTGGGTGAATGTGGAAAAGAGGATGATGCTTAGTTGTTTCCAAGTGGTGGGTGGCTATGATTCGCCAGATAAACAGCCTGAAAAGGTGTCAGAAACATGGTGGGAGCTGGGTCGGGTCGCGGGTGTCCAAGGGGATCCGATCCCATGCTCTTCCCCTCTCTCATTTCCCCTCCTTCCTACCTCCTCTCATTAATCAACACCCTTCCTCTTCTCTCCTTTCCTTTCCATCACAGCCACACATGTGGCTTCACAAATCTTTGCTCCAGAAAATCTTGAGCCTTCCAGATAATTGTCAAATGACCATTTCTGTCATAGCCCGTCCCGAACTTTTAATGTCGGGGACGTAAAACGACGGATTTACCCTTAGCGGGTATTAAGGTATGTGTGTGACATTATTTGGTTTAACCTTATATTAGTTTTGGAGAAAAATAATTAAGAGGAGTTGGATTATAATTTTGGTTTTTGTTAATTTTGGTTAGGGATGATTGAATGTGGACCATCTAAACCCCTTACCTTCTCTCTTTCCCGTAACTCTCTCTCTCTCCTCCCTCACGACACTCTCTCTCTCTCACACCCATATCGTACGGCCACACCCAAAACCATTCAAAACTTCACAGATCGAAGCTATTGAGGGAATTCTAAGCTTATAGTAAGCTTAGTGAGGTCCCAAGGAAGCTCGGAGTGCTTCGTTTGAAGGATTTGGACGTCGGGATCACGAGGTTTGATTTTGGCCGGTTTTGCTTGGATTTTTCCAGTGACACCTATCCCGAGGACGAGGGCATCCAGGGACGTCACGGGGGTTACGACCCATCGACTTATCAGTGAGTGGGCAGTTTTGTTTTCGTATTACCTATATACTATTGTTTTTCCCAGAAAATGCGTTTATTTGAAAATTATGATTTAAATTGCCATGCATGCAATTGTTGAGATATTTGGGTTGATAATTGATGCATATATACGTAAATTGACGCGGTGGATGCACAGGTGAGTTTTTATATTATTCAGACGATGTATTTATGTGAATGGCATTGAAAGCTCATAAACTGCACCTTTGGTATTAGTGCTTATAGTATTCACCACACCGCACGCTCGCCTTGGATCCAAGTAGGTGGATGTCGTACAGACCACTAGAGGTGGTTCCGACATGCCAGTCGTACAGACCATTAGAAGGGTTCCGACTAGTGGGTGACCTTAGATTATGCGCACAGATGATTGATGAGAGAAGCACTAAAGCGTATTATTTCACCATTTTAGTCGTACAGACTACTATACGTAGTTCCGACTTATGTGCAGTGTAGTGCCGTACAGGTCACAGTTGGTGACTCCGGCTGGATAGGATATTGAGCTATAGAATCAGCCGTACAAGTCACAGTTGGTGACTCCGGCAGGGCCGTACAGGTCACAGTTGGTGACTCCGGCTGGATGGGATATTGAGTTATAGAATCAGCCGTACATGACCACTATAGGGTCTCCAATTGATTTATTATTTCACCTGATTTATATTGATGCATTCTTATTATATTTTGGCATGGCATGGCATATTCTTTCTGAGATGTTATATTGTTAGATGATGAGCTGAGTTTTGATGATATGTGTATATATATATGTTTATATTCTATTTTCTGGGAAAGTATACAGGTTTTACGGAGAGGGGTTAGAAATGTTTTAAATGAAATGTTTTGGAAAATCTTTGGTTTTACTGACCCACTCACCTTTGTTTTGCGCCCCTCCAGGTTCTAGTTAGCAGTTGGTGGCTCTCGAGGTCTTTTTCGGCATTCTGACAGACGTACTGCATGTAGGACTCACCTGCGGGTGTTGTATTTTTATTTTGGTCCTACTTGACTGCACTTAAACCTATGCTCTGAATTTGTGTGTTTTACTTTATAACTCCCTTTTCATGCTAGTAGGTTGTTCTGCTAGTGATTGCTTTAAATTCCTTCATATTTCTGTTGTATCTTGCTTCCGTGTCGCACTTTTGGCTACGTCACGCTCACGTGACGGCCAGCACGCCTTGATCCTCTGGGTCGGGGTGTGTCAATTTCGCCATTTTCTTTGCTCGTTTATAACTTCTTTGTTATAACTCCAAATTATATTCTGTTTGCGCCCACACGTTCATATCGAAGAGTACTATCCAAATATGTAAAGAAATCTGAACAATCATGAAATGATCAAATACACCCGTGAAGAATCCCATTTAATACAATAGGGGCAATTTTGTCCTTTTACTTATCGAAAAAAAATATACGCCGTAAATATATATAAGTGTTGAAACTACGAATACAAATATGAAACACGGAATGCATAACTTTAAATAGTGAAATCCAGGGACGAAATTTCACATCTTTCCCTCCTAAAAACAAATTTCATCCTCGAAATTTTTAGTATCTAAAGGTAAAGGTATTTGGACCTAATACCTAAGCTCAGATACCACTAAAACTTGTCAAGCCCCGATCCCGACATTAGTCCAGGATCCACACACGACGTCACCAAATACCTAACTTACCCCGCCTCCAGAATATGGCAAAGCACAACTTGATAATCGAATCGCATAGTAATTTTTCATATACTTTATGGCTGCATCTAACCTCCTCGTTAGACTGCCTGCGTACTCTAAACAAGGATCACACCATTCGTAGTTCGTGCTTCACTACACCCGAACAATCATCACATAAATCACTATGTCTCAACATAATACCACACAACAGGCATGCAACATCACGAGGATTATTCGACGAAGCGTAACATAAATCTCTAGCCCTTTTGGTCAACAAGTCTAATCATAACCAACATCATTCCATAATCACATCAATCAATAACACATACCATACATTGAAATGCAGGGCTAGAGCGACACAGTTCGGCCGAAGCCTACATCTATGAAGCTGTCTTAAATGAATCAATCCAAGGAACCAATGAGTCAAATGATGCGATTTCGGACCACTCAATGAAATCCATCAACATCGGGTTCCGGACCACTCAACGGAACCATGACACCAAAGGGGATTATGGACCACTCAATGAAAACCAAATGGATACGATTCCAGACCACTCAATGGAATCGTGAAGTACAATGCGCATCGAACCACTCAATGAAATCCAACCTGGATACGATTCTGGACCACTTAACGGAATCACAGATCACAAGAGATTCCGGACCTCTCAACCGAATCCAGACGGAGAAGGGAACCAGACCACTCAACAGAACTCCAACGGAAACCCAGTTCCGGATCACTCAACAAAACCGACCTGAAGTCTAAGAAATATAGTAATGCTTGAAGAAGAAAACGTGAAACAAGTACTCAAAATACAAAAGCTTAATGAAACAAGAATGGAACAAAGCATAAGGTACACAATTAGAACAGCTCAACGAAACGAGAAATGAAATAATGATACGATATTTGAAACAAGTCTCGAAGTAACAAACCCCATGGCAATGGGTTCATGGTCCATTCCAAGCCCTCACATTTCATCACATCAGGCCAAACATACAAATCAACCACACTCCACAACAAGTTTAATACACAAGTTAAATCACATAAAATAAACAAGTATATCACAATGTGATGCCATCAGTACGTAAATTGAGGCACACGTCAATCGAGGAAGACACATCATCATGCTGAGCACAATAAGCTCCATAGAATCTCAACAACATTCTAAGCTCAACGACACACTAGAAGAACTCGGCTAGTTGACTAAAAAGTCAATCGTCAATCAAGATTGAGGGTAGGGTCCACAACCCTAGTAACCTAACCCGAAAGATCCACCTATCAGATTTCTTATTCGTAACTTCCCAAAGTACACACTATGCTTCTAGAAAAACATACTAAAACTTCTTTACGATCCAATGGTTGGATCTCTGCCAATCACAAATTCAAGTGGCAGTCAACGTTTGATTTTACAAACTTACAAATCCAATTTAGGAAGATCCATACATTAGATTCCCAATCTGTCTATTTCTAATGTCATTAAATATTATATACTATTTTGTATTAAATTTTGGTGTCGATCCAATGGTCAGATCGTCAATTCATATAATAACCAAATGGTGACCGAATAGGCGATCAACTACGAAACTATACTAAAACATCATACTTTCACTAAACACATGTCAAAAATGGAATTGGGGCATTAAAATTTAGCCTAGAAAGGTTAGATGGAGTCTCAGCCCACGCACCGCCGCACGCGACGGCCAGCTGCCCAGACTCGCCAGAAAATTTAACTATTTCAAAAAATTACCAAATTTCACAAAAATGTAGAGCAAGTCAAGGGGAGTAATTTTCATGTCTGGGCCGAAGCACAGTTTAGCCGAGAAGTGGCCGGAAAATCCCTCAAACCATTGGAAACCTCAAAAATGGGTGAACCTCGATCTGTTGAATTCAAAGCTCTGCCGCCCCCAAACTTGTTGGGCTTTTTTCCTTGCCTCACTGGGAGTTGAACCATGGTGGTAGTCGATGGTGTTGCTTTCAGAATTAACAGATCGTTACCGTGGAACCACCGCACCCACTAGTGCAGTTCATCATGAAATCGAGGCCCATCTCTTTGAATTTTGGGTGAATATGGAAGACGAGATGATGCTGATTTGTTTCCAGGTGGTGGGTTGCTGCAATTCTTTGGAAAAACCACCTAAAAATGCATCGAAAAATATGGTGGGAACCAGGTCGAGTCGCAAGTGTCCATGGGGATCCAATCCCGTGCTCCTACCCTCTCTCATTTCCCCTCATTCCTTCCTCCTCTCATTGGTCTGCACCCCTCCTTTTCTCTCCTTTCCTTTCCATCACAACCACACACGTGGCTTCATAAATCTTTGCTCCTAAAAATCTGGAGCCTTCCAGATAATTATCAAATGAGCATTTCGCCCTTTTCTTTGCTCATTTATATTTATAACTCCAAATTATATTTTGTTTGCGCCCATTCATTCGTATCGATGAGTACTATCCAAATATGTACATAAATCTAAAAATTCATGAAATGATCAAATACGTCCATGAAGAATCTCATTTAATACAGTAGGGGCAATTTCATCCTTTTACTTATCGAAAAAAATATACGCCGCAAATATATGTAAGTGTTAAAACTACGAATACGAATATGAAATATGGAATACATAATTTTAAATAGTGAAATCTAGGGACGGGATTTCACATGTGGTAAGTCAATAATTTACATCGACATAATACTATTCAATAAATATTATTCATGGCCATAATTAAAATCCCACAAAAATACGCATACCTATGTATCCCGTATGATTTAGGATAATTTCGTAAAATTCGTCGTTTCGCTAATTTTTACAAACATTAGACTAATCTAGGCATGCGTAAGAAATTCTTTTTCAAATATATAAATGGAAACTAAATAAATATATAATATTTAAAGGTAAAGACCCACTCACTGATACTTGCGAGATCGCAGCCATTCGAACTAGAATAGCCGAAGTCTCCAATAGTAATCGCACCTAAGCATAATATTGGGATCCATTAATAAAACTCAACTTAAACAACTAAATTTGGAAAAACAGAGTGCAGATTCAAAATCAAAGCGTCAAAATACGCTAACGAGGATCCCCAGCAAATTTGGTAAAAAGTCAACAAAAAAGTGAACAGTCAACCCTAAAAAGTCAAGTGAGACGGCCCAGTGGTCAACTATGTTAAAACATCAGAATTCTCCTAAATGGATGTCAAAAATGGACTCAGGACGTCGAAATTAGCCTAGGAGGGTCTTCGAGAAAATTTCGTAAAAGTCAACACAAAGAATATTCCAAAGAATATGCCAGGAATATTTTGGAATATTCCATATGCATTTTAGAACCGGGTTAGGCCAAATCTCGGGTTCGGATTCGGATCCGGGTAGCGGATTTGGGCATTTTTTTTTCCTTTTTTTTTGATTGGTTGCCACTGCAACCGTTGAAACCTGAGAAACTTAGCTAAGAAACATTCCCTGCTCCACCTAGCTTCGAAACTCAACTAAAACTAGCAATCTAATATACCAATTTGAAGCTCAAAAGGACAGGAAGAGAAATATATGGGGTCCTGGTGTGGCTGGAATTGGCCGAAAAACAGCTTAAAGCCGCCAGATCTCTCTCGCAGAAAGCTGGGTTAATTTACAGGGGTGTTTTTTGCATCCAAGCATCACCAAAATCCCTCAATTTACCCTAATTGTACTACAAAACATGATCCACGAAGAACTTGGTGGTTTTCGAGGTTCACCTTTGTCGGAAAAATGAAGTTTCGCCGAATGACCCAATGAACAGTGGCCAGAGCCACTGTGTAGCCACATCTCAAACCATGGTGCACTGAACTGACTGGATGACGGCAATGGTGATCACTCTTCAAGGCTAGTGGTATGCTTTCAATGGTTTCGATGAAAGATGGCAATGCTCTGTCATGGTAGTGTATGCATAACTGCAAAGAATAAGAGAACGGGTAAGAGAAAGAAAGGTAAAGGATGAGGGAGAGAAAATCATGGCAGTTGACGATGGTTCGTGACTATCCTAGGTTCGTGGTGGTGGTGCTCACTGGAACAGCAAGGATGTTATGGTTTGGTTTCTCTACACTTGCAGAGATAGAGGGGGGAACGGAGTTGAGAGATAAGAGATAGTGAAATGAGGGAAGCATAGATGAGGTGACAACAAATGAGTGGAGAGCTGAAAAAAAAAAAAAAGGGATTTCTGGGGATTAGGAGACAAGGGAGATAAGGAAAGAGTGGGGTGTGGGCCCCACATGGCACACAACTCAAAGTCACCAATGAAAATACAGAAAAATATCTCTCGTAACATGAATTTAGCAAAACGCCCATCACGCTCCGTAGTTTGTAAAATCTTCGTCGTACCTCCAAATTCAGTTCCACTTACGCCTATGCATTCGTACCATCGAGTACTTAGAGAATACGGATAAATAATAGCTCATACGTGTCACGAAGAAATAGTTAAAGAAAGTCAACAATCTTTCTTCTAAGGCCATTTTGGTCAACGCACACTTTTAAATTTTATAAAATCGTAAAATTAGGGACGAGTTGTCACATTAGGGCTGAGAAAAACATTGGACAGTCGAGATTAAATTTCAGCCAGTCCAACAGTCATTAATTTTCTAAATTTAATTTAATATATATAGGCTTTTTAATTTTGAGTTCATTTTGGGATTAAATCCTATTGATGCTAATTATAATATTTCTTTTAAGTGGTATAAAATATAAAATTAATATTTTTCTTATCGTGTAACGGGTTACCCACGTGTATACCTAGATCAACTCGTTATCTTAATAGGCGCTTCTCGGGTTACCCGATAATGACCCAATTTGTTATCGTGTCGACTCGAAAATATGTTAATTCGTGTCGTATAGTGTCAAGTTAACGGATCATGTCTTGCCACGCCTTACATATATGCACAAGGAGTCAAGGTTTTGCCTTATGACTTGAAATTACATAATCAGACGTTATTCAGGATGATTACGTAATGAAATCGCTCATTGTTAAGCGAAATTTCCAGTTGATACTATTCGTGCAATAGTGTGAAATGAAACTCCATCTAACTTTATTTAAAGGGGAACTTTACTGAAAAACTCCCGGTACTATTCACTTTAACGAAAAACCACATTTTTACACTAAAAGTCAATCCTAGTATTATTCACTTTACCCTTTATTTTGTCATTTTCATTCAAACTCAAAGTTTTAAAATTCTTTTCATTAGTTTTCCTTATTTAAAACGTCATGTTTCACGACTCATTTGTACTTATATTTCATCTTAATAACATTGTCTTCACCTGGAAAATTTTTTTTTTTTTAAAACTCATAATTAATTTGTTTAATGTTTTGCAAGAGAATAAATTACTAATCACAAGTTTTGTTTAAACCTTAACGTACGCGTGCACATAAAAAATAGATGGCAGTAGCTTAGAGCATCTTCAAATGAGACGTCAAATTCAAAATATCAAATTTTAATTTGATGGCTGACTTGGCAATTTGACATATTGTCAAGATTTTCCTTCCACCCAATATGCTAAAATTTATTGCTTTATTTATGTTGTTTTTAGACAAAAATAATAAAAGTTAGATTATTGTTGGTTTAAAAATAATAAAATAATACTTAAATATGCTAACATTTATGGTAAGGCAAGTGGAATGCCTTTGGAAATAACAAAAATCAAATTTGAAGTTAGCTTCAAATTTGACATTTTTTTTGTCCATATTAGCTTAGCATTTTTTTCCATGTCATCTTTGACATCTTGATTGGAGTAAATGATATGTCGTTTGCTACTGTTATATGTCTATGTGGCATTTTTTACATCTCTTTTGGAGATGGTCTTAGAGCCTTAGATCCCCAAAGTACAATGCAAGAAATACTAAGCGCGGAATTTCGACCTCCATAAATATAAAAATAACTAGCAACTCCAAACTACATGTAGCATTTTCTCAAACGTGGTATCAGTTTCATTGAAAAATGCTGAAGAGGCATCTTTTTAGATTGTATTTTGTAGGTTATATTATGTCACGATTGATAATTAGATAATTAATATAAATCATTAAAAAAATTAATTATCAACTGTCACATCATGTGATCTAAAAAGTATCGTTAATATTAAGAGAACTCTCTTAAAGTAGAACTCTTCATGAACTACCTGCCACCTCATAGTTTAATGTAAATTCATGTGTCAACATTATAAACCATTGCATAAAAAACATGAGATATCAGAGAGTCCCTAGAGAGTCCCACTTTTGAGAGAGTTCCTTTAACATTTCTTTATAGTTTAAGTAACTGGGCTTTGTTGGGGCCAAAAAATGTCACATGCATCCCAATCAAAGTTTCGAGACTCAATTGTCATAAAAACCTCAACCCAAGTCTAAACACATGCAAAGGTGTGAAATCAAGAGAAAGGAAAACATTCATAATCATACCGTGCTATTAAAATAATGATAATTCACAGATCAAACGTTTGTATAAAATCACACCATGCCATGAAATCCATGTACATTCACCACACCAAGCTTTATCACGTTAACCACTATTCACGCTAAAATAAGCTCAAACCATGTGCCAGATCTTGTTAAGTGAATCGTGGTGTACATGGTTTTTGAAGTTTATCGGACCTCATAGGAGTCAAGATTATCAAAGAGTTTAGGCTGCTTGGGAGCCTAAAGATTGTAGCCCACAATCTTAAATTCCACGTAGGTATGTTTGAGAGAGAACAAACCTAGTTTCCCCTTTTTCTTAGCAAACCAACCAATCCAGTTAGAAAAGAATTAGACTAAAAGCCTTGGGTTCACGTGAAGACCCAACGCAAAGCCCGCATTTAATGAGGGGAGAGATGAACTTTCCCTTCCTAGCTCACGTAGGAGAATGATGAACGAAAGTCAAAAGAAGTGTTACTAGAATTAACGCCGGTGGAAATTGACCTAGCGAATGAGAGCTTTGGAAAGGAAAGGGTAATTCTTTCTAAGTGAGATACTTCCTAAGACACACTAATTCTTTCGAGGCATCACGGAACTTGGTATTCAAATGGACCACAAGAAGCAAAGGTACTCGTCAAAGCCCCAAGTCCAGCTCAGGTTAAAAGTCCCCCAACAATCTCTCTAGGATCACTCTTTTAATTATTTATTGCCACAAATTGACTAACTATTTTACCAAAAATAAAAGATAAATAAATTTTCTAAAACTAATGAAATTAAAGTTGGTTTTTATCGGTCTCTAAAATTGACCGGACTCATCATTTTGATCCCTCAATTCGAAAATCGATGAATGTGGTTGTTGAATTTCATCATTGCGCATCAAATTAGTCTCCACCTTCTAATTCTGTTAAATTTTCTGTTTATTTGATGATGTGACACACAGTTCATCCAATAATATTATCCCATGTGGATTAAACAAATGAAAAACAATTTTGAAATGATTTAAGATTTGAACATTGTTATTAGTAATCTAAAATTTTCATTTTATACTTCAAACTTTCTATAATTAAAAAGAAAAATACATTTATTATGAGAGTGTAGAATGAGATTTTTAGAGTGCTAAAACAGTTCTCTTAGATTTTTAGAAAAGATTAATAAAATTGAACAAAAACAAAATAAAACAAATGAAAAGAAGAAGGGGTGAAGGAATAACAGCAAAGAAAGCTCATTGAAATCAATACGGGCTGATTGCAAATTTGCAGTTCTTGTGCTTTTGTGCTTTTGCACGAGTGTGGAGAAATTTGGGAAATAAGAGATCTGGAGAGGAAGAGTATCAAATCAAGAGGGGTCCTTGATTTTTCTGGGTTTCAAAATAAATAACTCAGCCACCTCCCTCCACCCTCATCCCCAACAGCGACAGCCACGAGTGTTATCTCCTCCACCATCGTCAAACTTACTTTCGCATGTTGAAGCAGCACCCAAAACACCACAATCAATGATGGGGGAGTAGGGAGGTTACGGGTGGGGTTTGGCGGCCCTCGACGTGGCTCAGATGGAGGTGGTTGTTTCTGCTGTTGTTGGACGTACGCGTCTTTGATTTCGGTCGCTGCAAATCGATTTTGATTTCGTTGCAATCTGATTTCAGATGGAGTTGTGGGCCCGGTTAGTACTAGATGGCTGACTATCGCCCGAGTATCACCTAACCCTTTAGAATCTTAGTTGTGCGTTTGTTTTTTTTTTTTTTGGTAAATCTTTGTTTACTACTATCATGTTTCGTGGTTTTCAACATTTAGTATATGAAGTTTTTTTTCGTTCCAGAGTCATACCTTAAGTGTAAATTTTGGGACAGTCTCATACATCCGTTAGTCAAACTGTTAATTTTCCCGTTAAATGATGACGTGGTGCCCATGTGGACAATGACTGGGCGCCACATGTCATTAAGGGTCCACGTGGATTTTTTATTATTATTTTTTCTTTCTTCTTCTTCTTCTTCTTTCTGGGCTTTCATCCATCCCGACCCCCTCCCTCCTTCTCCCTCCCTTATCTTCCCTACTCCCATCCTCCCCTCACACCCACCCATTTCCCTCCTTCTCCCTCCCTTCTCTCCTTTACACTCACCTCCCCCTTCCCTGATACCTACTCCCGCCACCAAGCCGATTCCCTATCTCCAAATCCTAGCCCCTTCCCTTCCCCAAAACCCCTAAAATTCCATCACTCCCGCCCACCCAACCCTCCCTCCCTTCTTCGTCCACAATAGCCGCTCAGAATGCGAACCCGGATCAGAAAACCCTATCTGGGGCAAGCTCTTGTTTGAGCCTATTTTCTCCAGGAAACAGTCAAGTAGCAGAAGCACATAAACTTTCGAAAAACAAGCTTCGATTCATGCTCTGTCGCAGCGGAGGAAACTTCGGACGGCGATGATGGGAAGGGCGGGATAAGGAGAGGAATGGGTGGGTGTGCAAGGAAGCAAATGGAGGGAGAAGGAGGGAGGGGGTCGGGATGGGTGAAAGCCTAGAACTTTTTTATTTTTTATTTTTTTTAAAAAAAATTGAAGAAGAAAAAGAAGAACAGAAGAACAGAAGAAAAAAAAAACCCACATGAGGCCCTCTGAAGAGAAGGAAGAAGAAGAAGGGTCGGGATGGGTGAAATCCCAGAACTTTTTTTTTTTTTTTTAAATTTGAAGAAGAAGAATATAAGAACAGAAGAAAAGGGAGGGAGAATGAGGGACGGGAATGGGTGGGTGTGAGGGGAGGATGGGCGCAAGGAAGAGAAGTGAGGGAGAATGAGGGAAGGGGTTGGGATGGGTGAAAGCCTAGAACTTTTTTTTGTTTTTTTTTAATTTGAAGAAGAACAGAAGAACAAAAGAAAAAAAAAACCCACGTGAAGCCCTCTGAAGAGAAGAAAGAAGAAGAATAAAAAGAAGGGTCGGGATGGGTGAAAGCCCATAACTTTTTTTTTTTTTTTTTTTTTTATAAATTTGAAGAAGAAGAACAGAAGAAAAGGGAGGGAGAATGAGGGAGGGGAATGGGTGGGTGTGAGGGGAGGATGGGCGCAGGGAAGAGAAGGGAGGGAGAATGAGGGAGGGGGTCGGGATGGGTGAAAGCCTAGAAAGAAAAAGAAGAAGAAGAAGAAAGAAAAAATAATTTTAAAAAATCCACGTGGACCCCTTAATGACATGTGGCGCCCAGTCATTGTCCACATAAGCGTCACATCATCACTTAACGGGAGAATTAACAGTTTGACTAACGGATGTATGAGACTGTTCCAAAATTTACACTTTAGGTATGACTCTTGGGACGAAAAAAACTTCATGTACTAAATATTAAAAACCACAAAACTTGAGGGTTGTAAACATAGATTTACCTTCTTTTTTTTTATGTTTATTTATTTTACTTTTTCTTTTAAAGTTCAATTTTATTAAATGTCTTTTTAAATCTTAAATCAATTCAAATAAAATTTAATTCAATTCACCTGGCATAATACAATTGAATGAATGGATTCACATGTGTCACGTCATCAAACTAACAAAAAATTTAACGAATGGATGATAAAGATCAAATTGATGTGCAATGATAAATTTCAAAACTACATTGATCGATTTTCATATTAACAGACTAAAATGATGAGTCGCATGAATTTTTAAAACCATTTGTCATTAAAAAAATCTAAATAAAAAAATACATGCGTCGTTGACAATTCAACACGTATTGTGGGACTGAAACTAGAATACGACGACGTTTTGGGCTACAAAGAATGGTACAACTCTTGTGGATCTAATATAATTTCAACACGAGATTGAGAGAAGTAATGAGGGTTCACCCTTAAAAGCAGGAACCTATGCCATATTGGCAATTTTACTAATTAAACCCCCAATCGACTGTAATGGGGATTCATATCAGGTTAAATCCGTAACTTCATCAAATACTCTTGACTTTGTACTTGTAGTAGTAGTAGTACCGACTGACGTGAGCTCCTGTGGCTTGAGCTATGTTAGACTGGCAACTGGGAAATCATCTTATTTTCCTCAGCTCATCCCGGGTAGCATTTCGGAACCCGATTCCTCGCCTGATGGAACCATGTTTAAATCAGGCAGCAGGAAGGAATTATCCCGGGCCAGCACCGGATTGCTTTCAACGCAAGAATCAAATCGCGGGTGTGGACGTGGAGGCAAAACCGAAGGAATGTAGCAGGCAGTGGAACTAGAAGAAGCTATTCTCTCATGGGGTTGGCTGGAAATCGATTTCCCTGCTCCGTCAAAGTTTGCACTCAAATTCCTTGCGGAATGCAAGTTCAGATCAATCTGCAACGACAAAAGAGGATCGAAAGTTGAGCGAAAATCTGTACAATTATAATTTGGTCCAGTAAAGGGATCAAGGAAGGAAGAGTAGAATCTGTGTCTCACCTTGATTCTCTTAAAGTTGTCATTTTTGGCTCTTTGCTCCTTGAAAGTTGTTTGTAAGGTCGCTATTTCCTTTTCCAGATATGTCCTTTCCTTCAACAACGAACTTTCCTCCTCTTTTAGCTCAGCATATGTCTGCAAAATTACAACCACGTCCATGTCAAAAAACAAAGTTCCATTACGCCAATTACTAGTTCGATACCATTTTATTTTATTTATTGCAAATATATCGCTATATTAAAAAACGGCCCAATAATTATTAAATCCATACAATTATATTCCTTTGAATAATGTAGGTGGACAAAACAAAATTTGGGGTTTAGCGTTTACCTTCTTTCTCCTTGCCCTCTTGGTGCCAGTGGTGGTGCTGGTGGATTCATATGTAGCATTGCCCTGAAATTTCGATGCAAAAACACACACATCAGCATATAATCCCATCAAAACAAAAAATAATAAAAAATATGGCATACATAAAACACACAGAATGTCATATAATCAATTTAAAACTTCAAGTAGGATGACCGACCATACAAAAACATTAATGGCACGTTTAGGTACCATAATCGGAAACCAAATACAAAATTGAATTCCGATTACAAAACACTCCTTTTTTTACGTAACATAAAGGAATCTAAATTTTCAAAATTTAGTATCGCCCAATTTCATACTGATCTCCCGCAATGCGAGAGCTGCCCAAATCAGAATATCTCACAATTGTATCCGCTACCAAGCCTGCAATTTACCAGCTATCTACCATCCTAGTGGATAAAGCTTCCCCAATTCCCAATAATGAGTAAACCAAAGCCCCTGGAATTTCACATCATCAAAAATCCACGTGGCCACATATGACAAGCTCCTTATTATATTCCTCACATGACTTTCCTTCGCCATGGCCCACCTCCTATGATCCTATCCAATCCCACAGTCCTTACAAATACTGCCTCATTGCCTCCCTAACAACTCCAATCTATTTACCCAAATTCCCCTCATTAAAATAATTAAAAATTAATGAAGATATTTTTAATTAAAAGTCCGCTTTTCTCGCCAAACAACCCTAAGACCGTAAGATTCGGAAAACCCAAAGGTACAATTCCCCAATCAATGACCGAAACCAACCGAGTTAGATTCAATTTTCGTCAATAACGAATTTGAACTGCATTATTACTAGTTCGTTATGTGACTAACCTCATCCGCTCTTCCTTAGTAAAGATAATATCGTTTATTACGAAAATAAAAAGATAATGGTCCAGCTGGACCCTGCACCCGCGCCACACTGGATGATTACACCAGCAACCCCCGCTAACAACGCCACAGCAAACCGAAACGCGTACCAATCCCTAAACAAAAACTCACCGGACCCCACATGCTTTAAGATGGCCCCCCTCACCACCACACCCAACCCCCATTTTTCGAGTTGACCGAAATACCCCTCCCAACGCCCCTCACTATTCCTACTTTTGACTCGACGCGAGATGCGACTTTTGTCTCGAGCAAAAAGGATTCAGACGAGAAATGATTGCCGTGCAAAGGAACGTTCGGGGATTTCACACTGCGGTAAGTAGGAATTGACGGAAATGTCCTTGGTTAGCATTATCAAGGACCGGTTTTTGGGAGGGTAGTTTGGTGAATCTAAATACAAGAGTGGACAGGTGACCGGCGAAAGAAGCGAGACGAAAACGTCAGGAGGTTTCGATCTGCTACTTCACGTGAGCAAAATATGAAAATACACCGGGGTAGGACCGGGGCATTTTGGGAAAGAGGACACAAAAGCTACACCGTCCATGGCGGCCACCGACGGTTGACCCTCGGTGATCGGCGAGCTAACCACTGAAAAGAAGAATCTAATAAAGAAACCGCAATGACGAATTTGACCTCGTCAGCGTTAGCGGCTCGGGAGACGACAACCGAAACGCGATAGAGGAAAACGGAAACGTCGGTTTCGAAATCGAGAATATAAAAACAGGAAAAATTGGCGAACAAGGTAAATAAATAAAAGGAAGAGGGACAAAATTGGTAAAGTGAAAAGTAGGCACGACATGTGTCGTCCCACGGCCAGGCGAAAAGCCTCAGCAACCATAACGAAACTCAGGCTCTCCGCTAACGGCGCTGCTCAGCAGAGCTATTCGTAAATACGAACCGCCGCCGGTCGCCGTGGGTATTTCGGTCAATTAATAAACAGACTTGAACGTGGCCTCACACACTGCGAGCAGAGATCAGCTAGCGGGAAATCAAAAGCAAACAAATCGAAGAGCACAGAGAGAGAAAGTGAGAGAAAGAGAGAGGGACCTTGGATCTGGGGCAGCTAGACTCTTCGAAGCCGTCGGCGGTGGCGGATGGAGAGCCGGTGCCGCCGCTCCATGAGAGAGGCGTCGTTGGGCTGCATCTAGTGGTGGAATCGGCGCCGTTCTTGCCGCTTCTCCTCTGATGCGAGACGCCGCCATCGAATCTGGAACCGGACGACGCCGCTTTGGAGCGTAGCATCCTCACACCCCACCTGAGCGTCAAAAGAGACTGCGACATCGGAGACGAAGGCCCCGCCGCCTGCGCCTGCTTGAGCCGCAGCAGTAGCTCGACGACAAGCACGTCGTCGGTCATCGCCGCTCTCGTCCACTCGTCCTTGACCACCATCTCTGAAAGTACAAACCCAGAGTCCTAGAAAGAGAGAAGGTTTTTAGAGAGAGAAAGGAGGGTGGCGGATGAGAGAGAGATAGAGAGGGGATGCGGGGGTTTGAAAATATATATATGCTGGTGGAAGAAAGTAGGAGTTGATTCTTCCAGTTTTTCGGTTTTTGTTTCTTCAATTTTTTTTTTGGGGGGGGGGGGGGGTGGGTCCGTGTGATTCTGACTCTTTTTCTTCTCATTCTTTTCCTTTTTATTTCTCTATATTTTCAAATTTCTTCCTTTTTTATCAGTCGGGTCCCACCGGGTGACGTGTGGGCGCTGACAATTTTTCATGTTGACATGGGGCTCGGGTTGTTGGGTTTTATTCCCATCTTTTTTTGGGCCTTCTTAATATTCATTTTTAAAAAAGAAAGCTAATAAAAATTGTTTTAAAATTTTAAATTTTAACGGTAAATATAAAATAAAAGATAAAGTAAACAGTAATATGATTGATTTTTTAGTGTAAAAATGTAATTTTTCATTAAAGTAAATAGTACCTGAAGTTTTTCGTTAAAGTCCTTTTTTAAAACGGCATCGTGTCAATGTCCAACCCATTCGACTCTTGTGCTGCAGACGACAACGTTTTATCGTCCATCCACCCTCTGTTCCTTTTAGAGGCAAAGGGGCAAAAACGGCATGATATCTTCAAACTTTCCCTAATTTTAAATAAAACATCTCATACCAAGAGGTGCCTCTATTAAAGGGTCTATCAACCAACCCAATCTATATGGATTGGGTTTTGTTCTAAACATTAAAAATTTACTAAAAAATTTCGATTAAATCGACCCATCCGGATGATATAATTTTTGAACTTACATTATATTAGATTCTTATATATATCAGATTTATTAACTTTTGAATGCACTTGTTTATTAATACTTAATTTGAATAGTGAAATTTATATATTTAGTAACATGTAATGATTCTATAATACTAGATTCACATAATTTAGGTCTAATTTTACGTAAGTATCAATTATTTATTAATTATACTCAAATTAGGAATATGAAAGAAATTCACCCAACCTAATCCGCTTAAGAATAGTTTAGGTTGGTTTGCTTATTTTCTTGAGTGACAATTAGTTTGAATAATTCTAATCCAAGCTTATTGAATTCACCAACGCTACTTTGAAGTCCAACCTGACCAACTCACACAATACCCACATCCAACCTCTATAACTTCACAAGTTTCATGCACTCCTCAAGTTTTAAAATGTTATTATTAAATATTTGAATGTCGAATTAATTGGGGAAAAAAAAAACCATTATTAGAAAGTTAGGTGGACAATGTTTATGCATGAAGTGCTTGCCAATCGATTGAAGTGGCAAAGTGGTTGCCCCAAACTCCCAATAATTTCCATAAGAATCTTACCATATAAGGTAACTCTAAAGATTCTGTGTCACAAAAAACAACCAGTTGGTGGTAACATAAAAGTTGATCTTATCTTGAAATTGCTATTTTAGTATCAGTAGCTTTAAATATGAACAAATAAAACATAGAAATTGATAAATATTATTATTTCAAAAGGGTTTTCAGGTGAGAGAATGTGTACAATTATTCAATGCATGTGTGAAATTATAGAATTAGGCTTCTCCCTTACAATTAAAAAGATAAGCAAGATTAAGAGTATTTTCAATCACTCTCTCTATCTTTTATTTAAATTTTAGCTAAAACGGCTAAAATTTTATTTGAGCAGCTTTCTAAAAAAATTCAACTCCACTTATACTGTAACATCTCACATCGTCCAAGGGAGTGGATTCTGTAAGCCTTATATGTATATTCTCATCTCTACCTAGCACGAGGCCTTTTTGGGAGCTTACTGGCTTCGGGTTCTGTCGGAACTCTAAAGTTAAGCAAGTTTGTGCAAGAGCATTCCTAGGATGGGTGACCCACTGGGAAGTTGTTCTTGCGTGAGTTCCCAAAAACAAAACCGTGAGGGCGTAGTTGGGGCCCAAAGTGGACAATATCGTGCTACGGCAGAGTCGAACCCATGATGTGGTAGGGGCCCAGGCCGGGATGTGATAATTTGATATCAGAGCCAATCATTGGCCGGAAGTATGCCGACGAGGATGTCGGACCCCTAAGGAGGTGGACTGTAACAACCCACATTGCCCAGGGGAGTGGATCCTGTAAACCTTATATGTATATTCTCATCTCTACCTAGTACGAGGCCTTTTGGGAGCTTACTGGCTTCGGGTTTCGTCGGAATTCCAAAGTGAAGCGAGTTTGTGCGAGAGCATTCTCAGGATGGGTGACTCATTGGGAAGTTGTTCTCGCATGAGTTCCCAAAAACAAAACTGTGAGGGCGTGGTCGGGGTCCAAAGCGGACAATATCGTGCTACGACGGAGTCGAGCCCAGGATGTGGTGGGGGCCCGGACCGGGATGTGACATATACTCTCTAGTTTAAGAAGTAATAAATATCTTAATTCGGGAAGTTATGGTCAATATGGTTGTGACACAACGAGATAGGCAGCTAAAGTGGAGATAGGAGTATGATTATTTCCTCTCCTAGTCTCTTTTTCCTTCCTTCCTATTTGAATGGTTAACGTTAAGTCAGTTCAACATTTGTGTTAAATTTTCAACAGCCAAAAGAAGATAAAAAACCAATATGTGAGAGAAATGGACGAAATGAGATGAAAATAGGAAGGAAAATAATCCTACTCCACGGAGGAAACCTGAATTCGGGAAAGTCAAAGTGAATTACGATGCGGCACGGAGAGGAAAGAAGGGGAAATGAGCGGGAGGCTGAGTTGTACGGGACTTTGCGGGGCTGCTCCAAACTTCGGGCGGCACGTCTAACCTCCAAGCTTCCAACGTGATGATGGCAGAGGCAGCTTGCATTAGCGAGGCTCTGCGGAGTGTTTATGATGATGGGTTTATGCAAATTATGGTTGAATCAAATGCCCAATGTGTTACGATTGATTAACCGAGAAATCGAAGTTGAAGTGGCAATGAAAGGGCTTATTCATGATATCTGGTCCCTTGCTATTTCTATTGAGTCTGTTGTGTTTGGTTTTACTCACAGGGTGGACAATCGTGCAGTGCATGGAGTAACAACTTACGTCTCAAAAGTTGGTGACGATCATAAATAAGATTGTATAGCCTGAATTTATATTAGAATCTAATAAAATCTATCCTTTAACAACAACAAAAAATGTCAATTCTTCTTTAATTCAATCTCAATAATTTTCATGTGTTTTATTTGCAAATAAAAAATAATATAACATTAATCATCATTGATTAATTCTAGGAGCCTCAAGAGTTCATCTCTCTCCTTAGATTTTTTTTTTAACAAACGATATTATTTACACTAAAAATTTGAGGGAGTAGGCTAAGTCTTACAATGGGCTTGCAATAATATCGTTCAAATTCACCTTTGATGAAAATTGAACTTAAGACCTCTCAATTACAAGTGACAATGAATATCACTGGACCGTAGTACTATGTGGCTCTCTCTCCTTAGATTTAGGACCTCTTAGAGTAGTTCCACCGGACACAAAATTGCCCAGCACCCTGTCCAAAAATTTGCCCAGCACCCTGTCAATCTGCTCCAGCCCACAAAACAGCCTGGCACCCAGCCCAAGCCAGGCAACAGACCAGCCCCAGAGGCCGGCCTATTTGGCTGGCACTGCAGCACACTCGTAACTGGGCGTGAGTAGGAGACAAGGGTGAAGGCGGCGGGGCCCGCTGGTCAGCCCACTTGTGTTCACCCGGATTAGAGCTATGTGGCCCTCCTCAGTGCCATTGGATTTCCAACGGCTAGTTTTTGTAGACTGTTGGATTTCCAACGGTAAAAAAAAATTAAATTTGATTTTTAAAATGAATCGTCCGATCATAGATCAACGATCCATGTTTTTTTCACAAAAAATAAAAAAAATAGAAAAAGGCCCAACGGTCAGAATTATGATCGTTGGCCACGTGGCAACGCCTTGGCTCTTGGATTTGAATATTTTTCAAATCCAACAGTCCAGATTAATTAACTATATTAAAAATTATTAAAAATTATGAAAAATTATAAAAAAAATACATAAAATTTAAAAAAAATATATAGAAAATTTTTAAAAAAGTTTTTTTCTTTTTCTATAAATACCTAACCCTCATCTTCCACCTTACACCACATTTCAATATTTTCTACACTTTCTACCAAAGCTTTCATATACTTTTTGTGTGAAAAAAAAATACCAAAAAGCTCATCCTTAATTTTTTTTTTTTTGTCCATATATACCATACATCCCTACATCCATCTTCATCGTTTTCAAATCTTGAATTTTTTTTACAATGTCTTCTTCAAGGAGAGTGCATAAACAATTTGTGGAGCAACAGAAAAGACTGTTGGCACAACAAGAAGAATTGATCAATCTCGAGGAAGGTGGAGGTGGAGATGAGGCTTTCGCAATGGAGGAGGACTCGGATGATGACCATAGAAGGCAGAGGGCCTCACATTCCCGCCGTGTCATGGAAGCTATAGGTTAGATAGCCAAACTTAGACGTGCCGCAAACTTCGATAGAAAAAAGGAAAGACGAGGTAAAGATCTCTTGGAAGATTATTTTATTCCCAACAGCGTATTCCCAGGTCATGTTTTTAGACGTCGTTTTAGAATGCAACGAAGTTTGTTCAACATAATCATGAGTGCTATTTGCAACCATGATCCATATTTTGTGCAAAAAGATGATGCTTTTCGTGTTCTAGGTCTTCTTCCAAAGCAAAAAATTACGGCTGCCTTGCGAATGCTTGCATATGGAGCATTTGCAAATCAAATGGATGAGATCGTGAGGATGGGAAAAACAATTGTTCTGGAGTCTCTGATGCGGTTTTGCTCTACAATTGAAGCCATGTACACCAATGAGTACCTCCGGACACCCAGGCCAAGGGACATGCGAAGGCTTCTGAGGAAGGGTGAGATGTGAGGCTTCCCTGGCATGATTGGAATCATCGACTGCATACACTGGACTTGGAAAAACTGTCCAAGTGCGTGGCAAAGAGTTTATGGTGACAGAAAATGAGCCAAAAATATCATTTTGGAAGCAGTGGCTTCATTTGATACATGGATTTGACATGCTTTTTTTGGTGTTCCAGGAGCTCAAAATGACCTAAATGTCCTTGCTCACTCCAATGTTAGACAATCTGCTGCAAGAAAAATCGCCCAAATGCACATATTGGGTTAATGGCACTAAATACGACGGACCATACTACCTTGCAGACGGTATTTACCCAAGGTGGGCTACGTTTGTCAAAACAGTGCCACATCCACAGACTGAAAAAGAAAAACCCTTTGCAAAATGTCAAAAGGGGTGTATGAAGGATGTGGAACGTTGTTTTGGCATCCTGCAAGCTCGTTGGGTGATTGTCAGGGTTGCAGCTAGAATGTTTAATGTCGAGGCTCTTCGATCCATCATGATAACATGTATTATTCTCCACAACATGATTGTGGAAGATGAGTATGATTATGATGCCGTCGATGAATATGAGTCGGATCCAATGAACAACTCAACAACACGTATCTATTGTGCTCATGACCAGACCGAAGATCCTGTGCAACACGAGTCGTTGGAAAGGGATGGACGTTACAATAAATTGATCGTTCAGCGGTACACTGATGTGCAAGAGCCATATTGGCACGTAACCTACCAGAATGACTTGATTGAGCACTAGTGGGGATTGCAAGAAGGTGAAGATAATTAAAATAAGCTTGTGGTTGAAGAATAAAGTGTATTTGATGAGTTTAATGTAATTTCATTTTAGTGTGTTTTTTTTTTTAGTTTATTTGATGAGTTTATGTAATTTTATTTTAGTGTGTTTTTTTTTAAGTTTATTTGATGAGTATGTAATTTTATTTTAGTGTGTTTTTTTTTAATTTTATTTGAAATTTTATCCGAAATTGGTTAAAAATCTTATCTGAAAATAAAACTATTTTTTTATTTATTCTTTTAAAAAAATATAAAATATTTTAAATGGGCTGGGTGCCAGCGCATTTTGTAGGGATGGAGATCGTTTGTGCCAGCACATTTTTAGACTGGGTGCTAGCGCATGTTTTGGCCTATTACTGTTCACTGGGATCTATTACTATTCAGTTGAGTGGATAAATACACTGGGTGTGATTTGAGAACTCATTTAACTTTCCCTTACTATTCACTCTAAATAATACTTTCCTTTGTGCACTTCCATCCGTTAGGTAAGAGCAATTACTATCCACAAATTTAAATTATATATTTTTTGGGTTGTTTGGTTGGCCTTATACTCCACATATCATGTTTGCCTTAGATTTCCAATGAGATTTTCAACCACTGTCGTTGCACCACGTGTCATTATGCATTAATAATATTCTTTCATATTTTTTTATAAGATTCTTGACCATTTATATAGTGTCATGTGTTCCTTAATTGTAAGTGAGTTGACTGTGTGTTTAAGTTTGTTTAAGTGTGATCCTCATAAGTTTTTTCATTGAAAATAAAACGATTGTCTAATTCCAATAATTTATTCCAAATACAAGGCAAAAGCAAAACATTACGACAAGATAATTAATTAAGAATAAAATGTGAATCCTAGCATAACCAACTACGATATTGAAATGATTGACGTTCTCTTATTGACCTTCTTGCCTATTAACTCCCTTTATCTTGTCTTTGCTTCATTTCTAGCCTTATCTTGCTCATAAGATAACTTGTCTTCCTCCATTCAGTGCATGTTGGCGAGCCAATTTGTCAACTATTTCAAACTCCATCTTGCAGCTCCTTTTTTAGCAGCCTTTACCAATGACGCCTCTAATGGCGACTCATCAGTAGTTGATTTATGTAGGGGAGTTTTGTTCAACACAACATGTGGACCACTGGGCAAAACTTTGTACTTCGGAGTACGCTTCATAATGTTCCAATATTTGTGCCTTGTGAATGATATCTTTTTTCAAGATTGAACCACATTTGTGCATGTAATTGCTGAAACCAAAATTGTGAAACAACATAATGAGTTGCATAATAAAGGTCTAAATATTATAATAACATGTTAATTACATTTTAAATTTATTAATAACAAAATGTTATTACCTCATTTGCTAGATTATTGCCACTTTGATAAATTTCTTTTGCTTTTGCCAAGGCTTCTTGCCAAGATTTCAACTCTTGATGTAGATACTTGTACTTACTCGACAGAAATTGCTTGATCCGGGATGTGCCTTGCTTCTACTCGACAATATTTTTTTTTGAACAAACAATATTATCTACATTAAGAGGGGTGGGCTTAGCCTCTCAATGGGCTAACAATAACGTGGTTCAAATTCGTCTATGGTAAGAATCGAACCTAAGAATTCTCACTTACAAATGAAGAGGAATACCACTAGACTATAATACTAAGTGACGAATTTGTTCGACAAATTATGCATGAATTTTTTTCACATTTGTTGCACCCTCATCTCATTTCCCGTGACCCAGTCACGAGCAACGCACACACAACCCTCAAGTAAAGCAACGTCTTCCTCGATCAACCAAATTACCTTCTCCCTCATTTTTGTTGGTAAAAAAAAAAGGATTTGGAAATAACAAATATAGAAGATTGTCGTAAAAATAAATATTGCGTTGTGATGTAGGGAATGAAGAAGATAGTGGGTACTTTTTAATAAAAAAAAATACAAAACTTCATTTTAATCCTTGGTAAAGATGACTTTTAGATTAAAACCATGTGTAAGATCAAGATATAATTTGAGTTCATTGATACATTAATAACCTCATTTATTAATTATATTTTGATTTTGTTAATTATTTCTCTTTTTCTTCCTAATTTGTATTAATTTTATTTTATTATAATTATAATTTTCATTTCATTTATCCTAATATATTTTATTGTAAACATTTAGATAAACTAATTTTGTTATACAATATATTTCGATGTACTTTGTTTTATTCACTTAGGTACATTAAATTTATTATAATAGACGGTGCATACATTCAGATACACACATTTCGGTACATCCATTTCAATACAAACATTTAAATACATTAATTCAATATAATATATTTTGGTACTAACATTTCGGTGCATACATTTTAGTACACACATTTAGGTACATTAATTTAATATAATACATTTCAGTGCATATATTTCGGTACTAACATTTAAATACATTAGTTCAATATAATACATATCAGTACTAACATTTAGGTATATTAATTGAGTCTTGAAGAATGTTAAATAAAATTAATAAATTAAAATTTGTATATTAATAAATTTAAATATTGAATGGAAGACATTAAATAAAATGTACATTAATTATTTTGAATTAAAGATACATTAAGAAATTATAATCAATATGTAATTTAACACTAGGTTTATTTTAAATTTCAATACTCTTGAAAGATTAAAGTTAAAAAATCCCATAAAAATCATTGAAAGTCCAAAGTTCTTGATCATTCGTCTATTGAAAATCCAACGGCTCACGAATTGCCACTATATATACCCGTTTGAGGCCCTTGGACTGATGTAGCGGGCTCCACAACAGCCGAAGCTATCGGCCTACTCGCCGAGTTCACGTGTGCATTGCATGCGCCAAACAAAACAAATATGTGAACATGGTTTGACGTCATTTGGCAATGCTGGACTTCAGATGCTTGGACTCTTGAGTGGGCTTTTCTTGGCCCACCACTTGACCTTGCCAATTAGGACAGGTGAACGAGGGTTTTTAGGTTGGAATGCAACTTTAGGGCTCTTGCCCTTGCCCTTGCCATCGCTTGATGGGTGGAGTTGCTCTTACAGAATACATGGAATGAGAGAGGTCTGGTGTATGCAGCCAAGCCTTCTCAAGGAAGGTCAAACATGTCTATAAATAGTGGTGATGTGGCTTCTTTCTATCCACCAAATAAATATCTTATTCTTCTAGTTAAAGGGTCTCGTCACCTAGTTAAAGGGTATCGAGTAAACTGCCGGTTTTTCTCTTAAACTTTTACTTAGCTTTTAATTTCCCAATTGAACCTTTTAATTATAAAATTAAGGATATAAACTATTTTTTTGGCCAATTTTAATTTTTCATTTATTCCATCCAAATTTATGCTAAATTGAAACATATGCACAATATGTGAGGGTAGTTTAGTTCATTCTTTAAAATAAGGAAACTTTAACGAAAACATCTCAGTATTGTTCACTTTAACGAAAAACCATATTTTTACACTAAAAAGTCAATCCTGATACTATTCACTTTACCCTTTATTTTGTTCCTATCGTTCAAACTCAAAGTTTTCAAGCCATTTTCATTAGTTTTCCTTTAAAATAATTGAAACCCTATATTTCTACAATGTCAACCTATACAAATTTGTGTGATTCTATAGTTTTTTTGTGTATGAAGGTCTAGCGAATTGACACTTTCGTACTCAAGGGAGAGCCACGTGGTATGCACATGATAAGAGTTAACGTTAAATTGGATGAAATCTAAGAAAAACTAACAGTAAGGGGAAATCGGCTAAAAATTAGTTTGTCTTTGATTTTTCAATTAAAAAAATTTAACAAGGAAATCGAAAGTTAAATGAGAGTTGAAGAGATAAATCGACAATTTACTCAAGGATCCCTTCATTTAGTGGTAATCTATCAAAAGAGCTGACCACTCGGGAGAGGTGGCCATCAGCCTTAACCACTCGAGCCCTTACCACGTTTGCCTATGTGTCTTAAACAGAATTACAAATAAAAAACAAACAAACAAACAAAAAAGTTACCAAGAGCCTTTAAAGCTAAAAGAACTGAGAGTTTAAACACAGAAAAAGACCATTTTATACCTTGAATAATTAATTATGAGAATAAATAGGATAAAAGTGTAATGCATGTGGCCACTTGAATCATTACAACTAACTCAATGTTTGAATTAACCGAAATCCCTCACTTGTTTAATTTTTGGATTGTGAAACAACGGTAGAAAGTTTTCAGTTGTGTCTAAAAGTCGAATGATTTCAACTGAAATTTTTAATACTAAGTTTAGGACTTGGATCGTAATTTAGTTGATGTTTAGAGTCCAATTTTAAGAGAGTATTTAGGGTTTGGCATATTTCACTTAAAGCTGCATCCCAATTCCCACCGACATCAAGCGACGAATTTCTGGGACCAAAAGGGCGTAGAGAAAGAGTTCATAGGCGCTTCTGCTTCTGCTTTTACTTTCGTAGGTGCAACCCAAAGTGCTTTTTCCCCAGCTTTCCGAATTTCATCATTTGAAATGCGTCCAGTGAAATCCAAACCATTACATTCTAGTAGTTTATTCAATCCAAATATCAAACATCAAAAATAAGGACGGAATCCAATCACAAGATAAAATATATTATAGTAGAAAAATAAAACAACTCGATAAAGGTAAACAAAATTACATGGAATTTAAAACCAAATTTGACTTAAAAACTTATTTGCAACCATATCGTAAAAACTTGGGGATATACACACTAATTTTAGAGATACAGCTCTAATCTCCATCTTCTTAAACCTAAACCTAATTAATAGAAAAGTTAACTAAAACAAATTGAAAATTAAACGCTAAACCAGACCGACCGTATTATCCCTGCACACTAATTATCCAACCAATAAATTAAAAAGGAGAAAAAGCGTTAGATCCGACTGCGAATTCATCCATCTTCCCTTTGAAAAAATAAGGGGAGGAACGACAACCACACATCTCGAAAATTAAGCCAAAATCCAAGAATTTACACTGCAATTTGGCGGTCCACTGCTGGACCGGCGACCCAATGGACTAGCCGGCCCAACTACAAATTCAGCCGCAGAAGCTTCAGCAGCTCGCTTGCCGCAGCATCTGTGCTTGCCGCAGCGCCCTTCTTGGCGAAAAAGGATGGCAGAGGCAGAGAGCTTGGAGGCGGCGACGCTATGCACGACGACGATCCGGCGTAGAAACCGGCAGTCCGGTTCGGGTCCGCCTGTTTGCTCAGCTTGGGAACCCGTTTCGTTTCCGGGCCCATCCGGTTCGTGTTTCCGAGATCCGGAGCTTGGGGCTTGGGATTCTGCTTCTGTGGCGGCGGAGCCGGCACTTGGGGCTTGAAATTTTGCTTCTGTAGTGGTGGAGCCGGCGCCGTTTTGGAGATTTCTTCGCCACGCTTGAGGATTTTGACCTGACCCATGACAAGGTTTTGGGGGGCCGGGAATTTCTGGACCGGGCGAGGAAGGTTATTGGGCCGGCTGGGCCTTCGGTTCTTGCCGTCGGGCTGGGGGCGGCTTGGGCGGCCGAGGCAGCTAGGGTTAGGGTTGCAATTGAAATTCGTTACCGACTGGCGTGAGAGTGAGTCCTTGAGGCAATCCTTGGGACTGAGCACTTCAACAGCCATCTGAGACCACAAAAATTACAGATCTGAAAATTCGAGCTTTCTAGAGAGAGAGAGAGAGAGAGAGAGAGAGAGAGAGGAGGGGATTTTACAGAGATTATCTGTTAAGAAGGGAGGGTTTGAGTTTTATAGGGGAAGAGACCTAAAACTAAAAGTAAAAGAAGTTCCAGAGGCGGTAGCGTGTGTAACCCACTTGCCACAATTTGGGTAACCATTCCTATCCCTTAGTAAAATGGGGTTTCCTATTCCCTTGCTATTAATCAGGTTTTTAGGGGAAAATGTTATTTAGCCATTTATTTGAAAAGAGAGGCGTAGATGATAAGTTTTTCGATTAAGGTGTCGGTCACGCTCGCTTGTATCGTTTATATTCTGTTATGAGCATCTTTCGTTATCACCTATTTATCATCAATGTAAACCTGACAATTTGTTATCTCATCTCTCAGACAGGAAAAGATAATAATATATTGAAGCAAATTGTCTCAAAATGTAAAGATTTTTACAGTTTGATTTACTTATGTTGGGATCCCAAAAAGGACAGTTGATTGAAACCAATTGGTTCGGTATACAAATGTCTTCAAACCAAAAACAATATATTGAGTTTGTACTATTAGGAAAACTGTTTCATTAAGAAATAATTAGAGTACATCATTGGTACATATAGAGCTATACATTTGCCAACTAAGCAGCTGTACACTTGCCCATTTGTCCTACAACTAATTTTACGAGAATTACAACAGAAAATCAAGATAAACTATCCTTAATATGCCCCCTCAAACTGAACGTAGGCAACTAAAGTGATAGTTTGTCTCTGAAAAGCAAAAGAAGTGGACAGAGATTTGGTGCATATATCCGCGATTTGGTCCTGTGAACACACAAACTGAACGATGACAACATTGGAGAGAACTTTTTCCCTTATATAGTGATAGTCAATCTCCACATGTTTAGTCTGAGCATGAAATAAGGGATTCTTAGCTAAGGAGATCGCAGAAATGTTATCACACCACAATGTAGGAGAACATGATAGAGACACACCAACATCAACTAGTAACTTGCAAAGCCATGTAATTTCAACAGCTGTGTTTGCTAAGGAGTGATACTTTGCTTCAGTGGAGGAACGAGCCACAGTTGGCTGCTTTTTAGCACTCCAACTGATGAGAGAGTTGCCTAAAAAAATGCAACAACCACCTGTGGATCTTCTATCTAGTGTACACCCGCCCAATTTGCATCTGAGAAGGCATTAACAGTGAGAGAACTTGAGGTTTTTGGACCAGAGACCAAGCTCAAGTGTGCCTTTCAAATATCGCAATATTCTTTTGACTGCCTGGAAATGTGATTGTCTTGGTTGATGCATAAATTGACAAACCAAGTTAACAACAAAAGAAAGGTCAGGTCTTGACCAAGTAAGATATTGCAGACCTCCTACAATAGATCTGTATTCTTCTGGATTGGAGAGTAAGGGAGATGAGTGATCCAACTCAGATGTATTAAGAGGTGTAGCACATGGTTTTGCACTTGCCATGTTTGTCTTCGTAAGCAAATCAAGAATATATTTAGTCTGAGATATAAAAATTCCAGAAAAGGACATGTTAACCTCAATGCCAAGAAAGAAATGAAGAGGACCCAGATCTTTGATTGGAAAAGAGCACTGAGTTGAGCTATTGTATCCTTGCAAGCTTGGGAAGATGGACCTGTGACTAAAATGTCATCCACATATACAAGAATGAACACCAAAGAAGGATCCTTCTTGACAAAGAGTGAGTGATCATTATGTGAACCACAAAATCCCACAGATTGAAGTGCACATGAAGTTTCTGATACCCGGCACGAGGAGCTTGCTTAAGTCCATAAAGACTCTTATGTAACTTGCAAACATGATTAGGCTTAGTAGGATCTTGAAAACCAGAAGGTTGCTCCATGAACACAGTTTTAGAGATAGTGCCATGCAAAAAGGCATTATTGACATCTAACTAATTTGAAACCAGTCATACTGAGATGCAAGAGTGAGAATAAGCCTTATAGTTACTGGTTTGGCCACAGGACTGAAGGTTTCTATGTAGTTTAAGCCTTCCTGTTGATGGAAACCTTTTGCTACTAACCGTGCTTTATAGTGGTCAATAGTTCCATCAACTTTCTTTTTAATGCGAAAAACCTATTACATCCAACAAGACTTTGAGATGGGTGAGGAGGAACAAGAGACCAAGTATTAGTATTGACCAAAGCATTGAATTCCTCCTGTATGGCTTGTCTCCAGTGAGAATGTTTTGAGGCTTGGATATAAGTGGTGGGAAGAAAATCAAGAGATATGTGAGAAGGAAGATGATGTTTAGTGGCTGAATAAGCCTTAGGCTTAAAAATACTTGATTTGGATCGAGTTTGCATAGGGTGAGTGTTCTGAGGTGGTAATGGTTGTATAGGTGAAGAATGGTGAGAAATGAAGGTGGGAGAGGTGGGTTGGAAAGGTGAAGAATTGTGAGTGTAGGAAGATGTAATAGGGTGTATAGGGGGGGAAGGATTAGAGGCTGTAGGGAGTTTGGGGAAGATAAGAGTAGAAGGTATTAAAGATGAAGGAGTAGTGGTTGATCTTATGAAAGGTAAAGCTTGAGAGACTTGATGAAATGGAAAGGTCAATTCATCAAATATGACATGTCTCGAGATATAGACCTTTCTGGATTGAATGTCAAGACACCTATAGCCCTTATGATTGAAACTATAGCCAAGAAAGACACAGGGCTTACTTTTATGCTCAAGTTTGGAAGCTACAAATGGTTTTAACCAAGGAAAACACCTGCACCCAAATACTTTCAATGTTGTATAATCTGGAGACTTTTTGAACATATTTTCCTAAGGGCAGGATCTAGACATGGTAGGCAATTTGTTTATAAGATAAAATAATGTAGAGAATGCTTTAACCCAGTAAATATAGGGAAATGAGAGACAACTAAAAGTGTTTCGAGCAGTTCCTACTATGTGTCTATGCTTACGCTTCACACAACCATTTTGCTCTGGTATGTGAGGACAAGATAGTTGATGATATTGAGTGAACATAGAACTGACAAATTCACCTCCAGAATCAGATCTTAGTGTAACAACTTTAGTATGTAACAAAGATTCAGCAAGGGCTTTGAATTCAACAAAGGTCTTGAATACCTCAGATTTACATTTGATAGGGAAGAACCAACAATAACGAGTGAAATCATCCACTATAAGGAGATAATATCTATAACCAGATACAAAGAGAAGTGGAGCTGGACCCCAAACATCGGCATGCAAAAGTTCCAAGGGTCAAGTTGTAACACTAGAGACAGATACAAAAGGCAGTTTGGAACTTTTACTCATTGCACAATTTGAACAGAAAGTCTTATTCATACTATTAGAAACATGAATACTAGACTTAGAGACAAGTTTATTTAAGACTTTGAAAGAGGGATGGCCCAATCTTTGATGCCAAATGTCTGGAGAAGTTTTAATAGTGGTTGCATAAAGCTTGTTTGAACCAGCATTGACAGAGGCAGAGAATTGGTAAAATCCATTTTGCACAGGGCCTTTAAAAAACGTCATCGTCGAAATAATATCCTTCACAGTGAAGTGAAAAGAATAAAGGTGAATTGAACACCAATTATCAATTGTAAATTGATTGGCTGAGAATAAATCTTGCTTTAAATCAGGAACATGTAACATATTATGCAAAGCAAAACGATGAGAATGAGTATGTATGTAGGAATAGCCAAAATGAGAGATAGGCAAACCTTTGCCATCACCAATATAGACTTGTTCAGGGCCTGTGTAAGGTTCAAGATTTTGGAGATTGGCTAAAGAACTTGTTATGTGTGAGCTTGCTCCTGAGTCAAGAAGCTAAGAAGTAGAGCCATTCTGAGAAGTGTTAGCACACATAGCAGCTTGAGAATTTCTGTTACCAAACTGAGGATTCAGATGATATGGACATTCAGAAGCTTCATGATCATACTAGCGACATATTTGACAAATGAGTCGTTTTCCAAAAGAGTTGAAACCTGAGCGACCTCCAAGATGGTGCTGTTGATTGGTGCGATTGTAATTTGAACGCGGATTGTTACCACGATAGCCAGAGAAATTGTTCTTGGGCTGTGAAGATCTAGGATATGACTGATTGCGATCTTGAGAACTACCTTGATACTGATTGAAATAAGAAGAATTTTGAGCAAGAAAAGCTTGAGATCCAGAATTAGAGGTCGGTGTAGGCAGAAAGCCAGTTGATGAGCCAAGATTCGAAGAGAAAGCCTGAAAAATACCAGAAGATGGAATGGCTTTCTTGCGATTTTCCAGTTGAATTTCTTTGCTAAGAAGCAAGCCATGAAGTTCGTCAATTGTTGTAGAACCGAGATGGAATTTAATCGCATCAACGAAAGAATCATACTCAGGCAGCAGACTATGGAACGTGACAGAGATGAGGCCATAATCCTCAATCGGAGCTCCGGCGCTGGCAAGAGCATCAGCAATTTCCTCAATTTGCTGAAGATATGAGGCAGCGGTGGATTCTCATTTGGAGATGTTGCGAAGACGAGATCAGAGTTCATTAATATGAGATTATAAAGTCGCTGTAAGGCGCTATTCAAGCTTGAACCATAGCTCTCGAGATGAGTTGAACCAACAGTATATGGAATCAAAGATTAAGAGAGAGTAGAGTTGATCCAGATAAGAATGCTTTGATCATTCTCATACCAGGCGATGTACTCAGGATTCAAGATCTGATTACCAAAGGCATCTCGAAGAACTTTCGGCGGAGCTTGGATTAAGCCATTAACAATACCAGTGAGATTATAGCAATGAAAGATCGGAGCATACAATGCACTCCACGTGAGATAATTAATGGTAGTGAGCTTGATCGGAACCATCGAGCCGATGTTCTGAATCGTAATCGATGCTGCAGAGGAGGTGCCAGAGGAATTAGGGCACGAATTTGTCACCGGAATTGGATGAACAGGTGATGCAGAATCAGAGGAGGGAGAAGCAGCATACGCCATTGCTGGAAATTAGGGTTTCAGAGAGAAAAGGGATGGAAGCGTAAGAGGGAAAACTTAAGGTAGAAGAGGATCGAAAAGAATTGGAGTCGGTCGTCAGACAGAGGCGAAAGATACCATATTAGGAAAGCTGTTTCATTAAGAAATAATTAGAGTACATCATTGGTATATATAGAGCTATACATTTGCCAACTAAACAGCTATACACTTGCCAATTAAGCACAACAGTCTTATCTGTCCTACAACTAATTACAAGAGAATTACAACACAAAATCAAGATAAACTATCCTTAATATGAACATCTTTCATGTCATCACATTCTTCCTTATGGCAATTTTCATTGTTGAAAAATCCTTTTCAATGTCCAAAAGGTCATTGCATGTCAAGTTTGTATTCGTAAGAAAAATAAGAAAAATGTTAAGGAGACTATTTTAAAGTAGCCCTTCATCGATTCTCTATCACCTCACAGTTTAACGTCAATTCTCATGCTAACATTATAAAACATTATACCAAAAACATGAGGTGACAGATGGTTCATAAAGTCCCACTTTTGAGAGTTTCCTCAATATTTCTCAAATTGTAATACCGATATAGAAGCTCTAATTGGTTAAAAAAAATTATTTGACTTCACAGCTATCAATATTAACTCCTTAAGTTTTTTATTTTTATATTTTTGCAAAAGAAGATTAGATTATGGCTTCATTATGGCAGTCCATCCTTTCGGAGGTTGGAAAGATTCACAGAGGCATTTCAGTCTTCTCCTAGCCACAGTTATGTGATTCACCAGCACTAGAAATCGAACCAAGAACATTTTGTGTGGAATACAGGCTTGAAACTTGTCCCCGACTACCGGAGAACCCCATGATGATTTTTTTTTCAATTTTTTTTCCCAATTAATAGGAATATTAATTCCATTAACTAGAAATAATTTATGGGACAAAGAGTGACAACTATCGAATTCTCAATTATTAGATAAATTAAAGCGTAATGCTAGAAAAATCATCAATTTAAATTGTATTTTATAGTTGGCAAAAAAAATTGGGGTATTTTGATATGGGTTCAAAGTAACTAAAAATTGGATCTATTTCAAAAGTCAAAAGTTACTAAAAATTAAACTTGTTTCAAAAGTAGGCCTATAAAATTGGACTTATTTCAAATTATTCCAAAAAAAATTATATTTGCTACATTATATTATGTGGTTATTAATGATTGAATTATTGTTGATTAACGTGCTTATTTTTTATTGATGACATATCAAATAAGTTATAAATGTAATCTAAAACTTTCGTCTACCCAAAATTGACCCTCTGTCAACGACTTTAACTCATACGAAAAATGTGATATGTGGGAGGGCGTCAAAAGATAAGCCAAGACACATTTACGTAAACCTATTAATAAATAGAATATTCTTTGTCAATTAAGTACTAAGAAAATTATTATATGTTCTCATGTATAATTGTGAGAAAATATCAGGAACGAAAAATTATACGCACTAAAGTAATTTCACATGAGTAAAATTTTGCTATTTTTTCTATCCTCACTAACATGTCTTCAAAGCATATCTCTAATTAACAAATAAAAAAAAAAAAAAAAAAACAAACAAAAGTGTCATATTTCTCTCCAACTTCTCTCTCCTTACGTATTTTGTCACAACGTGTATGCTTCATCTAGCAATAATTATTCCAATATGAAAATTAGGGCAACTTCAGGGCAAAGGTATACAATCGAGGATGTAAATGGCCTTTCACATCTCCTGTTATATCTTTATTAGAATACTAGCCCTTCTATACTCATTTCCGCTCATGCTAAAAACATTCTTTTAATCACGCGCGTATTATAACTTATGTTTTATTTATATAATTTAGAGAACTTTAACGAAAATCTCTCGGTACTCTTCACTTTAACAAAAAAATCATATTTTTACACTAAAAAGTCAATTCCTTGTACTATTCACTTTACTCTTTATTTTTTCCTTATCGTTAAAACTCAAAATTTTTAATTTTTTTTTTTTTAGTTTTCCTTATAATTTATAATGTGAAAAGATATGTAATTCAAACCCAAACACTAAAAGAGTCAGATGATATACATAGCGTTTTTGTCAAATTCTTATTAAACTTATGGCACTCCAACTGTAGTGCAAAAATTAAAATGTGAATGAAACACACTACAATTGTAATTTGTGTGTCTTTGAAATCCAAAAGCACTAAAGATGGTAAATTGTAGTCATGGGTGGCCGCATCCATTGCTTGACAATTTACATTCTTCATTAAAAAGTTTTTAAGTAATATCAAAAATGGTTTTTTCTTTGCAGACCAAAACATATTCCTTACATTACATAACAAACGTACTCCCTCCCACTTAGTGTAGATAATATTGTTTGATAAAAAAAAATAACAAATGTACATATGCATTCAGAACACTAAACCCTAGAGGACACAGGACTATACATAAAGGAGTCCAATTGTCTTACCCTGCATGAGAGTCAAACAAAAAGAGTTTCCGATTAGAAATCACTTTTTCACTTCCTTCTTTCTCTCTCGAGAAAGCGTGTAAAATTTTCTTTGGTTTCCTAATTTGCAATCATTCTTGCTGCCGACCCTAGCCTTTGGCTTGGGTGTTTGTGGCAACCTTGTCAATTCTCCTTCCTCTTTCTCTCATTCTTCTTTCCTTTCTCTCTTTTTCAATTTTCCCCTGAAACTTTCTCAGCTTCCGTGAGCTCTGTCTCTAGTTTTCCCATGAGTTTGTCTCACATTTGGGCTTCATGTCCCTCATCTCGTCTGGCCGTTACTTTTCAAACCCAAAACTCCACCTCCCTCACCTTTTCCTTCTGCTCTCTTTGTCTTATTTCATCCCGACCCTGTCCTTTGCTCTAATATGTAGACTCGTAGCCGGATATGGTTGCCAAATTTAATTCCCTCCCTCACTTTTCCTCCCTCAACCGGCATGCTGGATTTCTCTCGAGACCAAGTGTTCTGCGGCTACAGCCAAAGTAAGGGTATTTTACATACCCCTTAGCCTCACTTTTTATCCATGTGTTACTTTGTTTGTATATATTTGCAGGGACTGGTGAATGAGTTTTGGATCCGGTGACTACTACTTGGTTCTGCATCTTTGGTGACAAAATCTGGATGTGGTGTGCTTTTGGTTACAGGTTTGGTACTTTTGTGTGGCAATGTCTTGGTCAATTTCACCACTTGGTCGTTTTCTTTAGTCTTGGTCAATTTGACCGCGGCAGACGCTACTTTTTGCAATTAGAGATTAGGGATTTGGGTTTTCCTTTTTGCTTATTTAATTGGGTTGGACTTTTATGTATCTGGTTCCCTCCAATGCATTTGGGTTATTTTGTCTTCCTCTATGTCGGCTTGTAACCTTCTTTCGATTTAATGAATTATACTTTTCAGATAAAAAAAAAAGTCAAAGAAAAAGAAAACATTTTCACAAGAATGGTCCTTTAAAAAATCCAAGTCCAATGTAGTAGCGATACTGACACACCCCGTCCCGAAGGAGGGCATGCTGGCCGTCACGTGAGAGTGACGTAACCATTTACACAGTTTGGAAGCTTTAAAAATACAATTACTAAGATGAAACACCCGAGGGTGAGTCCTACTTTTGTGAATTCTGTCAGAACACCGTTGGATTCCTCGTGGCCACCAAAGCTCTGCTATCTAGAACCTGGAGGGGCGCAAAACAAAGTTGAGTGGGTCAGTAAAACAAAGTTTTTCGAAAACATTTCATTTAAAACATTTCTAACCCCTCGCTGTAAAACCTGTATACTTTCCCAGAAAATAACATAATAACATATACCTTCAAATATCTCAAATCATCAATCTTTATCAAAACCAGAAAGTATGCCATGCTATAAATGACAATGACAGAATATAGATGCATCAATATAACAGGTGACATAATGAATCAACCGGAGACCCTGCAGTTGGTCCTGTACGGTTAATTCTAGCTCAATATCCAAACCAACCGGAGTCACCACGGTGACTTGTACGGCACTACTCTACACATAAGTCGGAACTACCTGAAGTAGTCTGTACAACAAGAATGGTGTAAGAATACGCTCTAGTGCTTCTCTCATAAATCATCTGTGCACATAATCTAAGGTCACCTACCAGTCGGAACCACCTCTAGTGGTCTGTACGACTAGCATGTCGGAACCCTCTCATGGTCTGTACGACATGCACCTACTTGGATCTAAGGTGAGCGTGCGGTGCGGTGAATAATATAAGCACTAACACCAGGGGTGCAGGTTATGAGCTCTCAACATAATTCACATCATCAATGATTCACATGAATAACATAAAACTCACCTGATACTCACTTGTGCGTCCACAACACCAATTCACATATATATATGCATCAATTATCAATTCATATATCTCATAATATGCATGCATGGCATTTTAAAACGTACTTTCATTTAAACTCAATTTCTGGGAAAAATATCAATAGTATATAGGTATAAACAAAAATACTGCCCACTCACCTGGAGTTCGCCCAACAACTCCCTAGCACAACACATCCAGGCGTCATAACGATTAGCGCCTAGAACAATAATCAAATCCAACCTCAGAAATCATATCGATAGAATATATAACTTATATAAAACACGTCACTACGTAGTTCGATCCGGAAGATCTGCAACTCAGATTTCAAATCCATAATTTCCAGAGGTCCACAATATACCTCTAGGACAACAACCTAAAATTTCATTACCATGCAACGGTCGGATCTCCGTCAATTTTTAAAACCAAGTGACGGTTAACATTCTATTTTAGGAACTTACAACTCCAATTCCGAAAGATCTGTAAATCGGATTCCTGATCTGTAAGTTCCTATAATCCTCAAATATTACGTATTACAACGTATCAAAGTTTGGTGACGATCCAACGGTCGGATCGTCAATTCACATTTTCACCTATACGTATTACCTTCACGATCGTCGGATTTTGCCATGGCATCCTCGGAACCCATATTTTCGTTCTACTCGAATTCAAGTTCAAATCCCATACAATTTGATTGGAAATGGAAGAGGAAAGGACTAGGGAATGATTGGGGATGGTTTCTTAGTCCAATTTCGTGAGAAATCCGATGGAAAACCATCGGAAAATATGAAGGAATGGAAATGGGTGCACACGGGTCGCGGGTTGGGGAACTCGTTTCCCCCTTTCCCCCGCACGCCACTCTCTCTCATTTCCCTCCTCGCTTCTGCTTCTGATTGGGCAGTCTCTCCCTTCCTCTCCTCTGATTGGGCAACAATCCTTCCTCCTTCCCTTTTCTTCTTCTTCTTCTCTTTTCTTCCCCATTTCCCGTCACATACACACACACACAAAACCCTTCTACATCTTTTTATTTTTTATTTTTATTTCCGTTACATCCAAGCCATCCATTTCAGATTTCCTTTAATCTGGGCCATCCAAATTTTAATGATAAAATTTATAAAATGCCCAAACTTCAAACTTTAAAATCTTTTTTGTTATAACTCCAAATCACGCACCGTCTGCGCCCTCGCGTCTGTAGTGACGAGTACTAAGAGGATATGTCAAGGAAACAAATCTTAGATGGCACGGCACAACGATTAACCTCGAATAATGCGCGTGCCTCAAAGGGCATTTTTGTAAAATCCTTTATTAAAACTTTAAAACTCTTAAAATTAGGGACGGGCTGTCACAATCTACCCACCTTAAAAAATTTTGTCCTCGAAATTTACACAATCTTTACAATCCATCGATATCTATAATAATCATGGGTTCTTCATTATAAGTCAAATCCGGATTAATCTTTAAGGGCTGAACCGGAATCATACGCGACGAATCTGTTACTTTGTAACGAAGCATCAAAACATGAACTACAATATACACCTTATCCAATCCCCGAAGGTACTCAAACTTGAAAGTATTTCACCGATTCCTTCAATAGTCAAAGACGGCCTGATGTACTTAGGATTTAACTTGTCTTCCATTTCAACTCGAACCGCACCTTTCCAAGGTGATAATTTCAAAAACATCCAATCTCCTGCATTACACGTCCGGTCAGTGGCATGTTTGTCTGCTAAGCTCTTTAGCCGATCCTGGCTCACTTCCAGGTTAGACTTAATTACTTGAATATTCCGAGTAGTCTCCTCCACTAACTTAGGGCCTTGAATACCATCCGTCCACAATTCTAACAATTTCGAAACACAAGACACAGCTTTCCACGACCTTATGGCGTTGCTCTAGGGAACAAACTGAAAGGACCAACATACCCAAGAAGTTCAACAGATCCGTAAGCCCAAATCTCTTTTCCATAAGACAGATAAATAACTGTTGCACTTCTGGAAAGGTTACTGCTCTTTCATTGAAGAATACTGCGCTGATTTAGTAAGCCAATCAATTATCACCTCAATTTCATCATAACCATCTCGTGAACGAGGAAACTTGCACACATAATCTATATTAATATTTTCTCATTTCCGCTGTGGATCGGGGAGTAACTACATCAGTCCAAAAGACTTCTTTCTTTTCGTTTTAACCTGCTGACAGATGTTACATCTATTTATATACAAACATTTCTCTTTTCATTCCAGACCAATAGTAAAATGATCAAATGGTATGATACATTTTAGTACCTCCAGGATGCATTGCCTAAGCTGAACAGTATGCTTTGTCCAAAATTACTTTCTTTAATTCCATATCAATAAGTACATACGCCATGTTCTCTTGCATAAGCTTGCCATCTGATTCTCTAACTCTGAGGTCTTTCTTTTTCCCGTTATTCCTTGCTTTAAATAAATTCTTGAATTTCTTCGTCAAACGCTTAAGTCTCGAGAACGACCTACCAAATAGGCCTAACTTGAAAATTAGCAAGTTCGTTTTCTTTTCGATCTTCCATTCCCAACTTTACTCCAGTAGATCTCAAATCCACAAGAAGATAAACATGGCAATCGTACCAAGCATTAATTCTCGCTGGGGTCTTCCTACTAAAAGCATTGGCCACAACATTTGCACGATCACCCTGGTCATGCAATCATAATCACTAAGCAACTCAATCCACCTTCGTTGCCTAAGATTAAGATACCTCTGAATAAACAGATATTGGATACTCTTTGATTCGTAAAAATCTTGCACTTTTCTTCCCATAAAGACAATGTCTCCAAATCTTCAAAGCAAAGATGATAGTTGCTAATTCTAAATCATGAGTAGGGTAATTCATCTCATGAGGTTTCAATTGTCGTGAAGTGTAGCAATCACTCTACCATGTTGTATCAACACACATCCTAAACCATTCAAGGATACATCACTGTAGACCCCATAATTACCGTTATCATCTGGGAGTGCTAAAACAGGTGTATGAGTGAGATAATGCTTCAGTTGCTGAAACTTTGTTCACAATTTTCATCCACTCAAACTTAACCTTTTTTCTAGTCGATCCCGTCAATGGCAAAGTAATGACTGAAAAATCCTTTACAAACGTCTATAGTAGCCTGCTAGACCAAGAAAACTCAGTACCTCAGTGACGGTTCGAGGTTGTTCCCAATTCTCCCTAGTTGTCACTCATTGAGGATCTACTTGAATACCTTGTGCAGATATCACATGTCCCAAAAATGCCACTTGATTCGTCCAAAATTGACATTTGCTAAACTTAGCATACAACTGATGTTCCCTCAACCATTGCAACACCAACTCAAAATGACTAGCATGCTTTACTTTCAACTTAAGAGTATATTAGACCTCAACTCTTTTCCTTGAAAACACATAGGCACCTCTAAGTTGATCAAACAATCATCAATGCGCGACAATGGATAACGGTTCTTACTCGTTACCCGATTCAATTACCTAATATCCATACATATTCTTAAGGTCCCGTCTTTCTTCCTTATAAACAAAGCTGGGGTTTTCCAAAGTAACGTACTAGGTTGACTGAAACCTTTATCAACCAATTCCTGTGACTGAATTTTCAATTCCTTTAACTCTGTAGGAACCAATCTATAGCATAAAGTCTGTACTTTGAGACAATTCAATAGTGAACACCACATCTCTGTCTGGTGGCAATCCATGTAAATCATTCCAGAAACACATTAGGAAAATGTCTACCACTCGTACGTCATCCACAATACTAGGAGTACGATCCTGCAACACCACATGAGCTAGGTATCCTTGGCAACCTTTTGATAACAATCTCTTTGCTCTCACAACAGAAATAACGGCATGCCTCACTCCACTTTGCTCAATCACAAAAGTAACTTCTGATAATCCAAGACAATGGAAAGTAACTGATTTCCTGTAGCAATCCATATTGGCACGATTATAATGTAACCAATTTATGCTTAAAATCACATCGAAATCCACAATGTCTAACAGGATACGATTCGCTGGCATAACTACTTTTTCCCCCATCACTGGACACCCTGAATAGTCATAACCGACATAGAATGACCTACCTGTTTACTTGCTTAACGAATCCAACAAATAAGTTATGGGTATTACGGTCTGCAGCCCGCAATAACGATAACTCACTGTCGTCTCGATAAGTAAGCAACAATTGTTAAGGGTGCAATATTATCATTTTACTCCTCACAGGGAAAATACATATATACGCCTCGATCGTGCTCATTCACTACTTCCTTTGGCAACATCGTCAATAATAAGAATTATATCAGCCGGAGTCAGCTAGAATGACCTGTACGGCTGAGTCTACAGCTTGACCATCCATGTTAGCACATAAGTCGGAGTCACTTATAGTGACCTGTACGACTTACTCATCAATTTTCCAAGTAATATGTCAAGGAAGACTACTGGGTAACAATTGATCCTAGGGACAATTCATACCTCTATGTCTCATCTAACCACATGAACACATTCACAACTTCCCACACTCTCCAAAGTGCCTAATATTGTACCTACGGTACAAAGATACATTTCCTCTACCAGAGTCACCTTGTCTCTGAGATCTGGGATCACTAGTAAATCTATCACTTCACCTCTGACCAGTGGCACTAAAACCTCAGCTGGGAAAATTAGCTTTAGTTTCCTTTCTTTTGAAGCTCTGAGTCTTCCGAGGTCTTTGATATGACGGATCTTTAACTTTATCATTTTTCTTCTGATTCTCATTCTTTTCTTATTCCTCTTTACTCTCGCTGATCATGTTCTCAGAGTCCTCAATGCTTAACAACATCTCGTACACTCCTGGTAAAAAGTACAATGAATAGTGGTCGCCAAAGAACGCCACTTCTCCTTATTATCCAGCCAAAAACGACATAACACCTTGACCGGATTAGCATCAACATCCGAATGGAAACAAGGCAAGTCTGTAAACTCTCTATAATAATATGTTGGAGGAATGAACTTTTCCTTAAACAATTCTTTAAACGACTTCCAAACAGCTGTTCTTCCGATAACATCGGATAACATTCCTATCTCCATCAGAATGCAGCTTCAACACTCAGAAACAAGGTAGTCATCTCGACCCACCTGTTGGGAGGAAGATTCCCTTGACTTTGCATAATCCGAAACGTCTTTTCCCAAATGATTAAGCCATCGATCTGCTCCCTTAGGTTCTTCATTTCCCTAAAGTGATTCAAATTTAACTTATAACCAGTCTCAACAGGTTCATTTAGATAATAGACTGAATCACAATGGCAATAGTTTCCCCCCAAACTACTATATCAGGGAAATTAGGCTCATTCGAACTACGTGGCTCTTTACGAGGCGATATAGTTCTGACAGAAGACACTAGGAAATTCTCAAGATGTCCAGAATTGCAACTAGGCTTTGATACCAACTGACACACCCCGTCCCGAAGGAGGGCATGCTGGCCGTCACGTGAGAGTGACGTAACCATTTACACAGTTCGGAAGCTTTAAAAATACAATTACTAAGATGAAACACCCGAGGGTGAGTCCTACTTTTGTGAATTCTGTCAGAACACCGTTGGATTCCTCGTGGCCACCAAAGCTCTGCTATCTAGAACCTAGAAGGGGGCAAAACAAAGTTGAGTGGGTCAGTAAAACAAAGTTTTTCGAAAACATTTCATTTAAAACATTTCTAACCCCTCGTTGTACAACCTGTATACTTTCCCAGAAAATAACATAATAGCATATACCTTCAAATATCTCAAATCAACAATCTTTATCAAAACCAGAAAGTATGCCATGCTATAAATGACAATGACAGAATATGAATGCATCAATATAACATGTGACATAATGAATCAACCGAAGACCCTGCAGTTGGTCCTGTACGATTAATTCTAGCTCAATATCCAAACCAACCTGAGTCATCACGGTGACCTGTACGGCACTACTCTGCACATAAGTCGAAACTACCTGAAGTAGTCTGTACAACAAGAATGGTGTAAGAATACGCTCTAGTGCTTCTCTCATAAATCATCTGTGCACATAATCTAAGGTCACCTACCAGTCGGAACCACCTCTAGTGGTCTGTACGACTAGCATGTCGGAACCCTCTCATGGTCTGTACGACATGCACCTATTTGGATCCAAGGTGAGCGTGCGGTGCGGTGAATAATATAAGCACTAACACCAGGGGTGCAGGTTATGAGCTCTCAACACAATTCACATCATCAATGATTCACATGAATAACATAAAACTCACCTGATACTTACCTGTGCGTCCACAACACCAATTCACATATATATATGCATCAATTATCAATTCATATATCTCATAATATGCATGCATGGCATTTTAAAACGTACTTTGATTTAAACTCAATTTCTGGGAAAAATATCAATAGTATATAGGTATAAATAGAAATACTGCCCACTCACCTGGAGTTCGCCCAACAACTCCTTAGCACAACACATCAAGGCGTCATGACGATCGGCGCCTAGAACAATAATCAAATCCAACCTCAGAAATCATATCGATAGAATATATAACTTATATAAAACACGTCACTACGTAGTTCGATCCGGAAGATCTGCAACTCAGATTTCAAATCCATAATTTTCAGAGGTCCACAATATACCTCTAGGACAACATCCTAAAATTTCATTACCATCCAACAGTCGGATCTCCGTCAATTCCAAAACCAAGTGACGGTTAACATTCTATTTTAGGAACTTACAACTCCAATTCCAAAAGATCCGTAAATCGGAGTCCCGATCCGTAAGTTCCTATAATCCTCAAATATTATGTATTACAACGTATCAAAGTTTGGTGACGATCCAACGGTCGGATCATCAATTCACATTTTCACCTAACCACGAATCGAAACAAATTTAGGTTCAATTACTCAATTTACGTCCATCAATTATCAAAACTCAACGGTCGGCCGCCCCGGCTCGCCGGAAAATCCAACTATTTCCAAAACTTCTCAAAAAATACAAAATTGAAGATCTCAATGAGTAGAGTAAACTTTATACCTGAGGCCAAGGACAATTTGGCCTGGAAATGCTCCAATTCCACTAAAACCATAAAGAACCCTAGAAATGGGTGTGTTTCAATTCGATCTCCAAACGTGTTCCGACGCCTCCACCACTGATTGGGCTTTGTTCCAGGGTTCTAGGGGAGTCTAGCGGTGGTAGCAATTTGCTGGATTACCTTCACGATCGTCGGGTTTTGCCATGGCATCCTCAGAACTCATATTTTCGTTCTACTCGAATTCAAGTTCAAATCCCATAAAATTTGATTGGAAATGGAAGAGGAAAGGACTAGGGAATGATTGGGGATGGTTTCTTAGTCCAATTTCGTGAGAAATCCGGTGGAAAACCATCGGAAAATATGAAGGAATGGAAATGGGTGCACACGGGTCGTGGGTTGGGGAACCCGTTTCCCCTTTCCCCCGCACGCCACTCTCTCTCCTTTCCCTCCTCGCTTCTGCTTCTGATTGGGCAGTCTCTCCCTTCCTCTCCTTTGATTGGGCAACAGTCCTTCCTCCTTCCCTTTTCTTCTTATTCTTCTCTTTTCTTCCCCATTTTCCGTCACATACACACACACACAAAACCCTTCTACATCTTTTTATTTTTTATTTTTATTTCCCTTACATCCAAGCCATCCATTTCAGATTTCCTTTAATCTGGGCCATCCAAATTTTAATAATAAAATTTATAAAATGCCCAAACTTCAAACTTTAAAATCTTTTTCGTTATAACTCCAAATCACGCACCGTCTGCGCCCTCGCGTCCGTAGCGACGAGTACTACGAGGATATGTCAAGAAAACAAATCTTAGATGGCATGACACAACGATTAACCTCGAATAATGCACGTGCCGCAAAGGGCATTTTTGTAAATTTCTTTATTAAAGCTTTAAAAACTCTTAAAATTAGGGACGGGCTGTCACAGATACAGATATACTTGTCATGCCAAAATCAATTAAAAGAAAACATTGACCTTCCAATTTCTTCCTTTATATTTCTTGTGCATCAAAAATTAAAAAATTGTACATAAGTAGAAGGAAATTGAAGATTTTCAACATTATATCAAACATTAGGATTGAAGTGAACGTAAGAAATAAAATTGGACAAAATTAAACTACCTTGCAATGCCGTAAGGTTCTAAAAAACGCTAGGCACTAGCGCCTAGGCGCCTAGGCTGGGGCCTAGTTGGATTTATGTAAATTTATTGTACATCTTGTAAATAAGTACATATTTACGCTTAAAATAACTATACTTGTATGGATAATAAAAGAATGGTAAAATGCAAAAATAGAAGTAGAAGAATACACAAAGTACACTCATCCAACAAGTTCAATATTTAAAAAATAGTAAACATATAATCATATAGAAGAGTATTCTTGGATGATGACTAAAATTCTTCTTGTTCGTGATCCTTTCATTGGATTGGACATAGACTAAATAATTTAACCATGTTGTATCTAGTTTATTTATTTTATTTGTATGTATCCCCTCAAAAGTGCTCCAATTCATTTCACAATTGGATGAACTTGTAGTCATTCAATCTTTTGCAATTTAGGTACATAATTTCCATAAGTATACCACCATGAAACTAAAAAAGAAAAAACACACAATTAATAAATAAAAAAATCAAACCGCCTAGGACCACCTAAGTGCTGCCACCTAGGACTGCCTAGCTCCAGACTGATTTTTTGAAACAATTTGCCCTAAATCGCGGGGAGCCTTCACCACCTAGTGCCTAGACAGCCGTCTAGGCCGATTTTTAGAACATTACAATGTCAAGGCTTTTATGTCTCTGAAATGATTTGAAAGTTTTCATTTTGTTCTGCCTCTCGGACCCTACAAGAAATGATGGTTTAGAGGAAATTTGGAGAGAAAAAGCTAAAAAAATGGAAGAGAAGTTATAGGATGTGGAAGGGGACATCGACGAAGAGAACACTATGTATGATATTCTGTTGTAATATTTAGAATTTATGACAATTAATTTGATGGGTAAATTGCGGTTTGACCCCCTAAACTATTTGTTTGGTAAATTAACCCTATGAACTATTTAAAATTAGTCAATTAACCCCTTGCCATTAGATTGTGTAATTAATTTCGTCAAATTCAAGGGCAAATTAGTCATTTCACCATCAATTATTACTTGTCAGCTATAACCACCAATAAAATTTTGGCACATGGACACCGAATAAAAACATATATCAAAATGAGAAAACATAGAAAAAAAAACCAAACATTTACATAACAGACCATCTCACATTGTCATTATACATTATTTGTTTTCAAATGTCATAAGTTCATTGGTGGTTATAGTTGACAAGTAAGAATTGATGAAGGAAAGACTAATTTTCCTTTGAATTTCACAAACTTGTGGGTGGAACCTACCGACAAGGGGTTAATTGGCTGATTTCAAATAGTTTAGGGGTTTAATTTACCAAAAAAATAGTTTAGGAGGTCAATTTCTACTGGAGTAATAGTTCAAGGGGTCAAATGGTAATTTACCCTAATTTGATCGGTGTAGGATACATGATAGATTGGTAAACAAGTGTTTTATTGCAAATTCATAGGATTTTACCACCTAGCATAACTAGAGTTGTTTTTCTTTGTCTTTAAGTGTTTTTAGAGTGTTTTGGAGTGTTTTAGTGTGTCTTTGACAGAAAATACGAAAATTTGAAAAAATATTAGAAAAAGTTATGACAAACCCCAAAAGAGTTGTTTTTGTGTGTTTGTGTCTTAGGATACATTCCAACACAATGATGAGGATTTGGTTTTTAATTGCATGACTATTAAAGAAAGTTACAAACATGGGTTGAAGTTTGATATGCTCTTTGGTTTATGCTTGGTTCTAGTTGTCGTTTACGAATTTACATGTAATCACAAAGAAGAAGAAAATCAGTTTTTGTAACATGCTTGAAGGAAGAAACTCAAATTAATGCTACAACCTTGAGAGATTTGAGCCTAAACTTTATTTGGAGAGTTATTAATCTGTGATTTCTTGTTTTCTAAAGTCATTGCATGATCTCATTATTCTTTGCTTGGTTGCTACTTAGAATGCGTTTCATCACTTTAGTTCCAAATACTAGAACTCATGCCTGTTTCATTCAAAACTTAAAATTGAGTGCATAACATATAACAAGATGAAGTTGTTTAGTAGTTACTACCAGAGCCAAAAAGCCTTCATCCCATTCATTTGTTTTGTAGGTTTAACCCCTTTGAGCTTAATTAGCCTATTTTCTTTGTTAGCCACATTATCCTTACCTAGCCTAGAATAGGACTATCCGCACCCTTGTTCTTAAAGTATAGTGGAGCATGACTTAGAGGGAATTCCTTTTGATCAACATTATTGCAGAAAATAAGTGTGGGGGAAGGGTTTCAAAAGTGTGTTTTGTGTGCCAAAGCAAAAGGGCACGGATAGAAAAAAAAGAAAAAAAAAGTTGTGAAATAAGTGAGAATGAACTCACAAGTATTGGTTGTTAAAGAAAGGGTCCAAAAAGTTTGAATATGACCCTAAGTTGTATGAAATCCCCTTAGTGTTTCAAGTTATTTGCTGCATTCAAGAGTGAATTCTAAGTTGATTTCATTGCTTTGCTTACTATTGCTTTAAGAATGTTTGTTTTTCCTTACCCTTCTTTGTTAGCCAATACCCTTAGCCCCGTTACAACCTTTAGACTTTTATCTTGGGTGTTATGTGTTTCAATATGTGGAGTTTGGGATTGGTATGAGCATATGGTATCCCTGGTTCTCGCGTCTAAGTAGTAGCATTCCGTTCATGAGATCATATATATATATATATACATGCATTAATAATTCCAGAAAGTGCCTTATTTAATTATAACATATGTGAGTGCTAGTCTACATGTTTACATCAATCTTCTCACATATACCTAGTATAGGGAGTGTAGTCAGAAAATCTATGTGAAAATAGAGAGTATATCCAGTGAGGAATTGAGGGAATTTTCTAAGGCATGTTACTACATTTAAAATGTTGTTTTAATTGATTAAATGCGAGCTACTGAGTGGTGATTGTGATTAAGTATGCGCTCGAGGGTAAAGATAACTAAAATCTATGTGAGCAGTGATTTTTAATGTGTCATGTTCCATTGGAAATCCCTGAGACAAACGTTTGGAAGGTTTAGGTTTTGTTTTGTTTGTTTTGTTTCCTTTGTTTTGCTCGAGGACTAGCGAAAGCTAAGTGTGGAGGAATTTGATAGAAGCATATTTATGCGACTTAGTTAGCTTGTTTTCTTGCATTTTCATAGTTAGTTTGTGTTTATTATAGTGATTTAAGCTATTTTCGTGTGTTTGTAGGTCCAAATGACAAAGTTGGCAAGAAAGTGCATTTTGGAGCAGTTTTGGGCACTAAGGGTGCGTTTGTTGCACCGGACTGTCTCGGACTGGACTAGCTTCAAGAATTAAGCTGGACTGGCTTAGACTAGACTAAGCTGGACTGACTTAGTGAAGCGTTTGGTGCAGTGTCGGACTAAGAAGCAGGATTATAATATTATATTATTTAATCTATATTTATTAATATTTTATTTTTTATTTAATATATCAATTAATATTTTTTCATTACTATATCTTCTTCCCTATTTTCTAGAACCATCTCTGGTCATCATTTTTTCTCTCCGCCTCTCCCTCCCCATTCCCTTTTTCTCCCATTTTTGTTCCTCTTTTGTTTTATTGCAAATCCTCTACCTCTTCACTTTATCTTCTTCGCCTCCTCTGCACTTCACCGCTTCCTCCTGCCTTTTCACTTCCTCTCACAAAATCACTTGCAAATCTTAAAATCAAAACATAGAGCAAGAAAGAGATTGAAGGAGGTGGGCTACATGTGTGATTGGCTCAAAGGTGGAGGATAAGGGTTGGATCTGGTTTGGTTTTTCTGGGTGCATGTGTGATTGAAACAACCATGATCATCCCACTGCATTTTTTTTTGGGATTTCCTGGGTTTATGAGTTTTCTAAGTTTGAATTTTGGGATTTTCTGGGTTATTTGGGTTCAAATTTTTCTAGGTGCATGTGTGATTGAAACAACCATGATCATCCCACTGCAAATTTTTTGTATTTTTTTTTTTGAATTTTGCGAGATCTAGATTTGAAAAGGGTTGTGGGACACGAGATAGAAGCAGATGGGAGGAACGAAACAGGGAGGTGTGAAGCGAGCAGATTTGGCTTAGTAGTCTGGCCAATTTCGAGGGGCCTCACGAAGACCCTTCAACGAAGCATTTAGTCCGACTTAGTCTAGGCGAGTTCCATTAAACGTAGTCCCGACGTGAAACAAACACAGGACTACAGTCTAGTCTAGTCCAATCCCCTCTAATCCGGTCAAACAAACGCCCCCTAAATGGATAGCACATGTATGGGCCAAGGTGGATGGACGTTTTTGGAGTTCAAAAGGCTAGGAATCTGATAAGGAGATGAAGAAATTAAATTCAAGACAAAGAAGATAAGGAATCAGCTAAAAAGAATAAACATTATCCAAAACCTTATCCAACCTTATCTTATCCAAACTAACCTTATCTTATCTTATCCTATCCTAATCTTATCATGCCTTAATTCTAGTTGCAAGGGGACCTAAATATCTACTTCTAGAAGTCCTAATTTCTGCCACAAAACACATTGTTTCTAGAAACCCTAAGAATGTGGCGCCTATTCCCTTCTAGAAGGTTTTTACCTTGCCTTGCAAGCAATTCCCATTCCTTCCAATTCTTGTTGTGCCTTTCCTCACCCAATTCCTTTTGGATTCTGATTTAATTAGCCTTGTCCCTTGTGGATTTGGGTTGTGCAATCCTTTTCAGAAATTAATTGGGCTAAACCTCTTCATTAGTGGATTTAAACACCTTTGCCGCACCTTTAGGCCCTAATTCTCTTAATGTGCTGATTCATAACCCTAATTTGATTCACCCTAGGGTTTGGTCGAACCTATATATACATATTTTCAGCCAAAATTCATCACCACCCCCTACCACTCAGAAACACAACCTGCCGCACCATATTCACCATTCTACAATTCTTTGCTGCACTTTTGGAGAAGAAGGATCCTTGCCGTGCATTCCATTGATGAAGGAGGACTTTGTGCATAAGCCACCTGCATCCTTGGGAGTTTTAAGAGTTCTTTCTTCCCTCGTTTTAGTTCAATGTTTAAAAAAAAAATCACAGCAATTGAAAAGCAAATTGAATTAAATATTAAACTAAAACGAGGGAAGAAAGAACTTTTAGAACTCCTAAGGATGCAGGTGGCTTGTGCACAAGGTCCTCCTTCATCAATGGAATTCACGGCAAGGGTCATTCTTCTCCAAAAGTGCAGCAAAGAATTGTAGAATGGTGAATATGGTGCAGCAGGTTGTGTTTCTAAATGGTAGGGGGTGGTGACGAATTTTGGCTGAAAAGATGTATATATAAGTTCGGCCAAACCCTAGGGTGAATCAGATTAGGGTTATGAATCAGCACATTAAGAGAATTAGGGTCTAAAGGTGCGGCAAAGGTGTTTAAATCCACTAAGGAAGAGGTTTGGCCCAATTAATTTCTGAAAAGGATTGCACAACCCAAATCCACAAGGGACAAGGCTAATTAAATTAGAATCCAAAGGGAATTGGGTGAGGAAAGGCACAACAAGAATTGGAAGGAATGGGAATTGCTTGCAAGGCAAGGCAAAAGCCTTTTAGAAGGGAATAGGCGCTACATTCTTAGGGTTTCTAGAAACAATGTGTTTTGTGGCAGAAATTAGGACTTCTAGAAGTAGATATTTAGGTCCATTTGCAGCTAGAATTAAGGTATGATAAGATTAGGATAGGATAAGATAAGATAAGGTTAGTTTGGATAAGATAAGGTTGGATAAGGTTTTGGATAATGTTTCTTCTTTTTAGCTGATTCCTTATCTTCTTTGTCTTGAATTTAATTTCTTCATCTCCTTATCATATTCCTAGCCTTTTGAACTCCATAAACGTCCATCCACCTTGGCCCATACATGTGCTATCCATTTAGTGCCCAAAACTGCTCCAAAACGCTCCAAAATGCACTTTCTTGCCAACTTTGTCACTTGGACCTACAAACACACGAAAATAGCTTAAATCACTATAATATACACAAACTAACTATGAAAATGCAAGAAAACAAGCTAACTAAGTCGCATAAATCTGCTCATATCATAGATATGTATTTGTCCATCACTTTTTGTATTTGTTAGTCAATCATCATCCATTTTTGTATTTGTTAGTCAATCGTCAGTTATAATCAATTTAAACGGGTATGCTATCTGGTAATTAGATTTTTGGTACTTAGTACAACGGTATAGTGATATTCCTCTTCACTTGTATGTAAGAGGTTTTAGGTTCAATTCTCGCCACAGGCGAATTTGAATCACATTATTGCTAGTCCATTGTGAGGCTAAGCTCACCCTCTTTCCCTTAGTGGAAGTAATTGAGGAGTGTTTGCATAGTGGATAGACACAAATCTCAAATTTGTAACTCATGCAATGATAATAAGTAGGGTGACGGGTATTAACACCACTTGAAGGTGATGATTAAAAATACACAATTTTTTATTTTTTTTACATTTTCCAATGGGTTGGATGATTTACATCCCAAAGTACATCCCAAAGTTTTGGCCCGTTGGACTTGAAATTTGGTTTTTATAGTTATAAATTAGTTATTTCAATATAATTTGCATTCTTTATTGGAGATGTTCTTGTAACCAAATTCACCAAATATGGGTTGAAATGATTGTAATATAAATGTTCATTATTTGAAATTGTTATTTAACAATCCAAAACAAGAATCATCTATTTGGAAAGTCAATTTTATCACAACTTCACGCAATTTCAACACTACTCATTAAAGAAAGAAAAGGAGAAAAAAAATTTGGTTTGAACTTTGACCTCTGGTTTTCAATTCAAATTATATGGGTCAACAGTAAAAAATTTAGTGAGTTCGTTTGGCTATGGCTCAGCGAAGCTGCATAGGGGCGAGGAGTGGAGTCCGCACTTCCCCTCACCGTATATCAAGCCTAGGAACGGTGGTTCTGCCCCTTTGGTCCGGTCGGAAGTGATGAAGTTCATCTGTGTTTACTGGGTTCATTGTTGCTGTGCAACTCTGCTATATTCCTTTTTTATGTCTTATTCTTTTTGTGAAAGGCAGGCTAAAACGACGTTGTTTTGGTACTGGTTAAAAAAAATTAAAAACTCCCTTCAGTGGGACGACATCATATTGGTTATTGAGTTAAAAAAAATTAAATAATTAAAGGAAACCACTTGTCCCTTGTTGTCTTCACTATTCCAGACCCCATTCCTTCCGACTTTCAAACCAATCGAAGAGTAGCAACTCCCCAAATCCCAACCGCAACATCTTGTTAGCCATCTTTGCTTCCCAAGTTCAAGCCACCTCCCAGCCACCAGCTTCCAGGCACCATCCTTTAGTTTGGTTGGCCACTTCTCTCCAAATTTTTAGATGAAATCCTTCATTCTATATTTATATTATTCTTAACCCTAATTCATTATTTAATACAAAATGTTGTTTAATTTATATAGAATCATAGAGTAATTGATCAACATGGTTAATGACTATTGTTTGTACCATACTTGGCCAATCCCGAAACTACTGAGCGCCGGTCAACGTTATACAGTCAAGGACCTAGAAGAGTTTCCCTCCAACCAGGAGGCCAATCACAGCGCGACACGTGTCGACATCAGAAGCCAATCATAGCGCGACACGTATAAACATCAAAAGCCAATCACAACACGACACGTGTCAATGTCAGAATGAAACTAGAAACTCTTTTCTATAAATAGAGATCATTCTCTCACAATATTTCCTAATGTCATTTGTACTAAATCATTCATTTGTACTCACTAAAGGAGAGCTTGAACATATGTACTTATGTAAACCCTTCACAATTAATGAGAACTCCTCTACTCCGTGGACGTAGCCAATCTGGGTGAACCACGTACATCTTGTGTTTGCTTCCCTGTCTTTATCCATTTACATACTTATCCACACCAGTGACCGGAGCAATCTAGCGAAGGTCACAAACTTAACACTTTCTGTTGTACCAAAGTGATAGGAGCATATTTATGCGACTTAGTTAACATGTTTTCTTGCATTTACTTAGTTAGTTATTGCTTATAAGAGTGTTTTAAGCTATTTTCGTGTGTTTGTAGGTCCTAATAACAAAGTTGGAAAGAAAGTGCATTTTGGTGCAATTTGGAGCAATTTTGGGCCAAAATGGATTGCATGCATATGGAGCAAGTGGGATGGACGTTTTTGGTGTTTTAAAAAGGGTTTCAACACATGAAAAAATCTGAATAATGAAGTTGAAGTGTGGAAGTGTGCAGATACATACACCTAAGGAACAATTTGAAAGGAAAAGAAGTGAAAGATGCCATTTGTTGGATTGCTTTACAAGATGTATTCACATTTTCAGCAACTACAAACATAATTGCAAGCTGAAATGATGCATAGCATGTGTGTAGAGGTGTAAAGTGGTCAAAAGTTGATGTTTGCAAGATGAAATGATGCAAAACATGTGTGTGAAAGTTGTCTAACAGCTAGTACATGTGGAAAAGGGATGGAATACAAGGCAAATGCATCAGAAATTGAAGAATGAAGGCACATGGACAGCTACAAAAGAGTTGAATTAGCAAAAAAGGAATGATTGCCTTTTGTTAAAGGCAAGACACAATGATAAAAGAGCATGTAAACTAGCTGTTTTTGCATCATTTTGGTATTTGTTTGTATTGTTTATTGAAGCCACTTGAGTGATTCTTTGCTTTGGAGCTTCTATAAATAGGGAGTGAAGGGAAGAACACTACACATTTACACTACATCAAAAACACATCAACCACCCCTCCATATTCAGAATTTTCGCCAGAAATCATTCCTTCTCTTTGCCACAACCTTCCTTCACCATTCTTCCATATTTTTCTGATTCTTTTTACCCTAGCCGTACCCCCCATCAATCCTAAACCCTTCCACACCATTCCCTACCCATTCTCCCATACAAATACCACCCTAGAACCTGACTTTAGACCAAGTGCCGCAGCAAGGAGGAAAGAAGACTTGTGGATGCACCTGCTGTCCAAGTTGGATCATATAGGTGTTTTCTTTCTTTGGATTTTAATGTCTAAATTTATGTATCTTTGCTTTGTGAGTATGAGGAACTAAACCCCTCTTGGCTAGGGGGGATTCGAAACCATGTTTATGCTTGCTATATGATTTGATTACTTTCAATTGGGTTTCATAAGTTGTGAATTCAATTTAGTTATCTACATGAATTAAAACTGATTTGTGTGTGTTGGTTGAGAGTGCACGCTTAATTTTCATGCATAAGTTTGATGCTAGGATATAAGGGAATTTCACCTAATCGTTATGAACTTATATTCAAAAGTAGTAAAGGTTGTTGATCACAATCATGTTAAGTAAATTCTTGGCATAAGTTTCATGCAATTCATAGTAACGAGTGCTTCGCCAATGCTTATGATTTTCATAGAACTTAATGATTCTTGCTTGTATCTCTATTATGCAATTCATGTAGGGAACTTGTGGGGAATGCTTTGGGTTGTCGTATGCAATTCATCCAATCCAATAACTTAAGGAAAATCTGAGGGTTAATTAGTGCAATTCACGGTTAATTTAGGGTGTTGGGAATTCATGGTTTATCGAAAAGCAATTGGAAATCGTTTTGTATGCAAGTGTGACATGTGTGGAGAAGAACCCCTTAGCTAGCTTTCCATCCATTCACTTTTCTCAAATTCGTTTTAGAATCTGTTCAATTTACAAGTTTTGTTTTTGTTTTCAATTTTCGTCAAAACCAATTCCTCATTTACTTTAAAGTGTTAGATTAAGTAGAAATTAATTTAGTTGTGTTTTTAAGGGTCTTGAGTCAAGTTATAACCCAATTTCGTCCAATTTAGTGTTAGGTGTCAAAACTGCCCAGAAAGTGTTTTTAAGGCAGTTTTGAGTGTTTGTTTGCTGTTTTGAGTCTTTTGGTTTATTTTGGTGTTTTAAAGTTTAGTTTTGCATTCTTTGAGTCTAGTTTAGTGTTTTAAACTTGTTTTTACGTATTTGAGTCAGTTTTCAAGTGATTTGGCAATCCCTCCTAATCCCCGGTCTAGAACGATCCCTACTTACATACTTTGCTACAATTGATAAAAAGAGGGTTTAATTTGTGTGCTTATATATTTCGCATCAAATTTTTGGCGCCGTTGCCGGGGATTAGCAACATTGCTAATCCCTTGAATTGTTTTATTTCAGTTTGTTTTAATGAATTCCAGATTTTGACCTTGTTTTGTTTTCTTGTTTTTAGGTACTAGTTTATGACTCGGAGTTCTCATCCGATTCGTGAACACATCTTGGACTTTGACGACGATTTTGAGCGAGAATTGAGACGAAAAAGGAAGAATCCAAAACCTAGTGAATCAAAATCAAATTCAGAAGCCGAAGTTGAGTTTGAAGAAGAGGAACCCACGGCAAGAGTGGGTGAAGTAGAGGAAGCCATGGCACAAGACAATCGTACAATCAAGGAGCTTTCGGCTTCAGGATTAGATAATGCCGCACCTCTATGTATTCAATATCTTGCGGCTGCCCAAGGAAAGACCGAGGAATTCGAGTTGAAGTCAAGTTTGCTACACCACATTCCGAAGTACCATGGGTTGTCCATGGAGGATCCTAACAAGCACTTGAAAGAGTTCGAGGTGGTGTGTTCAAGCATGACTCCAATCAATGTTGACGGGAGCATATTGAAGATGAAGGCTTTTCCTTTTTCTCTCATGGAAAAGTCGAAAGATTGGTTGTATGAATTAGCTCCCGGAACGGTCACATCTTGGGAGAGCATGAAACGGGCTTTCTTGGAGAATTTTTCCCAACTTCTCGAGTCATCCTCCTACGAAAAAGGATAAGTGGAATTCAACAAGATAAAGGTGAATCTTTTCCTACTTACTATGAACGTTTTAAATCTCTTGTTGCTTCATGTCCACATCATCAGATGAAGGAGGAACTTCTTCTACAATACTTCTACGAGGGGCTACTACCAATCGAACGTCAAATGCTAGATGCCTCGGCAGGAAGAGCCTTGGTGGATAAGACCCCCACGGCAGCCAAGACATTAATCTCCAATCGAGCGTTGAATGCCCAACAATACGAAGGTGTTGGACAAAGGAGCAACCCATGGCAACACCAAGTGAATGAGGTAAGTGCCATAACCAAACTTCAAAATCAAATGGCTAACCTTACTACTTTGCTTTCTCAGGTGGTGGAAGGTCCAAAAGTGCAAAACGTGGCAACTTGTGGCGTATGCTCCATGTAAGGACACCTTACGGACAAGTGCCCACAATTGATAGAGAATGGAGGTTGGGAGACCCTTAATGCCGTGGGATTTGGCAACCAATACCAACCGAGGAATGACCCATTTTCTAATACTTACAATCCCGGTTGGCGTGATCATCCAAATTTCAAATGGCGAGAACCCCAACAAGGCCAACAACAAAGCACATTTAGGCAACAACCCCCGGGTTTCTATTAAAAGCCGTTTGCACCAACTCAACCCCAAGCACAACCCGCCCAAAAATCAGGTTCTTCTATTGATAATGATCAGATTTTTAATTTACTAACTTCTATGGCGCAGGGCATGCAAACTAGGGACAAGAAGGTGGACGAGTTGGAGAAGCAAGTGGGGCAAATTTCCGAGTTTATGGGGCAGTTTCGAGAGCAAGGCAAGTTGCCTAGCTCAACCGTGGTCAATCCAAAAGGTGGATTCGAATCTGCAAAAGCTATAACTTTGCGAAATGGGAAGCACGTAGGATCTGAACCCCAACACTCCAAATCACGTTCTAACGAGGTGGAGGAGTTGATGATTGAAGAGGAAGAACAAAAACCACCCACGGCAAAGGTGGAAACACCTTTGCCGCAAGCCCTATGTGATCCTAAGTCATCCAATCTGTCCAATAGAGGTAAGAACGTGTCAAATCCAGTTCCTACTAATGTTTTTCCTTCGAATGTTCCTTTTCCAAATAGGTTCAAGCAAACAAAGAAAGAAGAAGCTGAAAAGGACATTCTAGAGACATTTAGGAAAGTTCAAGTCAACATACCCCTTTTCGATGCAATCAAGCAAGTCCCGAGGTACGCCAAGTTCTTGAAGGAACTTTGCACCACGAGGAAGAGGATGTCGACCAAGGAAGTTGTGAAAGTAGGCGAGAATGTGTCAGCCATCTTGCAACGCAAACTGCCCCCTAAAAGCAAAGATCCGGGTAATTTTACGATTCCTTGTGTCATTGGTAATACTAGGTTTGAATCTGCCATGTTAGACTTAGGTGCATCTATAAATGTCATGCCATATTCAATTTATGCATCTATGAACCTAGGAGAGTTAAAAAATAATGGTGTAATCATACAATTGGCTGATAGATCTAATGCCTATCCAAAGGGAGTTTTGGAGGATGTTTTAGTGCAGGTTAATCATTTGATCTTTCCGGCGGATTTCTACATACTTGAGATGGATGAATCAGACCATACCCCTTCATTACCCATCCTCCTTGGAAGGCCATTCAGGAAAACGGCCCGAACAAAGATTGACGTGTTTAATGGCACTTTAACGATGGAATTTGATGGGGAAGTGATTAATTTCAATCTTTCTGATTCTATGAAGTTTCCTAGTGAAAATCATTCATGTTTTGCTATTGATATAATTGACTCTTTGGCGCAGGACCATTTTGACAATTTGAAGGACGATGCACTTGAATTGGTCATTGCACAAGGAAAGAACATGAAAAACATTGAAACAGCCACCAAGGAAACCCACGACATGTATGAGGATTCCATTGACGTGCCCTCTAGTGAAGATATCATTGAGATGGTGGCTGCCCTTGAGTCATTGCCATCACAAACTGGTAAGTTTTTGGACCCTATTTGAAGTTCGGTTTTGGCTAATAAAATGCTTCCCTCAGTTGTGCAGCCACCCACACTTGAACTTACGCCATTGCCTAGTCACTTGAGGTATGTTTTCTTGGGAGAGGATGAGACATTGCCCGTCATCATTTCATCCTCACTCACGGCACAAGAGGAGAGTAAATTAGTGAGGGTGCTATAGGAGTACAAAACGGCAATTGGATGGACATTGGCCGACATCAAGGGAATTAGCCCTACTACGTGCATGCATCGCATACTTTTGGAGGAGGGGTCTAAAACATCTCGAGAGGCTCAGCGCCGTCTCAACCCTCCTATGATGGAAGTTGTGAAGAAGGAGATCATAAAGCTTCTAGATTGTGGAGTTGTCTATCCAATCTCGGATAGTAGGTGGGTTTCACCCGTTCAATGCGTACCAAAGAAATCCGGAGTGACAGTAGTAGCTAATGCCGAGAATGAACTTGTTCCTCAACACATTCAAACCGGTTGGAGGGTGTGCATCGACTATAGGAAGCTAAACGCCACCACAAGGAAGGATCACTTCCCATTGCCGTTCATTGACCAAATGCTTGAGAGGTTAGCGGGTTATGCTTTCTATTGTTTTCTTGATGGTTATTCTGGTTATAATCAAATTGTCATAGCACCTGAGGACCAAGAAAAAACCACGTTTACATGCCCTTTTGGTACATTTGCATATCGTCGCATGCCTTTTGGTTTATGTAATGCACCTGCCACATTTCAAAGATGCATGATGAGCATATTTTCGGATTATGTAGAGAAAATAATTGAAGTTTTCATGGATGATTTTAGCGTCTTTGGTGATTCTTTTGATGGTTGCTTGCATAATCTAAGTTTGATCTTAAAACATTGCGTTGAAACTAACCTTGTTCTTAATTGGGAAAAATGTCATTTCATGGTTAAACAAGGCATAGTTTTAGGTCATATAATCTCTGAAAAAGGTATTGAGGTTGATAAGTCAAAAATAGATCTTGTACGTCACTTACCCTTTCCGACTTCGGTTAGAGAGGTTCGTTCTTTTCTTGGCCATGCAGGTTTCTATCGTAGGTTTATCAAAGATTTCTCAAAGGTGGCACAACCTCTTTGCCGTCTCCTACAAAAAGAAGTGGCGTTTGAATTCACCAAGGAGTGCACGGCATCATTCAACCAACTCAAGGAGTTGTTGACTACGGCACCAATCATTGTCCCACCGGATTGGAGCCTACCTTTTGAGCTTATGTGTGATGCGTCCGATTATGTGTTAGGAGCTGTTTTGGGACAAAGGAAGGACAAGAGGCCGCATGTCATCTACTATGCCTCACGGACGTTGAATGATGCGCAGTTGAACTATTCCACTACGGAAAAAGAACTTCTTGCCGTTGTTTTTGCTTTAGATAAGTTTAGATCATATTTAATTGGGACTAAAGTAATTGTTTTCACTGACCATGCAGCTTTGAAGTACTTGCTCACTAAAAAGGAAGCCAAACTGCGGCTAATTCGTTGAATGTTGCTACTTCAAGAGTTCGATATTGAGATTCATGACAAGAAGGGAAGTAAGAACGTGGTGGCTGACCACCTAAGCCGCATGGTGCATAATGAGGAGGTCCCTACCCATTGTCGAGACATTCCCCGATGAACAATTACTGTCCATAAAGGTTAGTGAGCCTTGATATGCCGATTTGGTGAACTTTTTGGTGTCAAAACAAATTCCAAGCACTTTCACTAGGCAGCAACGTGATAAACTTAGGCATGATGCACGGTTTTATGTGTGGGATGATCCATATTTGTGGAAATTTTGCCCGGATCAGATTATACGTCGATGTGTGCATGATTCTGAATTTCGTTCAATTTTAAGTTTTTGTCACACATATGCATGTGGCGGTCACTTTGGCACACAAAGAACAGCACTTAAGGTGTTACAATGTGGGTTCTATTGGCCTAGTATCTTTAAGGATGCTAGAACTTTTTGCTTAACATGTGATAAATGCCAAAGAATGGGTAACATAGGTGCTAGGGATCAAATGCCGCAAGTTTCTATCCTTAATGTTGAAATTTTTTATGTTTGGGGAATTGATTTTATGGGTCCCTTTCCTTCCTCGTATGGTTTCATGTATATTTTGCTTGCGGTTGATTATGTGTCGAAGTGGGTGGAAGCTAAAGCCACCCGGACTAATGACTCTAAAGTGGTTGCAGATTTTATTAGAACTAACATTTTTGCAAGGTTTGGCATGCCACGTGTCATCATAAGTGATGGAGGATCACACTTTTGCAACCGGACCATAGAGGCGTTATTGAGGAAATACAATGTCAACCATAGGGTTTCTACACCTTACCATCCTTAAACGAATGGCCAAGCCGAGGTTTCCAACCGTGAGATCAAACAAATTCTAGAGAAGACCGTTGGGCCTACAAGGAAGGATTGGAGCTTACGGTTAGATGATGCACTTTGGGCATATCGTACGGCGTACAAGACACCAATTAGAATGTCCTCATTTAGGCTCATCTATGGCAAGCCGTGCCATCTCCCCGTTGAATTGGAGCACAAAGCTCATTGGGCCATTAAGAAGTTCAATATGGACCTAAATGCCGCAGGAAGTCATAGGAAGTTTCAACTCAATGAACTTGATGAGATACGACATGAGGCGTACGAGAATGCTAGCATTTACAAGGAGAAGACCAAAGCTTTCCATGATAAGATGATTTGAGGCAAAACATTCTCCATAGGCCAGAAAGTGCTCTTGTTCAACTCCCGTTTACGGTTGTTTCTTGGTAAGTTACGTTCTAAGTGGATTGGACCTTTTGTTATTACTAATGTTTTTGTTCATGGTGCAGTCCAAATCCAAAGCTTGAAAATGGGACATGAATTCAAGGTGAATGGGCACCGATTGAAGCCCTATTATGAGCACTTTGATGAGCATGCCGTGGAGGACATCTCCCTGCATGCCGTGGGCTCCAATGAGGAGTGAATGAGTTCTTCGTTTGGCTGCAAGACGGTAAAGCAAGCGCTTCTTGGGAGGCAACCCATGTATTCAAATAAGGAAGATTTTTGAATCGCTCCACAATCAGTTTTGCGTTTCTAAAAACCTTCCATTTTCTGCAGTTTTATTTTGCCTTGATTATCATTTTTATTTGTTGCTTGTTTAATTGTTTTTTGTGTGGGTTTATTTTTGAAACACTGACAGTTATGCAAGGTATTTTTACATTCATAAAAAAAGAAAGGAACATTAAGCAGATGAATACAAGAGGGAGCCTTCACAAAGGCTGCTTAGGAGAAGTCTCAGTAGTCGGCGGAGCCTCAGCAGTCGGTGAGGCCACAGAAGGATGAGGTATCAGAGGTTGATCATTTGGAGCTTCACTACGCGGTACAGCCCCAGAAGACGAAGGCAAATGCTATTGGAACAAACCCACAAACCTCCGATGATCAAGTAAAATCTGACCATCAGATTCCTGCATCTGATCAATTTTCCTCTTCATCTTTGTGGCATAATTGTGTGCGAGCTTGTGCAACTGTTTATTCTCATGCTTGAGTCCTCTAATCTCCTGTTTGAGACTCATCACTTCAGCCGTCAACGATTCAACTTGACGGGTTCGAGCAAATAGGCGTTAGGCCATGTTGGACACAGAACCCGCACACTGCACACTAAGAGCCAGAGACTCCTTAACAGCCAACTCATCAGACCGTCTGGAAAGCAGTCTGTTATCTTTAGGAGTGACAAGGTTCCGGGCCACCAACGCAGCGGTCATGTCATTCTTCATCACTGAATCCCCAACGGTAAGAGGACCAGTAGGGGATATGAAGGATGGGCGCCATATGTTGTCTGGAGAAGGCGGGACTGCCTCTTCACCAAGGTTCAAGTCAAAATGACGGTCGGAAGGGCCAGACATTTTCAAAGGTGTTAAAGAAAGAAGAGGTCGGACAAGTCAAGATCGTAGAAGTGCAAGAAAGGAGTTTTCTATAGGCAAAATTCAAGTGTGCTTTGAACGTCCTGCGTACCTCTATAAAAATCAGCATGTGATGGGATTTCAGAGATTGAAGAGGCAAGTTCAGAAATCGAAAAGGCCAACTAAAAAAAATAAAAAAGGCGCTAGCTTTCTCAAAAGTTGGGCTTGCTCAGAAACCACGGCCGATCTTCTTTTCCAGATTTGTCCGCACTTGTCACATGCCACCTCTGCACTCGACGGGATTTCAGAGATCGAAGAGGCAATTCCAGATATCGAGAGGCATCTGCTTTTCCAGACGTGTTAGCATCTGTCACATGTAGAGTAAGCTTTGCGGAAATCACGGGCAGTTTGTCGAAGCACTGATTCCAACCATCTGCTTTTCCAGACGTGTCAACATCTGTCACATGCAGAGTTAGCTTTGCGGAAATCATGGGTAGTTTGTCGAAACGCCGATTCCAGATATTGAAGAGGCACTTGCTTTTCCCAGACGTGTCAGCGCCTGTCACATGCACACTCAGCTTTACGGAAATCACGGGCAATCTGTCGGCGATTTCTGGTGAAGTAGAAAGCACGTGAAGTTTACTGTTCAATCATCCAACGGTTGCCGACAAGAGTGAAAAAACAGTACCGGTTATTATTTCCTATAAATGTCGACCTTCACCCTCCATGGCAAGGCAGACATACATAACCTTCCGTCATCTCCGAGAATGCCTTTCCAACAAACCCTCTCGAGTCACTCAGTGTGCCTTATTCCTTGGGGTACCTCTGCAAACAACTCATCCAAAGAAAAAGTATTTCATATCATGAAGGTTGAAAGCAAGAGTATCTCATATCATGCTTTCTCCCTGTCCTTCTCATTGTCGTTGTTTTACGACAAGGAGAAAGTGAGTAATCAGCCAGCACTTGGTATCAATCTTCCGATCTGGAACCCCTTCCTGATTGCTTACCTAGCCTTGCTCTTGAGTACTCATCTTCATCATCTTATGCTTCCTCTTCGTCTACCACATCTGCCTGGGGAACAGATAAGGGAAGTGAAAATGATACCTCGAAGCATGTGGAGACAATTTACCAATTCACCTTCAGCTAGGGACAAGGAGAAAGAAAGCAACAGGTGGGCACTTGGAAAGATTGAAGAAAGAAACAGACCAACACCTTTACCTCATGCCTGCCCGCCGTGCAGAAGAAACAAGCAGAGAAGAATGCAGACTGCACAATCAAATCATCCCAGCAGAAGGAGTCTGATTTGAAACCAAGGAACTCTCATATTTCTCGCTCAGAATTCCAAACCAGTTCGAGATCAAAGCTGTGGAAAGTCAACAAGATCATCTATCTCCAAAACCAGATTTGCATTCTTAAACTCTACTCCGTCTGGTTTTTACTTTGCCATATTTGTCATGTTTATTCGTTAATTGTTTGTTTGCTTGTTTTTGTGTGCGTTTGTGCTTAAAACATTAAGGACAATGTTTGATTTAAGTGTTGGGGGGGGTAACCAAGTTGTTTTGCATGAAATTCGTAGGAGTTTATCACCCATTACTTCTAGTGTTGTTCCTTGCTGTTTTAAGTGTTTTTAAGCTATTTTGGAGTATTTTAGTGTGTTTTGACATAAAAATCCGAAAATCTCATAAAAATTTGAAAAATTGTTTTGAAAAAAAACCAAAAAGAGTTGTTTTTGTATGTGTCTTAGGGTACCTTCCAACACAATGATGAGGATTTGGTTTTTAATTACATGACTGTTAAAGAGAGTTATAAACATGGATGAACATTTGATTTACTCTTTGGTGTATGCTTGGTTGTGGTTATAATTTATGAATTCACATGCAATCATAAAGGAAAAATCAGTTTTGTAACATGCTTGAAAGAAGGAACTCAAATGTACGCTACAACCTTGTGAGACTTGAGCCTAAACGTTTATTTGGAGAGTTAATAAACTGTGCATCATTGTTTTCTAAAGTCGTTGCATGATCTCATTATTCTTTGCTTGGTTGCTACTTAGAAGGCGTTTCATCATTTAGTTCCAAATGCTAGAATTCATGCCTATTTCATACAAAGCATGTTATTGATTTGCATAACACATATTCAAGATGAAGTTGTTTAGTGAGCCGAGAGCCAAAACGCCTATCCCATTCATTATATGTTTAAGTTTAACCCCGTTGAGCCTTGTTTAGCCTACGTTCTTTGTTAACCCACACTATCCTCACCTAGCCTAGATTAGGACCATCCATACCCTTGTTCTTGAAGCATAGTAAAGCATGACTCAAATTGAATTCCTTTTGATTAATGTATTGCAGAAAACAAGTGTGGGGGAAGTGATTCTTGTGTGTGTGTGTGCCAAAGTCCTTAATAAGGCACGGGTCGAAAAAAAAAAAAAAAAAGTTGTGAAAATGTATGAAAAAGAGTTCTAAAGTGTTGTTTGTTGAAGAAAGGGTCCAAAACATTGAATTCGGCTCTAAGTGTTGCTTAAATCTTCCATTTGTGTTAAAAGTTGATTTCTGCATTCTAAAGTGAATTCTAAGTTTCGATTTCATTACTTTGCTTGCTATTGCTTTAAGAACGTTTGTCATCCCTATCTTTCCTTTGTTAACCATTACCCCAAGCCCCGTTACAACCCTTGACTTCTATCTTAAGTGTTATGTGTTTCAATTTGTGGAGTTTGAATTTGGTATGAGCATATGGTGTCACTGGTTCTCGCATCTAAGTAGTAGCATTTCATTCATGAGATCATATCTAAACATGCTTAATAACTCCAGAAATTGCTTTCTTTGTAACACATATATGTGAGTGTTCGTTTCCATGTTTACATCAATCTTCTCACATATAACTAGTGTAGGGTGTGTAGTCAGAAAATGTGTGAAAATAGAGATTATCTTGTAAGGAATTGAGCAAATTCTCTAAGGCATGTTACTACATTCAAAACATCATTTTAATTGGTTAAATGTGAACTAGTAAGTGGTGACTGTGATTAAGTATGTGCTCAAGTGTGAAGATAACTAAAATCTGTGGGAATAATGATTTTTAACATGTCATGTGCATTGGAAATCCCTGAGGCAAATGTTGGAAGGATTAGAATGTGTTTTATTTACTTTGTTTTGTTTGTTTGTTTCGTTTTGCTCGAGGACTAGCAAAAGCTAAGTGTGGGGGAATTTGATAGGAGCATATTTATGCGACTTAGTTAACATGTTTTCTTGCATATACTTAGTTAGTTATTGCTTATAAGAGTGTTTTAAGCTATTTTCGTGTGTTTGTAAGTCCTAATAACAAAGTTGGAAAGAAAGTGCATTTTGGTGCAATTTGGAGCAATTTTGGGCCAAAATGGATTGCATGCATATGGAGCAAGTGGGATGGACGTTTTTGGTGTTTTAAAAAGGGTTTCAACACATGCAAAAATCTGAATAATAAAGTTGAAGTGTGGAAGTGTGCAGATACATACACCTAAGGAACAATTTGAAAGGAAAAGAAGTGAAAGATGCCATTTGTTGGATTGCTTTACAAGATGTATTCACATTTTCAGCAACTACAAACATAATTGCAAGCTGAAATGATGCATAGCATGTGTGTAGAGGTGTAAAGTGGTCGAAAGTTGATGTTTGCAAGATGAAATGATGCAAAAACATGTGTGTGAAAGTTGTCTAACAGCTAGTACATGTGGAAAAGGGATGGAATACAAGGCAAATGCATCAGAAATTGAAGAATGAAGGCACATGGACAGCTACAAAGGAGTTGAATTAGCAAAAAAGGAATGATTGCCTTTTGTTAAAGGCAAGACACAATGATAAAAGAGCATGTAAACTAGCTGTTTTTGCATCATTTTGGTATTTGTTTGTATTGTTTATTGAAGCTACTTGAGTGATTCTTTGCTTTGGAGCTTCTATAAATAGGGAGTGAAGGGAAGAATACTACACATTTACACTACATCAAAAACACATCAACCACCCCCCCCATATTCAGAATTTTCGCCAGAAATCATTCCCTCTCTTTGCCACAGCCTTCCTTCACCATTCTTCCATATTTTTCTGATTCTTTTTACCCTAGCCGTACCCCCCATCAATCCTAAACCCTTCCACACCATTCCCTACCCATTCTCCCATACAAATACCACCCTAGAACCTGACTTTAGACCAAGTGCCGCAGCAAGGAGGAAAGAAGACTTGTGGATGCACCTGCTGTCCAAGTTGGATCATATAGGTGTTTTCTTTCTTTGGATTTTAATGTCTAAATTTATGTATCTTTGCTTTGTGAGTATAAGGAACTAAACCACTCTTGGCTAGGGGGGGATTCGAAACCATGTTTATGCTTGCTATATGATTTGATTACTTTCAATTGCGTTTCATAAGTTGTGAATTCAATTTACTTATCTACATGAATTAAAACTGATTTGTGTGTGTTGGTTGAGAGTGCACGCTTAATTTTCATGCATAAGTTTGATGCTAGGATATAAAGGAATTTCACCTAATCGTTATGAACTTATATTCCAAAGTAGTAAAGGTTGTTGATCACAATTGTGTTAAGTAAATTCTTGGCATAAGTTTCATGCAATTCATAGTAACGAGTGCTTCGCCAATGCTTATGATTTTCATAGAACTTAATGATTCTTGCTTGTATCTCTATTATGCAATTCATGTAGGGAACTTGTGGGGAATGCTTTGGGTTGTCGTATGCAATTCATCCAATCCAATAACTTAAGGAAAATCTGAGGGTTAATTAGTGCAATTCACGGTTAATTTAGGGTGTTGGGAATTCATGGTTTATCGAAAAGCAATTGGAAATCGTTTTGTATGCAAGTGTGACATGTGTGGAGAAGAACCCCTTAGCTAGCTTTCCATCCATTCACTTTTCTCAAATTCGTTTTAGAATCTGTTCAATTTACAAGTTTTGTTTTTGTTTTCAATTTTCGTCAAAACCAATTCCTCATTTACTTTAAAGTGTTAGATTAAGTAGAAATTAATTTAGTTGTGTTTTTAAGGGTCTTGAGTCAAGTTATAACCCAATTTCGTCCAATTTAGTGTTAGGTGTCAAAACTGCCCAGAAAGTGTTTTTAAGGCAGTTTTGAGTGTTTGTTTGCTGTTTTGAGTCTTTTGGTTTGTTTTGGTGTTTTAAAGTTTAGTTTTGCATTCTTTGAGTCTAGTTTAGTGTTTTAAACTTGTTTTTACGTATTTGAGTCAGTTTTCAAGTGATTTGGCAATCCCTCCTAATCCCCGGTCTAGAACGATCCCTACTTACATACTTTGCTACAATTGATAAAAAGAGGGTTTAATTTGTGTGCTTATATATTTCGCATCAAATTTTTGGCGCCGTTGCCGGGGATTAGCAACATTGCTAATCCCTTGATAAAAAGAGGGTTTAATTTGTGTGCTTATATATTTCGCATCACAAAGTCCTCGCTAATTTTGTGCATCAACATTTGGCGCCGTCTGTGGGAACGACACTTATTCCCACTCTCTTCAGCTTTGTCAAGCTGGTTTCCACCATTCGTACACTCTTTTTTGACCACGCATCCCTCTCCAACATGGGGAGCGAAGGAGGCCACAGCACACAGAATGACACCCCTCTTGCACCTAGTGCGAAGTAACGAAAGAAGGAAGGAAAGAGGGTTGCTCTTCAAGCTAAAGTCGATGAGCTAGAAGCTCAAAACAACAAGATAACAATGAAGAATGAGGTCCTCCAAGAGCAGTATGAGAAGCTCTTTGAGACGCTCCATGAAACTAGGCGTACTCAAACATGCGAGCTCGTTACCCCTGTGGACATCAATCATCACCTGGGTGCCCCCAACACGGAGGGTCACCTTTATTCGACATGGGTATCCCTGATAAGGAGCGAGCTAATCATAAAAACATTGATCAACATGAGACTTCTCTCAACCCAGCTGCTTCAACCTGAAGCAGAAGAAGTGGAGGAAGACACCTCATTGCAGAAGGGTTAGAAGGATCGAAAGCTATTTATCGTGACTGCCGAGACTTCCTAAAGCAACGTCGAGATAATCCCCTACACATATGCTCGAAGATCAATGACCCAAGGGTTTCTGAAAGACTCGGTCCCCTCCCACGACCGAGGCCAGCTGCCAATCTAGGGAAGGAACGACAGGTCCTAGAGGAACATGAAGGTACATGGGACTCTGAGGTATTCCGACAGACTCGCCCTAAAAGTCAGTACGGCGAGTCCAAGGAAAAATCACACGCCTTTGCTCAAACTTTCCTACTTCCAAGAGGCGATGAAGACTTACGAAAGAAAATCCCAATGATACATGACTCTACTCAGGACCCCCTTGTCCTACAGCTCATTGAGGAAGTAAACAAGTTGAATGTCGAACGTCAGGCCGAGATACCTAACTGGAACCAACCCAGGCCTGGCCCTCTCACAAGGAGGATCCTTGACACCTCCCTTCAAGCAAAGACAAAACAAAAGCTTGGTTTACAACTCTATACTGGAATGGAGGACCCAATTGAACACCTTAACCTCTTTGAGTCCACCATGGCATATCAGATGCACACCGACGAAGAGCGATGTCTTCTCTTCCTCTCCACCCTCTCTGGCAGAACTCTAAACTGGTATTGCCATCTTCCACTTGAGATAGTAGACTCATTTGAGGAACTGAGGAAACTGTTTATCTCTCAACACATCTTCCAGACCGATCGCTTGCATTCTGCAGATGACTTGTACACTATTTGCCAGAAGCCGGACGAGTCACTATGAGAGTATGCCGGCCGTTTCAGCCATGAGTATTCTCGCTGCGCTGAGGCAGATGACAAGACCGCACTCAAGGCCTTCACGGTAGGCCTACGTGATTGTTTCTTCAAGTACATGATCAATGCCAACACTTAGAAGACTTACTCTGAGGTGATGGCACAGGCTTACAACCATGCCTTCGCCGAGGCAAGGACATATTAAGGGAAATCCCCCACAACCACCCCTTATCAGCAAGTAGGGAGTGGAAGCCAGATCCAACCAAATGAAAAGACCTCGACCTTCCAAACGGCAGCGATGCCTCCCCCTGCCTTACTTAATATTTTGCCAAGTCAACAGACATATCAATCTCAGGGCAAAAGGAAAGATTTCCATCCTCACCAGTCTCATTTTAGTAAAAGGAGTAAGGGACACTACCGCGATAACCAAGAGTATCGCCATGATAATCCCCGACCCCAAGTAGTCAACATAGTGGGTCAAGCACGTGTCAGGACAACCCCTACCCCGAGGTATGAGGCATACACACCTTTGAACGCCACATGCGTGGCCATTTACCCCAGCATAGCACACTTGATACCGAAGCCAAAGTCGAGGCACCCGGATTACAAGCCCACGAAGAACACAGGCACGTTTTGCTGCTACCACGAGCATAACGGTCATGACGGCGAGAAGTGTATCACCCTTCGTGATCATATTGAAGCTTTGGCATGTGAAGGAAAAATTGATCAATTCTTCCTTCACCCTCTAAGGGGTAACCGTAACCAACGCCAGGTAAATGTGATATATTCCATAAGTGGTGGCACACCCATATCTAAATCTTCTAACAGGGCCATGAAAAATAGTGAACGAGCTTTAAGGTCTGGCCACCAAGTGTTTCACGTGGAAGACATTAGGGGAGGTAAGTATCAAAAGCCTAACTAGGATCCAATATGTTTCTACCCTGAGGAAGAAAGAGGTATCATCTACCCTCACAACGACCCACTGATCGTGGAAGCTCACATAGCCAACTTTGAAGTACTACGAATCCTGGTAGACACGAGGGCTTCGGTCAATATAATGTTTGCTGAAGCTTTCAGGGCACTTAATGTAGCTGAACACTTGCTCGACCGTTCGATTTCCCCTCTGATAAGCTTCTCCAGTGATATCGTGCAACCTTTGGGGAGCATACACTTACCTTTCACCATTGGTACAGGCCCTTACACAGCTACCATTACCATTAACTTCCTGGTGGTTGATTGCCCAATGGCATACAATGTCATCTTCGAATGCACAGGCATCAATGATCTCAAGGCCATGGTATCCACACATATGTTGTTGATGAAATTTTCAACCCCGTATGGCAATGGTTACATCAGAGGAGATCAACTTAGTGCACGATTATGTTACAACACTTCGATCAAGCAACAACATCTGCCTATGCCCAAGGAAACCCTTTCTATACATGACCAAGTCATAAAGACCAGCCCAGAGGAAGCCAACTTGGATCTTCACGGTGGCAACAGTCAACCCGACGATCCTCGAGATGACTCTTTCACCCAGCAAGCACAACCCGCTGAAAAGTTGCAGAAGGTCTCTATCTCAAAAGATTATCCGGATCGCATAGTGAAGATTGGTACCACCTTGTCACCACCCATTCGGTTGGCATTGATCTCTTTTTTGCAAGAGAACACTGAGGTCTTCGCCTGGTCATATGAGGACATGCCAGGCATCTCTCCCGATATAATCTGTCATCACTTAAGTATTGACCCCAAGACCAAGCCAAAGAGATAGAAGCGAAGATCTTATGATGCTGAACGGTACGAGGCAATGAAGGCAGAAGTTGAAAAACTCAAAGGCATAGGTTTCGTCCGCGAAGTCAATTATCCAACGTGGGTAGCAAATGTTGTCCTTGTTAAGAAGAATCCGACCAAGGAAAGTCTCATGCTCTAAAAGGTCTTGTGGAGAATGTGTGTCGATTACACCGACCTAAACAAAGGATGCCTGAAGGATAGTTTTCCTTTTCCTCTCATAGACAGACTTATAGACTCTACGGCAGGGTATGAACTCTTGAGCTTCATGGATGCTTACTCAGGATACAACCAAATCCTCATGAACCCTCCGGACCAAGAACACACAGCCTTCACTACTGACAGAGAACTATATTGCTATAAAGTCATGCCCTTCGGCCTAAAGAATGCAGAAGCAACTTATTAGAGACTGGTCAATTCAATGTTCGCCGAACAGATTGGGAAGAGCATGGAAGTTTACGTTGATGATATGCTAGTCAAGAGCAAACATGCTGACCAGCACATCACCAACCTATCTGAAACTTTCACCATTCTAAAGAGGTATCGAATGAGGTTGAACCCCAACAAATGTGCCTTCGACGAATGCTCTGGCAAATTCTTAGGCTTCATGATAAGCCAATGGGGCATTGAGGCTAATCCCGAGAAGATCAAAGCAATCCTCGACATGAAGGAACTGGTAACTTCAAAAGACATCCAGAGCCTTACTGGTAAGGTGGCAGCCTTAACTAGGTTCATCTCTAAGGCTACCGACAGATATGCTCCTTTCTTCAAAGCATTTAAGGGAAGTAAGAAGTACATTACATGGACTGATGAATGTGTTGAGGCATTCAAGAACCTCAAAGACTACATGAGTAAAGCCCATTTGCTCTCCAAACCTGAGGTTGGTGACACTCTCATTATCTATCTGTCGGTATCGGCTTCAGCAGTAAGTTCCGTTCTCATTCGAAGATACGGAGACACGATACTACAACATTGAGAAATTGGCTCTAGCATTAGTCGTGTCTGCTCGAAAACTTCGCCCTTACTTCCGAGCACACTCTATCATCGTGCTTACCAATCATCATTTTCGACATATACTCCAAAGTCCTGACACTTCCGGGCGAATGATCAAATGGGCGATAACATTGGGTGAGTTTGACATCTCCTACCAACGAAAGCCAGCTGAGAAGGGCCAAGCAGTGGCCGACTTCATCGTCGACTTCACATATCCTGTTGACATTTTTTTTACGCCTAAAGAAGTGGTTTCATTACCCTCGGAAGCTTAGAAAATAGAACCAACAGCCCCAACATGGAGTTTATATGTTGATGGTTCGTCCAACCAACAGGGTTGTGGAGCAGGACTAGTCCTTACGACCCCTGACAAAGTGGCGATGGATTATGCTCTTTGTTTCAAATTCAAGGCGTCAAACAATGAGGCCGAATATGAAGCCCTCCTAGCAGGCTTACGTTTGGCCAAACACCTTAGGGTTAAACGAATTGATATCTTCAATGACTCCCAATTGGTGGTTAACCAGGTCACCTACAACTTTGACGCTAAAGATAGCTCTATGGCAGCATATCTGGCACAAACACAATTGTTGCTCAAGCACTTCCACTAACAGATCACCCAAATTCCTCGAGTGGTAAACAGCCATGCAGATGCTTTGGCTCGCCTCGCCTCAGCGGTGGAAGACAAGATTGGGAGAAAAATTCAGGTCGAATTGTTGGCAGCACCAAGCACCATGGCTGCGGAAGTGTGCAACTTACAACAATGAGATAGTTGGATTACCCCGATTTATGGATTTCTTGCTCATGGCACCCTTCCAAATGACAAAGTCCAAGCTAAGTAGATTCGATACAAGGCTACCCGTTACTTGATCATTAATGGCCTACTCTACAAGCGAGGTTTTAACCTACTATACCTAAGAAGTCTACGGAGATCATGCTGGATCTTGACCCCTAGCACACAAGGCTTTTCACCAAGGATATTACTGGCCAACACTCCACCAAGAGCCATCAGAATATCCCGCTCATGTGATAAGTGTCAATGCTACGTAACTATTCCTCACTAGCCTCCCGAGCCGCTCACTCCTATGATCAGCCCTTGGCCATTCGCCCAATGGGGACTTGATTTGATCGGCCCAATGCCTGCAGGGAAGGGCAAGGTTCGCTATGCAATCGTAGCTGTTGACTACTTCACAAAGTGGGCCGAAGTAGAACCCTTGGCAATCATTACTGAGGCAAAAATAGAAGACTTCGTATGGAAGAACAACTTTTGCAGATTCGGCATTCCCAATGCGATAGTCACTGACAATGGGTGACAGTTCGATAACAATAAGTTCAGGATGTTCTGCTCTAAGTTCAACATCAACTTATGTTTTGCCTTCCCAGCTCATCCTCAGTCTAATGGACAAGTTAAAGCCATCAACAAAATAATCAAGCGAACTTTGAAAACCAGCTTGGACAAGGCTAAAGGTTGGTGGCCAGAATTTGTACCTCAAGTTCTTTGGTCATACTGCACTTCGTATCGGACATCAACAGGAGAAACCCCATTCTCACTTGCCTTTGGTACAGAGGCAGTTGTCCTAGTTGAGCTTGAGCAAGCAACGTTCTGAGTCCAGAACTAAAAGCGAAAATGACAAACAACTTACCCTCAACTTAGATCTAGTCGAGGAACACAGAAACCAGGCTCACTTGAGGAATGTCACCTACAAGCAGCGTATCTCTAACTACTATGACTAAAGGGTCAAACCTCGTTCTTTCAAAGTAGGGGACTGGGTATTGAAGAAAAGATTACTCTGCGACAGAGTTCCGAGTGAAGGAACACTTAGTCTAAACTGGGATGGACCGTTTGAAGTTGTTGGCATCAGTCGTCCTGGCTCCTACAAGCTTAGAAGCTCCGATGGCAAGACCCTTGGCCATCCATGGAACGTTGATCACTTGAAGTACTATTACAAGTAAACTCACATTGTACAAGTGTTAAGCTTCAGCCATTCGGCATCCTATGTAACGAAGACTATTTGGCATGAATTCAATAAAGAGGTGATTTAGACAACTTGATCCTAATCCTCTTACATTCCTAGCAATGAAACACTCGGGTTCAAAGCTTCAACATGAATGCTTCCAACATGAAACAAAGTCTAAGTATATGTCAACAAGACTATACAAATAAACGAACAGCTTCACAGTATATTCGTTCAATCATACATTCCAACACATTTATACATAAGTCAACTGTGCTTTGAAAAGGTTCAACATATTTTGTGTCATTCGACACTTGCTACAATGTGCCTATGCACCTTGCCCTTATTCTCACCAACCAGGTGATGAAATGTGAAGAATGAACTCATCTTCATGCCACCAACCAGGTGATAAAATGTACAACCCGTACTCTCCTTCATGCCACCAACCAGGTGATGAAATGTACAACCCGTACTCTCCTTCATGCCACCAACCAGGTGATGAAATGTACAACCCGTACTCTAATATCATTTAGCAACTTGCCACTCATGCCACCAACCAGGTGATGAAATGTACAACCCGTACTCTAATATCATTTAGCAACTTGTCACTCATGCCACCAACCAGGTGAGGAAGGAACTCATTTTCATGCCACCAACCAGGTGATGAAATGTACAACCTGTACTCTAATATCATTTGGCAACTTGCCATTCATGCCACCAACCAGGTGATGAAATGTACAACCCGTACTTTCCTTCATGCTACCAACCAGGTGATGAAATGTACAACCCGTACTCTAATATTATTTGCCAACTTGCCACTCATGCCACCAACCAGGTGAAGAAGGAACTCATCTTCATGCCACCAACCAGGTGATGAAATGTACAACTTGTACTCTCCTTCATGCCACCAACCAGGTGATGAAATGCACAACCTGTACTCTAATATCATTTGGCAACTTACTATTTATGCCACCAACCAGGGGAAGAAGGAACTCACCTTCGTACCACCAACCAAGTGATGAAAGCAACTCACTATTCATTCCACCTACCAGAAGATGAGTGGTACAACTTGTACATGTGAACTCCTAACATTCACAAATAATAAAAAAAAAACCCCCAAGCTTGACAACTCAACTAGAGGAGCACTTATGCCCAACAAGAGTTATAGTCACCGACAAAGTCTTATTGTAATCCAACAACTTTAGTGCATGACATATGAAGATCAAGCTATTCAGCTCTCTTGTATCTGCTTCAAACATTTCCCCTCTGTAACAATGCAAACACTACAACTCGTAGAAAGCTTCACACACTCTTGATCAAGACAGTGTGAAGCAAAACCAATTTATGGTGCCAACAAGAACTTCATCAATGGAGGGCAACCACAATTCTCAAAAGCCTCACACACTCTTGATCAAGACATTGTGAAACAAAACCAATTTATGGTGCCAACAAGAGCTTCATCAAAGGAGTTCAACCACAATTCTCAAAAGCTTCACACACTCTTGATCAAGACAGTGTGAAGCAAAACTAATTTATGGTGCCAACAAGAGCTTCATCAATGGAGGACAACCACAATTCTCAAAAGCTTCACACACTCTTGATCAAGACAGTGTGAAGCAAAACCAATTTATGGTGCCAACAAAAGCTTCATCAAAGGAGTTCAACCACAATTCTCAAAAGCTTCACACACTCTTGATCAAGACAGTGTGAAGCAAAACCAATTTATGGTGCCAACAAAAGCTTCATCAATGGAGGGCAACTACAATTCTCAAACCTTCAAAGCAAATTCAATTTATATGGTTCATCCAAACCTTCGATTACTACAAGGTGTGGCTTGCATCACAATCTCTTGCTCAACAGTGTGGAAGCAAAATTTGTATATGTTGTCTCTCCCACATTTTCAAATTTCTAGTTTCCCAAAAAAAAAAAAAAAAAAAGGGAAATTCAACGAAAGCTTCACCAACAAAAGCTTCATCAATGGAGGACAACTACAAATTCTCAAAAGCTTCACACTATCTTGATCAAGATAGTGTGAAGCAAAATCATTTCATGGTACCCAACAAAAGCTTCACCTATAAAAGCTTCACCAACAAAATCTTCAACTCCAAAGCTTCACCAACAAAAGCTTCATCAATGGAGGACAAATACAAATTCTCAAAAGCTTCACACTATCTTGATCAAGATAGTGTGAAGCAAAATCAATTCATGGTACCTAACAAAAGCTTCACCAACAAAAGCTTCAACTCCAAAGTTTCACCTACAAAGCTTCAACTCCAAAGCTTCACCAACAAAAGCTTCATCAATGGAGGACAACTACAAATTCTCAAAAGCTTCACACTATCTTGATCAAGATAGTGTGAAGCAAAATCAATTCATGGTACCTAACAAAAGCTTCACCAACAAAAGCTTCAACTCCAAAGTTTCACCTACAAAGCTTCAACTCCAAAGCTTCACCAACAAAAGCTTCATCAATGGAGGACAACTACAAATTCTCAAAAGCTTCACACTATCTTGATCAAGATAGTGTGAAGCAAAATCATTTCATGGTACCCAACAAAAGCTTCACCCATAAAAGCTTCACCAACAAAATCTTCAACTCCAAAGCTTCACCAACAAAAGCTTCATCAATGGAGGACAAATACAAATTCTCAAAAGCTTCACACTATCTTGATCAAGATAGTGTGAAGCAAAATCAATTCATGGTACCTAACAAAAGCTTCACCAACAAAAGCTTCAACTCCAAAGTTTCACCTACAAAGCTTCAACTCCAAAGCTTCACCAACAAAAGCTTCATCAATGGAGGACAACTACAAATTCTCAAAAGCTTCACACTATCTTGATCAAGATAGTGTGAAGCAAAATCAATTCATGGTACCTAACAAAAGCTTCACCAACAAAAGCTTCAACTCCAAAGTTTCACCTACAAAGCTTCAACTCCAAAGCTTCACCAACAAAAGCTTCATCAATGGAGGACAACTACAAATTCTCAAAAGCTTCACACTATCTTGATCAAGATAGTGTGAAGCAAAATCATTTCATGGTACCCAACAAAAGCTTCACCCATAAAAGCTTCACCAACAAAATCTTCAACTCCAAAGCTTCACCAACAAAAGCTTCATCAATGGAGGACAAATACAAATTCTCAAAAGCTTCACACTATCTTGATCAAGATAGTGTGAAGCAAAATCAATTCATGGTACCTAACAAAAGCTTCACCAACAAAAGCTTCAACTCCAAAGTTTCACCTACAAAGCTTCAACTCCAAAGCTTCACCAACAAAAGCTTCATCAATGGAGGACAACTACAAATTCTCAAAAGCTTCACACTATCTTGATCAAGATAGTGTGAAGCAAAATCAATTCATGGTGCCCAACAAAGCTTGACCTACAAAAGCTTCACTCATAAAGCTTCACTCACAAAAGCTTCACTTACAAAAACTTGACCCACAAAAGCTTTACCCATAAAAGCTTCACCTACAAAAGCTTCACCCACAAAAGCTTCACACTATCTTGATCAAGATAGTGTGAAGCAAAATCAATTCATGGTGCCCATAAAAGCTTGACCTACAAAAGCTTCACCCACAAAAGCTTGACCCATAAAAGCTTGACCCACAAAAGCTTGACCTACAAAAGCTTGACCCACAAAAGCTTCACCTACAAAAGCTTGACCCACAAAAGCTTCACCTACAAAACTTCAACACAAAAACTTCACCTACAAAAGCTTCACACTATCTTGATCAAGATAGTGTGAAGCAAAATCAATTCATGGTGCCCAACAAAGCTTCAACCTTAAAGCTTCACCTACCAAGTTTCAACACCAAAGTTTCACCTACAAAGCTTTAAAAAATATATATATATATATATATATATATATTTTTTCTTTCCGGAAATTCAAAAATTCAAAAATTCAAAAATTCAAAAATTCAAAAATTCGAAAAAAAAAATTTCGAAAAAAAAAAATTGCCTAGGCCTTCTCTTCTTTGGGCCTAACAACTTTCATAACAAATATATATGAAGAAGGAGTTTTGGGCTATCACTTAGAAAGGAAATGCCTCATTCGTCAACTCCCTCGACCGGAGACTTAAGGGACTCCTACCATATGCTATTGCACCTTGATACTCGAAAGTCTCACGACCACTCAGTGACTTGGATTTTTCAAGTCTCCAAACGAGAAGTTTTCCTCACTCGGGAAATTAAGGGAGCACTACCTCAACCTGCATGCTTCACTCACAAAGCTTCAACAAAAGGAAAAATTCAAAGAACTTAGTAAAGAAGGCCTTGGTGTATTTAACACAATTCGTTGAAATGAAGCAAAGCTTGTTTATTGATATCTCCGATAAGTTACAAATATGTATATATACATGAATCAAAATAAACAAACAAGAGGGAGCCTTCATAAAGGTTGCTCAGGAGAAGTCTTAGCAGTCGGTAAAGCCCCAGAAAGAGGAGGCACCAAAGGGTGATTATTCGGAACCTCAGTACTAGGCAGAACCCCAGAAGGAGGAGGCACCGAAGGTTGATCATTTGGAGCTTCATTACGCGGTACAGCCCTAGAAGACGAAGGCAATAAATGCCTTTGGAACAAACCCACAAACATCTGATGATCAAGTAAAATCTGACCATCAGATTCTTGCAGCTGGTCGAGCTTCCTCTTCATGTTTGTAGCATAGTCATGTGCGAGCCTATGCAACTGTTTATTCTCATGCTTGAGCCATCTGATCTCCTGTTTGAGACTTATCACTTCAGCCGCCAATGATTCAACTTGGCGGGTTCAAGCAAATAGGCGTTGGGCCATATTAGACACAGAACCTGCACACTGAACACTGAGAGCCAGAGAATCCTTAACAGCCAACTCATCAGACCGTTTGGAAAGTAGTCTGTTATCTTTGGTAGTGAGAAGGTTCCTGGCCACCACCGCAGCGGTCATATCATTCTTCATCATAGAGTCCCCAACGGTAAGAGGACCAGTAGGGGATAAGAAGGATGGGCGCCATATGTTGTCTTGAGAAGGCATGGCTGCCTCTTCACCAAAGTTCAAGTCAAAACGACGGTCGGATGGGCCAGACATTCTTAGAAATGATGAAGGAGAAATGAGGTGCAATAAATATCTGAAGTAAGGGGAAAATTCCTACAAACAATAACTCTCTGAATGTACTCTTTGCACACAATTGATGTCCTTATAAAAGAAAGGGCAACATGGCTCTTGGTTCAAAAATTAAAAAGGCACCACTCTCCGAATTCCGAAGAGCCACCACTCTCCGGATTTTCGAAGAGGCACCACTTTCCACATGCAACATTAGCTTCTCGGGTACCACAGATAACTTTGCCAAAGATCTCTGACAAAGTTTAGACACATAAATTTTGAAGATCCAGCTACCTTACTATTACCCATAAGGGTAAAGGAACAGCACCACTGCTTGATAACTAGAAAGTCCCAATGTGTGTCAACCTCCGTGCTCCGTGGCAAGGTAGACTGGCAAAAATGCCTAACGTTTACTCACATTCGAGAAAACACTCCCAACAAGATTGCTTGCTCAAAAATCGAAGATGCACCACTCTCCAAATCTCGAAAGCCAGACTCCCAACAGGATTACTTTCTCAAAAATCGAAAAGACACTGCTATCCGAATCTCAAGAGTCAGACTCCCAACAGGATTGCTTTCTCAAAAATTGAAGAGGCACCGTTCTCTAAATCTCGAGAGCCAGATCTCCGATAGGATTGCTTGTTCGAAAACCGAAGAGGCACCACTCTCCGAACTTCGAGAGCCAGATTTCCTTGGATAAAGCTTGTCTGCAATCTTCACATGCAACATCAGCTTTCCAAATACCACAAACCACTTTTTCAAAGCGTTCTGACAAAGTTAAAACATGTGAAGCTTGCAGCTCCCATTACATTGCTATGACCAAGAAGGGTAAAGGAATAACATTATTACTTGCTTAAAAATCGAAGAGGCACCGCCCTCCAAATCTCGAGAGCCAGACTCCCAACAGGATTACTTTCTCAAAAATCGAAGAGGCACTGCTCTCCGAATCTCAAGAGTCAGACTCCCAACAGGATTGCTTTCTCAAAAATCGAAGAGGCACCACTCTCCGAATCTCGAGAGCCAGATCCCCGACAGGATTGCTTGTTCAAAAACCGAAGAGGCACCGCTCTCCGAACTTCGAGAGCCATATTTCCTTGGATAGAGCTTGTATGCAATCTTCACACGCAACATCAGCTTTCCAGATACCACAGACCACTTTTTCAAAGTGCTCTGACAAAGTTAAAACACGTGAAGCTTGCAGCTCCCACTACATTGCTATGACCAAGAAGGGTAAAGGAATAGCACTACTACTTGTTGTTAGGGAAAATTCTATATATGTCGACCTCCATTCTCCACAGCCAGGCAAACCTGCAAATAAAAAAAATGCTTAACTTTTCTTCACATCCGAGAGGGCACTCTCAGCAGAGTCTCTCGAAATACTCAGCTTCTTTTCCTCCCGATAATACCTCTGCAAACAAGCCACACCAGAGTAAAAGTATCTTATATCATCAGGGTTAAAAGCAAGAGTATCCCATATCATGCTTTTTCCCTGTCTTTTCCTTTGGCCTTGTTCTTACCTATAAGACAAGGAGAAAGAGAGCAATCAGTTAACACTTGGAATCAAGCTTCCAGTCAGGAACTGACTGCCTAGAACCCCTTGCCTGATTACTTACCTGGCATTGCTCTCTAGTACTCATCTTCAACATCTTATGCTTCCAGAAAAGATACCACATCTGCCTGAGGAACAGATAGGGCAAGTGAGAAGGATACAAGGAAGCATGTGGAGACAAGCGTAACAGAACACGTGCCGATACATCCACTACTTTGTCAACAGCAAAAGTATCTCATATCATCAGGGTCGAACGTACTCTAGATTTGATGGACTTGTTTTGACCCTCAAATTCTTGAGTTGGCTTTATACTCTAGAGGAAACCTGAAAACCCTCCAGCCCAGTTCAAGAATAAGCCTGTGAAAAGTTACTTATTCAAAAGCAAAAGTATCTCATATCATCTCTTCTCCATTTGCTTCTCATTATCCTTGGTGTTATTTACGACACAAGGAGAAGGAAAACAATCAACCGGAAGCCGAAGTTGAACCTCCGATCCAGGTTGCTTGCTTGGAAGTCTGATTGCTTACCTTGTCTGTTACCTCTTTCGGTAAATCTCCTAGCTCAGTGACTTGGGGGACTCCTACTATAGGGTTTTATATCGCACTTGACCAAGCCTGAAACTACAAGTAAGCTTCAAGTGAAATTGATACATTACCTTGTGCATCTTCATCGGTTAAAGATACCACCCCTGGATGGAGGAAAAGTACTTCCAGAGAAGATGTCACATCTACGTATGAGACAGATAAGGCAAGTGAAAATGATACCACACTTCGGTACTTAGAAGTTTCGTGATTACTCAATGGCTTGGATCTGGCAAGTCCCCAGCCGAAGAGCTTCCCTCACTCGGGAACTTAGGGGAGCACTGTTTGTACCATACTTGGCCAATCTCGAAACTACTGAGCACCAGTCAACGTTATACCGTCAAGGACCCAGAAGAGTTTCCCTCAAACCAGGAGGCCAATCACAGCGTGACACGGGTCGAAATCAGAAGCCAATCATAGCACGACACGTGTTAATATCAGAAGCCAATCACAACACGACACGTGTCAATGTCAGAATGAAATTGGAAACTCTCTTCCATAAATAGAGATCATTCTCTCACAATATTTCCTAATGTCATTTGTACTAAATCATTCACTTGTACTCACTAAAGGAGAGCTTGAACCTATGTACTTGTGTAAACCCTTCACAATTAATGAGAACTCCTCTACTTTGTGGACGTAGCCAATCTGGGTGAACCACGTACATCTTGTCTTTACTTCCCTGTCTCTATCCATTTACATACTTATCCACACCAGTGACCGGAGTAATCTAGCGAAGGTCACAAACTTAACACTTTCTGTTGTACCAAAGTCCTCGCTAATTTTGTGCATCAACAACTATTAATTATGGATTATTGATAAAAAAAAACTCTATAATTATTGATGAATGAAATTGTTATTTAGGGTAAAAATTGAATTTTTTATTATAGATTAATTGATTATTGATATTGATTAATTAACTTTTTTTTCTTCGCATTACACAGTTAATTAATATAACGATACTATAATGAGCCTATTATGCGAAGTTTTCATGGTATGACACATTGCCAGCAACTATTGTAATTTGTTTGCCACCAACTATTCCTCTCCTTTTTAAAAGAAAAAAAGTCAAAATCAGCGCAATGAAGGTTATGAGTAGGGTTGGTTTAGTATGCGAAAACCATGCCCCGATTCCAAAACCGAAGTTTTCGGAAATTCCAATTTCAAGACCTATCCCAAACCAAATTTCTGAGAATCCCGAAATAGTTTCGAGGTTTCAGGAGAACAGTTTTGGGCTATTGGGCTGAAACTTGACATATTGGGCATTTGTCCAAAAAAAGGTGCTTCAATAATGAAGGCCCATTTGACTCTATCTGTAACAAGCCATATGTACCCAAAAGGCACAAAGATCTTACTTTGGCTTTGCTTTGCATTAACAGACAATTACAGTTGCATCTGTTTTCCCCAACGTCCAAGCTCTTTCCGTTTTGGGATGCCTGCAATTGAACAATTCACACAACAACAACAACAAAGCCTTTTCCCACTAAGTGGGGTCGGCTATATGAATCCTAGAACGCCATTGCGCTCGGTTTTGTGTCATGTCATCCGTTAGATCCAAGTACTCAAGTCTTTTCTTAGGGTCTCTTCCAAAGTTTTCCTAGGTCTTCCTCTACCCCTTCGGCCCTGAACCTCTGTCCCGTAGTCACATTTTCGTACCGGAGCGTCAGTAGGCCTTCTTTGCACATGTCCAAACCACCGGAACCGATTTTCTCTCATATTTCCTTCAATTTTGGCTACTCCTACTTTACCTCGGATAACCTCATTCCCAATCTTATCCTTTCTCATGTGCCCATACATCCTACGAAGCATCCTCATCTCCGCTACACCCATTTTGTGTACGTTGATGCTTCACTGCCCAACATTCTGTGCCATACAACATCGCTGGCCTTATTGCCGTCCTATAAAATTTTCCCTTGAGCTTCAGTGGCCTACGACGGTCACACAACACACCGGATGCACTCTTACACTTCATCCATCCAGCTTGTATTCTATGGTTGAGATCTCCATCTAATTCTCCGTTCTCTTGCAAGATAGATCCTAGGTAGCGAAAACGGTCACTTTTTGTGATCTTCGCTAGATTGCTCCGGTCATTAGTGTGGATAAGTATATAAATGGATAGAGATAGGAAAGCAAACACAAGATGTACGTGGTTCACCCAGATTGGCTACGTCCACGGAATAGAGGAGTTCTCATTAATTGTGAAGGGTTTACACAAAAGCAAACACAAGATGTACGTGGTTCACCCAGATTGGCTACGTCCACGGAATAGAGGAGTTCTCATTAATTGTGAAGGGTTTACACAAGTACATAGGTTCAAGCTCTCCTTTAGTGAGTACAAGTGAATGATTTAGTACAAATGACATTAGGAAATATTGTGGGAGAATGATCTCGTAGCCACGAAACTTCTAAGTACCGGAGTATGTTATCGTCTTGACTTGCCTTATCTGTCTCATAGGTAGATGTGGCATCTTCTCTGGAAGTACTCTTCCTCCATCCAGGGGTGGTATCTGTAACTGGTGGAGATGCACAAGGTAATGTATCAATTTCACTTGAAGCTTACTTGTAGTTTCATGCTTGGTCAAGCGCGATACAAACCATGTAGTAGGAGTCCCCCAAGTCGCCGAGCTAGGGGATCTGCTGAAAGAGGTGACAGACAAGGTAAGCAATCAGAGCTCCGGCTGATTGTTCATATTCTCCCTATCTTGCAGGCAGCATGAAGGATAAAGAGAAGAAAAATGAGGAGAGATGATATGGGATACTTTTGCTTTTGAAGAAGTAACTTTCCACAGGCTTATTTTTGAACTGGGCTGGAGGGTTTTCTGGTTTCCTCCAGAGTATAAGGCCGACTGAAGAATTTGAGGGTCAAAACAAGTCCATCAAATCTAGAGTACGTTCGACCCTGCTGATATGGGATACTTTTGCTTTTGACAGAGTAGTGGATGTATCGGCACGTGTGCTGTTACGCTTGTCTCCACATGCTTCCTTGTATCCTTCTCACTTGCCCTATTTGTTCCTCAGGCAGATGCGGTATCTTCCCTGGAAGCATAAGATGTTGAAGATGAGTACTCGAGAGCAATGCCAGGTAAGTAATCAGGTAAGGGGTTCCAGGCAGTCAGTTCCTGGCTGGAAGCTTGATTCCAAGTACTGACTGATTGCTCTCTTTCTCAGGTAAGAACAAGGCCAAAGGAAAAGACAGGGAAAAAGCATGATATGGGATACTCTTGCTTTTAACCCTGATGATATGAGATATTCTTGCTCTAGTATAGCTTGTTTACAGAGGTATTATCGGGGGGAAAGAAAGCTGAATATTTCGAAAGGCTTCGTTGGAAGTGCCCTCTCAGATAAGAGAAAGGGTTGAGCATTTTTGCAGGTCTGCCTGTCCGTTAGGGATGGAGGTCGACATATATAGGAGTCTCCCTAACATCAAGTAATAATGCTATTCCTTTACCCTGCTTGGTTATAGCACGGTAGTGGGAGCTGCCAGCTTCACATGTTTTAACTCTGTCAGAGCACTTTGAAAAAGTGGTCTGTGGTATCTGGAAAGCTGATGTTGCGTGTGAAGATTACAGACAAGCTTTATCCAAGGAGATCCAGCTCTTGAAGTTGGGAAAGTGGTGCCTCTTCGATTTTCGAACAAGCAATCCTGTCGGGGATCTGGCTTTCGAGATTCGGAGAACGATGCCTCTTCGATTTTTGAGAAAGCAATCCTGCTGGGGGTCTGGCTCTCGAGATTCGGAGAGCGGTGTCTCTTCGATTTTTGAGAAAGTAATCATGTTGGGAGTCTGGCTCTCGAGATTTGGAGGGCGGTGCCTCTTCGATTTTGGAGCAAGCAATCTTGTTGGGAGTGTTTTCTCGAATGTGAGTAAAGGTTGGACGTGTTTGCTAGTCTACCTTGCCACGAAGCACAGAGGTTGACACACAGGGACTTTCCAATTATCCAGCAGTGGTACTGTTCCTTTACCCTCTCTTCGATTTTTGAGAAAGTAATCATGTTGGGAGTCTGGCTCTCGAGATTCGGAGGGCAGTGCCTCTTCGATTTTGGAGCAAGCAATCTTGTTGGGAGTGTTTTCTCGAATGTGAGTAAAGGTTGGGCATGTTTGCTAGTCTACCTTGCCACGAAGCACAAAGGTTGACACACAGGGACTTTCCAATTATCCAGCAGTGGTACTGTTCCTTTACCCTCTCTTCGATTTTTGAGAAAGTAATCATGTTGGGAGTCTGGCTCTCGAGATTCGGAGGGCGGTGCCTCTTCGATTTTGGAGCAAGCAATCTTGTTGGGAGTGTTTTCTCGAATGTGAGTACAGGTTGGGCATGTTTGCTAGTCTACCTTGCCACGAAGCACAGAGGTTGACACACCGGGACTTTCCAATTATCCAGCAGTGGTACTGTTCCTTTACCCTTGTGGGTAATAATATGGTAGCTAGACCTTCAAAATTTATGTGTTTAAACTTTGTTAGTGTTGTTTCTTTGCAATTCTTTTACCCTTCTTGGTCAGAGCGATGTAGTGGGAGCTGCAAGCTTCACGTGTCTCAACTTTGTCAGAGAACTTTGGCAAAGTTATCTGTGGTACCCATGAGCTACTGTTGCGTGTGGGAAGTGGGTGATTGAACAGTACGATTCATGTGCTTTCTACTTCGTCAGAAATCTTCGACAGAATGCCCATAATTTCCGCAAAGCTGAGTGTGCGTGTGACAGGTGCTGACAAGGCTGGAAAAGTAGGTGCCTCTTCGATTTCTGAGATCGGCCCTCGTGGTCTCTAAGCATCCCAGCTTTTAAGAAAGCAAGCCTCTTCGATTTCTGAGATCGGCCTTCGTGGTCTTTGAGCAGCCCAGCTTTTGAGAAAGCAAACGCCTCTTCGATTTTTGAGATCTACCCTCGTGGTCTCTGAGCAGCCCAGCTTTTGAGAAAGCAAACGCCTCTTCGATTTCTGAGCAGGCGCCTCTTCGATTTCTGAAGCTTCGTCGAGTGCAGATTTTTATAGGGGCTGACATTAAGTTCCAAAGCACACTTGAATATCCACCAGTAGAAGCTCAATTCTTGCACTTCTAAGATCTTGATTTGTCCGACCTCTTCTCTCTTCAACACCTTTGAAAATGTTTGGCCCCTCCGACCGTCATTTTGACTTGAACCTTGTTGAAGAGGCAGCCCCGCCTTCTCCAGACAACATATGGCGCCCATCCTTCGTCTCCCCTACTGGTCCTCTTACCGTTGGGGATTCCGTGATGAAGAATGATATGACCGCTGCGGTAGTGGCCAGGAACCTTCTCACTACCAAAGATAACAGACTACTTTCCAAACGGTCTGATGAGTTGGCTGTTAAGGATTCTCTGGCTCTCAGTGTTCAGTGTGCAGGTTCTGTGTCTAATATGGCCCAACGCCTATTTGCTCGAACCCGCCAAGTTGAATCATTGGCGGCTGAAGTGATGAGTCTCAAACAAGAGATTAGAGGGCTCAAGCATGAGAATAAACAGTTGCACCGGCTCGCACATGACTATGCTACAAACATGAAGAGGAAGCTTGACCAGATGAAGGAATCTGATGGTCAGGTTTTACTTGATCATCAGAGATTTGTGGGTTTGTTCCAAAGGCATTTATTGCCTTCGTTTTCTGGGGCTGTACCACGTAATGAAGCTCCAAATGATCAACCTCTGATGCCTCCTCCTTCTAGGGTTTTGTCCAGTACTGAGGCTCCGAATGATCCTCCTCCGGTGCCTTCTCTTTCTGGGGCTCTACCGACTGCTGAGACTTCTCCTAAGCAACCTTTGTGAAGGCTCCCTCTTGTTTGTTTATTTTGACTCAAGTATATGTACATATTTGTAGCTTATCGGGGATATCAATAAATAAGCTTTCCTTCATTTCAAAGTATTGTGTTAAATACACCAAAGCCTTTTTCGCTAAGTTCTTTGAATTTTCTTTTGTTGAAGCTTGTATGTTGAAGCTTTGTGAGTGGAGCATATAGGTTGAGGTAGTGTTCCCTTAATTTCCCGAGTGAGGAAAACTTCTTGGTTGGAGACTTGGAAAATCCAAGTCACTGAGTGGGATCGGCTATATGAATCTTAGAACGCCATTGTGTTCTGTCCTGTGTCATGTCCTCCGTTAGATCCAAGTACTCTAAGTCTTTTCTTAGGGTCTCTTCCAAAGTTTTCCTAGGTCTTCCTCTGCCCCTTCGGCCCTGAACCTCTGTCCCATAGTCGCATCTTCTAATCGGAGCGTCAGTAGGCCTTCTTTGCACATGTCCAAACCACCGTAACCGATTTTCTCTCATCTTTCCTTCAATTTCGGCTACTCCTACTTTACCCCGGATATCCTCATTCCTAATCTTATCCTTTCTCGTGTGCCCACACATCCAACGAAGCATCCTCATCTCCGCTACACCCATTTTGTGTACGTGTTGATGCTTCACCGCCCAACATTCTGTGCCATACAGCATCGCCGGCCTTATTGCCGTCCTATAAAATTTTCCCTTGAGCTTCAGTGGCATACGACGGTCACACAACACGCCGGATGCACTCTTCCACTTCATCCATCCAGCTTGTATTCTATGGTTGAGATCTCCATCTAGTTCTCCATTCTTTTGCAAGATAGATCCTAGGTAACGAAAACGGTCGCTCTTTGGTATTTCTTGATCTCCGATCCTCACCCCTAACTCGTTTTGGCCTCCATTTGCACTGAACTTGCACTCCATATATTCTGTCTTTGATCGGCTTAGGCGAAGACCTTTAGATTCCAACACTTCTCTCCAAAGGTTAAGCTTTGCATTTACCCCTTCCTGAGTTTCATCTATCAACACTATATCGTCTGCGAAAAGCATACACCAAGGAATATCACCTTGAATATGTCCTGTTAACTCATCCATTACCAACGCAAAAAGGTAAGGACTTAAGGATGAGCCTTGATGTAATCCTACAGTTATGGGAAAGCTTTCGGTTTGTCCTTCATGAGTTCTTACGGCAGTCTTTGCTCCTTCATACATATCCTGTATAGCTTGGATATATGCTACTCGTACTCCTTTCTTCTCTAAAATCCTCCAAAGAATGTCTCTTGGGACCCTATCATACGCTTTTTCCAAATCTATAAAGACCATGTGTAAATCCTTTTTCCCATCTCTATATCTTTCCATCAATCTTCGTAAGAGATAGATTGCCTCCATGGTTGAGCGCCCTGGCATGAACCCGAATTGGTTGTTGATAGGAGCATATTTATGCGACTTAGTATGTTTGTTTTCGTGCATTTATGTTCTTAGTTCTTAGTTATGTTAGTAGTTTAAGCCATTTTTGTGTGTTTGTAGGTTCTATGGGCCAAGGATGCAAGAAGATGCATTTTGGAGCACTTTGGAGCATTTTTGGGCCAAGATTGGATGGTGCAAACATGGAGACATGAGGATGGACGAATTTGATGATTCAATGGGCTAGAAATCTACATGTGTGTGTGCAAAGTGTTGGCCTACAACTTCAAACATCATAGCTGCCATGTGATGGCAGAAAATGTGTTTATTGCTAGCTAAATGGATGAAGAACATGCATGTGCAAGTATAAACACCACATGGGCAGCAAGAAGGAAAGAAAACAGCAACACACACACCACATGGGCAGCAAGGAATCAGAAATTAAAGCATGGAAGAGTGGGAAGTGATGATGACAACACAAACACACACACACGGCAATGGAATGGAGTTGGCAGATTTCTACAACTTTGATCAGCTGACTTTGGGAGCAAATTGCGAACAGCTCAGAATGAATTAGAGAATGAGCCTTATATGCTTGGAAAGCTACAGATGTCTATTTTCTAGAACATTTCGCGGATTGTTAATATCATTTTTCTAGAAGAAGTTATAGGCATTTGAGTAAGGGAAGGTCTAGTTGACGACAACTTGCAGATTGGAATTGAAAGCAAACAAAAGAAAAGAAATAAAACAAGGGGAGTGAATGGACAGCAGAAAAGCAAGGAAATTGGACCACTATGAAGTGGATTTCTTGTTGGTCTCCCACTTATAGCTTTGGGTGGCTTTGGCATGATTATTTCTAGGTGGAAAGAGCACAAAGACAGCACACACACACAAGGCAAAAAGCTGGCAGCATCTTCCTTCATTGCCGTGGGTTTTTTTTCCCTTGTCCATTACCTTGCAATTGCTTGACATTTCCAACCTCTATATAAGCACCATTCAGCCTTCAAGGATGACACACAGTCATTCATACACATTTCCATTAGTTCCAAGGCTTGCAAAGAAGGAGGAGTGCTTGGAGTTGTGCTAGCCATTCCATTGGAGTTGTTGGAGCATTCTAGGTGTCTTCTACTTTGTTTCTCTATGTTTAATATCAATTGTTTTTGTTTAATTGCAAGTATGAGGAACTAAACCCTTACTTAGCTAGGGTGAAGTTCGAAGCCATGAACATGTTTGAGATATGAATTGATTTCTTCCAATTGTGATTTAATAAGTTGTGAATGCAATTCAATTAACTACTTTCTTCAAAACTAATTCTTGTATGTTGATTAAGGATGCATACTTAGTTTTCATGCATGAATTTGATGCTAGGATATAAATGAGTTTCACCTAATCGTTACAAGTTTATATTCATTGGTAGTGAAGGTTGCTAGTCACAATCGCGTTAATTGAATTCTTGGCAAACGTATCATGCATTCATAGTTACGAATGCCTCGTTAACACTTATGATTTTCATAGAACGTAATGATCTTTAATTGTATCTCTATTATGCATTCATGTAGAGGACTTTTGGAGAATAATTTGGATTGTCGTATGCATTCATCCAATTCAATAAATCAAGGAAAATCTGAGAATTAATTAGTGCATCACGGTTAATCTGGGGTGTTGAGTTTCATAATCTATTGAAAAGCAATTGGAAATCAATTCATGTACAAGTGTGTCATGTGTGAAGAATGGATCTCTAGCTAATCCATCAACCATCTATTTAGTTTTACTTTTTGTTGTTATCTCAATCTCATCCAAACCAATACCTCCCATTTACTTTCTTGTATCGAAGTGTGTTTAAGTTTGTTTAGTTTGTGCCTTAAAGTGTTTTGAACTCTTTGAGTCTAGTTTAGTGTTTTAAAACCTACTTTTGTGTTTTTAAGTTTCTTCTTATATTCTTGAGTCTTATATTTGTTGATTAGCATCCCTAGTTAATCCCCGGTCTAGAACGATCCCTACTTGCATCATTACTACAATTGTCATCAATAGGGTTTAATTTGTGTGTCAAGTAATTCTCACATCAGTTGTCCGAAACCCGTGTCTCTTGCCTCAATCTATGCTCAATGACTCTCTCCCAGAGCTTCATTGTATGACTCATTAGCTTAATACCCCTATAGTTCATGCAATTTTGTACATCGCCCTTATTCTTGTAGATAGGCACCAAAGTGCTCATTCGCCACTCATTCGGCATCTTCTTCATTTTCAAAATCCTATTGAAAAGGTTAGTGAGCCATGTTATACCTGTCTCTCCCAAAACTTTCCACACTTCGATTGGTATATCGTCTGGGCCTACTGCTTTTCTATGCTTCATCTTCTTCAAAGCTACACCCACTTCTTCCTTCCGGATTCTACGATAAAAAGAGTAGTTTCTACACTCTTCTGAGTTACTCAACTCCCCTAAAGAAGCACTCCTTTCATGTCCTTCATTGAAAAGATTATGAAAATAACTTTTCCATCTGTCTTTAACCGCGTTCTCTGTAGCAAGAACCTTTCCATCCTCATCCTTGATGCACCTCACTTGGTTTAGGTCCCTTGTCTTCTTGTCCCTTGCTCTAGCTAGTTTATAGATATCCAACTCTCCTTCTTTGGTATCTAGTCGCTTATACATATCGTCATAAGCCGCTAACTTAGCTTCTCTCACAGCTTTCTTCGCCTCTTGCTTCGCTTTTCTATACCTTTCACCATTTTCATCGGTCCTATCCTTGTATAAGGCTTTACAACATTCCTTCTTAGCCTTCACCTTTGCTTGTACCTCCTCATTCCACCACCAAGATTCCTTTTGGTGTGGGGCAAAGCCCTTGGACTCTCCTAATACCTCTTTTGCTACTTTTCGGATACAACTAGCCATGGAATCCCACATTTGGTTAGCTTCCCCCTCTCTATCCCACACACACTGGGTGATTACTTTCTCTTTGAAAATGGCTTGTTTTTCTTCTTTTAGATTCCACCATCTAGTCCTTGGGCACTTCCAAGTCTTGTTCTTTTTTCTCACTCTTTTGATATGTACATCCATCACCAACAAGCGATGTTGATTAGCCACGCTCTCTCCTGGTATAACTTTGCAATCCTTACAAGTTATACGATCCCCTTTCCTCATTAGAAGAAAATCTATTTGTGTTTTTGACGACCCACTGATCGGATCATATTTATATATATTTTTACTTCGAATTCACTCGTCTTTTCTTAGTTAGTTCCTTACATTTTTGAGCTATTTACTATGTTTTTGTATTTTGTGTGATTTATCAAGCAAAGAAAAGAAAAGTAGCACAAGTGAATTATTAAGTAACAAATTCGTCAAAACTGCCTGTGCAGATTAGCTGACTTTGAAAGCATGTTACAAACAGCTCAGAATGAATTAGAAAATGAGCCTTATATTCGTGGAAAGCTACGGATGTCTACTTTCTGGAGCAATTTACGGATTGTTAATATCATTTTTCTAGAAGAAGTTATGGGCATTATAACACTGAAAGGTTCAGAAACGTGGACAGCACATACACAAAGAGAAAGGCAAGGCATGGATAGTTTGACATGGGCAGAAAATGGGTGGATTGTTGGCTGAAATAATGAAGAACATGTGTGTACAAATGCAAAGGAAAAACACACACACATGGGCAAAGGAAACACACACACATGGGCAAAGGAAACACACACACATGGGCATAAAATGGGTTGATTTGTGGTTGAAATGATGGAGGTCATGTGTGTGTAAATGTAAAGGGAAAAACATGGCAGAAAATGTGTGTGTTTTGTGGTTGAAATGATGAAGCATGTGTGTGTAAATGTAAAGAGGAAACATGCCAACACACACCCACACAAGCTCACATGCAAAGGAAATGGAGTGGTCTTCTCCCTAGCCTATAAATACATCCACCCTTCACCATAACAAGGGGGAAGAAAACCAAAGAGAACACAATCCACCCATCCACCCTTCACCATAACCCACCTATATCCATCCACCACCATAATTTACCACTCATCCATCAAACCACACCTTGTGCCGCTACAAAGAGAAGAAGAAGGATCTTGGACGTGCTTGCCATTCAAATTGGATTGTTGGAGCGTTTTTAGGTGTTTTCTTTCTTTTGTTTTCAATGTTTAAATTTGTTTATCTTTGCTTTGTAAGTATGAGTGGCTAAACCCCTATTTAGTTAGGGGGAAGTTTGAAGCCATGAACATGCTTGAGATTTAAATTGATTTCTTCCAATTGTGATTTGATAAGTTGTGATTGCAATTCAATTATCTATTTTATTCATAACTAATTCTTGTATGTTTATTAAGGATGCATACTTAGTTTTCATGCATGAATTAGATGCTAGAATATAAATGAGTTTCACCTAATCGTTACAAATTTATATTCATAAGTAGTGAAGGTTGTTTATCACAATCGCGTTAATTGAATTCTTGGCATAAGTTTCATGCAATTCATAGTTACAAGTGTTTCGTCAATGCTTATGATTTTTATAGAACTTAATGATTCTTGCTTGTATCTCTATTATGCAATTCATGTAGGGAACTTGTGGGGAATGCTTTGGGTTGTTGTATGCAATCATCCAATTCAATGAAATTAGGAAAATCTGAGGATTAATTTAAGCGTACCTAATTAATCTGGGGTGTTGAGCATCATAGTTTATTGAAAAGCAATTGGAAATCAATTCATATACAAGTGTGTCATGTGTGAAGAACGGACCTCTAACTAATCCATCCATCATCTTATTTCTTAAATTTGTTTTACAATCTTCCTAGTTTTATAACTTGTTTGTTTGTTTCAAATTCATCAAAACTAAAATCCCCTTTTACTTTCTTGTTTCAAAGTGTTTAAAATTTGTTTGTTTGTGTTTTAGAGTGTTTTGAGTCAAGTCAAAACCCAAATTTCGTCCAAAGTTGTGCTAGAGTCAGAAACTGCCTAGTTTGTGTTTTTAGGCAGTTTTGAGTGTCTTTAAGTTATTTTGAGTCTTGTGAACCTGTTTTGAGTTCTTTAAGTCTATTCAAACGTTTTTAACTTTGTTTTTATGTTTTTGAGTTAGTTTAGAGGTTTTAGCAAGCCCTCCTCCTAATCCCCGGTTTAGAACGATCCCTACTTACATACTTTACTACATTTGATAAAAAGAGGGTTTAATTTGTGTGCTTATATATTTCGCACCAAATTTTGGCGCCGTTGCCGGGGATTAGCAAACTTTGCTAATCCCTTGGTTCTTTTCTTTTTGTTTAGTTTGTTTTTGTTTTAGTTTCTGACTTAGTTTTGTTTTCCTTGTTTTGTGTTACTTTTGATATTTGATTTATTTTTCTTCCTTTGATTTTAGGTACAAATGGAGCGAGACATGGCACTTGCGACCATTCAAGCTCAATTGGCACAACTCACTGCTCAATTGACTCATAATGCCGAACGGACCACAATGCCAAGTGTCCCTACATTTGATGTGCCCTATGGGCAAGGTTATCAAAGTCCTCAATTTTATGCAAATGAAGATGTTTGGGGATATCAAGGCCATAACCAATCGAGGGGCAACATTTTTTCCAACGCTTACAATTCAGATTGGAGAGGTAATTCAGATTATAAGTGGGATGAACCTCAACAATTTCAACAAGGTGGATATTGGCAGCAAGACGAGTTCTATTCAAGACCTATGCAGCCACCACAGCATTCCCCACAACAATTCCAATCAAATCAAAGTATGCCTATGAATTATAATGAAATTCTTGAAGGACTAATTTCTGTAGCGCAGGGTTTACGAAAAGAAGAACAATTGCCGCCATCGGAAGAGTTCTATCAGTGGCCATATGAACCGTCACAGCCACCACAACAATCAACCCGATTCAATTCAGGTACGTCCTTGGATAATGATACACTTAATAAGTTACTCACCTCTTTGAATCAGGGAGTAGAAAATCGAAACCAGGAGATGCAAGACCGAGTCAAAAGAGTGGACGAATTGGAGATGCAAGTTGGGCAGATTGTGGAATTCATGGCACAGATTCGAGATCAAAGTGAACTTTCCAACTCAAACATTGCAAATTCAAAGGCAGAAAGTGAAATCGATGAAGCCATCACTTTGGAAGGTGACATGAAGGATGAAGCTGTCCCAGAACCATCCAAACACAACCCGAACATGGATGAATTGCTGCTGCAAGCAGAAGAAGAGGAGGACGACCTGGGCAGTTTAGAAGAATTTTTGCTGCAAGCTCCTCAAATCCCTATGTCATCCAACTCAGGTGAGGAAGTTCTAAATTCACTTCATTCTAACATTATTCCACCGAATGTCCTTTGTCCTTGCAGGTTTTTGATTCCAAATATCAAAGAGAGTGAAAAAGACATTGTGGAAGCTCTTCCAAAGGTGCAAAGTGATATCCCAATTCTTGGTGCACCAAAACAAGTTCCCGATGGTATTGAAATGTTCAAAGAACCTTGCACACCAAGAAAAGGGATTCAAGAAAATGAAGTGGTTGAAGCATATCAAGAATACATCCAAGAGGCTGTGCATGAGACAATCAAGCCCAAAACAGTTGAGTTTGATGACACGGGACAAGCCACAACCATCATAGTAAACCTGGCCAAGTTCAAAGTCCCGGAAATGTTAAAAAATGTGGTGTTTGTCATTGAGTTTGTGTCGGAAAAAGAAAGTAAGCCATCTTCTCCAATTTTAATTTTTATTTATACTAACATTTTTCTGATTTTGATGATTCAGGCACCCACTCTTGAATTTAAACCATTGCCGAATCATTTCAAGTATCACCTCCCATTAAAAGATAAATTCCATGCTTTGGAGCCGAGAGGAGTTTAAAGGAAAGTTTCGTCCGGCTAAAGACGTTAAATCAAGCGCTTCTTGGGAGGCAACCCAAGCATTCAACGAAGGGAGACTTTGGAATCGCTAACCAAATCAGATTTGAATTCTTACACCCTTATCTTTACTGCTTTCATTTTGTTTTGTTTAGTTAGTTGTGTTATTTGGTTGATTTCTGTGAGTTTGTGTTATTTAGTTTAAGTGTGGGGGAAGGTTAACCAAAGTTTTTTTTACATTAATTTACATATTTAAAAATAATAATAATAATAATAATAATAATAATACATAAAAAAAAAAAAAAAAAAAAAAACATAAAAGTAAAAATATTTTACAATGATGTGTTAACTAATAAACATTCATTGGTCAGGTGGTGCTTCAGTAGTCGGCGGAGCTTCAGCAGTCGGCGGGGCCACGGAAGGAGGAGGTATCGGAGGTTGATCAGTTGGAGCTTCACTACGCGGTGCCGCCCCAGAAGACGAAGGAAGATGCGGTTGGAACAAACCCACAAACCTCCGATGATCAAGTAAAATTTGACCATCAGTGTCTTGCAGCTGGTCAATTTTCCTCTTCATGTTTGTGGCATAATTGTGTGCAAGCTTGTGCAATTGTTTATTTTCATGCTTGAGTCCTCTAATCTCCTCTTTGAGACTCTGTATTTCAGCCACCAACGATTCAACGTGACGGGTTCGAGCAAATAGGCGTTGGGCCATGTTGGACACAGAACCCGCACACTGCACGCTAAGAGCCAGAGACTCCTTAACCGCCAATTCATCAGACCGTCTAGCGAGCAGTCTGTTATCTCTTGGGGTGACAAGGTTCCGGGCCACCACCGCAGCTGTCATATCATTTTTCATCACCGAATCCCCCACGGTAAGGGGACCAGTAGGGGATATGAAAGATGGGCGCCATATGTTGTCTGGTGAAGGCGGAGCTGCCTCTTCACCAATGTTCAAGTCAAAACGACGATCGGAAGGGCCAGACATTTTCTGAAGGTGTTGAGAAAGAAGAGATCGGACAGATTAAGATTTTGGAAATTGCAAGAAGGGAATGTTTACAAGAGGGAACTCAAGTGTGTTGTGGAACAAAATTAACACCTCTATAAAAAGAAGAAATCAAAGAGGCGCTCCTCAGAAATTGAAGAGGCGTCCTCTCGCAAATCGAAGAGTCGGGGCTCTGTTCTCAAGCGCCTGATTCTTTTCTCAAAAGAGGAGTTTTCTTTCTCAAAAGCCGGATTCTTTTCTCAAAAGAGGCGTTGCATTTCTCAAAGGCTGGGCTTGCTCAGAAACCACGAGCCGAACCCCGGATTTCAAAAGATCAATTTGTCCAGACGTGTCGTCACTTGTCACACGCAAATTGCTTTGCGAAATTCTCGGGCAGTTTGTCGAAGCACCAATTCAGAAATCGAAGAGGGAAATTCAACAGTCAAAGACACGCTAGCTTTCTCAAAAGCTGAGCTTCAACCCACGGGCAAATATTCTTTTCCAGATTTATCCGCACGTGTCATATACTACCTCTACAATCGACGATGCTCAGAGCTCGAAGCGCCGATTCCAGATATCAATGAGGAATCTGCTTTGCGGAAATTACGGGCAGCTTTGTCAGAAAGCGCGTAATTTGTACTATTCATCCATCCACCGGCTGCCGACAATGAGTGAGAGAATAGTTCTGGTTGTGAAGAAAAGTCCTATAAGTATTTACCTTCGCCTTCCACAGCAAAGGCACACCCTCTCAGAACTTTTTCATCTCCGAGAATGCATTCCCAAAGAACCCTCTCGAGTCACACTGTATTCCTCATTCCCTGGGATACCCCTGCAAACAGCCCATCTAGAGCAAAAGTATTTCATATCATAAAGGTTGAAAGCAAGAGTATCTCATATCATGCATTCTCCATGTCCTTTTCCTTGTCTTTGTTCTAACCTGCAGGACATGGAGAAATTGCTCTCGAGTACTCGTCTTCCACTGCTGATGTACTTCCAAAGAAGCTGCCACATCTACCTGAAGAACAGATAAGGCAAGCGAAAATGATACCAACAGCATGTGGAGACAACGTACAGAAGAAACACGCAGAGAAGAATGCAGCTTGCACAATCATCCCAGCGGAAGGAGTCCGAGCTGAGGAACTAGAGAAGCTGCCACATCTGCTTGGAGAACAAATAAGGAACTGCAACATCACCAAAGAGCAAAGCTTCGCCGTACAATATCATCAAATCATCACTTGCAAGTAAAAAGCTAAGTGTCACCCAGTTCAAGAGGAAAGCTGTGGAAAGTCAACAAGCACGACCAATGATCACTTATTAGTTCTATTCATTGTCTTTTATCGTGATTTTCAATTTTTCGTTTGCAATTTTTTTTTTTTTTTTTTTATATATATTTTCTTGTGTTACTTAACTGAATTATTTCTTTTCTTTGCAGGAAAATTTGGTTATTTCCACCCTTGAAGTTGATTGCAGAATTTTAGCTTGGGGGTCATCGCTTGATTTTACTGCAAACTAGGGAAGTTTTCAGTCCCATTGTTTTATTTTGCTTCTTATTATTTATTTATTTTATTTTTATTTGCAGTATAGTATTTTCTGACATTGGGGACAATGTCCAGTTTAAGTTTGGGGGTAAAGAGTATAAAAAATGACCAAATTGAAATTTTTTTTTTTTTTGTACCTTCAACTACTAATGAGTTTCATTTGTTTCCATGTTGTTGCTTTTTGTTTTCTTAATTAGTTTTGTTTTCTTTAAAAAAAAATAAATAAATAAAAAAAAAAATCGGAAAATTTAAAAATCCAAAAATATTGTCTTGTTTCCCTTATTGTTTTGAATTAGATTTTTGTTAGTTTCCCGACCCAATGATATAATTAGATCAAATTTGAATCATGATTATCAAGAACTTAGTTAACATGTGTTTTGTGAAATTCCTAATTCTCTTGTTAGTTTTGTACATGTTTGATCATCTTTGAAAAACCAAATGCACATAGCCTTGTTAATGTGAAACTAAAGTATGACTTAAAGCTTCATATGTGAATTTAGTGACCATATACATCCTATGTGAGTTTTTGAGCCTATTGAAAGTGTGTGCATTTTTCATACACTCCTATTCTTTCATGTGTGATGAACTTATGTGAGATACATCTCTAGAACTTGCGTAACGATCTTTCGAAATGTTTGTCATTGATTGCATGAACTTGGAAATGATAGAGGCATTAGGTTTACCACTATGGCCCAAATAACCATGTTTCCCAAATAAAAATGATATCATTAGATTGCCAATTTGAGCCTTGTTTGTTGAGCCTTTTATTTCTTATCACCAGATATGTCTACCCTTATACCTGAAACATTTTTCCTTACCCTTTCCAAGCGAGCAATGCGAGATTGTCTTATGAGAAACGTTTGTGAAGTACTGTGAAGATGTTTGGCAAAAGAATAAGTGTGGGGGTATTTCATGTTTGTGATTAATAAAAAAAAAAAAAAACAGAAAAAAAAAAAGAAAAAAGAAAAAAGAAAGATTGTATAAAAAGAAAATAAAAAGTTTTTAAAGTTCAGTTTAAGAGTATGGTTGGAGGTGCTAGAAGAATTGCTGGAGAGCTTGAGTTCTTATAAATCTAAAGAAAAGAATTGCTTGCAATGTAGCTTGGAACTTGTGTTTTCCTATTCTTTCGTTTCAATAACCCTATCCCTAAGCCTCATTACATCCAATAAAAGTCCTCTTAATTTAAGTTTTGCAATTATGACTGTGGAGAAGTGATCTTTATGCAAGCTTATGGTAGAAATTTCACATTTGATTCTTTGAGCGAAACACACTAAAACTAAACACATATGTGATTGAGTGTATATCCCGTGAGAAGGTCACTAGTTTGCATATGATGATTTTAAAAATAAAAACTTGAAATTGCATTAGCATGGCTATCTCACACACTACACTTCAAGGATGATTCAAAGATTACTGCTAATATTTGAATAAGGAAGATGAACTTGGATTAGTTCCTTGATGCTAGCTATGGTTCTTGATGATTTGTTTTCTTAAATGAAATTCTATGAGGGTCACATAGGGGGAAGCTAATGTTTTTCTTGTTACTTCTTGTTCTTGTTTTCTTTGTTTTGCTCGAGGACTAGCAAAAGTTAAGTGTGGGGGTATTTGATCGGATCATATTTATATATATTTTTACTTCGAATTCACTCGTCTTTTCTTAGTTAGTTCCTTACATTTTTGAGCTATTTACTATGTTTTTGTATTTTGTGTGATTTATCAAGCAAAGAAAAGAAAAGTAGCACAAGTGAATTATTAAGTAACAAATTCGTCAAAACTGCCTGTGCAGATTAGCTGACTTTGAAAGCATGTTACAAACAGCTCAGAATGAATTAGAAAATGAGCCTTATATTCGTGGAAAGCTACGGATGTCTACTTTCTGGAGCAATTTACGGATTGTTAATATCATTTTTCTAGAAGAAGTTATGGGCATTATAACACTGAAAGGTTCAGAAACGTGGACAGCACATACACAAAGAGAAAGGCAAGGCATGGATAGTTTGACATGGGCAGAAAATGGGTGGATTGTTGGCTGAAATAATGAAGAACATGTGTGTACAAATGCAAAGGAAAAACACACACACATGGGCAAAGGAAACACACACACATGGGCAAAGGAAACACACACACATGGGCATAAAATGGGTTGATTTGTGGTTGAAATGATGGAGGTCATGTGTGTGTAAATGTAAAGGGAAAAACATGGCAGAAAATGTGTGTGTTTTGTGGTTGAAATGATGAAGCATGTGTGTGTAAATGTAAAGAGGAAACATGCCAACACACACCCACACAAGCTCACATGCAAAGGAAATGGAGTGGTCCTCTCCCTAGCCTATAAATACATCCACCCTTCACCATAACAAGGGGGAAGAAAACCAAAGAGAACACAATCCACCCATCCACCCTTCACCATAACCCACCTATATCCATCCACCACCATAATTTACCACTCATCCATCAAACCACACCTTGTGCCGCTACAAAGAGAAGAAGAAGGATCTTGGACGTGCTTGCCATTCAAATTGGATTGTTGGAGCGTTTTTAGGTGTTTTCTTTCTTTTGTTTTCAATGTTTAAATTTGTTTATCTTTGCTTTGTAAGTATGAGTGGCTAAACCCCTATTTAGTTAGGGGGAAGTTTGAAGCCATGAACATGCTTGAGATTTAAATTGATTTCTTCCAATTGTGATTTGATAAGTTGTGATTGCAATTCAATTATCTATTTTATTCATAACTAATTCTTGTATGTTTATTAAGGATGCATACTTAGTTTTCATGCATGAATTAGATGCTAGAATATAAATGAGTTTCACCTAATCGTTACAAATTTATATTCATAAGTAGTGAAGGTTGTTTATCACAATCGCGTTAATTGAATTCTTGGCATAAGTTTCATGCAATTCATAGTTACAAGTGTTTCGTCAATGCTTATGATTTTTATAGAACTTAATGATTCTTGCTTGTATCTCTATTATGCAATTCATGTAGGGAACTTGTGGGGAATGCTTTGGGTTGTTGTATGCAATCATCCAATTCAATGAAATTAGGAAAATCTGAGGATTAATTTAAGCGTACCTAATTAATCTGGGGTGTTGAGCATCATAGTTTATTGAAAAGCAATTGGAAATCAATTCATATACAAGTGTGTCATGTGTGAAGAACGGACCTCTAACTAATCCATCCATCATCTTATTTCTTAAATTTGTTTTACAATCTTCCTAGTTTTATAACTTGTTTGTTTGTTTCAAATTCATCAAAACTAAAATCCCCTTTTACTTTCTTGTTTCAAAGTGTTTAAAATTTGTTTGTTTGTGTTTTAGAGTGTTTTGAGTCAAGTCAAAACCCAAATTTCGTCCAAAGTTGTGCTAGAGTCAGAAACTGCCTAGTTTGTGTTTTTAGGCAGTTTTGAGTGTCTTTAAGTTATTTTGAGTCTTGTGAACCTGTTTTGAGTTCTTTAAGTCTATTCAAACGTTTTTAACTTTGTTTTTATGTTTTTGAGTTAGTTTAGAGGTTTTAGCAAGCCCTCCTCCTAATCCCCGGTTTAGAACGATCCCTACTTACATACTTTACTACATTTGATAAAAAGAGGGTTTAATTTGTGTGCTTATATATTTCGCACCACCCACTCTTGTAGGTGATCACATGTTCTTCTCGCTTCTTAAAGAAGGTGTTGGCTAAGAAGAGATCATATGCCATTGCAAAATCCAAGATAGCTTCCCCATCCTCGTTTCTCTCCCCAAAACCATGGCCACCATGAAAACCTCCATAGTTGCCTGTCTCCCTGCCCACGTGTCCATTTAAATCTCCTCCTATAAATAACTTCTCTGTCTGAGCAATTCCTTGCACCAAGTCTCCAAGGTCTTCCCAAAATTTCTCCTTTGAACTCGTATCCAACCCTACTTGAGGTGCGTACGCACTAATCACATTGATAAGTTCTTGTCCTATTACAATCTTGATTGCCATGATTCTATCTCCTACCCTCTTGACATCTACAACATCTTGTGTCAAGGTCTTGTCCACGATGATGCCAACACCGTTTCTCGTTCTATTTGTGCCCGAATACCATAGTTTAAACCCTGAGTTTTCTAGATCCTTTGCCTTACGACCAACCCACTTAGTTTCTTGTAGGCACATAATATTTATCCTTCTCCTCACCATAACTTCTACTACTTCCATAGATTTTCCCGTCAAGGTTCCTATATTCCACATTCCTAAACGCATTTTGCTCTCTTGAACTCTACCCTTCTGTCCTAGCTTCTTCACCCTTCCCCGTCTAATAGGATCAAAGTACTTCTTTTGTGTGTCCCGTGTAAAGTTGATAGGAGCATATGCTCCCAAACAACTTTGAGTGGAGTCGTTCGAAAAGAAGTTTCTATAGCCCCCTTGCTCATTTAACACTGCATCCGGGTGCCGATGGAGATACAGCGACCCTTGCTCACTTATCACTGTGCTCAGGCCACACAGCGCGCCACTTACGGGTGACGCCCTAGCTTTAGCGCGATTTCGTTCTGGATTCATTTTCATAAGGATTCGACGTGATCATGGAGTGCCGGCTGTCGACTACCTGACGCCCTCCCCCTCCTCCTTTATCCGGGCTTGGAACCGGCAATGTAAGATAAACTTACACGGCGGAGTTAATTGAACAATTCACACAAACCATCAAAATTATATTACATATGTCAAAGACTCAAAAATGATAAGCTATGAAAACACAGTTCAATAGCTCGTTTACACAAATTGGTTTCTCATAAAGTTTTATCATATGAAGCACCTTGACTGCCTCAATAGCAGTCAAATAAATACAAATAGTAAGAATCAGAAAACCACAACAAGGAAAGAGTAGCTAGAGTATCTTGAGAGAAAGCCAACTGTGACATGCATAAGGTTTACACCATACTATAAAATTCAATTCATGTCCTTGATGAGTGTTAGGATGCCAGATGGCATCATCTTGTGGTGACAGTTAGAGTTGAGTATTACTATAACTAGTACAGTGTAAAAATTGTATTGTTGTTGGTATCTTTCTCTGTGTACAATCATAGAAGACGTAGGGCAGGTTCTAACATTGGTATCAGCCAGTTCGTTTCTCTCAATCCTTTGACGTTGTATGTCGTAGCAAACTTCGTGTAAGAATATGGAGTCTCGTGTTTCGAGTCTGGAGAAGAGGATTGCAGAAGTCCAGCAATCGCAGAAGGAGGTTCAGGCGAAATTAGAGCTGATTATGGGGCAATTACAAGCTCGCATGGCAAGGGGTAATGGTGGATCTTTGGGGGATTCTGTAGTTACACCGACGCATCAGCCGTTCATCAACTCGACATCTCCTATCTCTCTTGAGAAATCAAATGAAATTGTTCTCAAGCTTCAATCCTTCCACAAGGAAAAGGTTCGAGCCCGAGAGAAAAGAGATGAATTCTGGTCTCAATTTCGTCCAAGATATAAGCCCAAGACTCGTCCTTGTCTACGACCCATATTGAAGAAATTCAAGAAGGTGAGTGACTACGGCAAACATCACGACGATGATTCTGCGACGTTTCGTTCCCATCCCAAATTTCAAGGAAGCTTTGGGGGTCATTCAAAAAGCTTTGGCTCGGGAGAATGAAACACTTAAGAAAACTAAAGATTCTGTCATGGGTTCTCCGGTTCTTGATTCGGATTGCATTAAATCCAAGATTCAAGCTTGCGTTCTGTGTTCTTCAATTCCTAACGGATTGGTTGCTGCGTTTAGAGATCACTTCAATCACTTTAGGACGTCGCCTTCGTCTAATCTTGAATCTAAATGCAAGAACGACTTGGCCCAAGAATTCATTTTCATAATTTCAGTATCAGATGATGGGTTCGTGAAACTTGATTCACTTGCACTCCAAATGTTTGATGAAAGGTCACACTCAGCAGATTGTCATTTTTAGTTGGGCTATCACATGCTGATTTCTGACACCCGAGGTACACTTCGTATGTTCTTTACTTCGAATGTTCAAATCAAAGATGCTCATAGTTCTAAATTTCTTGTTTGTAATGGTGAAGTCATAAAAAATGGTACTATTGTGCATTTGAAGCTTGGTTTCCATGAGTTAATTTGTGACAAGGGTGGGACAATTAGTCAGAGGCTCTTTAATTCAAAGTCCAAGAATACAGATTGTGCGTTGGGTTTTGATTGTTCCAAAGTGGTCAAATGTGAGGTGAGTTTTGATTATTCCATGATCATTAATGGGGAGTATGCTGGTAATTTGAGATTGCATCATTTAGAAGCTCGTATGGACAATAATAGAAAACATGAAAGAAAGTTCACTCTTTCCAGATTTGGAAATGGTTGCTGTGTTGTTTGCTGTGTTGTTCTCGATCGTGATTACTGCAAGGGCATTCAGGATAAGGGTGGTGGCTCAAAATTCAGAATCGCCAATGTTATTAATGCTCCATTACGTCCAAGTTCCATGACGAGCAGTTTACGTTGTTCATCATTGAAGCACGGTGACAAGACTCGGTCATTTCACCTGGCAGAACTTTCTACTGCCACCAAACATTTCTCAACCGAAAGCAAGATCGGTGCTGGGAGCTTTGGCATTGTCTATAAAGGCAAGCTTTCGGATGGTCGTGAAGCAGCCATCAAAAGGAGAGATACAAGGACCAATGCCAAGAAATTTCAGGGGAAAGAGAGCGCAATTGACTCCGAATTAGCATTGCTGTCCGGGTTCCACCACGAGCACTTGGTGAAGCTAGTGGGATCCTGTGCAGTTAACAATGAGTGGCTTTTGGTTTGCGAGTACATGAGCAATGGTTCACTTCATGATCACTTGCATGTCAAGAACAATGTGGAGGAAAATAGCAGCATTGTGAATTCTTGGAAAAGAAGGATAAAAATTGCGCTTAATGCAGCTAAGGGAATAGAGTATCTTCACAATTATGCAGTGCCAACAATAATTCACTGGGACATCAAGTCCTCTAACATTCTTTTGGATGCAAATTAGAATGCAAGGGCATCTGATTTTGGACTGTCATTATTAGGGCTTTTGGTGCGATGGCAAGTGCCTTCGCCCATGAACGGTAGGTCTCGGGTTCGAGACTTGGGAGCAGCCTCTCCATAAATGAGGGTAAGGCTAGCCGACATTCACCTCTCCCAGACCTTGCGTAAAGCGGGAGCCTTGTGCACTGGGTACGACCTTTATTATTAGGGCTTTTGACAGGGAAGAGGGCTCTGTTACTCTAGAGAAGCAATGCTGATTGCTAGAGAAGTGAGTCTAGGCAGTGAGCTTCTCTGCTACTTTAGAGAAGCAATGCTGATTGCTAGTGAAGTGAGTCCAATGGCTGAACCATTTCAGGAGTGAGGCTATTGGGGAGCTATACCATGAACTGAAGCTTAAGTTCCAGGAATTGTGAACCTTTAACACATTCTTGTGATTTTGTTGTTCTGGTTTTATACGCTTATACTGCAATATATCTTAAACAGTCATATTCATATGGTTTCATTAAGAGTAACACACAGGTTACAGCCATCTAAATCAAACATGAACAAAGGGTTTAATCTGCTCTGCATACTAAGGCTATTACTGTGGATGCAGCTTCAACAAAAAATGAGTGCAGACAAACGAAAATAGGGGCACACCAACATGGCCAATTTGAACGAAAGGTTCCCAAATAATTCTTGGAAAAGCAGAGCAACCAAAAGATAGAACAACTCAACTACTCAACTACTCAACAACAAAACATTAGCTACTTAGACCTAGTTTGGGAGTGAGGTGCTTAAAAAAAAAGCACACATGAAAAAAAGCTGTGAGGGTTTTAGGTGTTTGGTAAACTGAAAAAAAAGGGCTTATTTTGGAAGCTGCTGTGAGAATAAGCTGAAATCAAAGGAAAAAGCTGAAGCTGCTATTTGTAGCTTTGGAAAACTGGCTTTTTTTCAAAGCACACAGAGCTACAATGCTTCTTTAATGAAAAGACCCACTATTAGACTATTTTTTTTTTCCAAAAGCACTTTTACAAAAAAGTTTACCAAACACTCTGCTGATTTATTTCACAGCCGCTTATTCTCACAGTACAGCCGCTTATTCTCACATCAGCTTTTTTTCAAAGCACAGCAATACCAAACCAGCCCTCATGTTCCTGCAGAGAGACAGTTAGGAAAACCTTAAAGGGAAATTACTTTATTTCTTATGAAAACAAAAACCATTGGTTTTTATTCAACACAAAACAAAAATAAGATGTATTGGTTCTCCGTGCTTGGCTGCAAGTCCCGATTTCACAGAGAGAGTTTGAGGAGGAAATAAACAATTATCGTATGATTAAAAACCCCAAATCCAAAACCCTAAAATTCAAATGCCCAAATTAAAAAACGAATTGAAGCCACAAACAGACTTTACCACATCAAGATTACCTGATGAAGACAAGAAGATTACCTTAATGAAGAGAGAAGTACAAGGAAGCAGATGTCGCTGTATTGATTATCGAATGCAAAAGAAGTTATCAAATGCAAAAAGAAAATGGAAGACTGGATCTAGTGTGAAGGTAAGGGGGAGAGAGTGAAAGAGTGGAGGTCGAGAGAGAGAGAGAGAGTTAAGGAGTGAAAGAGTGGGGCCCGGCGGAGAGTTTCAGTCTTTCACTCTCAAATACTCTGAAAGTGAAGGTGAGGCCAGTGAGGTCGTTGAGACTGAGAGAGGGTTTCATTTTGAATCAACGGCTGATATTAATTCTAAACCAATCCAACCGCTTATAATATATATATATATATATATATATATATATTTTAACTTAGGTTCAGTTTGGAGTTACCAAAAATGTCAGATTGTGAGACCAATTTTCGTATCGAAATTTCAGGATTGGGTATTGAAATTTTTGAGATTTTCGGTATTTTTTTTCCACCCCTTTGCAAGTCTTTTGACAAGGGCACATGTCTAGTTTGTAATTAAACTTAAACCTAGAGGGCCATTATTAAGAGTCACGTGACTCACATTACAATCAAAATTCAAGGGAAAATGAGAGAATACGCGCGTGCTGGATTAATTGGCTCACGTGTTACTAAAATAACTCGATACGTACACGTGGAAGGAAGACATGGGCCAACTGCTTCAACCGACTTGCAAATGACGGCTCAACTCCAACCGGTCTGAATCGCCATTTTCTGTCTAAGCTGGTGCCCATCTGGAACCTTGGATGGCATTTAGGTGGGCCGTAGATGAGTAAGTTTCGGGGTGCATCTTTGTCATAAGCCACCTCTCTCATAAGGTGGGCCTCACTAGGGTCCAGGAATAAAATTCACTCTGGATATCTTCGTATTCGGTGCTTGCGGACTGAAAAATCCAGACCGTTCTAAAGAGAGAGCAAGAAATTTAGACCTCTTAATTTTTTGGTTTTTAGATGAGTTAATAAGGCTGTAGGGTTGAAATGAGTGGTCCGACTCTCTCGATATGAAGACTTCGAACACAGATATCCATAGTAGGATCTTAATCTCACATACATTGATTCTATCAAAGAGTTGTTCAGTCAAACACAATATGTTAACATTATCTGAAATTTACACGCATATAAAATCCGAAATGTAAATCTTACTCTGTACACATAATAAGTATTCTCATGTCCAAAAATTAGTTAAACTAAGGGGGTTAATTATATTAAATTCATAAGAACAGGAAAGATTCGAATTTGTGTAGAGCACATTGCTCCTACAAACTTAACGAAACTAATTTTTGTAATATTTTATATTGACTTTCGTGTTAATCAATTTGTAAGTTGATATGAACATGACATATACGTAGATAAGTTTACCAAACACAACCTCATAGCACACAAAATATTGACCATTACTATTGAAGGAAAATGATTTCCACTTCCTCAAACTTAGGACTTGCCAAACATTTATGATAATTAACGCATTTCGTGTTTTCATTGACACGAGATGTTACAATGCTAATTTAATGCACATGCCAATTTGCACATTCTATGTATACATTTTTTGTTATGACCATTAATCGGACGGAGGATATCAAATCTTGGGTTTAAGGTACAACTAAGGCCGAGGAATATCAATTTCCCCGCCATAGCTTCCACCCCACCCATCGAAAGAACCACTATTCCGACTTCGATCCCCTCTGAAACCACCAGCCATCGAGGTTGCAGCAGAGAAGACGAGAGACGACGCCGTTTTGGCTAGTAGTTCCTTCAAATTTTTTGATATTGGTTTTAATATTTGTCAATAGGAATAAAAGAAAGAGCTAAGAGCTCTTTTATTCCACATTTAAAGCAGAAGAGCATTTAGTAAACTTGGCATCCTAATCCAAAACATTCAGGAAAAGCAATAAAGGGGAAGAGCATTTGAATTTTGAATTAAATCAATTTCATCATTTATTTGGGTTTGCATACTCAAAACTCGCAATCAAAAGCGATCACTAATCTCTTGACCCAAAAAAAAAAAAAAAAAAAAAAAGCGACCACTAATCTAATGCATCAAAACAAGCCGAAGGCCTGTGTCTGCAGATTTGTGTTGATTGGATTCTAGGGTTCTTTTGACAGACCAAGAGTGGGGAGAAGGAGCGAAGAAGAGAGAGACACTGCGAAAACAAATAGGTGTAAATACGCGTGTATTGTAGCATGCGCACTAAAAAAGCCCCAAGGTCATGTTTGGTGGGCAAGATGGAATGGATTATGTTCAATTAAATTGGATTTGTAGCATCTCCAAATAAGATGTCAAAATAGCACAAACATATATCAGTAAAACATGACAACAAATTTTGTCTAACCGAGCCTTCAATTTCTTATGTGGAGTTGAATCTATTGAAAGCAAAGCCTTATGTAGTCAAATTTGAAAGCTGTTGTGAAATTGATTTAATTAATTTTTAATAGGTGCAATGCAATTAATAATCAATACTACAATCTTCTAAGTATTTAATTGATTGTATCAATACTTGGATCTCAAAGTGATACAAGTATCCCAACTTATCTCTTTCAACTCATTGTCTAACTAATCCGAAATGCAATTACCTACTATATGTTCAACCTACCAAACGGGCCCATCAATGTCCTATGCTATGAATGTTTCTTTCTTGAACCTCGACATCAAAATGGAAGCCTTTATTTATTAACTAAGTGGGCTGCAATCCAATCTTGTATGTGGTCCAACCTAGCTTATATGGAAAGACTTGTTTCAGCCCACATCTAAGAGATAGTGTCGTCTAATGTTTGTTAATAGCAAAAGCTAACTTTAATGAGATTAAGAGGGACTCAACTAAAGAGCTTGCCAAAGGGTCTTTGCAAGAACCCCTAAGAAGCGTCGGACTACTAAGACCATTTCTAAGTTCTGCAGGCCTCCCCAAGACATCCAAGCGCTCCAACCCCAAGTCACCTTCGTCTCCACAATATGCAATAACAGTTTCGACAATTACTTATGGATATATGAGTTATTATCACGTGTTGGTAGGGAGAACGATGTCGGTGGAAAATGAATCAATGATGATGGCTACATAATTTAATTATTTAAATAAATTTCTAAGTCTGCACCAGAGACTTTGCACCCGCACCCGCACCAATCAAATCAAATAGTGGAAGAATACTATTGTACAAGTTTTTATCATACGTGCAATTTCCAACGTCATTGAGACATACTTTTTTCCAATGCTCATGCACACGTACTCCACAGTCCACATGCTTGGAGATACAAAGAGATATTAAGAAGCTTTTATATGTTAATACTACATATATAGGCCTCTTTGGAAATGCTTATGTAAAACGTAATTATGCTCAAAAGTGCTTCTAGTGGACGCATCTCTATTTAGAGTACATCCAAATTTTAAAAAGGTTCAAGTGCTTTCTAAAAAAACACTTGAAGTATTTTATGAAAAAACACTTGAAGTGTTTCTTAAAGAAAGCACGATACTTCTTCCAGATAACACTTTAAGTAACTTTTCAACCAAAAACACTTTCAACTTTTCCTGCCAAACAATGTCAAAAATGTTTTTAGTGATCAATTAGTTATAATCGTCAATAAATTAGTCAACAAAGCAAAAAAAAAAAATTATAACTCAAATGGTTAAAAACATTCGCTTTTGCACTAAGACACAAATTTCCCTCATCTAGTATCGGTTAAAAAGACATGATAAACAAGTAAAAAATTGCTCATTCGGCAAGTTATCTGCAGGCATAAAAGATCCCATTCTGCAACAGAAAAATATACACACTCGTCATTGGTTCTACCATGTTAATAAGGAATGCTCAAAATGAACCAGATCATCTTCAAAGCAACTTGGCTTTTGGTTAAAACTACATTTTATCTTTCGATTTTTTTTTTTTTTGAACCAAAAAGAAAACACTCCAAAAAGGTTCTGGAAATCAAAGAAAAGAGATTGAGAGATGCATAACGTATAAAGTATAAAGTAGAGAAAACTGTGTATTGTTGAATCCACAACATTATCCACTGATACTTTTTGCAAAAGCATGAGAGTCTAGGTTATCATAATTTCAATTACATGTAGTTTCACTTAATATAAGAGTTATCCTAATAAGCAATCCTATCGAGTATTTTCTCCATTCTAAGTTCTAAAGAAAAAAAAGAGAAATTAAAGCTAGCTATAGAAGAAAGAAGAAGAGGAAACAGAAAGGTCCTACATGCATGACTGCTTGTTTTTTTTTTCCAGACCCATAAGTTTCTATTTCCTTTTCTTTATTAAAAGAAATCCACAACAACTAATTAACTTTCTTTTATCACTTAGTACTACAGTCTAGTGATATTTTTCTGGGTATGACGAATTAGCTATATCTGTTTCCGTTTGTGTGGGGATTTGGTGGGTTGTTGGTGGGCATTTAATCCCTGTTGTGGTTCCATCGATCTAGGTGTTATTTGTTTGCATCTATTGCTTTTAGTTTTAGTTGACTGGGTGCGCATTTACTCCCCACTTTGAGTTTTTCGGGTGGTGGGGTAAATCGATGTGTGTGGAGTTAGGGATGTTGATCTATATGCTGGGTATTATTGTCATAATTGAGCACTTGGTTGGTTGGAGGTCAGGAATGTTTGTTAAGCCCTTACTCCACGTCTTCCTAAGTGCACAGAGAGTAACAAACAAGATAACGACAACTTTTCATTAACCGTTTTCCAATTGTTTAAAATCTGCTATTTATCCTCTAACTATCAGCTAACTACTAACAACCCTTTACACATGTCATCATCTTAATAAGCCACTTGGCAGTATCCTATCTGGTTATTAAGCCACACGACATTAAGTGGCATTGTGCCATCTTGGTAAGGAGCTTAAATGCCGCTTTATCCCTATCTGTGGGTGTAAGGGGTTATATTTCTCAACTCTTTGTGTATTCGAAACTTGGGTCTTGGAAACTTGATGCTTTTATTGTGTTTCTGGTTTTCTTACAGCAATCTCTTGAAGGTGGATCCTGGAGACGGAATTTGCGAGTTTGGGTATCAGTTGTCTCTCGATTCAACTTAGTAGGGTGTCATAGGCAACAAAGGTTAGTGCGGAGGCACATCATGGACAACCGTGGGGTGAAGGAGCTTGCTATTCAGCTTGAACAATCCATGCATTTGTCTGCTCTGGAGCATGGCGTGAAATTGGTGGGCAAGATTTTATCGACCAAAATGCTAAACAGATAGGGGGTTCGAAACATTCTTAACTCGGCATGGAAGGATTTTGGGGAGGTGGATATCAAGTGGGTAAAAGAGAATTTGTTTATTATTTCGGTTCAGGATGTGAATATGCCAATGATGATTCTGGATTAGGTGCCTTGGTCTGTGATGAAGAAGAATTTCTCTGTGAAGAAGTGGCATCCGAAGCTCGATTTGGAGGAAATTGAGATGGAGAAGGCACCCTTTTGGGTTCAGATTCGAGGTGTCCCACTTGGTCTAAGTTCTTCGGCCAATGTTCAGCGCTTCACTATAGAAGCTGGAGAATTTTTAGAGTTAGAAGATCCGGCTAAAGCTAGGGGTTTTTTAAGGGTTAGATTGTTAGTTAATACGGCTAAAGCTAGGGGTTTTTTAAGGGTTAGATTGTTAGTTAATACAGCTAACCCTTTGATCACTGGATGTTGGCTTCGGCATGAGCAAAATCGAGATACGTGGGTGGAGTTCCGTTATGAAAGGTTACAAGATTTATGTTATCGATGTAGACGTGTGGATCATCTAAATACCGAATGCACTGTTCAGGAACTTTCTTGGGGGGGAGGTAGGCTATGGTGAATGGACAAAAGCGCATCATGTTTGAGATGTTGTGGTGATATCGCGTTCATTGAATTTGGAGGTGGGAGAACGGAGGCAAGCTGGTGCGATGAGGTGTCGTGATTTCCTTTCATGTCTGAATCTGAAAGTTTCGTCAAGTCGGGATCAGCAAGGGGAGGTTTTTAACTTAACTGATGAGCTTGGGGTGGCGTCTCTTCCACTCAGTCGAGTGCAGAAAAAGTGGTGGCGGAGGTCTCGACCGCATGAGTGGAGTGTTCAGTTTCTCTGGTAAGCTCTGTAGGATTGTAGTCCATTGTTGTGGTCTGCTCGGATGGATCGTATTCCTCATATGACAGGTTTTTTTTTTCTCAGTATGGGGAAGGCCAATAACCGGTTATTATTCAAGACTTTGATGAGCTGATCGAGACTCAATTAGAAACTGAGGGTGAGGTCACTCAGGTAGCTACAGATACTTAAGGACATTTGGGGAGCTCTGGTGCTGTCTCTACGGAGGCTAGTGGTTTGAAGAGAGGAGGGGAATTCCAAAGTTTGGAGCTGTAATATTGTCCATACAAAAAGATTAGAGGATTTGAAGCTGTGAGGGCTAGCAAAGCTAAAATGGTTGATAAATGGAGAGGCATGAGTATTTAGGAACGCTGCTTAATGGTGGAACAGGTTATCTATGCGGAAGAGGAGCTTATGGAGGTTCCAAGTGAATTCTTGGAAATGTGGGCTTGTTTAGAGGGGGAGGCAACGGTTGAGCAGGGTAATCTTTTAGCTAATAAAGTGGGCAAAATTGGTCAGGGCGGTGGCGGCTGGCCCTCAATAGCCCTAAGCCCACCATGACTTATATATTTTGGAACTGCCGGGGTCTTGGGTCTGACACGGCAGTTAGGGCCCTACATGGGCTTATTCGAAATACGCGACCTTCTATGATTTTTCTGTCGGAAACAAAGATGAAGAATCATATGATTGATAGGGTGAGGCGACGTATGGGTTTTTCGAATGGGTTTAATGTGTCTCTTATTGGAAAAGTTGGGGGCTGAGCTTATTGTAGATTGATTCCCTGGAGGTTCGCGTTGTGTTCTCGTCCAAGAATGTTATTGATGCTATTGTTAGACTAGATGGTGACCATAAGTGGGTGAGGGTTACGGGCGTTTATGGAAATGCTTATCACAGAGAAAAAATTGATTTTTAGGGCTAGATGTAATCTCATTTTTCTCCATCGGACATCCCTTGGCTTTGCGGGGGTGATTTCAATGAATTCATTTGTGCCCATGAGAAGTCTGGAGGGGTGGAGGTTCACTATAATCGACCCAGATTTTTTGTGGACATTATAGATGTTACATAATTGTTTGATTTAAAGTTTAAGGGCCCGACTTTCACATGGAAGGGCCTTTGACATTGGGTGTTGGTGGAAGAAAGATTAGACAGGGGCTTAATTAATGGGCATTGGCAGGATGTTTGGCCCTATTCGTTTATGCTGCATGGTACGGTTTTGGGGTTTGATCATTGTCCGCTTATTATAAAAACTGATATATATGGGCCTAAAAGTAGGAAGTTGTTTCGATTTGAGGATTTTTGGGCTAAGGAAGTGGAGTGCCACTCGTTAGTGAAGGATTTTTGGGCTCGACGGCTGGTTGGTGCTGTGCTATGCAATGGGTTAAGAAGATTAACGATTGTTGTTCTTGTCTTCTGCGGTGGAGCTGTAATAAGTTTAAGAAGCGGGGGCAACAAATTAATTAGCTCTTTCATCACTTAGGGGAACTTCAGTATAACTGGGGATTAAATTTGGTTGAAATTAAGGAAAAATATTGACTTCTTGATGATTTATGGGCTCAGGAGGAAAGTTACTGGCATCAACGCTCTCGAGTTAAATGGTTGTGTAGGGGGATGCGAATATTAAATTCTTCCATCAGTCAAGGTTCTCAAAATTAAAGATGTGGATGGGCAGTGAGTTGAACAACCTGACATTGTTCGTGACTTAATGAAGGACCACTTTGTTACCACCTTCAAGTATGGGGGGGCTTAGGAATTGGGGATCAATTTTGGAATGTATCACTTCATGTGTAACTGTGAACATGATTTGGGCTTTGCTCGAGCTGGTGTCTGACGAGGAAATATGGGATGCGGTTATGAAGATAGGGGGTCTTAAAGATCCTGGTCCAGATGGTTTTCAAGGGATATTTTATCAGTCATTCTGGGAGCATCTTAAGGAGGATGTTAATGAGTTGGTCAGGACATTGATGAATGGTACGACTAGCCCAGGTACTCTTAATAAAACCCATATTGTTCTAGTACCTGAGGTTCATCACCTAGAATTGGTTTCGCAATTTAAGCCTATTAGTCTTTGTAATTACTCATATAAGGTTCTGTCTAAGGTTATTGCCAATAGATTGAAAAGTGTGTTGCCACCACTTATATCTCCCTCTCAGAATGCGTTTATGGCGGGTCGGCCGATTCATGATAATATTGGCATTGCCCATGAGATATTTCACTTCCTCAAAGGGCGGAAAGCGAAAAATAAGTATGAATTTGCTATAAAGCTTGATATGCAGAAAGCTTATGATTGAGTGGAGTGGGATTTTCTTGATGCAATTATGGAAATGATGGGTTTTTGTAGTCTATGGTGGCAGTTAATTATGGGCTGTGTGTCTTCGGTGCAGTTTGCTATCACTCTTAATGGACAACCTGGTAAGCAGTTTGCTCCCTCTCGGGGTCTCAGGCATGGCGATCCCTTGTCTCCGTATTTATTTATTTTGGTTGGGGAGGTTCTTTCTCAGATGATTCAGGATGCGGTGGATAGGAAGCTGCTGGAAGGCGTGAAGATGGGTGTCTCAGGTCCGATCATTTCTCATATGTTTTTTGCTGATGACACTTTAATTTTTCTGCGCGCTGATGGAAAACATTGTCGGCATTTGGTTGATCTTCTCGCAAAGTATTATGATGCTTCGGGTCAGAAAGTGAATTTGTAGAAGTCTAGTGTTTACTTTGGGGTGAATACTCCAGCTAGGGTTATTGCCGAATTAGCTCATGTGTTGGGTATCCCTGTGGTTGACAATCCAAGTACTTATTTGGGTGTCCTTGCTATATGGGGGTAGTCAAAGAAACAAAGTCTTGCCTATGTCAAGGGGAGGATTCTGGGTAAGTTGCAAGGATGGAAACAAAGTCTTTTATCTCAGGCAGGGAAGGAAGTCTTAATTAAGGCGGTTGTCTAGGCTATTCCAGCCTACCCGATGAGTATCTTTAAGTTCCCTGCTATTGTCTGTCAGGAGTTGGACGCGTTGGTTGCTGGATTTTGGTGGGGGAGTCTAGGTCCGGTTTGTAAGACCCACTGGGTTTCAAAAGATGTCCTTGGTCTGCCAAATGATATGGGTAGTCTCATATTCAAGAATTTTTCTAAGTTCAATGATGCTCTTCTGCCCAAGCAAGTTTGGCATTTACATTAAGATCTTGAGTCTCTTTGGGCTTGTGTGATCAAGGCCTATTATTTCCTGTCCTGGTCCTTTTGGGATGCAAAAAAATAGGGACTAGCCTTTTGGGCTTGGACAAGTCGTTTGATTGGTTATGAGGTACTTCGATGTGGAACTCATTGGCAAATCATGGGCGGCACTGATGTTTATATGTGGATGGATCGATGGCTTCCATATTTACCTGTGGGGCATCCAGTGCCGCTTGGAGAGGTTAGGGTTACTCCGAACTTGTAGGTAAGTTCTCTTATTCGGCCTAAGTTTCATGAGTAGGACATCAGATTTTTGCAACATTTTCTTTCGAAGGTGGATCAAGCAGCTATACGGGCTACCCCACTAGGTGATATGAGCGGTAGAGATCGGTTAGTCTGGGAGGCTAGCAAGACTGGTAAATACTCGATTAAATCGGGGTATCGTTTGCTTCAATCCAGATCACTTGCTTTGAGGGATCAGCGGCTGACAAGGGTGCGGTTAGTTCCTAAGGCTTTGTGGCGAATTGTGTGGCGGTTGCACGGACCTCCGAAGCTTTGTCATTTCCTTTGGTTATCGTTGCACATTGGTCTTGCTACTAGAGTAGCTCTTTTTCGTAGGTGTTCCCCCTTCCCCAATTTGCCCAATTTATCTTGGTCATGATGAAACTTTGGAGCATCTATTTCTCTTTTGTACATGGGTGGAAGTTATTTGGTTTGCTAGGGCTCTTAACAACCGGGTTGATAGAGATGGCATTCAGTCGTGGGCGAGTTGGTTGCAGGCAGTCTTGGCTCTCACCTTAGGATCCACGGCAGACAGGGCTTGGGTTCAGTCTTATGTTGCATTCACCTGTAGGTTTATTTGGAAAGCTCGTTGTGATTTTATGTTCAATAAGGTTCTTGTTAATCTTGCTAGGTTGCTGTTAGAGCTGTCAACTGCGGTGGGTTCTTATTGGGAGGCGGTGAGGCTCTCAGGCTCAGGTAGGGCATATCGTTCTATTCGGCAAGATTAGGTTCATATGTGGTTAGCTCCTCCATCTCCATTTACAAAGATTAATGTTGATGCTAGTTGGTCCAAGGTGTCTAAAATGTGTTTTGTTGGGGTGGTTGTGTGGAATGAGGAGGGGCGGTTTATGGCTGCTGCCAGGTATTTTTTTTCTAGCTCCCAATGTTGCTACGGCAGAAGCAACGACTTTACTCCATGGTTGTGAGTTGGGTACTTCTTTAGGTCTTCGGTCGTTTGTTTTCGAATCGGATTCTCTTGAATCCATATCTTGTCTTTCGGGTTCTCTTGATAATGGCAATTGGAAGGCTTTCCCTACCTTTACTCGGGTCAAGTTATTGGGTGGGGCTTTACAGCATTGTCGCTGGTCTTGGGTGCCAAGATCAGCCAATCTAGTGGCGCATTTTCTTGGGTCGGTTGGTTTTACGGAGATGTGTGATTGTGTTTGGGTCGACATGCCCTCATCTTCATTAGTTCATGTTTTGAACAAGGGTGGCCTGCCATGTCTACATTGATTTATGGTGGCAATGTTAGGGGTGATGCTAAACTTGGTTGATGTGTCTCCTGGTTGTATCCTCTTCCATCGCTGTTGTTTTCATTGTGCCATGCTTGGTGGTTGCCTCCTTGTAGGCTTTCTTGTACCTTTGGGCTCCTCAACCTTGGAATGTTATTCCATGTTTTAAAATATATATATATATATATATATATATATATATAAAGATATCTAGAAAAAGATTGTACTTTCGAACATCAGCATAGCTGCTAGTTGCTATCGATCAATCCCCACTCCCCCCGGGAGATTGTTTGGTAGCATGATAAATAAGTCCAATTGGTTAATATGGGAGACAACACACATATGATTATTATTGTTAGATTGTTAGTTTGAACCATTGAGTGAATTGAGTTAAGAGTATAGAAGAAATGGTGAATGCTGAGAGTTCACGATGTGAGGACAATTTGTTCCATATCGATGAAGGACAAGCTAATGCAAAGAGCTTATAAGATATTGGGCTACTCTCTATATTGCCGATATTATGGTAGAATTTCAATTTCTTTAGTGAATTGTCATTTTGCTCTCTGAAGTATCATCTTAATAAAAATTACGTCCCTACACTATTTGATATTGGGCTACTCTCTACATTACCGATTGGTATTATGGTAGAATTCCAATTTCTTTAGTGAATTGTCGTTTTGCTCTCTGAATTATCATCTTAATAAAAATTAGGTCCCTAAACTATTTTTCATAAAAAAAGTCCTTAAACTAATAAAAATCTGCTAATTACATTCATAATATTAGATTGAAAACTATTCTATTCCATTTTTTGCCAATTTAGGTCACATGACTTGCATGTGATACACTTAGAGGGTTGATTGGTAGCTTTTCGTAAGTTTAAGTACATATTTTTTTTCTTCAAAGAAATAGTGTTTGAAGTTAATTTTGAAGGGTAAAGACGTTAGATTCAAACCTATATGTAACATTAAAGGCTTATAGGCGAGAAAGTAACAGTATTACATCCTCTGTGTGTCATTGACTTAAGTTGATGAAAAATTGAATAAAATAACTTTGAATATAATAGTAGAGATGAAATTAGCAGTTTTTCAATGAATTAAGGGACTTATTTAACTGAAAAAAATAATTTAAGTACCTAATTTTCACTGATACGATAATTCTGAGACTAATCGGCAACTTACCTAAGAAAACAAAGGTTACAACTCGGATTCTTATTTCATTAACACTATGTTTGGATGAAGGAAATAAACTTGGAATTTTGGTAAAAGTCAGAATTTATAAATTGACATGCACCAATTCTCTTGTTTGGATTCATAAACATAGAAATTTAGAATTTTCGCGTGGAAAAAAACTTGGAATTTGGGACCTCCAATTCCCAAGTTCAAATTCCATATAAATAGGTGTCATTTCCCAATTTCTATGACTGAGAGTTAAAAAAATAACAAATTCCGTATTCAATTCCATTGTTCTTTTAGGTTAACCAAACAAGAAAATTTATAAATTCTAGAAAATAAAATCTTGTCATTTCAATTTCCATCATTTTGAAATTCCTTAGTAATCTTAAATTTCTTCATCCAAACATAGTGTAATTGAAAGAAAGAAAAAGTTACGTATTGGTCAGAAGGCTACATGATGAAAACGCAAACAAACATATCCATCTTATGCTTTGGTCTCGCCTTGATATCTTTGGCTTTACTTTAATATTGAAGGAGCCCTGCTACTTGTAGCAAAGTTTTTAGGAATTGGCATAGTCGGTTTCTTGGTGCTTTTTGTACCTATTCGTTATCACAATTTTTTTTTCCCCAAAATTATTAGTCGTTATTATTGGCATTGATTTTGCTTATTAGTAAGGTTGGCGTACATTTTAGTCAAAAAGTGATTATTCTAATGTTCTTTGTCTCCATTCGAATGAATTTGTCTCTCTTTTGCCTCTTCACACACCATTGTTTACTTGTTTTGCTCGTATCTTTTTTATTGCTCTCATTTACAAAGAAGGAAATGTTGCCCTAAATATGAAATAACCCTAATGATTAACTATTGCGGTTAAGTTTGGATAACCACCCAACCTTTAGGGGTGATTCCAAAGTGGTCTTAACCTCTGAAAACATTCCAAATAAGAGCATATCCAATCATGCTCCCTATTTTATAGCAAAGTTTCAGCTAAATCTACCAAAAAATTATTTTACAAGCTTCTTAAAAAAGTTGTACTCTAACAATTCTCCACATTTTAGAAAGTCATAATGATTATGAGTCAATAATTAGCCAATAGAAAATAATTATTATTTAAAATAGTATTAAATTAGTTAGCATTAATTATAGAGAGCCACCAGGAGCTTCTTTCTCTCTTCTACCTTTAAAAGCTCATAGATGAATCCCTATCTTAGGAGGTGGATAGGGAGCATGAGGGAGTTCATTATTATTATTATTATTATTGTTTTTTTTTTTTTGAATTAGAACTCATTTAGGAAGCTCATTGAAGATGCTTTTACCTAAGTTTTGAAAAATAAACATATGTTAGGTTCACCAACATTAAATGATACAATGGACAAATATTAAAGCGTGTTCTAACTCTCATCTATGAATTGAACATCCAAATCGATGCATTTTAGCTAAGCAAATTTACGGATTAACTTGGTTAAAAGGGGTCGATTTGGGGGATTAGAGCTCCAAAGACAGCAATTAGTGAAAATCAACTTTAGTATTTGTCCACCTCATCATTTTCATCAATTAAAATTGATAAAGTCCTCATTTAACATTAGTGACCTAACAACTATCTAACTTTCAAAACGTTAAACTGTGAGTTGAAATGTCTTAAAAAACTGAGACTAAGTTGAAATCACATCATCTTTTGCCACGATGACAATCTTGCTTCACGACTCTTCTCCACAGGATCTTCCATGCACAAGCTCAAGATATGGAATTGTGATGAAACCGTAGAAAGATCTCAAAAACGGAGCAAATCTTCTAAAAACATGATATGTATCTGAACTCACTCAAACACCGTTTTTGTTTTTTTTTTCTTCCAAAGAGTAGAATATTATTAGATATGAATTGAAATGTTTACATCATGTGCCAGAGCATTGAATAACCACTCAAGTTCATAACAATCCCACATATGACATCCCCTCACACTGTAACATGAGTTGCCACCAAGTGCACAGCCCCATTACAGGAGCGAGGGGTGAAAAGAAACTCAACTGAACCTAATTGTTGCTTAAGATGACTAATGTCCCATAGAACACCTTCCATAGTAGCTTCTGACTTAAGAACACCTGTGAGCATGTCCACCAAGACCTTAGAATCAGTTTCAATTTGAACAAGCCCAAAGTCCCTCTCCACACATGCCACCAAAGCTGCTCGAATTGCTTCCGCTTCCGCCATCAAACTCAATTCACATCAAACATTCCCCACACCTCCAGCTCCTTTAAAAATCCCCGCAAAATCTCTAGCCACCCAACCGAATCCACCTCTACGCGTTTGCTGATGCCAAGCTCCATCACAATTAGTCTTAATTGTTTGAAAATGAGGCTTCATCCACCTCTTGTGAACCACCTCTCCCCCATTGTCGTCTGCTGCATGCAGGCAGCACTTGGGCCTATTCACATCCCTTAATCTCCCCCCCCCATTGACTCTTCAATAGCTCTAAAGCCACTCTAGGCTCCACCATATTCTTCTAAAAAACCATGCTATTCCGACACTTCCAAATCCTCCATAAACCACAAACCACCCACCTTATCAGCTTATCCCCCTCCTCCACAACACCATATTTTTCGACAACCATTTCCAACATGCCAAAAAATCTTCCCCCTCCATCGACACCACATCTAGTTGCAAAGGAGACCCAAACCAAAACACACGAGCAAAATGACATTTAAAAAATAAATGTACCTGCGTCTCCATATCTTCCCCGCAGTGTGGACAACAAGTCTCCAAATGGACGCCCCGTCGTTGTAAATTAGATCTTACCACGAAAATGTTTTTACAGTCATTCCAAATAAAATGACGAAGCTTAGGAGGAACCTTTAGCTGCCATATAGCCCCCCAAATAGGATCTTTAGCATGATCCCCACTTGACTGTCTCACACCTTTCCTCCCAAGCTCTCAATTTCTATTCATTTCCTAAGCAACCATATATCCAGATTTAACGGAGTACATCCCATTATGTGTATAATGACAAATAATTCGATCGGGACACCCAAACTTACTAATTGGCATACTCAAAATGATACGCACTTCCTCCTTATTGAAACATCATTCAACAATGTTCCTGTTCCACAACCCACCAAATCCCCCACCACCAAAGGCATGTCCCCAGACCGTGAGATGGGTAGGAAAATGCACAGTGTAGGTAACCATGGATCTTTCATAATGCGAATACTCCGTCCATCCCCAACCCTCCATTGCAGTCCCCCTTTCAAGATTTTTCATCCCTATAAGATGCCCTTCCATCCCCACAAAGTGCCCCTTCCCATTGGAGCTTCCAAGAAAGACGAGGTAGGATAATATTTTGCTCGAAGAATTTTAGCCAGAAGAGAATCTGGATTACAAATAATCCTCCACCAACCTTCGCTAACATAGCTAAATTGAACGAAATAATTTCCTCAAACCTAAGACCTCTATATGTCTTCCCTTTCGACATTTTATTCCAAGCTAACCAATGAACCCCCTTCTGTGCTTTCGAATCCCTCTACCAAAACCTAGCAATCACTTGTTCAATCTCTTTAGCCAATTGAATGGGAAGCTGGAAACAAGACATTATGTAGTTAGGTAAAGCAGTAGCTACACTTTTAAGGACAATCTCTTTCCCAACCATAGATAGGAACTGTTCCGCCCAACCCTTAATTCTTTCCTCCAACTTATTTCGTATGTCTTCGAACACTTTCTACTTCAAACCCCCAAAATCTGCTTGAATACCCAAGTACTTCCTAAAGTTCTCTTAATAGTTAATACCCAACATCGCTGATAACCGGACCCGCATTGCTTGTAGACAACTTAAGCTAAAAAATGCCTAGCTCTTCTCCAAATTAACACATTGCCCAGAACCCTCAACATATTTTTGAAGTAAACCAGTAACATGTATAGCCTCCATTTCCATAGCTTGACAAAAGACAACCGAATCATCCACAAAGAACATGTGAGAGAGAGGCTTGGCACATTGGGTGACAGTCATCCCCTAGATATGCCTAACTCTTTCCTCATTTTGTATTAAGGCAGATAACCTTGCGACACAAATTACAAATAAAAACGACGATAAAGGGTCTCCCTGCCGAAGTCCTTGACAAGGTTCAATGTGACCCGTGGGCTCCCCATTGATAATCACATTGTATGAGACTGTGTGCACACACTCCATTACTCACTGACATAAAATATCATCAAACCCCAATTTATGCATCATAACATTCAGAAATGGCCATTTAACATGGTCATAGGCTTTAGCCATGTCCAATTTTAGTACCATAAAATTTATACCTTCATCATTCCCTTGCTTCATAGAATGTAACAATTCATGGACCACCAAAATGTTATTTGAAATTTGGTGCCCCTCTACAAACGCCGACTGATTCTGGCTAATAACTTTAGAAACAACTTTCTTTAGCCAGTTTGTCAGAACCTTGGAAATAATCTTATACACCACATTACATAAAGATATCGACCGAAACTAAGTAATTTTCCTTGGATTGTCCACTGTTGGAATAAGCACAATATTAGTATGGTTTAACTCCCTTAGCATCCGTCTAGGTTGAAAGAAAGATTTAACCATACCTAAAACCACACCTCCCACTGTCTTCCAATGATGTTGGAAAAGACCTGCATTAAACCCATCCGGATTTAGTTGGATGCATCTGGTATATTGCATTCTCAATTTCCGCATTAGTCACCAGAGCAATCAAGATATTATTATCCAATCGCCCAACTGTACTCGGTACACAAGCAATAATCTCCTAGAGCTTGTGGGTCTAGCTGTATCAAATAGAGAGTGAAAATACTGAACAACAACATCCTGGATATGTTGCCTATCAATGGACCACGTTCCGTCTTCCTCTTCTAACCCACGGATTGCATTCCTCCTTCTCATTTTCATAGTTTGAGTATGAAAAAATGTAGTATTTTTTTATCTCCTTCTTGCAACCACTGCACTTTAGATTTCGTCTGCCAATAAATTTCTTCATTCCTAATTGCCCGTTTGAGCTCTGCTTCCATGTCCCGAATCCAAGGTCCATCAAACATCGGTTGTTGGTACGTATGTTTAAGTGCCTCCTTCAACCGAGTGATCTCTTTTTGCTCATTTCGTTCAGCTCGTTTCCGCCACCCTATCAAGCCATATTTTTTATTTTTCAACTTACTCACCAACTTATGGCCAGGAGACCCACCTTGATCAATGGCCCACCCATTCCTCACTACCTCAACACACTAGTCATCCTGATTCCACCTTGGATCATACATAAACTGCTTCTTCCACCGAGGTTGGCCCACCTGCATTGAAAGTAACAGCATTGCATGGTCTGAACCCTCTAATACCACATGTTTGACCACTGCATTTGGATAACATCTCACCCAATCATTTGTAGCAAGAGCCCTATCAATTTGTTTCTGAATGAAACCCTCATCATGTCTATTCTGCCATGTGAAAGGGTAGCCCTCAAACCCCAAATCCAAAAAGCACGTGGTTGTGACAAAATTCCGAAATGTGCGCATACTAGCAGCCGTCCTCCTATTACCACCATCATTTTCCGAATCTGATAATAAATCATTAAAGTCACCCATCAAAAGACATGGTTTTGAATAATTAAAAATATGTTCAGATAAGACACCCAACTGTTGTGCCCTCTTGTGATCATCAGTACTTACATAAACAACTACAAGTCACCATTTACAATGGTGAGCCATATCATCAATCAATACTTCAATAAAAAAACTCTCCATATTTAATCAGCACAACATCATTTGCATCTCTCCAAAACAAACACATACCTTCTGCAATACCCCTAGGCTCAATAGTATGCGTGCACGCCATTTCGAAACTTCTTTTTAAATACCGGTAACGTTTACTATGATTCTTAGTTTCCATTAGAGCCACTACCTCTAGGGAGTGGAGCCTGTTCTGCTGTAATAGATCGTCAAATGTCAGGTCTCCCCCAATACCCTGACAGTTCCAACATAAGATATTCATTGCGATTGCAAATACCCCTCATAGGTGGCCTCCGCTTGGTCCATTCCAAACCTTGGGTTCTTCTTCACATGATGCAATCCTTCCTCATATAATTCCACACTCTCAGCTTCCTCTTCATGGCCCCTCTTAGTTCATTCTTTGGTAATTGCCTTAATGATGAGTACCAAATTAAAAGGATCAGAGTCTTGGGACAAGAGACCCTCACCCAACCTTGCACCCTCCCTTCCCATCACTGGCAAAGAATCTGAGAGCCCTTCTTGCTCTACCACAATGGGAACATTGAGATCAAAGGCATGGCTGTTCTGCAAGCTCTCATCACTATCCCCCACTACCCCTCCCTTCTCAAGGTGATTCATTAAGACAATCGGCCCCGCCTCTGGCGTAACCACACCTCCTGGACCAATAAGACCAGCATCACAATCTTTTTCATGTTCCAACCTTTATCTTTCCTCCTCCTCCGCCACCCTAGCTTGACAGTCACGTTGCTCAACATTGGTACCATCAGACTGTCTTCTCCAAGTTGATGAAGAAGCCGACCCACTCCATCCCCTCGAACCCCTATGCATGGCCCCAGACCCTGATCTCGCCTGCTGTCTTCTTCCTCTAAGCTAATTCCCCCTCAAGTCATATTCTGCATCCAAACCCTTAAATGCATACATAGCTTCCGTCTCCTCTCTCGTAGCCATGTCACCAAGCATCTCATCCTTACACCACCTAGTAACATGCCCTAGCTTGCCACATATGAGACAATAGTTAGGCAGTCCCTCATAACGAACACGCACAAAGTATTTTCTCTCTAATGCATACGAGCTCTCTAAAAGTGTACACATATATAAGATTAAGTTTAGAAAAATGTCTTATACATGATTAAAAATTGATTTTAGTCCCTAAACTCTATTTAATGGCAACATATGTATTCAATGCCTTTTTTTTTATTTATAATTTTATGAATTTAAATTTTATGAAAATATTATAAATTTTAATTCTCATTATGGTAAGCATCTTATATAAGAAAATATTTTTGTAGAGATTTTTTGGTACACTTATGTTTTTGCATATTTTCTTATTTGCCACTAATTCATTACAATATATTTAGGTATGAACATTTCGGTACACTGGGTTAGTATAATATGGTTAGGTACAAATATTTTGGTACACTAGTTTAGTGTAATATATTTAGGTACTGAAATTTCAGTACACTAGTTTAGTATCATATAGTTAGGTATGAAATTTTCGGTACACTTATGTTTTTACATATTTTCTTATGTGTCACTAATTCACTATAATATATTTAGGTACGGGCGTTTCAGTATACTAATTTAGTAAAATATATTATGATATGGACGTTTAGGTACATTAATTAGAGAAAGTTAAATAAAATTAATGAATTAAAATGTGTATAATAGAAAATTTTAAATTTAATGTAATTACATTAAATAAGTTATCTATTAAATAGAAAAACAAAAATATAATATGAATTTGAATTAAGTACACATTAAAGGATTAAAATTAATATTCAATCTAACACCATATTTTTATTAAATTGTAATCTTGTTGAAGGATTAAAGTTAAAAAACGCCTATAATATTTCATGTGTAAACCCTAACACCAAAACCTCAAGTCAAATGGGCTTTATTCCAAAGCCTTTAAATAAAACAAATGAAGACCAACCATTAACCCACAACAAAAATCCAGGTCCTAAAAGGAAAGCTAATATAATTATATAAATAAGTTAATTAGCTTAATTAGTTTCCGGATACAATAGTGGAGAAAAGTGTTATTCTTACACTATGGCATGAATTTGAACCTCACAGTTTTTTAATCTAACATATCTATCGTTTGACAAAAAAAAAAAAAAGCTTTAATATCCTAAACTTGAGATTGTGACTTAGTCACTGTAGAACAACAATCATCAGTTAGGCTTGATCTTCGTTAACTCGAGTAGAACCAACCCTAACATCTAAGACTCAACTTACACGTAAAGGTTCAGGCTAGAAAAATGCCAATTACAATCGATATGCACTAACATCTTAGTCTCCATACATTTTTTTTAAAATTATTTCACAAAAACAACATGGGGACAAGCTATAAAATGCCAAAAAAACCAAAGAAAATTACACAAAAAGTTGAGCATGTGTGATGAACTTTGGAACTAGAGGCACGCAAATAATCTTACAAATTGTCAGCTCCTGCATGCATAAAATTGGTCTGAGTGTGACGCTCTACCAACTCTTAGATCTTCAATTGACTATTTTTAGTTCTCACATGTGGGTCTCCCTAATCCTTAGCAATTAGTTTTTTTTTCTTTAAACAAATAAATTAAAAAAAATATAACAAAAATAAAAAAATAGAAAAAAGAAAAGAAGTTCCCCCTAGAAAAATAAGGGTAACATGGGGCTACGTAATACAATTTGTTACCTGTTTGTCACCAAACACGTGACAAGTCTTTTTTGTTTATATAATATTAGATCATTGATGGTTTTGCCAATTTTGTAATTAGAACTCGAGTAAATTGTAGCAACGATCCCTTAATTTTAATCAAATTGGAGCAATGGTCTCTTAACTAAAAATCCATTACCATTGGTCCCTCAACTTATCAAAATGTGTAGCTATAGTCATTTTCATCAATTTCGTCAAAATTTTGTTAAAATAAGTTATGTTGGAATAACCATTTATATAATTAGGGTCATTCAACTCATCAAAGTGTGTAATTATGGTCATTTTCATCAACTACGTAAATTTTTTTGTCAAAATGAGTTATGTTGGAAGGATCATTGCTATAATTGGATTAAAGTTAAAGGGACAATTTCTCCAATTGAATTAAAGTTGAGGGACAAATGTTAATGAATTTTTAGTTGAGGGACCATAGCTGCACGTTTTGATGAGTTGAGAGACCATTGCTCCAATTGAGTTAAAGTTAAGAGGCCATAGCTACAATTTACTCTTAGAACTCAAAAATGTAACTTTACCCCACATTTAGGGTGTAGATAGTACCAATTTTGTGATGAACAATCACTCCACTAACTTTTTCCGGTGCAACGGAGGCACTTAATAAGCACAAACAGTCACTTAGTAGTACGGCTTATTGGTATTCATCTTCACTTCCAATGAGAGGTTTTAAGTTCGGTTTTCGCCAAAGGCGAATTTGAACCATATTATTACTAGCTTATTGTGAGGCTTAGCCCACTCATTCCCTTTTATTTTGTTAAACGATAGATTTTGTTAGATTAGATGTTATATTAGTCACCAATGGGGTTTGGACACACGTCGTTGTGCAAGAGCTCAACACTTTTCTATCACTATAGTAAATGGCCACTTGCCCTCTCTGTTTTAGCGCAGATAATACCGTTTGTTCAAAAAAAAAAAAAAACCACAAACCAGGCAAAGGCTAATTAATTATAGGACGAGACAAAAGCTCGATAAAAAGGTCATTAATTATAAGACTTTCACAATTTGGAGATAATTTTCAGTGTGTTCGAAATATGGAAAGATGTATCATGTGTTACTATACAAGTAGTTAGATATTTGTGTTAAAAAGTTAACAACTTGAAAAATAAGACTTCCTTCATTGTACAATGACTATTAGTATACTACCCGTGTTTCGGGCAGAATGAAAAATTCTCCACAATGAAATCTCAAAGAAACACCGCATCCAACCAAATTTAGTTCAGCTAAATTTCCTTTGTGTCATTTTCATAATTTTGTTTCCAATGCATGTGACAGCCCGACATCATGTATGTAGAGTCACATGTAAAGAAAGAATAAATGCACGCAACTTACCAGTAGTGAAAATGACATTGAATTTCAATAAAATTGAGGATAATAGTAAAGAGTTTTGACATTTTAGGATGCTAATATCTAGTTTTTAGTGCTCTATCCTCAAAAGGAGTCCCATTTTCATATAAGTTTCGCTGCTTGAATTTTTAGAGTTAATCTTCTTCGCTTAGTTCTCGAACTACTCATTAGTCCTAAACTGTTGAAGAAAAGCAAAGAAAAATTATGGATCACATTCACTTCAATTTGTTTTATTTTTCTAATTGTTCATGCAAAAAATGTTAATTTAATTTAATTTAATTTAATTTTTTTAAAAAGGTGATTTTAATTTTTTTAACAAACGATATTATCTATTTAAAAAAACGGATGAGTTTAGCCTTACAATGAGTTAGCAGTAATGTGATTCAAATTCACCTTTAATAAAAGTCGAACCTAAAACCTTTGATAAAGAATTATACTACTAGAACGTGACACTAAATGACAAATACGATGGTTTATTGAGTGTCCACATGATTGGTGTGTAACTGTCCCCGCGGACACCACCACACCAGAACAGAGCATAAATCACAGCTTTGTCTATCTGCATCCTTTTTTGCCCTTTTACCTTTGGCAGACTGAAAAGATAGTTTTAAAAGGAAGTTCATAAGAAAATAAGGCTACTTGCTAAGTTGCTAAAGAGAGACACACACAGACAAGATAGACTCAGAATTCAAAATTCACAAGGAGAAGGGGAAGAAACAGAACAGAACCAACCATCCCTACTCTCTCTCTCCTCTTCCCTTGGAACAATTTCTATCTCCATGCGTTATTGAACGCAGTGAAGCAAAAGCAAAAGCACAACAACAACAATGAAGCTTCTTCTTCTTCTTCTTGTTCAAGTTTTGCTTTTGCTGCTTGTACAGCCAACTCCCATTTGTGTTGGCGCCACACCGACTGGCCCTTTTCTTTCCTCCATATCCGCTCCTCCCTCGCACATTTCTCCAATTGCTTCATCAATGGCTACTTTCACTCCAGGTTCTCTCTCTCTCTCTCTCTCTCTAGACTCTTCATTTTTCATTTCTAGCAACTGGGTTTTTAACTGGGTCACGAGTTCTCCATTTTCGAATTTCGAATTTCAAAAAATCCCCACCAAAATTCGTGCATTTACTGCAATAATTGAGTTGAATTTCTCTGATTTTATCAATTTCTTGCTGAAATTACCCCTTTTTTTGTTGATGTGGGTGCAAAATCTGTTTGCTTTAATGTGCTAAATTCTGCCCATTTGATCAAACTTCTCTTATCTGTATATTTCATGTGGTATCAGGAATTGAAGAAGGAAGTGAAAGGCATCAAATTGGTTCACATAGGACAATGCTAATTGCACTCATTGTTACCTGCACTGCACTTGGTGTAGTTCTTTTATCACTGTTGTGCTTGTGGATTTACCACAAAAAATTTCCACACAAATCCCCTAAGAAAAGTTCTCAGAGCAACTCAGGTACTTCCGGTTTTACAAACACATTTTTGGTACCTAAATCTTGCTTCAATTTGTGGGTTTTAGTTTATTTGTGGATTGCTGGCTGAGATTTTGTGTTTTGTTTTGTTCTGTTTCTTTGGTTTGTATGCGAAGATGCCGAGAAGGGGCTTGCATTGGGTCCATTTGTGGGTAAATTCAATTCCACAAGGATGGTTTCTAAGAAAGGATCTGTTCCAGTAATTGAATATAAGGGACTGGAAAAAGGCACCAACGATTTTCATGAAAGTAATATTATTGGTGAGGGTGGATTCGGATGCGTTTATAAAGCTTGGTTGGATAATAATTTGCTTGTTGCAGTCAAGAAACTAGACTGTGCAAGTCAGGATGCTGAGAGAGAATATGAGGTAACCCTTGTTTGACATTTTAGTTCAAGTCAAGAAACTAGATTTTTGTTTATCTGGTGTACTTATTGAGTGTAATTGAATTACCATTTGGAATTGCAGAATGAGGTGGAGTTGTTGCATAAAATTCAGCATCCAAATATAATTACCTTTTTGGGTTGTAGTATTAATGGTGACTCAAGGTTCATCGTTTACGAACTGATGCATAATGGATCTGTGGAAAGTCAATTGCATGGTAAACAGTTATTTCATTCTTCGATTTTTTTTTATATCTTAGAAACAAAGATAATCAAATGGTGCTATATGTAAATCAAATTGTTGTAGGACACTCTCATGGTTCCGTATTAACATGGCCTATGCGAATGAAAATCGCTCTGGATGCAGCAAGGTGAGCTGGGTTTCCCCAGTTGTTGGATCTTCTTGTTCTTGATTCTTACATATACACTAACATATTGGCCGCTGTTGAACAGAGGGCTAGAATATCTACACGAGTATTGCAACCCTCCAGTGATCCATAGAGAGCTGAAAACATCTAATATTCTTTTAGATGCCAACTTCAATGCCAAGGTAGGGTTATATGATTATTGCAGTGTGTCATCTTTCCTTGTAAAGTATTGAGTTTCCATTTAAAAATTGCTTCCATGCATTATTATCCTCTTGCATTTAATTTCACTGAAGCTTTTCTCTCTCTCATGGTGGCTGGTTTCAGCTTTCAGATTTTGGTCTTGCCGTGGCTGACAGGGCCAAAAACAGTAAGAATGTCAAGCTCTCTGGGACCTTGGGTTATGTTGCTCCAGAGTATCTTTTAGATGGTATGCCAACTAAACTTGTAATAATTGCAACATGTATTCTTTGAATCTTACTGATTGAATTTTAGTTTTCTTTTCGCTTAGCTAGGTGTAATCTAATTGTTCTTCGGACCCTTGACAACTGCATTGGCACTAAGTTTGATAGAGATATTAAATAATTATTTTTAAATTATTCTATCTTGTGTCCATTGCTGCACATGTTCTGCCACTGGGGGGCATATTCCATTTCTGGTTAGGAAGAGGAAATTCCGGACTTGTTTTACTTGAGCTCAATCGAAGTTAGGGATGGCGAAAATATTTAGGTGGATTCAACATGAGAGAAGATAAAGGTAGTCGCTGGAGTTCCACTTTTGGATGACTTGTTGATTTTATGAAAAGTTTGGACTCTCGTTGAAGATATGTTAGCTGGGTATAGCAAAGTTTTTGGGTTATAGATGGGGTTGGTGTATGCATGTTAGAACTTAGAATCTCGCATTTTGACAATAACATTCACAACAGTGCACATAATCGGTTATGCAGGCTTCCCGTTACCAGACTTCTCACAATTTAAAACATCTCTAAACTTGTTTACTTCATGTCGGCAATGTCTTAAGAAAACCGGTCGTGTTATTTTTCAGGTAAATTGACGGATAAGAGTGATGTCTATGCTTTTGGAGTTGTGCTTCTGGAGCTTCTACTAGGAAGAAGGCCTGTTGAAAAACTGGCACCAACTCAGTGCCAATCTATAGTCACATGGGTATGCCTTTCTCTGAACTGCTCTCCATTAAATTAATTTACATTATTCCCACTAAAAACTCAAATGTTTCGAAATTAATACAGGCCATGCCTCAGCTCACTGACAGATCAAAGCTTCCAAACATTGTGGATCCTGTGATCAAAGATTCCATGGATTTGAAGCACTTATACCAGGTTCGTGAAATACAAAATCTAGTATGCTCAGTTCTATTAGCTCTATGATAGACTCCTGCTTGACTCTGTATTGATTCCTTTGATAGACTGTTAGTACTATACCGAATGGACCCAATTCTTATAATTGATCATTTGCAATGCGTTACGTACAGGTTGCTGCTGTCGCTGTGTTATGTGTGCAACCGGAACCAAGTTACCGCCCTCTGATAACAGATGTTTTACATTCTCTTGTCCCTCTTGTACCGGTGGAGCTTGGAGGGACACTAAGAGTTACCCAACCTGGACCTCCAGGAAGCGCCCCAGTTTCTCCTGGTCATTGATGCACAAGAAATGCTTCATGATGCTTCTGCAACATTTCGGTTCCCACTGCTCTAATCACTGCTCCAAATGGCACATTGATTTGCATTTGCTCACAAATGTTTTGCTGGGAAGTTAATGCCTTAGGTTATTGCGGTGGATAATTTTTCACATCTGTAAATTGAATGAATTTGGTTTAAGATACTTGTGTATATGAGGCGTATTCGTCCAAGACACTAGCTAATTTCATTTTTGACCCTTTTGTTTTCAGTGTAAAAATCAGCTAATTTTCTGATGAAGTAAAATTGTTAAGGAAAGCATCAATTATTACCATCTTATGATCATTGCCGTGAAAAAGTTTCTGGTACATGAATTAGATTCTAGCCAGGACTAAAGGAAGTTGAGGTTTCATTCACGTGTGGTGAAACTCTAAACCACATGTATTTGGTGATGCGTAGCTTGTGTGGTTATTGAACTTCACATGTACGCAAACATATTCTGACACCAATAAAGCAATTGAGGTCATTTTAAGGAAGGTGGATTGTCTGCCCTCCCATTTACATACTCTTCTCATCCTCTCCTGTTTGTGTGGTTACGGTTAAGTCACGTCAACATTTTATATTCTTATTACTTTTTGTTTTTATTATTTTTATAAAAAATTTATATAAAATGTTGACGTGGCTTAATCGTGACCACATATCACAGAAGAGCATGGAAGAATATAGAAATGGGATGGCAGACAATCCACCTCCCATTTTAAGACCAATCGGAAATACGAGTAACTAATTCCGTATAACTAGATTTTGTAAAAGACGGCATCCTACATTCCCATGCGCATTTGCGTAAGCCAAGATCCCCCTTTTAACTTGGACTACCGTTTTACTCTCTCTCTCTCTCCCCCTCCCTCCCTCCTAAATGTCTGAAAGCCTCCTCGCCGTCGCCCCCTTGCTTCGGCTTGTGATCGGCAGCAGCCGAGTGCCCACCCCTCCTTGCCCTCCTCCTTCTTCCCCTTTCTTCCTCCCTATCCCTCCATTTTCCTTGTTTCTTGGTTCTCACCTTTTCCTCTAACTCCCCCACCTCCCCAGTTTTTCCCTTCCCCAAACCACCATGGTTGTTGATTTGGATTTTCTTTTTATGCACTTAGATTTCGGCTGTTTTTGTTCTAAGCATTTTGTGTCTCAGGTTGGCTTGAGCTTGATCTCAGTTTCTTCTGAGTTTATCTCATAGCTGCTTTCTATGCTTTATTCTTCCGGGTGGTGGCGACGGATCTGCGACAGTGTAGTTGTTTTGCTGGAGGTGGTTGTTTTACATTTTCATGTCTAGGTTTTTCGGTTTGTTTGTTGCTGTGGGCTGCTCACCTCTCATTTTATTGTAATTTTCTTTTATAGAGTTAGGCTTTTGCTTGGCCATTTTGAACTCTCTTTTTTAAATTGTCCTTACCTTTATAGCTTTCTCTTCCATAAAATTTACTTTGATTGACAAAAAAAAAAAAAAAAAAGAAAAAAAAAAAAAGAAACTTGGACGACCTTTTTGGTAATCCAAGAAATTTTTAACTTGGCAGGGGCAACTATTAAGTCTACACTTAAAAAACACGTTTATAATGTTTCTTGATGAATTTAATTTGAAACAAAACCCATCGGCGTTGCTTTTCCTAATTTCTCCTTTTTCTGTGATTGGAGGAAACGAAGCTTTCTTCATTTGCAATCGATGTATGTATTCCAACCAGACAACACTGCACCCGAGTCCAATGAAATTCATATAAGCCTTTTCACAAGGTTAAACTGATACATCCGAGGTTTCATGTTCGATTTTTTTCTTCCTCTAAACAGTGGCGTCCCATATGTGTCATGCTTAACAACTTGAATCAACTTTTGACAAACTGAATGGTGATGGGGCAAAATAGGACACTAAAATGGGTCAAGGGACCATATCATTACTGCTAAGAAACAATATGGGATTCGATTGCCTTACAGGGGCATTGTATCAGTTAAACCTTTAAAAATTTGTACCACACATTTTTCTTTATTTTTGTTCTTATTCTACTTTGATCTAATCATTACAAAATGTGTACAAAGTCAAAGCATCCGAACAAGAACAGTAAGTAGTGAATTAAGCCCCCATAGTTCATGATCTCATAATTGTTTCCCACTATACATCCCTTAACATTTTCCGAGGACTAATAATATAGCAATCTTCTAGAGATTTGTAGAGGATTTGTATGCGCATAAATCAGTGAAAACAAAGATTTGCAGAGGTTTTATATGACCTTAAAGCAATGAAACCAAAGATTTCCCGTCTTCTTCTTCTATTCGTTTTGGGGTTGACATGGACTTGAGCTATTCAAAAGAAAATCTTTGCAGGGAAACATATAATCCTTGTAAATTATTGATTGGATGTTCAGCAAAGCCTTGTCCTTGTACACCAGAGGCTAGTCACCTACATGCTAGATTTTTTTTGTACACCTTATTGGAACATACTCAATGTTGTATTTTGTTGATTTATACAATTCTCAAACGATCCAATGATGAGCTAGAATTATGATAATGATTGTGTTCTTCTTAAGGAATATATAGTGAGGACGTTTCCTGGCCAACGAGCACACAACTTCCTGAGAGGTTGGCGTCGGTTGATGTTGTCTGTTGGGCTTCTGCTTATTGGCGGGCTGTAAGAGAAGGACAGAGTTAATTCTGAAAGGTGCATTTGTGGGGCCTTAGGTGTAGGCCTTGAGGCTCACAATCAAAATTAACTTTAAGTACCCAAGCGTACCACTGCCATCTTTAGCATGACAGATGTAAAACCGATGTTAAGTTTTATTGTATACATATGTCCAAGAGACCAAGTTTGTTATGAAAGGTGTCTTTGTGGGGCCTTAAGTGTAGGCCTTGAGGCTTCCCGTCAAAACTAACCAAATACTTGAACATATATTGGTTGTTTCATTGTTGCAGAAGTATCACAACTGTTATACTTTAATCGCCCGAGCCCGCAGAGCAAAACGAATTCAGATAGGTGCCTTTGTCGGGCCTTAGGTATAGGCCTTGAGACTTCCTATCAGAGTTAATTCTATACTCAAGCGTTCTGTAGCAATCATGATATAACAGAAGTAAAACTAGAGAATAAGCCAATTACTTGCGCCCTAAGTAACTTCAGACTTCTTGTTATCAAGGATTGTCGTGGATGGGTTAAGTCCACATATGGTTCTTTTTATGCCTTGAGACCAAGGACTTTTAATTGATCAATCTTGTCTGCCCAAGCGGTTAGAACTTAGAAGTCTTTTAATCATACACTGGCTAGAAATAACTTGGATGCAGATGGAAATATACATCATATTACTAGATATATGAATGGAAAACAAAAAACAAAGGAGGTCGGGCAAGGTTTCACCTTGTCGGGCAAGGCTGATCGTCTTGCAACTTACTCTCTTTGTGATTTACAAAGGGTTTGAATGCTAGAAGGGGAGATTGGAAGATGAGTTTATATGAGGGAATCGATACTACAACAAGATTTAAACAGGGTAGCAGAGCTTTTACAAAGGCTTTTTGATGAAGGTTGATCCCGAAAGGGATGAAGGCTTGGGGGCTGACTACAGCTTCGTGAAGGCAAATCTGGTTTGAGCAGAGTTTGTGCTTGTATTTGTTTGTTTGATTGAGTGTTCTTGTCTCTGATTTTTCTTCCTCCTTTTATAGACGATTTGGCTTGGTTGCCTGCAATATTGATTTTGCCCGAATGCATCTGAAGGGCAGTGACTCATCAACTTTTTACTTGTACTGCCATTGTAAAGTACTTTTGGGCTGATTAGCTGGCTGGTCTACACCACTTGACCTCTAAGTAGGTGAGCATGTGGTTTGAATGATCTGCACTTGGTCGGGAAACAAGCTTATTCTTTCTCTTGGGCTTCTGCTGGGCCTTGGACTTTTCCTTCTTCTGAACCTTCTTTTGGGCTTTCTTTTTAACCCAAAGTTCAAGTTTTATCCCAAACAGTGCCCCCTTCAATTAATATCCAGGCTGGAATTCCAGGCGCCAATATTGATTGAATATCCGCATGCCTGTATACCTGCTCTCGGAACTTGTGTTTTCTAGACGGGATGAATGCAATCTTGTATCTCTTGTTCTTCTCATGACCTTTGAGCTATTCTCTGAGGTTCCTATAAATTTCGGCTCAAAACTTCTCCTGCCCAGCCAACAGATCATCTTTAACCTTCACTTTTATCACCCTCGGACGTTTCTGCCTTCTTAGTTTTCTTCTAAAATTGGAAAATGGGTTCCTCCGGATTCAAGTGGGGTATCCTAAAACTCCATTTTCGTGAGAAAAAGGATTTTCATCAAATATCTACTATCTCCAATGAAGGATTATTTTGTGAAAACATGTTCATTTGAATAACATCTATAGCATGCATTTAACAATTAAAAGGCGGAATCATGCTTGCATGCATTCAAAAACAAAACATTACCCATGAAATTCAAAGCCTAGTAGATTGGTGAACCATGAATCAACTCAAAACAAAGTGAGTTGAAATTTATACCTTTGTAGATTCCTCTTTGCATAAGCAAAGGCTAATCACCCAAAGAGAGGGCCTTCATTCCTTGCATTTTAAATCTATGGATTTGGATGGAAGAATAGGTTTCTCCAAGTTCCCAAAATTGAGAACCTCTAAGTCTCTTCACCAAGGAGAGATTGGAGAAGAAATGAGTGACCTTGGAGTAGTAGTATGGCTAGATACACCCTCCAAGGGGGTCTTCCTCCTAGAGAGAAAAAGGAGAGACATGTTCTCACCAATTTTCTCCAAAAGAACCCTTAATGAATTTTAGGCTATAAAGTTCTTTATATAGTCACTTCTATAAATGACCTAAAGAACCAAAAAACCCTAATTCAACACATATGGCCGGCCACATTAGGGATTTGGGCTTTTGGGCCTTTGTGAATCTTTATTCATTAAATTGTCATACAACTTAAGTCAATGGGCTTGACGTTCGAAGCCCATTGGGCCTTAAGGTCCAAAACTATCCCGAGGTCTTTAATGAACTTATTCGTTTGATTAATTAACATATTAATTAATCCTTGCCATAAATAATTAAACCTTTTAATTATTCTTACTCATCTCCATTGTTTCTTCAATCTCCACCTTACACGGTGTACGATCCATTAGGTTCCTTTTAGCGAGGCAGTGGGCGATTAAAACTCTTTCAAATCGATTGTGAATTGAAACTTACTTTCAATTCTCCCTTTAGTGATTATACACGTTTAGGGCTTCCACAAACCATGAGTGACACCTAGCAGCATATCATGGTTACCCAAGGTAATAAAAAAAAGTGGAGAACCTATTCAGTTTAGGATTACAAATGCAATACGGTCTTTCTCTAATACAATACTCTTGACCACATTGTTTGGTTTGATAGTTTATTCATGTCTACTATCCAATGTGATTCGTGTGCTTATATGATTACCTTGAATGTGATTTGGAACGCCTTCCTAAATCTCATTCATACTTTGGCCAAAGATTCTTAATCATATCATAGAGTATTCTCCCTCAAACGGTTTGAAGGTTAGAGATCCCTTATTGCGCATTCACTTGCCTCCATGGCTAAGTAGCTTAACCCCAACGATGCCGTGGACACCCGCGGATGGGGTGACTTTGACATAATTAAAGATCAAGGACTTAACCACAAGACAGCTGTGATGCCTCAGGTCAAATGACTACTTTGCATTATCCTAACCATGAGTTCTCATGTGACATGAATATGAGAACTCTTCGTTGATCGTGTTCAGTGAACTCATTCTCTATTGAGCACCTACGTACTTGTCTTGATGTCACACACACCAATGACTCGAGACTAGTCACTCTCCCTGAGAGAAAACACAGCACGTACTGATCTTAACGGACTGTCAATGCCCAATTGGCAATCCTATGATCAGGAACGTTTAGGATGTGTCTACGAAAGAATGGTCTCATGAATCTAACTTCTTTAGATCGTATTCTCCCAATCACATATTCCTTGGACTTATCGTTTAAGCATATAACATTTATATGAGACGGCTTAAAACAATAATCTATGCCCTTGATATTAAACTAGATTAGTTTAACATGTGAAATGTCCGTAATGTATCATCATATGATTGGTTTTAGGGCACATTTCCAGCATCCAATACCTTTGGTCTGACACCCCGCTATCCCCAACACCTTTGGTCAGGCGGTTTCCTCCTGAGGGCTTGCCCTTCTGCTCGTTGCTTTGATAAGTTGGGCTTCACCATCATATCTGGTGACGATCCTTATTAAGGGTCCTCTACCAAGCTCATCTTAGCCGCACAACCCGATCACCTGATCCTGACCAGGTTTTGTCCATGAAGATACTAGAAAACTAGTCGAGACACCAACACAATGTAGAAGGAATGAAACATGGCACATTGGGACTTAATCCGATGTAATTTTTACCAATTTGTCGAAATGAATGAAGCATCATTTTAACAACTTTTATCTTTCTGTCTTCTTGAATGGTTGATGAATACACTGCATTCCAACACCCCAACACCTGCTTTATCTTTCATTTTCTTCAATATAACAATCCCTAACATCCCATAATGTAGGACAATACTTTTTTTAAGAATTTGACATTAATGGGATGTTTCTGCCAATTTCCTTTGAGGTCAGCCAAGTAATACCCTCCCTTATCTAATACTTGACTAACAATAAAATGACCTTCCCATGTCGGGCTCCATTTCCCAAAGCCCCTAAGCTGAGCTCCCAGAAGGAGGACTGCCTTCCATACTAAATCTCCTTCCTTGAAAGACTTCAGTTTTACCTTCTTGTTATAAGCTCGGGCAACAGCTCTCTTCCGTTCCTAAATCTGGGTCAAGGCCTCAATTCAGGCTACATCTAAATCTTCAATCCCTTGACACATAGCTTCTATGTACTCTTCACTATGTAACCTGAATTGATTTTGAATCCTGACAGAACTTACATTGATTTCCATAGGAAGAACCGCATATTGCCCGAATGTCAAAGCATAAGGAGTTGTCCCCGTTCCTGCCCTCTTAGAGGTTCGATATGCCCACAAAGTATTCCCTAGCTTTTCATGCCACTTTTCTGGGCTATCTGCCACTGTCATTTTGATAATGTTTATCAAAATCTTGTTGCTGGCCTCTGCTTGACCATTTGACTGAGGGTAGTAAGGACTGGACTGGATTATCTTTATTTTGTATTTGTTTGTAAACTCTTCAACTTCTTTTGATATAAAAGATGGCCCACGATCCGTGACTATGGTTTCGGGCACCCCAAACCTATGCAGAATCTTGGTCTCAATAAATTTCTTGACTGTAGCTGAAGTTATGGTCTTTACAGCTGAGGCTTCTACCCATTTGGTGAAGTAATTCGTCACCACAATTATGAAAGTATGCCCCTTGCTAGAAGATGGATAAATTTGCTCGATGAAGTCCACTGCTCATCCTCTAAAGGGCCAAGGTTTAACCACCGAATTTAAAGGTACTGAAGGCACATGTTGGAGGGGTCCATGCCTTTGACATTCCTCACAGCCTTGGGCATAAGACTTGCAGTCTTTTTCTACGTCGGGCCAGAAATACCCATACCTCCTAATCAACCACTTCATCTTCGTTCCAGCTTGATGTGCCCTACATGTCCCTTCATATACCTCGGCCATTACTCTCATAGATTTTTCTTGGCCTAGACATTTTAGTAGTAGCCCATCTGGAGTTTTCCTTAGCAGGTTCTCCTCCCATAAGACATACTTAGTTACTTGCTGTCTATTCTTCTTGCTTGTGGGTGAAGAAGGATCTTTCAAATGATGAATGATAGGCGATCTTCAGTCTTCCGTCTCGATTTCTAGGACCATTACATCTAGACCTGAATCCCCTTTCTAGGATAGAATGAAGATTTCTTCTTTAAATCTCGACATCTACTCCATACTTCATTTCCTGGATTGGTACTCTGGACGCTATTTGCGCCATCTCGTTGGTCGCTAGATTAGACTCCCTGGGAACATGATTAACTGATACTTCAGAATCCCAATAGCTCAACAATTGCATGGCAGCCAAGTAATATCCAGCCATGGTGATATGTCTGCACTTGTATTATCTGTTTAGCTGGTTTACTATTAACTTTGAATCACCAAACACCTCTATCTCCATTGCCCCCAGCTCTGTCAAGATTTTCAAGCCAATTATTAAGGCTTCATACTCCGCCTGATTGTTGGTATTCCTTTGGTAATCTAAAAGGAACGAGTAATAGTGGTGAACCCTTTGGGGATTTATGATGACAATCCCTGCTCCAGAAGCCTTCTGAGTGTAAAAACCATCAAAATAAAGCTTCCAAGGAGTAATCCAGAGACCAATTACCTTTTTATTTCTTGTTGGACCCACTCTTCTTTGCCCGAGATGCCCTTGCCTGGTGGGATCCAAACATTAGTTACTTCTAGGATCCCCGGTATATTCTCATCTTGAGACTCTTGGTGCTCTGCTAAGAAGTCAGCAATTGCTTGGCCCTTGACCGCCCTTTGGGGTACATATTGAAAGCTGAACTTTGATAATGCTAGAATCCACTTCCCAATCCTTCCTATTAGCATTGGTTTTGACAACATATACTTTATGACATCTGTTTTGGCGATAATGTGCACGTGACAAGGTAACATGTAATGCCTCAACTTACTAGCAGTGAAATACAGAGCTAGGCACAACTTTTCTATTGGGGAGTATCTTGTTTCTACCTCAGTTAGAATTCTACTGAGGTGGTATACTGCCTGCTCCTTTTTGCCTTCATTGTTTTGGGCTAGTAAACTCCCAATTGATTTCTCTGAAGCAGAGATATATAATTTTAAGGGTTCTCCCCTTTGAGGTGGTACCAACACTGGTGGAGAAGTCAAATAGGCTTTGATGCTGTCAAAAGCTTTTTGGTGTGATGGTCCCCATTCGAAACTTTCTTTATCCTTCAGTCTCAATAGAGGAGTCAACAGCTGAATCTTGCCCGCTAAATTGGCAATGAATCTCCTTAAGAAATTAATTTTGTCTAGCAGTCTCTGAAGTTGCATCTTGTTGGTGGGCGGAAGTGACTCCATTATTGCCGAGACTTGTTCTTGTCCACTCTACACCTCTTTGATGAACCAGGAATCCCAAGAAGTTGGCCGCTCTTACTCCAAATGCGCACTTCTTTGGATTCATCTTGAGTTTATGGATCCTCATCCTTGTCAATGCTTGCCTGAGGTCTATCAGATGCTGCTCTTCTGTTTTGGATTTCACCACGATGTCATCGATGTACACCTCCATGTTATGGCCAATCAAATCATGAAAAATAGCATTCATCGCCCTTTGGTAGGTTGCACCAGCATTCTTGAGCCCGAACAGCATGACTAGATATTCATATGCCCCCACATGACTGGGACACCTAAAAGCTGTGTTATGTATATCTTCCTGGGCCATCTTTATTTGATTATACCCGGTATTTCCATCCATAAAAGATAAGACTTTATGTTTTGCTACTGCATCTATGGACAGATCAACCATGGACATGGGATATTCATCTTTTGGTGTGGCGCCATTAATATTTCTGTAATCAACGTAACATCGTACTGCTTTTGTTATGGCTTTTAAAACGGGTACAATGTTGGCCAACCACTATACATATTTGGCAGGTCTAATAAATCCAGCTTTCACTAGTCTTTCAATTACTTTTTTGACCTTTTCTTCTATTTCATTTGACATCCTTCGTGGTGCTTGCTTAACAGGTTTATATCCCTTCTTTATGGGCATTCTGTGTTCCACCAAGGTTGAATCTAAACCTGGCATCTCAGTATAATGCCAAGCAAAACAATCTTTAAATTCTTGTAGAAGATAAACAATCTTTGCCCGAGCATTAATTTCTAATAAGCCACTGATTTGTATAGCTCTTGGATCTTCTTCTTTCCCTAGATCAATAACTTCCAAAGGATCCTGAACTTCTGGTGGTGGCTTGTCAGGTTCTGTACACAAAAATTCGACTAACTCCGGGCTCTCGGGCAAGTCGTATGGTCCATCCAAGTCATATATGCACTCGGCCATTCGTATAGCCACCTCTAATTCCTCTATGCAAAGTTCTTCCCTGCTTTTATCCTGGCCGGTCAAAGTTCCTAGCTGCCATTCCTGCTCCTCTTTTCCTAAGAGCTCATTTTCTTGTTTTCTTTCTCTCCCATACACCAACAGTCTTTTGATCAGGGACTTGACTGCCGTTACCTGATCCTTTCTCTTTTCTTCTGTCATTGATGGTATTGAGGTGTTGGGACGATACAGGGTCTATCCCATTCTTCTCTAGTGAGGTACATTCCTTGTTCTAAGCGTTCTGTAGCAATCATGATATAACAAAAGTAACACTAGAGAATAAGCCAATTACTTGCGCCCCAAGTAACTTCGGACTTCTTATTATCAAGGATTGTCATGGATGGGTTAAGTCCACATATGGTTCTTTTTATGCCTTGAGACCAAAGACTTTTAATTGATCAATCTTGTCTGCCCGAACGGTTAGAACTTAGAATTCTTTTAATCATACACTGGCTAGAAATAACTTGGATGCAGATGGAAATATACATCATATTACTAGATATATGAATGAAAAACAAAAAACAAAGGAGGTTGGGCAAGGCTGATCGTCTTGCAACTTCCTCTCTTTGTGATTTACAAAGGGTTTGAATGCTAAAAGGGGAGATTGGAAGATGAGTTTATATGAGGGAATCAATACTACAACAAGATTTAAACAGGGTAGCAGAGCTTTTACAAAGGCTTTCTAATGAAGGTTGATCCCGAAAGGGATGAAGGCTTGGGGGCTGACTACAGCTTCGTGAAGGACAATCTGGTTTGAGCAGAGTTTGTGCTTGTATCGGTTTGTTTGATTGAGTGTTCTTGTCTCTGATTTTTCTTCCTCCTTTTATAAACGATTTGGCTTGGCTGCCTGCATTATTGATTTTGCCCGAATGCATCCGAAGGGCAATGACTCATCAACTTTTTACTTTTACTGCCATTGTAAAGTACTTTTGGGCTGATTAGCTGGCTGGTCTACACCACTTGACCTCTAAGTAGGTGAGCAGGTGGTTTGAATGATCTGCACTTGGTCGGGAAACAAGCTCATTCTTTCTCTTGGGCTTCTGCTGGGCCTTGGACATTTCCTTCTTCTAAACCTTCTTTTGGGCTTTCTTTTGGGCTTTCTTTTTAACCCAAAGTTCAAGTTTTATCCCAAACAGATTGGGCCTGAAATTTAAAATTTGGGCTAAGAAGAAATAAATCAAGAAAGGAATGATGTAAGCCTCGACCCAATATTAAATATTTGGTCCTGGTGACATTCTCAGCCTAGGACTGGAATGCCAATTATTCGACCGAGTCCTAATAGAACTGGAAGCTCAAAGATCTCCAGTGAGGTTTGAGGTGAAACTTGATAATCCAGCCGTTGATCGAACTTGGATTTAGTTCCATTGAATTCTAGGTAGAATTCGATGAGGGTTAGTTACATGTCTATAGCCGATCATGAACAAGAGTTACGAAATCTGACAGAGTAGTGTCCATGATTTAGGGACAATGAACAAGAGAAGAAGAAACAATTTATTGTGAGACTTAACCTTGACTTGTGCGCCTATGCTGTGGTGAATGATGAGGCAACTTATTAGTCTACTTTCCGTATTGCTCAGAGAATGGAACATGTGAATAACAGAAAGAAAGAAAGAAAAACAAGTTTTGAAGGATAAGCAAGCTAGTAGTAGTGGTGGCCAATTTAGTGGACTTGGTAATAAATTCAAGGAAGCATTGTCCATTGGTGAATGTAGGTCCCGATTCAAATTATGTTTTAATTGTAGTTAGTAAGGACATTAACGGAGGAATTGTCTTAATCTTAAGAAGAATTTTGGGATGTCTTTTGGTATGACTCAACAGGCAGATATTGGTATTAAAGATTTTCCATATTACTCTACTTACAAGCCATATCAGCTGATTTATTTGTAGGGTCATTAGTTTTATCAGCCCAATCAGCCTATGTACCCACAGGCCCAGCCGACTTATCCTCAGGCGTAACAGACTTTTCAACAGGGACAAACTAGCAATGCATCTTCAGGTAGTTGTGGCCAGGATAATAGACATGGTAGAGGAAGTCAGAGTTAACGTACTCATAGTGGTGAAGCCAACAGTTATGGAGGAACAGCTCACGGTCGTGTGTTTACCATGAATCAGCAGCAAGATAATGACAATCTGAATGTCATAATTAGTACGTTAAATGCTTTTGGTTATTTAGCCAGAGTATATATTAATCCTGAAGCTACACATCATTATATTTCTCCACAATTTGTACAAATGGCGGATACCTATCCTATACCACTTGATTAAGAGTTAGAGTTATCTATTTCTACTGGTGAAGTATGTAGAATCTGTTGGGAATTTAAAAATTGCCTAATCTTTGTGGGTGCTAAACTTATGGAAACAGACCTTTTTCCCCTCAATCCTGTTTTTTGGACCATGGTTTTTCAGGGCCGGAGTAAAGCTGATCCGAATGCAGTTACCTTAGAAGTTTGGTCATGGATTTGCCAGCTTTGGGCATAGCTGTATTAGATGGAGTAGTGATGCCACCATTACTTTACTCTAGGGCACTAGGCGAAGTCCTAGCGACTTCGTTGGATGACCATGCTTATTCTAGAAGACATGCAATCTGATCTGGATATGAACACAATCAGATCATATAAGTCATAGAGTTTCTACAATCTAGGAATTGGCGTGCACCGTAAGTAATCATAACTCCTAAGAGGATGCAATATCTACTCCTAGATATCCTCTAGAAGTCTCCTGGCTTAGACGAGGATTCTATTATAAAAAGGTCTATCTCCCCAAGGTATAAATACACCCATCTAGGGTTCATTTATGATAACGCAATCTTAACACTTGAATTTTCTTGCCCACTGCTTGACTCTAAAATCATTCACCATCGGAGAGCTTATGGTTGGTATCCCCTTTCCGGCTTGGCAGTTGCTTACAATTGTTTCATTGTTTTGCAGGTTGTTCGAGTTTGTCCTTAACCACCACTCACGGCGGTGCGCGAATTTGGTTCCAACAGTTCGTGCTTCCATTAAGAGTGAACTCATATTCCTCCCAACGACTTTGTCGCCTCCCAAGGCGATACCCACAAGGAGCACAATGGCATTGTCACCATAGATGAGATGTGGAAAGACGTCATGGAAATTTGTTTATCTCTAGAAGGTGTCTGGCGAAGCCCACTAGTTAGAGAACCTGCCAGACTCGCAAATATAAAGGCACGCACCAAAGACCTCAAAGAAACTGCTTTCCGTTTCGAGGAATTGCTTACCCAAATGATGGAAGTCATCGATCTGACATCCGAGGAGTCATCTCAATGCCCTATCCTTGAAAAACACTGTAGAAAATCTAGAAAGCTATTGAGTCTCCATCATGTCCGGTGATTGAGGATGAGCGTCTCTTGAGGTAAACTGTATATACATCGAGTAAGAATATCTAGAAAACACCCAGCAAGAAAGAAAACGACTTGCAAAAAACCAAGAATGGTGCCACTGTCAACAAGCCAAGAACGATCGATTCTAACATTATGATGTTTTACCGCAAAATATGGGGATTCTCGACAACATCAACTAGGGGAAGAAAACCCTTCACACCTTCAATGGGGCATTGGTGTGATCTTTGGGAATAGTGAAGGTGGCTGTCCAAGCAGAACCTTATAACTATCCAATGACTTTCCATGTAATGGATTGCTCGACTTCCCACAATGCTATCCTCGGCCGGAATTTGTTATATAACATGAAGGATATTTCGTCCCATTATTACCAATTACTTAGCTCTTGGCAGAGTAAAAGAATTAAAAAGAGATCAATCAGCAGCATGTTACTACGTTGTCGAAACATGAACATTATTAGAAAAGGTGAACGAAGCTCTAGCACGCACATGGACAAATCAGCATAGTAATCACAATCAAGGGGTCAACAAACGAGTTACAAAGAATTTGACATGGATCTTGACCCCCAAGATGATGATACACTAGAGTTAAAGGTAGACGACGACACTATATACATCAGCCTTGATCTTGACAGACTAGAAAGAAAAGCCAAGATCAGCTCGAAGCTAACTGACCAAGAGAATGAACTGTCAACCAACTTCCTACAAGCTAACAAAGACGTTTTTGTGTGGTCAGCAAAGGACATGCCTGGAATGGATCCATTTGTGGTCTGCCACTTTCTTTACCTGGACCCAACTACTAGACCAATTATCCAACTTAAGCAGAATCACGGAATAGAGCGCAATAAGATTATAAAGATAATGATAGACAAACTAAATGATGCCTAATTTATCGTAGAAGTTCACAACCCAAATTGGCTAGCGAAGGTTGTGCTAGTGCAAGAAAAAAAGAATGGAAAGTAGAGTGTATGTGTGGATTTGATGGACTTGAACAAAGCTTGCGCAAAGGATCCATACCTATTCCCATAGATTTACCTATTGGTAGACTTAACCGTGGGACACAAACTCTTAAGCTTTATGAATGCTTACTCTGGATACAACCAGATAAAGATGTACGAGCCAAACATGGAAGCAATATCCTTCATCATTGATCGAGGTATATGTTGTTACAAAGTCATGCCATTGAGAATTAAGAACACATGGGCAACACACCAGCAACTCGTCAACCGAATCTTTAAGGAGAAGATCATAGACACAATGAAAGTTTACGTGGATGACATTGTTGTCAAGAGCAAAGAGAAGAAGGACCATATAACACATCTCCAAGACCCGTTTGACCTATTCCAAAAGTATAACATGAAGCTGAATCCAGAAAAGCATACCTTCAAAGTAACATCATGCAAATTCTTGGGTTAGGTTACTAAGCAAGGAATTAAGGCTATAGATCAAGGCCATCATAGAGATGAGATCGCCTAGAACCATGAAGGAAATATAAAGCCTAACAGGGTGAGTAATAGCCCTTAGTAGATTTTTTTAACGATCCACCGATAAGTGCAAACTATTCTTTACAGAAATAAAGAAGAGCAATGGTCTACTCTTGACAGGTGAATGCAAATGAGCCTTCAGAAAGCTTAAAGAATACATTTTCAAACTACTGCTGCTATGCAAACTGGTTATCAGATAAGACTTGTACTTGGCTATATCGGACTGTATGGTAAGCGTAACTTTGATTTGAGAAGACTTGGGGGAGCAGAAATCGGTATACTACATTTCAAAAGCTCTTCTTGAACCATAGATGAGATATCAGAAAATGGAAAACTCATTATGGCACTGGTAACAACAGCTAGAAAACTCTACATGATGAATTATTTGCTGATATCTATCTTGCACAGCCTTGACGCTTCGTCCAGAGTCACTAAATAGGCTATTGAACTAGGGTAACATGAGATAATATACTGACCCAAGACATCAATCAAGAGTCAAGTGCTAGCGAACTTTGTAGCTGAATTCACACCAGCACCTTGAAATACAGCGGACAAAGCAAGTCCTCAAAGCCTTCTAGAAAATCCCCGCCCTTTGGAAGCTTTAAATAGATGGATCATCTAACATACATGAGGTTGGTGTAGGAATGACACCTGTAAACACCAGAGGGATCTATACTTGAATAGGCTTTGAAACTTGGGTTTAAGGTAAGCAAAAACGAAGCAGAGTATGCGTAATACCCTGAAAATTTAAAATATATGAATATGTGGAGAAAATAAAAAATAGATTGATTTATGGTTATGAAAATTTAATCATGAAATTTTAAAATTTTGTTACTGGAAATTATTATAATTTACGTTGTAAAATTTATTGATAAGTGAAAAAGATGAAAATGGCCCTATTGTATTAAACGGGATTCTTCATGGAGATAATTGATCCTTTCATGATTTTTCAAATTTCTTTACATATTTGGGTAGTACTCGTCGATATGAACTAGTGGGTGCAAACAACAGGTAATTTGGAGATATAATGAATAAATTAAAGACGTTTTATTTGAAAAAAAAAAGAAAAAAGAAGAAGAAGAAGCTGCCAGATGGCAGTAGGAGAGAGAGGAAAAGAAAGAGTTGCGGGTGAGAAAAGGAGAGGGGATGGCCAATCAGGAAGGGAGGAAATGAAGGGAAATGAGAGAGAAGAGGAATAGGGAACCAGATTTCCTTTTGACCCGCTGACCCGACCTGGCCTTATCTCCCTCATCTGACTTCTGTTTTGGGTGATCTTGGTGTCCATGGAAAGCTCTCAGCGAGCCCAACATCCATGTGGTGTTCGATTTCTAAATTTCTAACCCAATTTTACAAACGTAAGCCATAAAGTTCCAGTTTGTCCGGCAGGTTTCACCTTTGTTTGGTGATTCCGAAAATGATTACCGTCGATCCCCATCACCAATAGACTCCCCTCAATCCCAGGAGAAAGGCCCAAGTTGGTTGTAGCGTCGGAGTTCGTTTTGGCATTTAATCAAGAACACCCATTTCTAGGGTTTTAGATGGTGTAAGGACAATTTCAGGTGCTTCCTGGCTAAATTCAACTTTGATTTAGGTATGAAAGTTATTCCCCTCATTGAGCTCTAACTGCCTGTAAAATTTAGTAATTTTTAGAGCTAGTCCGAAAAACTAGATTTCTGGCAGGTCGAGGCAATTTCCGACATCTTTTTGGCTGAATAGGACTTTGGCCCATGTATGAAAGTTGTTCCTCTTGTTATTTTCTACAATTCTGTAAAATTTGGTAATTTTTGGAGTTCATCCAAAAATTGGGTTTCCGTTCACCGGAAACCGCCACCTGCGACGGGGCATGGCCAGTAGGCTGATGCAGCCTTTTTATGAAGATTTTGATATTCTGAATTTGACGTGTTTCAGTTGCTAAATATGGTATTGAATTTTTCCTCCACTTGAATATTTTAGGAAATGGATTAAAAATGAAAGGTGAACTACGAATGATTTGATCCCTATTGAGGGTACGTAGGCAATCTAACGAGAAGTTAGATGCAGTCATAAAATAATTGAGATTAATATTTTATTGAAAATTTTTCTAAGAAAAGGAATTGGATGATTAATTTAAAAATAAATCTTATGGTTTAATCTCTTTGGGCTTACCATAGTAATTATCTTCCGAATTAAGAAATTGGGTTGTTACAATATGTGTTGGAAAGCCCTAAACCTAATCATATGATGATACATTACGGACATTTCAATGTTAAACTAAACTTGTTTAATATAAGGGCAAAGATTATTGTTTAAAGTCGTCTCATATAAATGTTAAACACTCAAACAATAAGTCCAAGGATTATGTAATTAGGAGAATGTGATCTAAAGAAGTTAGATTCAAGAGACCATTCTCTTTTGTACACATAGACTAAACGTTCTTGACCATAAGATTTCCAAATGAGCATTGACGATCTGTTAAGATCAGTACATGTTATGTCTTCTCTCCAGGAGAGTGACTAGTCTCGAGTCATTTGTGTGATTGACACAAAGACAAGTGTATAGGTGCTCAATAGAGAATGAGTCTACTGAACGTGATCAATCAATTTATATTAGTTTATGTATTGTTTACCGATATATTTGCAAATGCTATCCAAAACTTGACAAAGAAAACTCAAAGGTTTTAGTTTCCATACTTGGTACCACAATCCCATAGATGGTCTTGAATAGATTGTTTATGTACCTAAGTAGTCTCATACTCACAATCTTCCTATTCATAATGTATCATTGGAAAAATATGTTAGATATGTCTATCATAAAGAGGACAACACAGCTACACGTGCTTATTCCTTTGTTGCATGAACAAAGGAACTTAAGAAGATTAGCACAAAGATATGAACATTTTAAGTGCCATAATTCTTCACTTACAAATCATTATATGAAGAAATAAGAGTTGTTTTGAACAACCTTTAGTTAACACAACACTCTAGTTTCTTTGTTAAATGAATAAGAAACTTGAGAAGTAAGCACAAGGGCATGGACACTTTATGTGCCATGATTTTTCACTTACAAATTGTTGTATGAAGAAATGAGGGTTGTCTTGGACAACTCTTGAAAGTTTGTAATCTCGTTTAAAACAAGATGGTCATTTGACAAAAATAGTCCATCAATATGGAGAATGATGATTTTGAGTCATATGGACTAATGATGATTTTGAGTCATTGAGTGTTGAAGTGTTAAACCACTTCACAAGATGGAAACTAGGATAGGACTTCACCTTTGTGTTCTTATCCAAATGGTTCACTAAGTTTATTGTAAACTACATAGTGAACAATCACCACATGCTCTCCAAATCGTTTGATATGTATAACATAATTGAAATAAGTTTCAAGAGAGACAGTGGGAGTTTAGGGACCATGACTATTGTAGTCATAGGAGAAGTCAAATGAAGAAGGAAAAATAACTCAAAGGGAATAAACTCTCTTTATGAAAGGATAGACATTGGAAGGGGTATTTGCAAGAAATGTTTTGCAAGTGTTAAGAACACACATTTTGAAGTGTTGCAAATTGTTCTTGAAATAGTTGAAAATAGTTGGTTCTTCTACTTGAATGTTTGATTATATACTAGTAACTATGTTTGCAATGGTTGTAAAAGAATGACTAGTGAGAAGTAGAAGATTAGTGAAAGAAGAGAAAATACTTCACATTCGGAACGTGAATAAAGATATAGATTTTTACGAAAGCAGTTAGTACTTACTTCCTGATATGAACTACCAAAGAAATTGAAAACACAAAGATAAAAAACAAAGATTGTCTTTACATTCCAATTTGAATAAGGAACTTAATTCCATCACTGTAGTTTTAAGAGATGGATAGATCATTTTGTTTGACAAAACATTGTCCTTTACTAATGAATGATGAGATTATTGCAATCCGATTAGTTGTCTCTATGTCATAGAGATGATGTGTTAATGTTAACTGTTTAGAATATAATGATGATTAAAACCTAAAAGGTTACAAAGGTAGTGACTAACCCTACTAAGTTATTACACCTCGAAAATGTAAATTATAAATTGGCCATAGATGGATGCTTTGGATGATTAGATCCAGATCCGATGTCTTCTTGTTAAAATTTTATAAATATTCAAATCTTTATTCTTTTGGAAAGAAGAAAGAGTCATAAAGTTGTTGAGGTTTAACTCACTGGATGTTAGTGGTATTTGTCCACAACATAATACTACTCATGTTGTATGACGTTCACCGAAGATCACTCTTGGTTGGACTATCATGTATTTTGAATAAATACAAGTCCGCATACTTTTCAAAAGGTTTCAATGAATTTAAGAATGTAAGTTGTTGAGTAAGATGTCTAAAGTATGGACCTAATCAGATCCTATAAGTCTTGGAGTTCCTACAGTCTAGGGATTGGTGTGCGCTCCAAGTAATCACGACTCTTAAGAAGGTGCAATATCTACTTGTAGATATTCTCTAGGATTCTCCCGGCTTAGAACAAGGATTCTATCCTAAATGGCCGGGGGAGAGAGACATTTTTAGGATAAAATTCTTGTTCTAAGCCGAGAGAATCTGAGAGGATATCTATTAAGTAAATATTGCATCCTTTTGTAAGTGTGATTAATTGCGACACATAACTATCCCTAAATTGTAAGACTCCAAGACTTATACGATTTGATTGAGTCCATATGTAGATTGAATCGTGTGCCTTGTGGAACAAGCATGGTCATCTAGCGGAATTGCTTGGGCTCTGCTAGTGAGTCCATGACCGACTTCTGAGGTAACTTTATTAGGATCAGCCTTAATCCGGCCTTGAAAAATGATCCTACAAGTAAGAATGTTAACTTACATTCTTTGAGGAAACCTCTTGCTCTAAAATGCAAGTCTTGACATCCTAAAGACGTGGCAGTGTCTCCTCGTTCAGGACCATTTCGGCAAGAGCGGCGGGAATAGAATCCATCGCCAGTGAAGGGGCGGTGTGAAGTTTGTCATCACCTTTGTCTTGTGGCATGGCAAAACATTTTGGTTCCACTTCATTTGTCGATAAGTTCTCATTTGGCGGCTTATCTGCAAATCAACCTCATTTCCTTTTGAATTTGAGTATAAGATTAGTTGGTACTATAGAGAAAGGAAGGAAATTGACAAAAGAGAAGAAATGACAGTTACCTTTTCCTCCAAAAAGATCAGCTGTGGTGGAGCAATGGCCAGTTCCATGGAAATAATTTTTTGTGTGGCAACTACGGTTTCCTCAGCACCAATTGACTTAGCGACCTTTTTGGCCTCTGTTGTTGGATTCTCAGCGACTTGTTTTTCTTTTATTCACTAAGGGACTTGGCCGACTTTTGCAGGAGAAGTAGGCTGAGTGCCTATGTTTTCCTAGGGGTTAGGTACCAGGTTTTACCTTTTATTTGCCAATTTCTTCTATTATTTTAGGGCTGAAATTTACTGCTCAGAGGCTAACGCTTGTTTCTTCTTCGGTAAAGGGTCAAAATACCTCTTTTTCTCCGCTGAAGGTTTAGGGGTGACTACTGCTGTAACCTTTCCCTTGTCCATATTTGAGATCGGAGTTGGAATAGCGGCCGATGAACCTACAATTTTCTTTACCTGTATAGAGCCCTTTTTTCATAGCCTCCATGTTCATCACTTTGTGCAATTGCCTATCATGAAAACACGATTAGAATTTATGTATAAAGGAAGTTTGAGATTAATAAGATGACCAAATTAACTTACCATTCTGAATAGATCAGTACATACTATGTCTTCTCTACATGGAGAGTGACTGGTCTCAAGTCATTGGTGTGAATAACTCTAAGACAAATATTTAGGTGCTCAATAGAGAATGAATCTACTGAACCTGATCAACCCACAAGTTCTCATACTCATGTCACATGAAAACTCATAATTGGGATAATGCAAAGTAGTTCTTTGACTTGAGACATCATAGTTGTCTTGTAGTTAAGTCCTTAGCCTTTGACTATGTTAAAGGCATTCCATTTGAGAATATCGACGACATAGTTGGGGTTAAGCTACTTAATCATGTGGGAATGTGAATATACAACAAGGGATCCCTAACCTTCAAACTGTTGAGAGAGAATACTCTATGATATGATTAAGAATCATTGAATCTCTGGCTAACGTATGAATGAGATTTAGAAAGTCATTCCAAATCACATTCAAGGTAATCATATAAACAAGAGAATCACATTTGATAGTAGATATGAAGTAACTGTCAACCAAACAATGTGATCAAGAGTATTGATTTAGAGAAGGGCATATTCCATCACAATCCCAAACTAAATAGGTTCTCCAACCTCTTCTGATTAGCTTGGGTAGCCATGACATATTGTTAGGTGTGACTCATGGTTTGTGGAAGCCGTGAAGATGTATAATCGCTAAAAGGAATCTAATGGATCGCACACCGTGTAATGTAATGATTGATTGATATAACGAAGTTGAGTGAGGACAATTAAATAGTTTAATTGTATATGGCAAAGATTAATTAAATATAATTAAGATTAATTAAATTTAATTAAGATTAATTAAAATTTAATTAAGATTAATTAAAATTTAATTAATCAAAGACTAAAGGTTCTTAAGGTTAGTTTCGGGACCCAAATGGGTTTTGTTCCACAAAGCACATAAGGTTTAAGTTGTTTAACAACTAAAACAAAATGGGCAATCACCCTAACCAAACTAAGCATGGCCGGACATAGAGAAAAGGGTTGTGTTGGTGGACTTATTACAAGTTTGCCACTCACTTGGAAAGAGGTATAAAGGCAAGTTTATAACATTAATCTCATTAGAGTTTTCTTTTAGGAAATATGAGAGAACACACGTTATCTCTTTCTCTCTAGAAGGCCAGCCACAATGGAAGATTTAGCAAGCAATCTTTTCTTCCATGGTCACTTATCTTCTTCCTCAACCATCTTTGATGTTGGAATTTAGAGATCCTCTACTTTGGGGGCTTTTGGAGAATCATTCAAGCAACCAAATTGATAGGAGCAAATTTATGCAACTTAGTTAGTTTGTTCTTGTGCATTTATATTGTTATTTCTTAGTTGATTTAGTATTTCAAGCCATTTTCGTGTGGTTGTAGGTACAAAGGGTTAAAGAGGCAAAGAAGTGCATTTTGGAGCAATTTTGGGCATGAAATGGATATCACATGCATGGAGCAAAGTGGTTGGACGAAATTAAAGATCTAAAGAAGCTAGGAATGTGCTAAGGAAAGGAAGAAAATAAATTGAGGAGCAAAGTCGTTACCTTTCCTAATCCTAAATTACCAAAGATTTAGTCACACGAAGGGTTCCTAAATACTTTGGGACATTTCATTACATATTCTACAAGTCCTAAACCTTCCCTAAAAGTCCAAGCCATACCATCCTTCACCATTTCTCTTCCTTGCCGTGCAAGGTAGCCATTCCTTTCCTATTTTCTGCCATAAATCAATCCATTTTACCACCCATGCCGTGCACATTCATCCATGTTCCCTCTTTGCACTCATTTGCTGCACCATTTCACTTCCTTTCCTTTGTCTACCATGTGCACAATATCTCATTGCACTCATTGATTCACCACTTACTCACCTTTCCACCCATGCCATGCATAATCACCCTTGTCCCCTTCATGCACCAGATTTCTTGCACTCATTTCATACACCATTACACTCATTATCCACCCATGCCGTGCACCACCCTTATCTCCTTCATTATTTATGATTTCATACATTAAAACATTGAATCATTGCACTCAATTGATGCACATTTCTTGTCCCCTTCACCCATCAGATTTCATACAACTTTTACCTCCACTACATGCACTCATTGATGCACCATCCACCACATTTGGATCCCATGCCGTACATTATGAGTCTTGCTGCACCTTTGACTCATTTTTGCACCATTCCATCTCCCTTTCCTTTCTCTACCATGTGCACAATCATTCATGTTCCCCACTTGCATTCATAGCTGCAAAACCACTCCATTTTACCCCCATGCTTTGCATCATCACTTCACTTTCACCCTTGAATCATTGCACACACCACCATTTTTCCCCTCCTTGCCGTGCACTTCCTCTATAAAAGGAAGTGTGTGTGGCAGCCATATAGTTTTTTTGCTTGATCATTCATCCCCATTTCAATACAACCTTCATCCAAACACATCCATTCCTCCATACAAACAAACCTTCAAACACTCACAAACACCTTGTGCCTTAGCAAAGGAAGGGAAGGAAAGTGCTTGGACGTGCTTGCTGTCCAACTTGGATCGTTAGAGCATTTAAGTGTTTTCTTTCTTTTGTTTCCAATGTTTAAATTCATTTTCTTTCGTTTTGTTGTGAATATGAGTGGCTAAACCCCTCTTAGCTAGGGGTGATTTCAAAGCTATGATTATGTGTGTAATATGATTTGATAAATTCCCGTTATGAACTCTTGAATCGTGAATGCAATTGGCTTAACTATTTGATTGATAACTTATTTGTATTTGTTAATTAAGGGTCGACACTTAATTGGCATGCATAAATCTGTTGCTAGAGTATAAGGAAGTTTCACATAATCGTTACAAACTTATATTTACATGTAGTGAAGGTCGCTTATAAACGATCGCGTGAAGTTCAATACCTAGCATAAGTGACATGATGTCATAGTTGCAAGTGCCTTGTCAATGCTTATGATTTTCATTAAACGTAATGATCTTTGATTGTATCTCTATTATGATGTCATGTATGGAACTTTTGAAGAATATTTTGGGTTGTCGAATGATGTCATCCAATCCAATAAAACAAAGAAAATATGAGAGTTAACTAGTGACGTCATGGTTAATTTGGAGCATTGTCGTTCATAATTCAATGAAGTAGTAACTGGAAATCAAATTATTTGCATACATGTCATGTGTGGAAAAAAAGCCTCTAGCTATCCCATTCATCATCTTATTTCTCACATTCGTTTTACAATCTGTCTAGATTTTCATACTTGTTTGTTTGTTACAACTTCATCCAAATCAAAACCCCCCTTTTAGTTCTTGTTTCAAAGTGTTTCAAATCTGTTTTAGTTTGTGTTTTTAAGTGTTTTGATTCAAGTAAAAGTCCATTTTCGTCCAAAGTCATTCCTAGTGTCTAGTTTAAGTATATTTGGTTGTTTTGAGCTGTTTTGAGTATTTTAAGTTTGCTTTGAGTCTTGTGAGTCTTGTTAAGTGTTTTTAAGTTTAGTTTTATGTTTTTGAGTCAGTTTAGAGGTTATTAGCAAGCCCTCACAATCCTCGGTCCAAAATGATCCATACTTATACTTATACTACAATTGTCAAAAGAGGGTTAAATTTGTGTGTTAAGTTAATTTTCGCATCAAGTTTTTGGCGCCGTTGCCGGGGATTAGCAACTTTGCTAATCCCTTGTTATTTCTTTTTGTTTATTTTCATGTGTTTTTGTTCCTAGTTGTTGATTTTACTTGTTTTCTTGTTTTAGGTGGTTTATGACTCGAAGTTCTCAACCTGTTCATAAGCACATCTTTGACTTTGACGACGATTTTGAACGAACTTTGAGACAAGCGAGGAATCAATAAGAACCCTAACCATCTCAACCTGCACCAGATCATGAAGAAGACAAAGTAGAAGAGCAAGAGGAGGCCACGACAAGGACTTTTGAAGAAGTCCAAGATATGGCAGCAGACAATCGAACAATCAAAGAGCTTTCTACTTCGGGATTGGACAATGCTCTGCCTTTATGCATTCAGTATCCAAGGGCGGGCCAAAACAAGACTGACGAGTTCGAATTAAAGTCCAGTTTATTGCACCATGGAAGATCCTAATAAACATTTGAAGGAGTTCGAGGTTGTTTGTTCGAGCATGACCCCTGTGAATGTTGATGGGAGCATTCTGAAAATGAAGGGTTTTCCCTTTTCTCTCTTGAAAAAGGCTAAAGATTGGTTGTATGAGCTAGCCCCCGAAACTGTCACATCATGGGAGAGTATGAAACGGGCATTTTTGGAGAAGTTTTTCCCAACTTCTCGAGTCATTCTACTACGCAAAAGGATTATTGGCATTCAAAAAAACCAAGGTGAATCCTTTCCCACTTACTATGAGCGTTTTAAAACCCTTGTTGCTTCATGTCCACAGCACCAGATGAAGGATGAGCTTTTTCTTCAAAATTGCTACGAAGGGCTTCTACCAATTGAACGCCAAATGCTAGACGCCTCAGCGGGATGAGCTTTGGTGGACAAAACACTCATGGCTGCCAAGACCTTAATTGCTAACCGAGCATTGAATGTTCAACAATATGAAGGCGTTGGTCAAAGAGACAACCCACGGTAGCAACAAGTTAATGAGGTAAGTGCTATTTCCGAACTTCAAAATCAAATGGCTAATCTTACTACTCTTCTTTCACAGGTGGTTAAAAAACCAAAAGAAGAAAGTGTAGCTGCTTGTGGCATGTGCTCAATGAATGGACATCTCACGGATAAGTGCCCTCAATTGATCGAGAATGGAAGGTGGGAATCTGCCAACAACGTGGGTTTTGGGAGTCAAAACCAACCAAGGAATGATCCGTTCTCAAATACATACAATCCGGGCTGGAAATATCATCCAAATTTCAAATGGAGGGAGCCCCAACATACCCAACAACAAAGTACATTCAGACAGCAACCTCCGGGCTTCTATCAAAGGCCGTATGCACCCGCACAACCCCAAACACAACCTGTCCAAAATAACTCAGGTTCGTCTTTTGATAATTCTCAAGTTATTCAGTTACTAACTACGTTGGCGAAGGGTCAGGAAAATTAAGCCAAAGATATGCACAATTACGCCAAGGAAGTGCAAAATCAAGCTCGAAAGGTGATTGAATTGAAGAGAAAAATGGGACAAATGGTTGAGTTCATGGGGCAATTTAGTAGAGAACAAGGTAAGTTACCTAGTTCGACGGATGTGAATCCAAAGGGAGGCTTCTAATCTGCCAAAGCCATCACCTTGCGAAATGGAAAAGAAGTTGGATATGATCCCAGCCCATCTAAATCCAATCAAAAGGAGGACGAAAAGATGCAATCTGAGGAGAAGGAATAAGGCCTGCCCTCGGTAAGGATTGAGCAATCTTTGCCGCAGCCACCTACACACCCTTATTCAACCACCAAAGGTAAGTTGGGTTCAAATTCCATGAATTCTAATTCCATTCCACCCAATGCACCATTTCCTCGCAGGTTTATGCAATCAAAGAAGGATGAGAGTGACAAAGACATCCTTGACACATTCAAAAAGGTGCAAGTCAACATTCCACTTCTAGATGCAATTAAACAAGTCCCCAAGTATGATAAGTTCCTGAATGAGCTGTGCACTACAAGGAAGAGGGCTTCGAACAAAGAGGTGGTAAGGGTAAGTGAGAATGTCTTAGCTGTGTTGCAATGAAATTACCTCCTAAGTGCAAAGATCCCGGTAGTTTTACAATTCCTTATGTTATAGGAAATACTCGCTTTGAATCTGCCATGCCTTATTCACTATATGCATCTATGAACTTGGGAGAAATAAAAAAATGATGGAGTGATCATTCAACTGGCTAATAGATCTAATGCGTATCCAAAAGGTGTTTTGGAGGATGTTTTAGTGCAGGTGAATCACCTAGTCTTTCCGGCGGACTTCTATGTGCTTGAAATGGAAGACTCGAACCATTCCCCTCAATTACCAATATTACTTGGCCGACCATTCATGAAGACTGCCCGTACAAAGATAGATGTATTCAAGGGAACATTGACCATGGAATTTGATGGGGAAGTTATTGATTTCAATATTTCTGATGCTATGAGATATCCTCATGATGGTCACTCTTGTTTCTCTATTGATGTGATTGATTCTTGGGCGCAGGAATTCCTTGATGATTTGAGTGAGGATGCACTTGAAAAGACTCTCACGCAAAGCATTGGACTAAAAAACGAAGGGTTAACACTTAGGCATGCACATGGCAACGACAAAGAACATCTTGCCATGCCTATTCAAGAAGAATTGGTGGAGATGGTTGCTACCCTAGAGTCAATTCCAAGGCATATTGGTAAGTCTCCTAGCCTAATTTCAATTCCCATTTCGACTAACAAGTTGCTTCCTTCTGTAATCCAGCCCCCTTCCCTAGAGTTTAAACCATTGCCTAGCCATTTGAAATATGTTTTTTTGGTAGAGCAAGAGACACTACCCATCATCATCTCTTCTTCACTCACTGCACAAGAGGAAGACAAGTTGGTGAGGGTGCTTCGGGAATACAAAACTACCATTAGGTGGACATTGGCCGATATCAAGGGAATTAGCCCTACCATTTGCATGCATCGAATACTCTTGGAAGAAGGACCCAAACCATCTAGAGAAGCACAACGCCGACTCAATCCACCCATGATGGACATTTTGAAGAAGGAAATCATCAATCTATTAGATTGTGGAGTGATTTACCCAATTTCTAATAGCCATTGGGTCTCGCCGGTCCAAGTTGTTCCTAAGAAGTCCGGAGTCACTGTGGTAAAAAATGAAGATAATGAGCTTGTGCCCACCCGAATCCAAACTGGTTGGAGAGTTTGTATTGACTATCAGAAGCTCAACGCTACGACAAGAAAAGATCACTTCCCACTGCCCTTTATTGATCAAATGCTGGAAAGGTTAGCCGGTCATTCATTTTATTGTTTTCTTGATGGCTATTCGGGTTATAACCAGATTGTGATAGCTCCCGATGACCAAGAAAAAACTACCTTCACATGTCCCTTTGGTACCTTTGCTTATCGACGCATGCCATTTGGGCTATGCAACGCACCAGCCACATTCCAAAGGTGTATGGTAAGTATTTTCTCAGAATTTGTGGAAAAGATCATTGAAGTGTTTATGGATGACTTTAGTGTTTTTGGTGACTCATTTGATGCATACTTGAATAATCTTACTTTTATTTTACAACGATGCATCGAAACTAATCTTGTCCTGAATTGGGAAAAGTGCCATTTATGGTAAAACAAGGCATAGTTTTGGGGCATATCATATCAGAAAAAGGGATTGAGGTTGATAAATCTAAAATATATCTTGTACGTCACTTACCCTCTCTCACTTCGGTAAGGGAGGCTCGTTCTTTTCTTGGCCATGAAGGATTTTATAGGAGATTCATCAAGCATTTCTCAAAAATCGCCCAACCTCTGTGCTGTTTACTTCATAAGGAAGTAGCCTTCGAGTTCAACAAGGAGTGTGAGACCGCTTTCAATACTCTAAAGGACATGTTGACTTCAGCCCCATCATCATGCCACCAGATTGGAGCCTTCCATTTGAGCTAATGTGTGATGCATCCGATTATGCCATTGGTGCTGTTTTAGGCCAAAGGAGGAACAAACAGACCCACGTCATCCACTACACTTCCCAAACCTTAAATGATGCTCAATTTGAAGGATGATTTTGTGAAAACATGTTCATTTGAATAACATCTATAGCATGCATTTAACAATTAAAAGGCGGAATCATGCTTGCATGCATTCAAAAACAAAACATTAACCATGAAATTCAAAGCCTAGTAGATTGGTGAACCAAGACTCAACTCAAAACAAAGTGAGTTGAAATTTATACCTTTGTAGATTCCTCTTTGCATAAGCAAAGGCTAATCACCCAAAGAGAGGGCCTTCATTCCTTGCTTCTTAGATCCATGGATTTGGATGGAAGAATATGGTTCTCCAAGTTCCCAAAATTGAGAACCTCTAAGTGTTTACACCAAGGTCAGATTGGAGAAGAAATGAGTGACCTTGGAGGAGTGGGATTGCTAGCTAATCCCTCCAAGGGGGCCGGCCTCTTTAGAGAGAAATGAGAGCTTTGTGTTCTCTCCAATTTCCTAAAAGAAACCCTTAATGAATTTTAGGCTATAAAGTTCTTTATATAGTCACTTCTTTAAATGACCTAAAGAACCAAAAACCCTAATTCAACACACAGGGCCGGCCACATAAGGGATTTGGGCTTTTGGGCCTTTGTGAATCTTTATTCATTATATTGTCATACAACTTAAGTCAATGGGCTTGACGTTCAAAGCCCATTGGGCCTTAAGGTCCAAAACTATCCCGAGGTCTTTAACGAACTTATTCGTTTGATTAATTAACATACTAATTAATCCTTGCCATAAATAATTAAACCATTTAATTATTCTTACTCATCTCCATTGTTTCTTCAATCTCCACCTTACACGGTGTACGATCCATTAGGTTCCTTTTAGCGAGGCAGTGGGCGATTAAAACTCTTTCAAATCGATTGTGAATTGAAACTTACTTTCAATTCTCCCTTTGGTTTATACACGTTTAGGGCTTCCACAAACCAAGAGTGACACCTAGCAGCATATCATGGTTACCCAAGCTAATCAGAAGAGGTAGAGAACCTATTCAGTTTAGGATTACAAATGCAATACGGTATTTCTCTAATACAATACTCTTGACCACATTGTTTGGATTGATAGTTTATTCATGTCTACTATCCAATGTGATTCGTGTGCTTATATGATTACCTTGAATGTGATTTGGAACGACTTTCCGAAATCTCATTCATACTCTGGCCAGAGATTCTAAATCATATAATAGAGTATTCTCCCCCAAAAGGTTTGAAGGTTAGAGATCCCTTGTTGCGCATTCACTTGCCTCCATAGCTAAGTGGCTTAACCCCACTATGCCGTGGACACCCTCCTGATGGAGTGACTTTGACATAATCAAAGATCAAGGACTTAACCACAAGACAGCTGTGATGCCTCAGGTCAAAGGACTACTTTGCATTATCCCAACCATGAGTTCTCATGTGACTTGAATATGAGAACTCTTCGTTGATCGTGTTCAGTGAACTCATTCTCTATTGAGCACCTACGTACTTGTCTTGATGTCACACACACCAATGACTCGAGACTAGTCACTCTCTCTGAGAGAAGACACAGCACGTACTGATCTTAATGGACTGTCAATGCCCAATTGGCAATCCTATGATCAGGAACGTTTAGGATGTGTCTACGAAAGAATGGTCTCATGAATCTAACTTCTTTAGATTGCATTCTCCCAATCACATATTCCTTGGACTTATCGTTTAAGCATATAACATTTATATGAGATGGCTCAAACAATAATGTTTGCCCTTGATATTAAACTAGATTAGTTTAACATGTGAAATGTCCGTAAAGTATCATCATATGATTGGTTTTAGGGCACATTTCCAACAATCTCCCACTTGCACTAGAGCCAATCAGCTTGGTCATCAGTGATGATACCTCTTCCGTAGTCATTTCATAAATGGCTGAATAGTAGGCCTAGACAATGGATATCTATATGTTATCCATAGAAGCAACCTTGAGAATAACGACGTCACCATTATACATGATTCTCAATCATGTGGTTCAGTCTCTCATTTGAGTTCAGACCTTGATGAGACCTCGATTCCCTGGCTTGAGCTATCGCTCCATTAGTGTCATAGTGTCAGTACACTACATACACTTTCTGGTTGGAACCGAATAGAGAGTTCTGTGAACACGAAATATTCCTGAAAGGAAAGAGACAAGAACAACGTGCACAAAATAATATTTGTATTTGATGATTTTGGGTTACAATCTCTCTCTATTTTGATCCTCTGATTCGATCTCCGTAAGGTATTGATTTGTGGATGTTTCGTTGATCCAAGGGCCGTCGAGGCTTGATCTTGGATGAACTGTTGGAAGTTTCTTCAAGGGGCCGTGGGCTTGATCTTTGAAGGTGGATTTGAGCGGATCTTCAAGGAACCGTTGGCGCTTAATCTTGAGGATGAGTGTTTTGTCAAGGGCCGTTAAGGCTTGATCTTGAATAACGGTGATGAACGGATCTTCAAGGGCTTTTGGGCTTGATCTTGAAGAATGATTGGATGTATGGATTTGTTGATGTTGTTGATCCAAGGGCCGTCGGGGCTTGATCTTGGAAGGTGGATTTGAGCGGATCTTCAAGGAGCCGTTGGGGCTTGATCTTGAGGAAAAGTGTTTCTTCAAGGGCCGTTAAGGCTTGATCTTGAATAACGGTGATGAACGGATCTTCAAGGGCTTTTGGGCTTGATCTTGAAGAACGGTTGGATGTGTGGATTTGTTGATGTTGTTGATCCAAAGGGTCGTTGGGGCTTGATCTTAGGATGAACGGATGATGAACGATGAACACTTTCTTCAAGGGCGTCGAAGCTTGATCTTGAGTTGGTGATTGTTGATCCAAGGGCCGTCGGGGCTTGATCTTGGGTTGGTGATTGTTGATCCAAGGGCCGTCGGGGCTTGATCTCGGAAGAACGATGAACGAAGAACGAAGAACGAAGAACGACTTTCTTCAAGGGCCGTCGGGGCTTGATCTTGAATCGGTGGATTGTTCTTCAAGGGCCGTTGGGGCTTGATCTTGAAGGAGGATTTGATGAAGAACGAAAAGGGCTTTCTTGATTATTCGGGATTTGCTTGAGAGCTTCGGAGTTTCAGAGCTTCAGAGGTTCAGAGCTTCAAGGTGTAATATGAATTCCCCCCCCCCAAATGAATGAAATTGGTTTCTATTTATAGAATTTTCCAAGGCCTAATTTTGAATATAATATTCCAGATGAAATAAGTTGTTTCTGCCAGGTGTTGACACGTGTCCTGTTTGATGACTTTTCCGATGATTCTCGATTTTTTGTTTGGACACACGCTACGTGTAAAATTTATGTAATACATGAGCGTTGAAACTTTGATTTATCGGTCAACATTTATTTACCAAAATTTCGATGTCTACAAATGCCCCCACTTCAAGGCGCGTCGTATACATGTGTTTGTCATGTGTAGGAGATGTGTTTTGAAGTCCCTTATTGTAGATGTTGATCCAAGGGCCGTCGGGGCTTGAACTTGAATTGGGCTGGAAGTTTCTTCAAGGGCCGTCAAGGCTTGATCTTGAATTTGTTTGGAATTTCTTCAAGGGCCGTCGAGGCTTGATCTTGAAGGTTGAAATTGGACCACAAAGAGCTTCATGTGGTAGATGATCTTTGGCTTGGGTAGTGGATGAATCGACACGTATTTGTTTTTTTGCGCTTTGTTGACTTTCCACAGCTTTGATCTTGAACTGGGTTGGAGGATTTTCTGGATTCCTCCAATTGTTGATTTTCCACAGCTTATTCTTGAACTAGGTTTTGATTCAAGAGTGGTAGACACTTGATCTTGAATCGGACTTGTGATTTCTTCAAGGGCTGTCGAGGCTTGATCTTGAATTTGGCTGGAAACTTCTTCAAAGGTCGTTAAGGCTTGATTCTTGAAGGTTGACTCGAACACATGACAAGCAGGCACGAGGTGAAGGTGACAACTTGTTGCTCTGTTCAATCTTTCTAATTCACACCTGAGCAGTTTGGTCAACGGTATGATCTTCAAGATTGATGGGCTCTTCTTCCAGTTGGTGACTTGATCTTTAAGAATTTGATTCAAGGGTGGTGAAACGGCACATGCAGTCCACAACGCCTAGTAAGTCGACCCAAGAATTTGAGGGTCAAAACGAGTTCACCGTCCAGAGTGATTGCAACCCTGATGATATGAGATACTTTTGATTTTTAAGAAGTAGCGGATGAATCAGCACGTGCTTTGTTGCACTTGTCTCCACATGCTTCAAGGTATCATTTTCATTTCCTTTATCTGTTCCTCAGGTAGATGTGGCATCTTCTCGAGTTCCTCACCTCAGACTCTTTCTGCTGAGTTGACTGTGCATGCTGCATTCTTCTCTGCTTGTTTCTTCTGCATGTTGTCTCCACGTGCTGCAAGGTATCATTTTCACTTGCCTTATCTGTTCTTCAGGCAGATGTGGCAGCTTTTTTGGAAGTACAGCAGTAGTGGGAGACGAGTACTCGAGAGCAGTGCTAGGTAGGCAATCAGGGAAGGGTTCCCAGCAGTCGGTTCCTTACCCGAGTTTGAGTGGAAGTTCCGGCATATTGTTTTCTTTATCCTTGTCTTCGTAGGTAGGAACAAGGACAAAGGAAAGGATAGGGAGAACGCATGATATGAGATACTCTTGCTTTCTACCCTGGTGATATGAGATACTTTTGCTTTGGAGTCATTGGCTTGCAGAGGTACCCCAAGGAATAAGGAACACTGAGTGACCCGAGAGGCTTCGTTGGGAAGGCATTCTCGAAGATGAAGAAAGGTTCTGTATGTCTGCCTTGCTATGAAGGGTGAAGGTGGACATTTATATGGATTAATAACCGGTACTGTTCTTTCACTCTCGTCGGCAACCGTTGGATGATTGAACAGTAAACTTCACGTGTTTTCTCCTTCACCGAAAATCTTCGACAAATTGCCCTTGATTTGCGCAAAGTTGAGTGTGCATATGACAGGTGCGGACAAGTCTGGAAATGAAGATTGGCCCGTGGTTTTCGAGCAAGCCCAGCTTTTGAGAAAGCTAGCACCTCTTCGAATTCTGAGCTTGCCTCTTCGATCTCTGAAATCCCGTCGAGTGCTGATTTTTATAGAGGCACGCAGTTCGTTTCAAAGCACACTTGAATTTTTGCTTGTAGAAACTCCCTTCTTGTACTTCTAAGATCTTGATTTATCCGACCTCTTCTTCCTTCAACACCTTTGAAAATGTCTGGACCCTCCGACCGTCGTTTTGATTTGAATCTTGGTGAAGAGGCAGTCTCGCCTTCTCCAGACAACATATGGCGCCCATCCTTCATATCCCCTACTGGTCCTCTTACCGTTGGGGATTCGATGGTAAAGAATGATATGATCGCTGCGGTGGTGGCCCGAAACCTTGTCACTCCCAGAGATAACAGACTACTTTCCAAATGGTCTGATGAGTTGGCTGTTAAGGATTCTCTAACTCTCAGTGTGCAGTGTGCAGGTTCTGTGTCTAATATGGCCCAACGCCTATTTGCTCGAACCCGTCAAGTTGAATCATTGGCGGCTGAAGTGATGAGTCTCAAACAGGAGATTAGAGGGCTCAAGCAGGAGAATAAACAGTTGCATAAGCTCGCACATAGCTATGCGACAAACATGAAGAGGAAGATTAACCAGATGCAGGAATCTGATGGTCAGATTTTACTTGATCATCAGAGGTTTGTGGGTTTGTTCCAGCAGCATTTGCCTTCGTCTTCTGGGGCTGTACCGCATAATGAAGCTCCAGATGATCAACCTCTGGCTCCTCTTCTTCCTGGAGTTCCGCCGAGTGATAAGGCGCCACCTGATCATCCTTGAAGATCCCCTCATGTAAATTTGATTTGACTTTTTTTTTTTTTTTTTTTTTATAATTTTTTTTATAGGTATGTATAATGCAAATTTATGTAAAATTTCCAGAAAAAATAAATAAAATGGACTTTTATTTCTCTTAATGCTTTTTTTTTTTTTTTTTTTTTTGCACATGGTGCCAGATGCACCATCCATTTTTTTATAGTTTCCTTTCTCTTCCCTTTTTTTTTGCACATGGTGCCAGAGCACCAAACATCAAACATTTTTTTTCTTTAATCATGGTGCCAGACGCACCAGAGATAAAACATTTTTTTTTTTAAATTAAATTTTTTTTTTTAATTAAAATTTTTTTTAATTAAATTTTTTAAATTTTTTAAATTATATATATATATATATATATATATATTTAGTGCCAAAAGCATAAAGATATTTTTTTTTTCAACGGTGAAGACCTACAATCCATTTTATATATATATTTTAGGGTGGTGGCTGACACCATCATTTTTTTTATATTTTTTTTTTTTTTGCTTTCGGTGCCGAGTGCACCATGTCTCCTCTTTTCCCCTTTTTTTTTAAATTTTTTTTTTCATGCACACATACATACATACGTACATACATATACATATATATATATATATATATATATAGGGTGCGGGATAGGAGCTTAGAGGAGCAGCTGGCGTCGTCGGTGCCCTTGATGACAGTTCTGGCGCAGAGGTTGGTGTCTAGGATCAGCAGCACAGTCGATGAGGAAGACGGCGACAACTGGGTGACCATGGATTCGTGGAGGTGGAGCACGTAGGAGGAAGGCGAGGGCTGAGGCTGTTGCGGCGGAGACGACAAGGATGGTTGCTGCTGCGATCGGGGGAGGCGTTGACGGGGGACAAGAAGCTGGCTAAGGCGGTGCTCGAGGCTACTGCTTCTTCAATGGATGGAGGAAGACGACGAGTTGGCCGCGGAAGGGCTTGGATTTGCTGTAGCCATGGAACAGCTTGGATTTGCTGCAGTCGTGGAGGAAGAACCAACTTGGGGGGAGCTTACAATGGTCAGCTGAGAGTTGAGAAAAAGTGAGGAGGTTGCGGTGGCTTTCATGGCTGAGATGAAGGATGAGCAGGATGTGGATCCTGACGGCGAGCGACGAGCTCGGGTTGGCTTCGCCAAACGAATGTAGGAGAGAGCACAAAAGGGTCCTAGCGGAGCTGGAGCAGCGGGCTTGGACGCAGGAGATGTAGCACTGGGTCAGGAGGAGTTGGTGGAGATTCAGACGGTGTGACGACAGAGTTGGCACCACCATCTAGCATCTCGAAGGTGGAGCTTTATTGGTGAGGAGGGATCGGCTGGATGTCGCAGATGGCGTTGGTGCCGAGGTTGGTGAGGAAGAAAGGGTCTACCGCACTGACTGGAGATAAAGGCGGGTGGAGTCTCGGACCAGGTGAGCAGATCGGCGGTGGAGAAGAGCTGGGAAGGGCCTGGGGCGAAGTTCAAAGAGCCAACCTGGTGGTTGAAGTTGGCGACCCGAGATCCAGAAGGTGCACCAGAGATATCATACTAGACCAGCCAACACTCGTCGACGATTGTGGCGGAAAAGGAAGAAGGCGAGGCCAGAGAGCATCCCAAGTGTCTAATCCCGATCGAGGCAGCCATGGCGACTTTCTTCGTCCGCTTGGTTGGTTGCGGCGGCTTCGAGTTCAGCAACACCGAGAGAGTTGCAGAGGGAGAGAGAGTGACGTGGTTGAAGGGTTGAGTTTTCTGCTGCTGGGCCGAGACACAAGTGAGGATAGGCTTGTTGATTTGGTTTTTTTTTTTTTTTGGAAAAATTTTGGGTTGGGCCCTTTTTTTTTTTATTTATTTTTTGCTGATTTTTTTGGGAGAACACATATATACATGCACCTTTTCCTTTTCTTTTCTTTTTTTTTGTTTTTTTTGTTTTTTTGTTTTTTTGTTTTTTTGTTTTTTTTTTTTTTTGTTTTGTTTTTTTTTTTTTTACAAACAACGTGTAATATTTTTTTTTGTACAAAGAATGTAACAATATTGACTTTCAATAGTCAAACACTTAATAAAACCTAATTTTTTATTTTGATGTGACTGTACTCGAAGTTGAATGTTCGAGTTGCCTACGTACCATTCCAAAGAAGAGATCAAGTCATAACGTAGTTCAAATGAGCGATGAATTTAATGATTTTTCCGTACACATTTTATGCTCTTGTGGGCCAGGAGCTTTGGTGCCATTTGCAGTTTCAACTCATGCAGACAAGGAGCTTGCCTTTTATGCTCGTGCAGACCAGGAGCGTTGGTGTTGCCTTTTATGCTCGTGCAGACTAGGAGCGTTGATGTTGCCTTTTATGCTCGTGCAGACCAGGAGCTTTGTGCCATGCAGTTTAGACTCGTGCGGGCGAGGAGAATTTGTGAATTTTGTCAAGCAATTTTGGAGAGGCGTTCCTCACAATCTTCATAGCAAGGAGCCTTGACCGAGTGATTGAAGAAGTCTTCGGGAAAGAAATCGCGCATTGTGATGGCAACAGACGATCTTTGTGTCGTAATTTCATCATCCTCAACACTTTCACGTTGCTTTGAAGGTTGACAAGAGCTGATTTGCCCCCTTTCCGATTGGCGGACTTGTGGAGGAGACGTATGCTTTTTGTGCAATTTCTTAGGAGTGACTTGAGTCCATCCTTCTACTTTGTTTGTCTTGGAGGATGCCCCCGGAGGTTGAGGTAAAAAATTTGAGTAGGAAGAGCCAGAAGTGATGGTGGTATAGTTTGACTTCACCACATTGTCAAGATCTAGCTCGATGATTCCTTTCTGAGCCAGCTTCATGATGAGATCTTTCAGCACGAAGCACTTTTCTGTCGGATGACTGATGAAGCGGTGGAATTTACAGTACCTTGGACTGTCGGTGTGATTCATCTCTTCTGGCCGTCTGCACTCAGGCAAGCCGATCACCTTCTTTTCCAGCAAGTCTTCTAACACGGCAACCACATCAGAGTCGGGGAATGGATAAGTTTTCTCCTCAAGCTCCTTCAAAGTGCGTCTACGGATCTCTTGATCACAAAAAGCTTTGGTTTGAATCGCCTTGCCTCGTGTAGGGATTTTGACGGGAGTTGTGTTGACCGTCATTGCTTCCTTGGTGGATTTCCACGCAGCCTTCTCCACCTTTGTCTCAAGAACTTTGTCAATCTTGTAGTCAGAGATCGGTTCCTTCTTCCCATGATGGGCGATGCTCAACTCCATGTCATGGGCGCGGGTGGCTAGCTCTTCGAAGGTCCGTGGTTTGATGCCTTGAAGGATGTATTGCAAACCCCATTGCATGCCTTGGACGCGCATCTCGATTGAAGAGGTCTCCGAGAGCCTATCTTTGCAGTCGAGGCTTAGAGTGCGCCATCTGTTGATGTAGTCAATGACTGGCTCGTCCTTCCACTGCTTTGTGCTCGTCAGTTCTAGCATGCTCACAGTGCGGCGGGTGCTGTAGAAGCGGTTGAGGAATTCCCGCTCCAGTTGCTCCCAGCTGTTGATGGACTCAGGCTCTAGGTCCGTGTACCACTCAAAGGTGTTTCCTTTCAGCGAGCGCACAAACTGCTTGGTGAGGTAGTCCCCTTCGGTCTCTGCGTTGTTGCAAGTTTCAACAAAATGGGCAACGTGCTGTTTCGGGTTTCCCTTTCCATCGAATTGCATGAACTTTGGCGGTTGATAACCCCTCGGCATCCTTAAGGCATCAATCTTCTTTGAATACGACTTCGAGTACAACCCGGAGGTATTTGAGCTCCTTTCGTACTGTGCCTTGATGGTGTTGGTGATCATCTCTTGCAGCTGCTGGATAGAAAGAGATCCCATGAGTGCCGCTGCTTGGTCTGGCTCCGGCTTCACATCGATTCTCTCCACCGTAGGCTCATTTTCTGGGTCGGGTTTCTCGCCGTCCTGTGCCTCCAATCGGTTGACTAGTGCTGCAATTTGCAAGTCTTTTTCTTTCACAGTTCGGGTTAGCCTTGCGATTGCTTCATTCATTTGAGCCAATTGCTCTTCGATGGAGGTAACGCCGATGGTCATGACTTGTGCAACCAATAGACGTGACTTTCCTTTAGATATCCAAGATGCTGACGAAGAACGTCGTTGGCTGCTTTGGGATGTCATCTTATGTGCCTCAGTAGCATGCTTTGGTGCCCCCAACGAGGTCAGGTTGATGACGGACTCGCACCTTTGATGCTCCCCTTGCTATTTTAGCAGCATCAACTTTAAAGCGGCATATTGAGGAGCGGTTGTGGCGCTAATGGATTGTCCGTCTGTGGCAGAAGAGCTCAGGATCCTTCCCTTAGTGAGAACGGCTTGTCCTTTGCTTGATGCCATTGATTTTGGAAGTGTGCTTGAATTTCTTGAACGGAGAAAGAGATGAGAGGTAGAGATGATCCCACCGGGCGTGCCAATTTGTGAACACGAAATATTCCTGAAAGGAAAGAGACAAGAACAACGTGCACAAAATAATATTTGTATTTGATGATTTTGGGTTACAATCTCTCTATTTTTTGATCCTCTGATTCGATCTCCGTAAGGTATTGATTTGTGGATGTTTCGTTGATCCAAGGGTCGTCGAGGCTTGATCTTGGATGAACTGTTGGAAGTTTCTTCAAGGGGCCGTGGGCTTGATCTTTGAAGGTGGATTTGAGCGGATCTTCAAGGAACCGTTGGGGCTTAATCTTGAGGATGAGTGTTTCTTCAAGGGCCGTTAAGGCTTGATCTTGAATAACAGTGATGAACGGATCTTCAAGGGCTTTTGGGCTTGATCTTGAAGAACGGTTGGATGTATGGATTTGTTGATGTTGTTAATCCAAGGGCCGTCGGGGCTTGATCTTGGAAGGTGGATTTGAGCGGATCTTCAAGGAGCCGTTGGGGCTTGATCTTGAGGAAGAGTGTTTCTTCAAGGGCCGTTAAGGCTTGATCTTGAATAATGGTGATGAACGGATCTTCAAGGGCTTTTGGGCTTGATCTTGAAGAACGGTTGGATGTGTGGATTTGTTGATGTTGTTGATCCAAAGGGCTGTTGGGGCTTGATCTTAGGATGAACGGATGATGAACGATGAACACTTTCTTCAAGGGCCGTCGAGGCTTGATCTTGAGTTGGTGATTGTTGATCCAAGGGCCGTCGGGGCTTGATCTTGGGTTGGTGATTGTTGATCCAAGGGCCGTCGGGGCTTGATCTTGGAAGAACGATGAACGAAGAACGAAGAACGAAGAACGACTTTCTTCAAGGGCCGTCGGGGCTTGATCTTGAATCGGTGGATTGTTCTTCAAGGGCCGTTGGGGCTTGATCTTGAAGGAGGATTTGATGAAGAATGAAAAGGGCTTTCTTGATCCTTCGGGATTTGCTTGAGAGATTCGGAGTTTCAGAGCTTCAGAGGTTCAGAGCTTCAAGGTGTAATATGAATTCCCCCCAAATGAATGAAATTGGCTTCTATTTATAGAATTTTCCAAGGCCTAATTTTGAATATAATATTCCAGATGAAATAAGTCGTTTCTGCCAGGTGTTGACACGTGTCCTGTTTGATGACTTTTCCGATGATTCTCGATTTTTTGTTTGGACACACGCTACGTGTAAAATTTATGTAATACATGAGCGCTGAAACTTTGATTTATCGGTCAACATTTATTTATCGAAATTTCGATGTCTACAAGTTCATAAATGAACTTTCCCATCCAAACAACATTGTTGTAAGCTTCTATATGGAACACACTAAAGTCATTACTTTTAATGTTTCCATCCAAATATCTCTTTAGTCATAATAAAGAGATATCTGATTATCTCTTCATTCATAATGAAGAAACATCCAATGATGGATTAGATTCATAATCTAATACATTTACACTTCCTTTACGTTACTCTAATTCTTCCTCATTCTTTGAGGAATCTATCCTTTAGTATTTCTTAAATACTTAAGGACTCACTTGACAGTTGCCATGGTTCTGATCCTGGGCTTGCATTGATATCGTCTTGTACCGTTCTAAGTACAACTCATATCAATGTTTTTCATACAATATGAAATACATAAATCCCCTTTATGCGTATGCATAAAGGATTCTATTTACGCATTATTTCTTTGGGAGTCAAATAGTACGTTCTCTTTGAGAAGAGCAACTTCTTAGTCTCACTAGAGCTGTCATTCTAATTGAAGTTTATCATCATATGAGAAACTTCCTAGCATCTATTGTCTATTATTAGGGATTGATATAATCCAATTATATCATGAAATATATCATTATAGATTTCCATCCCATGTATATAGACTATATCTCCCATATACATTCTATCTTCATATAATGTTTCAAAGTCATAACTTTAAAGAAGAAGTATTCTTTTCATTTCCAAAATTAATATATCATATATATTTAAATTTTAGGAACATGATTAACTCCCACTAACCTTTTGTAAACCTAGTAAACAAAAGATTCATTTACATCTTTATGAGAAATCAAACGATTTGATCCTTTTCTCATAAGATGCGTATAGCTCCCACTAGCTTGCTAAGATTCATGATGGTTGGATCTCTACAACTTATATGTCTTGTGATTCATAGTTTTAGACATATATATTATCAAGACTATCTTAATAATGGTTTCGGAAACCCATATAATGTCCAAACATTGAATCACCATTTAGTTGTAGCTAGCTATCTTCGAATTAATTGAAAAACAAGACTACGTCAAAGATGGTTTCTTCAAAGTCAACCATTCTCTTTGATTGCAATCACCTTAAGCTACCAATTAGCTATGGGGGTTTCATTATTTCGGGTCAAATGGTACTTTACCATTTCCTTGAGTATATATCGTATATACACTCAATGTAGTCATAAGGATTTTCATTCTTATTTCTTTCGAATTAAGAGGTGCAACTCTATGACATAGTCATAAAGTTCAAACCATTCAACTTTGACGGTTTATAAATCATTCTCGACTACCTTGGAGCTTTTGGTATAGGAACTAGGTTGTTTATATTTGTTGATTACTTTCTTGTCTCTCAAAGAACCCATTCTTTGAGTTCTATCTCTCTTTCATTTGCTTTTAGGCAAATCACATTTGTAGGATTACAATGAACTACCCAACAAAACAACATTTGTTAATTGGTTTATAGAAGCGATATCCAAAAGTTAATTTAAGGATATCCCACAAGATTGTTATCAAACAAATATTGCTTATTAGCTCACAACCCCAAATCTTAACATGCTTGAGATTTGTCTTTCTTTCCAACTACATCTTATGGAGTCATGTAAAATTTGGAAGATCTTCTAATTGACAATCATATTGTTTTAGAAGTATATATCCTATATATGGGTAATAGATAACATCTAACGAACTAAATCTTATTTGAGTTCGTTCTTCTCCTTAATGGAGAAATTTATTATCTTATGATGCTTCTTTCCTTGATATCTTTCAAGGAGACTCCTCTAAAGTGTTTCTTTTCCTTGGATCAAATCTAAGGAGGTAAATACTTTAGACGTCTTACTCATCAACTTACATTTCTTGAATTCTTTGAAAACTTTTGCAAAGTATTCGGACTTGTGTTTATTCAAAATAAACTATAGTCCAACCGAGAGTGATCTTCGGTGAATGTCATACAACATGAGTAGTATTATGTTTGTGGACAAGTGCCACTAACATCTAAGTGAATTAACCTCAACAACTTTGTGATTCTTTCTTCTTTCCAAAAGAATAAAGATTCGAACATTTCCCCTCTATACAATTTTAACAAGAAGGTATTGGATCCGGATCTAACGATCCAAAGCATCCATCTATGACCAACTTGTAATTTATGTTTTAGAGGTATCACAACTTTAGTTGGGATTAGTCACTACCTTGCAACCTTTTGGGTTTTAAGCATCATTATATTCTAAACAGTTAACACTACCATATCATCTCTACTATAGAGACAATCAATTAGATTACTATAATCCAATCATTGATTAATAAAGAATAATGTTTTGTCAAACAAAACATTCATCCATCTCTACTGTAGTGACGGAATTAAATTCCTTAAAATTGGAATGTAAAGACAATCTTTGGTTTTTCCAATTTCTTTGGTAGTTCATATGAGGAAGTAAGTACTATCTGCCTTCGTAGAGATCTATATTTTATTCACGTTCCGAATGTGAAGTACCTTTTCTTCTCTCATATATCTTCTACTTCTTATTAGTCACACTTTTACAACGATTGTAAAACATAGTTACTAATATGGAATCAAGCATTCAAGTAGAAGAACCAACTGTTTTGAACTATTCAAGAACAATTTACAACACCTTCGAAAGGTGTGTTCTTGACACTTGCAAGACATTTCTTGCAAATAACCGTTCCAATGTCCATCATTTCATAAAGAAAGTTTGTTCCCTTGGAGTTATTTTTGTCTTCTTTATTTGACTTTCACCTTTGACTACATTAGTCATGGTCCCTAAACTCCCACTATCTCTCTTGAAACTTATTTCAATTGTGTTATACACATCAAACATTTTGGGGAGTATGTGTTTATTGTTCACCATACAGTTTACAATAAACTTAGTGAACCATTAGGATAGGGACATAAAGGTGAAGTCCTTGCCTAGTTTCCGTCTCGTTAAGTGGTTTATCACTTCAACACTCAATGATTCAAAATCATCATAAGTCCATGTTGATGGACTATTTTTGTCAACCAACCATTATGTTCTAAACATAATTACAAACTTTCAAGAGTTGTACAAGGCAACTCTCATTTCTTCATACAACAATTTGTAAGAGAAGAATCATGGCACATTAAGTGTCCATGCCTTTGTGCTTTCTTCTAAAGTTCCTTGTTCATGTAAAAAAGAAACAAGCACTAATGTTTGCATTGATTAAGGGTTGTTCAAAGCAACTCTTATTTCTTCATACAACAAATTGTAATTGAAGAATTATGACATTAAAAGTGTTGTCCTCTTTATGATAGACTTTATCTAACATGTTCTTCCAATGATATATTATCAATAGGAAGATTGTGAGGATGAGACTACTTAGGTACTTCTACAATCCATTTAAGACAATCTTTGGGATTGTTGTACCAAGTCCGGAAACTAAAGCATTCGGCTTTTATTTGTCAAGTGTGGGATAGCGTTTGCAAATATAGTGGTAAGTAAATACATAACGAATATAAATTGATTGATTTTAAGCCATTTGATTCGGGTCTTTAAATCAAATAGCACCACCCACTATTTTTGGCAAATTCCATATCCCTCATTGGAATTCGAGAGTTTTGGATGAAACTCTTAGTAGGGTATGGGAGACTCACTACTACCAAGCCCACCTCACAATGATATGATGTTGGCTAGCATTAATAATAATGAGAGAGTACGCTTACTCATTTGCATCACTTGCAAGTACCCATCTTATTTGGCCTCTAGAGAATGTCACCTCACAATGATATGATGTTGGCTCCATTGCACTTAGTTAAGTCATTCCCACCATGCTTAGTTTGTGAAGGGGTTCAAGAATAGCCTCACAATGATATGATGTTGGCCATCCTCGTTGCCTACACTCACCTCATCAAGTATGTATATAGACTCCTCCTGAGTATAAGCATGCACTTTGCACTCCCCCATGATAGGGTGAAGGCGGTGTACAAGTCATAAACTATTGGAGCTACCATGGTGGAAGGCCACGAAAGAGTGTTCAAAGCACTCTCACGCTTATCAACTTAATAATGTTTTTGGTTGAGGGTTTTAGGTCTCATCACATATAAACATACATTTTAATCTTATTAAAACAATTTTGGTCCTATTACAACTATTGGTCCATTTGATTGTTTTAGTTGTATATAATACTCCCACTATGCTTATAAAACGGTTTTTAAAGCAAGAGTATATGATACTACTAACATAAGGTTTGCATTCATTGATGGACTATATAGTTGCCTTAGGGCCTTAGGATGATTATGAACCTTTTAATTAGATCCAACACGAGCCTTGTGTTGAATCTCGGTCTAGGGATGGTGATTGATTTTAGTTACGCGTTTAATCACATTAAGGCGTGTTGTCTTAGGGGCGTTGGACCCAACTACTTCATTTTCATGCATATCAAATAAAGCAAGAAATAAGTACTTCAAAGTAAAGGTGAGCTTATGCTCATTACAACATTTGCATAAATCAAATTACTTTAAAGTAAAGAAGAGCTTATGCTCTTTTACAACATTTGATCAAATCAAATTACAACCAAAATCTAATCTACACATTCCCATGGTTCAAACAAATTTGAAACGGCCTTTCACATAGCTCAATTATCGTAGGCTTAGGTTCATAATCACCCTTTAATTAATTAACACTTTAACTAATTAAATTGAATGCAACATTTTCATTTGGTTTTTTGTATCCATAAGATTGATTTAAATGGAGCTAAATGAAATGAAAATCCAATTCTCATTTAAAGAGACAAAACAATTTTGTTCTCTACTTAATTTGGGCCAATATGCAATTACCACAACCTTTGGGCCATATTGCAAAACCATAAACTTTTGGGGTCACTTTGTAAAAACACAAAAGTCCACTACTTCATGTAATTACAACTAGAACCCAAAATTTAAACAATACAAAAGCTTCATTAAAGGAGCAAAACAATTTGTCCTTTATCGTTTTTGGACCTAAACGTAACAACGTAAACTTTTGGGCCAAAGTGCAAATACACAAAAGTATCAAAACTTTATGTAATTGCATAAAAGCCCCAAAAGTACTCCCACTTGAGGGAGGGCCGGTTTTGGAGAAGGATTAGAGTGATGTGTGTGTTGATTTGTGAGTTTTGACATAAAGCATGCAAGTGGTGCATGACATAAATGTCATGCAAGTGGTGTGTGTGAAAGGAAATTAATCCTTACACACCCACCAATATTTCTTACACCTTTTAAACAAATATCTAACACATTAAATCATTTGTAAAACATAAAACATAAACTTTATGAAATAAATCAAAACTTTGAATCAAAACACAAAACTTTTTGTTCTTGGCAAAAATGTCAAGAGCAATGAAGAACATTCATGAAAAACCCAAAAAATTTCCATGAACATTTTTACTCCAAAAACATCCCAAAACCATTCAAACTTTAAGGAAATAACATATAACCAAACTAGGGTACATAGGGGTTCCAAAAGTTACTTGAAAACACTTTTAACAAGTCAAACAAGAACCCAAAAATCCACCCTTTGGATTTGGCCGAAAATTCCCAAAAAACATGGCACCAAATTTTAGCTCCAATATTCATGCTCATAAGAACTACATCTACAACATTTGAGATGGCAAATTTTCTAACAAAATTTACATTCAAAGAAATAAGAATAAAGCTTGTAACATATTACAACTTTTAAATCACAAACTATGAACCACAAAAGCCAAAAGGATTCACCAACTACTAGACCTAGGCTTTGATACCACTTGAAGGATGATTTTGTGAAAACATGTTCATTTGAATAACATCTATAGCATGCATTTAACAATTAAAAGGCGGAATCATGCTTGCATGCATTCGAAAACAAAACATTAACCATGAAATTCAAAGCCTAGTAGATTGGTGAACCAAGACTCAACTCAAAACAAAGTGAGTTGAAATTTATACCTTTGTAGATTCCTCTTTGCATAAGCAAAGGCTAATCACCCAAAGAGAGGGCCTTCATTCCTTGCTTCTTAGATCCATGGATTTGGATGGAAGAATATGGTTCTCCAAGTTCCCAAAATTGAGAACCTCTAAGTGTCTACACCAAGGTTAGATTGGAGAAGAAATGAGCGACCTTGGAGGAGTGGGATTGCTAGCTAATCCCTCCAAGGGGGCCGGCCTCTTTAGAGAGAAAGGAGAGCTTTGTGTTCTCTCCAATTTCCTAAAAGAAACCCTTAATGAATTTTAGGCTATAAAGTTCTTTATATAGTCACTTCTTTAAATGACCTAAAGAACCAAAAACCCTAATTCAACACACATGGCTGGCCACATAAGGGATTTGGGCTTTTGGGCCTTTGTTAATCTTTATTCATTAAATTGTCATACAACTTAAGTCAATGGGCTTGACGTTCGAAGCCCATTGGGCCTTAAGGTCCAAAACTATCCCGAGGTCTTTAACAAACTTATTCGTTTGATTAATTAACATATTAATTAATCCTTGCCATAAACAATTAAACCATTTAATTATTCTTACTCATCTCCATTGTTTCTTAAATCTCCACCTTACACGGTGTACGATCCATTAGGTTCCTTTTAGCGAGGTAGTGGGCGATTAGAACTCTTTCAAATCGATTGTGAATTGAAACTTACTTTCAATTCTCCCTTTAGTGTTTATACACGTTTAGGGCTTCCACAAACCAAGAGTGACACCTAGCAGCATATCATGGTTACCCAAGCTAATCAGAAGAGGTAGAGAACCTATTCAGTTTAGGATTACAAATGCAATACGGTCTTTCTCTAATACAATACTCTTGACCACATTGTTTGGATTGATAGTTTATTCATGTCTACTATCCAATGTGATTCGTGTGCTTATATGATTACCTTGAATGTGATTTGGAACGACTTTCCTAAATCTCATTCATACTCTGGCCAGAGATTCTAAATCATATAATAGAGTATTCTCCCCCAAAAGGTTTGAAGGTTAGAGATCCCTTGTTGCGCATTCACTTGCCTCCATAGCTAAGTGGCTTAACCCCACTATGCCGTGGACACCCTCCTGATGGAGTGACTTTGACATAATCAAAGATTAAGGACTTAACCACAAGATAACTATGATGCCTCAGGTCAAAGGACTACTTTGCATTATCCCAACCATGAGTTCTCATGTGACTTGAATATGAGAACTCTTCGTTGATCGTGTTCAGTGAACTCATTCTCTATTGAGTACCTACGTACTTGTCTTGATGTCACACACACCAATGACTCGAGACTAGTCACTCTCTCTGAGAGAAGACACAGCACGTACTGATCTTAACGGACTGTCAATGCCCAATTGGCAATCCTATGATCAGGAACGTTTAGGATGTGTCTACGAAAGAATTGTCTCATGAATCTAACTTCTTTAGATTGCATTCTCCCAATCACATATTCCTTGGACTTATCGTTTAAGCATATAACATTTATATGAGACGACTCAAACAATAATGTTTGCCCTTGATATTAAACTAGATTAGTTTAACATGTGAAATGTCTGTAAAGTATCATCATATGATTGGTTTTAGGGCACATTTCCAACACAATTGAATTATTCTACCACTGAGAAGGAACTTCTTGCATTTGTATTTGGTTTAGATAAATTTCGTTCGTACTTACTTGGCATTAAAGTGATTGTATATTCTGACCATGCAGCGTTAAAGTATCTTCTCACCAAGAAGGAGGCCAAACCAAGGCTAATTCGTTGGATGCTCCTACTTCAAGAGTTCAACATTGAAATAAGAGACAAAAAGGGGAGTGAAAACGTGGTGGCTGACCACCTCAGCCGTTTGGTGCACGAAGAGGACTCCTTACCCATTCTAGAGACCTTCCCTGACGAGCAATTGTTGTCCCTAAAGGTAAGTGAGCCCTGATATGTTAATTTGGTCAATTATTTGGTCACAAAACAAGTTCCTAGCACTCTAGATAAATACAAGCGTGATAAATTCAGAAATGATGCACGATTTTATGTGTGGGATGATCCATATTTGTGGAAGTATTGTCCTGACCAGATTATTCGTAGAAGTGTGCACAATTCCAAGTTTAATTCAATTCTTGCATTTTGCCATAGTTATGCATGTGGGGGTCATTTTGGCACCCAAAGGACAGCCCTTAAGGTTTTAGAGAGTGGTTTCTATTGGCCTACATTGTTTAAGAATGCTAGAATATTTTGTATAACTTGTGATAGATGCCAAAGAATAGGTACAATAGGTGCCAATGACCAAATGCCGCAAACCCCCATCTTTATTATGGAGATCTTTGATGTATGAGGTATGGATTTCATGGGACCCTTTCCGCCCTCATATGGTTTAACTTATATTTTGCTAGCTGTTGATTATGTGTCGAAATGGGTGGAAGCCAAAGCCACCCGTACTAACGATTCTAGAGTGGTGGCAGATTTTATCAAGGCTAACATCTTTTCCAGATTTGGCATGCCAAGGGTGTTCATAAGCGATGGAGGCTTCCACTTTTGTAATCGCACCATTGAGGCGCTGTTTAAAAAGTACAATGTGAAACATCGGGTTTCCATGCCATACCACCCTCAAACAAGTGGCCAAGCCGAAGTCTCGAATAGAGAAATCAAGCAAATCTTAGAGAAGACTGTTGGGCTAAACCGGAAGGATTGGAGCTTGCGTTTAGATGATGCACTGTGGGCATATCGCACTGCCTACAAAACACCTCTAGGGATGTCTCCATTTCAACTAATCTACGGTAAGCCGTGTCACCTACCTGTGGAACTGGAGCACAAAGCGCACTGGGCTGTGAAAACATTCAATTTGGACTTAGATGCTGCTGGAATGAATATGAAGCTCTAACTGAATGAACTTGAGGAGATACGGAATGAAGCCTACGAGAATGCACGAATTTACAAGGAGAAAACAAAGGCGTTTCATGACAAAATGATTCGGGGAAAAATATTCTCAATTGTACAGAAAGTGCTACTATTCAATTCCCGTGAACGATTATTCCCTAGTAAGTTACGGTTTAAGTGGATTGGGCCATTTGTTGTCACTAATGTTTTTCCCCATGGTGCAGTACAAGTTAAAAGCTTAAGGAACGGCGACGAATTCAAAGTGAACGGGCATCGTCTGAAGCTATACTATGAGAGTGATGTGGGGCAGATTGTGGAAGAAATCCCACTCAGTGTCGTGGGCCCTATCCAAGCTTAGAATGAAGTTTCATCCGGCTGCAAGACGTTAAAGCAAGCGCTTCTTGGGAGGCAACCCATGTTTTGCATTCCTAAAAACCTTCCCTTTTCTATAGTTTTATTTTGCCATGATTGTCATTTTTATTTGTTGCTTGTTTAATTGTTTTTGGTGTGGGTTTATTTTTGAAACTTTGACAGATATGCAAGGTATTTTTACATTAAAATTAGTTGAAAATGAACAGGAGGCAGAAAAATACAAGAGAGAGCCTTCATAAAGGCTGCTTAGGAGAAGTCTTAGTAGTCGGCGGAGCCTCAGCAGTCGACGGAGCCCCAGAAGGGGGAGGTATCGGAGGTTAATCATTTAAAGCTTCATTACGCGGTACAACCCTAGAAGAAGAAGGCAAATGCGGTTGGAACAAACCTACAAACCTCTAATGATCAAGTAAAATCTGACCATCAGACTCTTAAATCTGGTCAATCTTCCTCTTCATGTTTGTAACATAGTTATGTGCAAGCTTGTGCAACTGTTTATTCTTATGCTTGAGCCCTCTAATCTCCTGTTTGAGACTCATCACTTCAGCCATCAATAATTCAACTTGATGAGTTCGAGCAAATAGACGTTGGGCTATATTAGACACAGAACCTGCACACTACACACTAAGAGCCAGATAATCCTTAACAGCCAACTCATCAGACCATTTGGAAAGTAGTCTGTTATATTTGGGAGTGACAAGGTTCCGGGCCACCATCACAGCGGTCATATCATTCTTCATCACCAAATCCCTAACGGTAAGAGGACCAGTAGGGGATATGAAGGATGGGCGCCATATGTTGTTTGGAGAAGGCATGGATGCCTCTTCACCAAGGTTTAAGTCAAAACGATGGTCGGACAAATCAAGATCTTAGAAGTGCAATGAAGGTTGTTTCTACAGGTGGAAATTCAAGTGTGCTTTGAAATGAACTAAGTGCCTCTATAAAAATCAGCACTCGACGAGATTTCAGAGATCGAAGAGGCGAGCTCAGAAATCGAAGAGGCCAATTCAAAAATCGAAGAGGCGCTAGCTTTCTCAAAAGCTGGGCTTACTCAGAAACCACGGGCCATCATCTTTTCTAGATTTGTCCGCACTTGTCACATGCAACCTCTGCACTCGACGGAGCTCAGAAATCGAAGAGGCAAGCTCAGAAATCGGAGAGGCATTTGCTTTTCCAGACGTGTCAACATCTGTCACATGCACACTCAGCTTTGCGAAAATCATGGGCAATTTACCGAAGCGCGGATTTTAGATATCGAAGAGGCACCTACTTTTCCAGACATGTCAGCACCTGTCACATGTACACTCAGCCTTGCAGAAATTACGGGCAATCTGTCGAAGATTTCTGGTGACGTAGAAAGCACGTGAAGTTTACTGTTCAATCATCTAACGGTTGCCGACAATAGTGAAATAATAGTACTAGTTATTAATTCATATAAATGTCGACCCATAGCAATGCAGACATACATAACCCTTCTTCATCTCCGAGAATGCCTTCTCAACAAAGCCTCTCGAGTCACTCAGTGTTCCTTATTCCCTAGGATACCTCTGCAAACAACCCATCAAAAGCAAAAGGATTTCATATTATGAAGGTTGAAAGCAAGAGTATCTCATATCATGCTTTCTCCCTGTCCTTCTCCTTGTTGTTGTTTTCACCTGCGGGACAAGGAGAAAGAGAGTAATCAGCCAGCACTTGGTATCAATTTTCCGATCTGGAACCGACTGCCTGGAACCCCTTCCTGATTGCTTACCTAGCGTTGCTCTCGAGTACTCATCTTCAACATCTTATGCTTCCTCAAAAGCTACCACATTTGCATGGAGAACAGATAAAGGAAGTGAAAATGATACCTCGAAGCATGTGGAGATAATGTGCTAATTCATCCTCAGCTAGGGACAAGGAGAAAGAAAGCAAATGGTCGGCACTTGGACAGATTGAACAAAGAAACAGACCAACACCTCTACCTCGTGCCTGCCTGCCGTGCAGAAGAAATAAGCAGAGAATAATGCAGACTGCACAATCAAATCGACCCAGCAGAAAGAGTCTGATTTGAAACCAAGGAACTCTCATATTCCTCGTTCAGAATTCCAAACTAGTTCGAGATCAAAGTTGTGGAAAGTCAACAAGATCATCTATCTCCAAAACCAGATTTGCGTTCTTAAACTCTACTCTGTCTGGTTTTTACTTTGCCATACTTGTCATGTTTATTCGTTGTTTGTTTGTTTGCTTGTTTTTGTGTGAGTTTATGCTTGAAACATTGAGGACAACATTTGATTTAAGTGTTGGGGGGGGGGGTAACCAAGTTGTTTTGCATGAAATTCGTAGGAGTTTATCACCCATTACTTATAGTGTTGTTCCTTGCGGTTTTTAAGTGTTTTTAAGCTGTTTTGGAGTGTTTTAGTGTGTTCTGACATAAAAATCCGAAAATCTCATAAAAATTTGAAAAAAAAAATTGTTTTGAAAAACCCAAAAAGAGTTGTTTTTGTGTGTTTGTTTGTGTCTTAGGGTACCTCCAACACAATGATGAGGATTTGGTTTTTAATTACATGACTGTTAAAGAGAGTTATAAACATGGATGAAAATTTGATTTACTCTTTGGTGTATGCTTGGTTGTGGTTATAATTTATGAATTCACATTTAATCATAAAGGAAAAATCAGTTTTTGTAACATGCTTGAAGGAAGGAACTCAAATGAACGCTACAACTTTGTGAGACTTGAGCCTAAACGTTTATTTGGAGAGTTAATAATCTGTGCACCATTGTGTTCTAAAGTCGTTGCATGATCTCATTATTCTTTGCTTGGTTGCTACTTAGAAGGCGTTTCATCATTTAGTTCCAAATGCTAGAACTCATGCCTATTTCATTCAAAGCATGCTATTGATTTGCATAACACATATTCAAGATGAAGTTGTGTAGTGACCACTAAAGCCAAATTGTCGTGCCCCTATTTCATTATGTGTTTAAGTTTAATCCCGTTGAGCCTTGTTAAGCCTATGTTCTTCTTAACCCACACTATCCATACCCTTATCCTTGAAGCATAGTAAAGCATGACTTAAAATGAACTCCTTTTTGATCAATGTATTGCAGAAAGCAAGTGTGGGGGAAATGATTCTTGTGTGTGTGTCTGTGTGTGCCAAAGTCCTTAATAAGGCACGGGTAGAAAAGAAAAAAAAAGAGTGAAAAGAAAAAAAGAATTGAAAAGAGTATGAAAAAGAGCTCTAAAGTGTTGGTTGTTAAAAAAGGGTCCAAAACATTGAATTCGGCCCTAAGTGTTGCATGAATCTTCCCTTTGTATTTAAAAGTTGATTCTGTATTCTAAAGTGAATTCTAAGTGTTTATTTCATTGCTTTGCTTGCTATTGCTTTAAGAACGTTTGTTATTCCTATCCTTTCTTTATTAGTCATTACTCCCAAGCCCTGTTACAACCCTTGACTTCAATCTTGAGTGTTGTGTGTTTCAATTTGTGGAGTTCGAAATTGGTATGAGCATATGGTGTTACTAGTTCTCGCATCTAAGTAGTAGCATTCCATTCATGAGATCATATCTAAACATGCTTAATAACTCCAGAAAATTGCTTTCTTTGTTATAACATATGTGAGTCCTAATCTTTCGTCTTTACATTAATCTTCTCACATATACTAGTGTAGGGTGTGTAGTCAGAAAATGTGTGTGAAAATAGAGAGTATCTTGTAAGAAATTGAGCAAATTCTCTAAGGCATGTTACTACATTCAAAACATCGTTTTAATTGGTTAATTGTGAACTAGTAAGTGGTGACTGTGATTAAGTATGTGCTCAAGTGTAAAGATGACCAAAATCTGTGGGAATGATGATTTTTAACATGTCATGTTTCATTAAAAATCCCTGAGGCAAATGTTGGAAGGTCTAGGTTGTGTTTTGTTTGTTTTGTTTGTTTTGTTTTGTTTTGTTTCTTTTGTTTTGCTCAAGGATTAGCAAAAGCTAAGTGTGGGGGAAATTGATAGGAGCATATTTATGCGACTTAGTTAGCTTTTTCTTGTGCATTTATGTTGTTATTTCTTAGTTGATTTAGTATTTCAAGCCATTTTCATGTGGTTGTAGGTACAAAGAGTTAAAGAGGCAAATAAATGCATTTTGGTGCTTTTTGGAGCAGTTTTGGGCATGGAATGGATATCACATGCATGGAGCAAAGTGGTTGGATGAAATTAAAGATCTAAAGAAGCTAGAAATGTGCCAAGGAAAGGAAGAAAATAAATTAAGGACCAAGGAAGACAAGGAAACCATTAAGAATGAGGAAAGACTAGTCAAACTTGCCTTATCTTGTCGCTACCTTTCCTAATCCTAAATTACTAAAGATTTAGTCACACGAAGGGTTCCTAAATACTTTGGGACATTTCATTACATATTCTACAAGTCCTAAACCTGCCCTAAAAGTCCAAGCCATACCATCTTTCACCATTTCTCTTCCTTGCCGTGCAAGGGAGCCATTCCTTTCTCATTTTCTGCCATAAATCACTCCATTTTACCACCCATGCCATGCACATTCATCCATGTTCCCTCCTTGCACTCAATTGATGCACCATTCCACTTCCTTTCCTTTGTCTACCATGTGCACAATATCTTTTCACCTCCTTGCACTCATTGATTCACCACTTAATCACCTTGCCACCCATGCCATGCATAATCACCCTTGTCCCCTTCATGCACTAGATTTCTTGCACTCATTTCATACACCATTACACTCATTATCCATCCATGCCGTGCACCACCCTTGTCTCCTTCATTATTTATGATTTCATGCACTCAATTGCTGCACATTTCTTGTCCCCTTCACCCATCAGATTTCATACAACTTTTACCTCCACTACATGCACTTATTGATGCACCATCCACCACATTTGGAATCCTATGCTGTGCATCATAAGTCTTGCTGCACCTTTGACTCATTTCTGCACCATTCCACCTCCCTTTCCTTTCTCTACCATGTGCACAATCATTCATGTTCCCCACTTGCATTCATAGTTGCAAAACCACTCCATTTTACCCCCCATGCTTTGCATCATCACTTCACTTTCACCTTTGAATCATTTCAACACCACCCCATGCACTCATTGCTGCAACACCACTCCATTTTACCCCCATGCTTTGCATCATTACTTCATTTTCACCCTTGAATCATTGCACACACCACCATTTTTCCCCTCCTTGCCATGCACTTCCTCTATAAAAGGAAGTGTGTGTGGCAGCCATATAGTTTTTTTGCTTGATCATTCATTCCCATTTCAATACAACCTTCATCCAAACACATCCATTCCTCCATACAAACAAACCTTCAAACACTCACCAACACCTTATGCCGTAGCAAAGGAAGGAAAGGAAAGTGTTTGGATGTGCTTGTTGTCCAACTTGGATCGTTGGAGCGTTTAGGTGTTTTCTTTCTTTTGTTTCCAATGTTTAAATTCATTTTGTTTCGTTTTATTGTGAATATGAGTGGCTAAACCCCTCTTAGCTAGGGGTGATTTTAAAGCCATGATTATGTGTGTAATATGATTTGATAAATTCCAGTTATGAACTTTTGAATTGTGAATGCAATTGGCTTAACTATTTGATTGATAACTTATTTGTATTTGTTAATTAAGGGTCGACACTTAATTGGCATGCATAAATCCGTTGCTAGAGTATAAGGAAGTTTCACATAATCGTTACAAACTTATATTCACATGTAGTGAAGGTCGCTTATAAATGATCGCGTTAAGTTCAATTCCTAGCATGAGTGACATGATGTCATAGTTGCAAGTGCCTTGTCAATGCTTATGATTTTCATTAAACGTAATGATCTTTGATTGTATCTCTATTATGATGTCATGTATGGAACTTTTGAAGAATATTTTGGGTTGTTGAATGATCTCATCCAATCCAATAAAACAAGGAAAATCTAAGAGTTAACTAGTGATGTCACGGTTAATTTGGAGCATTGTCGTTCATAATTCAATGAAGTAGTAACTGGAAATCAAATTATTTGCATACATGCCATGTGTGGAGAAAAAGCCTCTAGCTATCCCATCCATCATCTTATTTCTCACATTCGTTTTACAATCTGTCTAGATTTTCATACTTGTTTGTTTGTTACAACTTCATCCAAATCAAAACCCCCCTTTTAGTTCTTGTTTCAAAGTGTTTCAAATCTATTTTAGTTTGTGTTTTTAAGTGTTTTGATTCAAGTAAAAGTCAATTTTCATCCAAAGTCATTCCTAGTGTCTAGTTTAAGTTTATTTGGCTATTTTGAGCTATTTTGAGTATTTTAAGTTTGCTTTGAGTCTTGTGAGTCTTGTTAAGTGTTTTTAAGTTTAGTTTTATGTTTTTGAGTCAGTTTAGAGGTTATTAGCAAGCCCTCCTAATCCCCGGTCCAGAACGATCCCTACTTATACTTATACTACAATTGTCAAAAGAGGGTTAAATTTGTGTGTTAAGTTAATTTTCGCATCACAAATCCAAGAATCCAAGGAGGCAACAACATAAGATGAATGCCAAGGAGTCAACTCAATGAGAGGAATGAAGGTCATCTCTTGGATAATTAGCCTTCGCTTATGCAAGAAGGAACTTCATAGGTAAAATGGAATCTCAACTCTCATTGTCGTTTGAGTTGAGTCTTTGGTTCACCAATCTACTAGGCTTTAAATTTCATAGTTTAAGCTTTGTTTTAGAGTGCAAACAAGCATGCTTTTGCCATTTAATAGTTAAATGCATGTAATATGTTGCTTAATGAACTTAGTTTATCAATTTTTTTCTTCAAGTGGTATCAAGAGCCTAGGTCTAGTAGTTTGGTGAACCATTTTGGGTTTCTTTTTTTTTTTTTTTTTTTTTTTTTTTTTTTTTTTGTTGTCACAGCTTATGGTTTGAATGTTGTAATAATTACAAGATTTAGCCTTGCCTCTATGGATGTAAATTTTGAAAGAAAATTTGTTATCTCAAAAGTTGTAGATGTAGTTCAAATGAGCATGAGTATTGGAGCTAAAATTTGGAGCCTTTGTTTGGAAGAGAGGGTTGGGGGGGGGGGTGGAGATTCGGCCAACATGGGATGTGGATCTTGGGTTCTTGTTTGTCTTGTTAATTGGGATTTAAAGTGACTTAGAAACCCCTAAGAAGCCTATATTTTTATTCCCTTTTGTTTGAAAGAGTTTTGGGTTTCATTGGGTTAAAAATGTTCATAAAACTCTTATGGGTTTTCATGAATGTTCTTCATTGTTCTTATTGTGTTCATGTTCTTAGCAAGAGCAAAAGGTTTGGGAGTTTTAATCAAAAATTACTTTGTGTTTATTTTGGTTTGTGTGTTTACTTTTGTACCTTTCACTCATCAATCATCTTTCCTCACACTTTTCTCTCACCATTTGAACTTTGAAAGTCAACAAAAATGTTGATGCAAACATCCTCAAAACTATCTACCTTTACAAGTGGGATACTTTTGAGGTTTTTTTGCAACTACATAAAGTTTTGATATTTTTGTGTATTTGCACTCTTGACCTGAAAGCTTATGCTTTTACATAAAGGCCCAAATTCACCAAAAGAAAAATTATTTTGCTCCTTGAATGAAGGTTTTGTAATTGTTGATACTAACATGAAGTTATGAATGATTCTGTTTTTACAAAGTGAACTCAAAAGTTTGTGTTTTGCATAATGGCCTAAAGGTTGAGGTTCTTGCATTTTGACCCAAATTAGCTAGAGGACAAAATAATTTCCCTCTTTAAATCAGAATTAGATTTTCATTTTATTTAACTCCATTTAAATCAATTCTATGTATACGAAACCCAAATGATAGTGTTGCATTCTAGTTTAATTAGTTAATGTGATTGATTAATTAAAGAAAGAGTGATTATGAACTTAAGCCTACAATAATTGAGCTATGTGATTGGGTATCTATCAAATTTGTTTAAACTATGGGAATGTGTTGATTTTGGTTGTAATTCGATTAGATGAAATGTGTTGTAGAAGAGCATAAGCTCTTCTTTACTTTCAAGTACTCTTTTTATGTTTTATTTGATATGCATGCAAATTGAAGTAGTTGGGTCCAATGCCAAATAGGAAAACATGCTTTAATTTGATTAAACACGTTACTAAAATCAATCACCCTCTCCAGATTGAGATCCAACACTAGGCTTGTGTTCGAGTAGTTCTTTCCACAGCCGAAATTGCTAGGTGTAGAAGTCAGCAGTGCGTTTCGCCATTGCACCATCACATTCATTTCATTCACCCGACCGAGCTTGGTTGCGAATTAGCATGCCCGCATTAACAAAAGAATGTAGTTAGCTTAGTATTTATTTAGCCTAGCGCCACGTAGGTTTTATAATTTACAGGGCCAATAGATAGGTCAATGTTCAATCAAGACCGAACTAATTTCTTTCCAAACATATTAAGGTCTCGTGTTCGGTTTCCTATTCCTCTAAACAGTGGCATCCCATTTGTATCACGCTTAACGACTTGAATCGACTTTTTAACAAACTTAACGGTGATGAGTTAAAGTAGGATGCTAAACGATGTCAAAGGACCATATCGTTACTTCTAAGAAACAATATGGGGATCGGTTGTACTTTCAAGGGGCATTGCATCAATTAACGCTTAAAAATTTGGCTACAAACATTTCTATTCAGTAACAATATAGGAGGTGATTTCAGCACAATTTTTTTCCCTCTTTTCTACACAGTTTTCTTAATTTTTGGTCCTTATTCTACTTTGATCTAATCTACAATATTGAACAAAGTCAAAGCATCCGATCAAGAATAGTAAGTAGTGAATTAAGCCCCCATGATTCACGATCTCATAACTGTTTGCAACTGGACTAATAAAGCAATGAAACCAAAGATTTTCCATGATATTCTCATATTCGTCTTTGGGGTTGACATGGACTTCAGTTATTCAATAGAAAATCTTTGTAGGGAAACATATAATCCTTGTAAATTTATTGATTGGATGCTTAGCAAAACCTTGTCCTTGTACACCGGAGGCTATTCACTTTCATGTTAGATTGTTTTGTAGACATTGGAACATACTCCATGTTGTATTTCCTTGATTTGTACAATTTTCAAATGATCTACTGATGAGCTAGAATTATGATAGGTCAATGTTCAATCAAGACCGATAGTTAATTCCGTTCGAACATATTAAGGTGCATTAGGTTTGTTTTAAAGGGATTTTTCAGTGGTGAAAACGAAGTTCTTTGGTTCCACAAATGGAATTGGTTTGGAATCAAGGAATGCAACCAAACTGAACTTCTTCCGTGGCCAACAAACTGAGGTTCAGTTTAACCTCTTCGATTCCTCTTACTCTAGTGGTACTTTTGTTCATAATGTTGGAAGAGCTTCCGGTTCGAACTCCTTATGTTTGTTTCTATTTGAATGAGTCAATGATATATCATTTGCATTGACACTATTTGCTCTCCTTACCATTTGCATATTGATATACCATTTGCACTATGTACCATATCGTTCTTAATAAAATTTATTTGATCTAAAAGAAAATTAAAACTCTAATTACTTGAGACATTACAGAAAAGTAGCGGCTAGCCTGAGTCTAGCTAGACACCAGAAAACATATCCACGAAGACACTATGACCTTGCTTCTAAGTACATTGCAACAATTTCAGAACAGCATGATAATATATATGTCGATACATGAACAACATTAGCCGAGAAATTGAAGATTGAGATTGCAGTCATGAAAATATTCTAGTATTGGTCTGGAAATATGGGACCGGTCTTCTTGTTGTTGGACTTCAAGTCTTGAGAGGAAGACGATGACAAGCGATGAAAAAAGGAGGCAAGAGATTGAAGCATGGAATCAAACATCATCCGCTTCACTGACCTCCTCTTTGCTGGAATTACACTTGCATAATTTGAAAGATTTGGTTTACAAAAACATGCTTTTTTGTTGCCTGCTGCTACAACCATTCCCTTGCTAGGGTTCTTCATTTTCTTCTTCATTGCCATTGCCTTGTGATCGCTTTGGTTACTAATTAGCCTATAATTATGCAGATGGTGGATTGTCTCCTTCCCAGGTTCAAGACCTCACTCTCACCTTGAATATATAAACTACCCTCAAATTATGAACTAGTGAATCTATGTGTTTAGTGATTTGGAGTAGTTCATGTGATGGTCTCCTGCTGATGGCTCTGAGCCTCTGCGCAGCTGTTTATATAGAACATTGTGGTGGGCCATCTCACCCTTAAGAACACGTACTTGAAGAGTTAATAAAATGTAAACATAATTTCATGTATTTAACTATAGATAATACTTGTATTCCCCTTTTAGGGGTTGAGCTTCCTTCATTTGCAAGTAATGTATCTTCATTGTAGAAATTTCATGATTGGAACCGTTCAATCTGTTATCTTTATTTAAAGATCATCCCTAAAAAAAATCCTTAGAATTAGATATTGTTTAGTCATCCAAATGTGTTAAATAAGGAGTAAATTGGAGCAATGGTCCCTCAACTAAAAATCCATTACCATTGGTCCCTCAACTTATCAAAATGTATAGCTATAGTCATTTTCATCAATTTTGTCAAATTTTTGTCAAATGTTATGTTGGAATGACTATTTATACAATTAGGGTCCCTCAACTCATCAAAGTGTGTAATTATGGTCATTTTCGTCAAACGTCAAATTTTTTATCAAAACGAGTTATGTTGGAAGGACCATTGCTACAATTGGGTTAAAGTTAAAGGACCATTTCTCCAGTTGAATTAAAGTTGAGGGAACCAATGGTAATGGATTTTTAGTTGAGGGACCACAGCTGCACGTTTTGATGAGTTAAGTGACCAATGGTAATGGATTTTTACTTGAGGGACCATTGCTCCAATTGAGTTAAAATTAAGGGACCATAGCCACAATTTAGTCTTAAATCAACAATGTAGGTACCAAGTAGCATATTCACGATGAATTGTTGATTTATTTCATACATTTAGATGATTAAATAATATTTTATTCGAATGATTTTTTGCAGAGATGATCTTTAAATAAAGATTAATAGAGTGTGCGGTTCAGAATATAAAAGTTTTATGGTGAAAATACATTATAGACAAAGTTTTAACATCGCATATCCATATAGATTCATCTTCTCTTACTAAGAAACTCATATTATATAACAAAGTAAAATATTGAATATTAAAAAACATTTTAAGATGTGAAATACTAGAGTGATATGTGAACATGTCTTTCCTTCCTATACCGATTCATGCCTTTTCAGACTTCAAGTAAGTAAACATATCATTAAACCCTTGAAGTGCTTTTGTATAAAACTTACAATTGTTAAGAGTATTTCTTCATAGAGTTCTCGCACATAAAAAGAAAGATTTACCTAAGTAGTTTAAAGAGAGGATTTGTGTGGCCCTTAACACAACGAAAACAAAGATTTGCAGAGGATTTATATGATCTTAAACAGTTAAAGCAAAGACTTTCCGCATTCTTCTTCTTGGTCTTTGGGGTTGACATGGGCTTGGAGTGCAAAACTTTTCCTATATTCGCCAGATGCTAGTCCCTTTCATGTTAGATTCTTTTGTGGACCTTAATTGAGACATACTCAACATTGCATATATTTCATAGATTTTACAATTTTCAAACGCCTACTAATTAATGAGCTAAAATTATGATAGGTCAGTGTTCATTAGCTTCTTTTTGAACAAATTGAGCTTATACTTAATTAGGGTTGTTTCAAGGGAATTTTATTTTTTATTTTTTATTTTCCGGTGAAATCAAAGTTCATTTGATTGCTTAAATGAGAGTTGTTTTGAAGTAAGGAATGCGATCAAGCTGAACTTCTTCCGGCCAACAAATGAGCTTCGAGTTAACCTCTTTGATTCTTCTTGTTCAAGTAGTACTTTTGTTTTTAATATTGGAAGATGTCGCATTCAAATCCAACTACTCGGTTACAAAATTTGTTGGGATTATATTTTTGAATGGGTCAATGATACCATTGCATTGACACCATGCACACGTCATTCTTGAATCATGCAAGATTTTGTGTAGCCTTCGGGGGAACATGCTCGATGGTGTTTTCTTCAAGTTTACCGTCTCACGCAGTCCAACTGTTCCTATCATTTCATGGATTCTCATATAAAAAAAAGACGGATACGCTTGATTCCGTTTGAACAATTACACTTCATTCTTCTTTACAATGTTATTGGTATCGTGGGGACCGAACAGTTCTCTTTACTTTATAGTTGCCTACAATATAAAATTAAAATCTGGCACACATATGATCCATTTTACTTTAACTCTGCTGAGGAAGATAAAAGATCATTGAGTAAAGAATTGTCAAAAGATCAGTAGGTTGGAGATTATTGTTGGGGATGATGCTTGTGTTCTCTTCACAAAGAAACCTACTTATCCCATCACTTTATAATTGACGTGTCTTAACTGTTGGAACCAAATTCGCACACCATCATATGCGGAGGAAGTACACAAACTCGAGCAACTTACAAAACAATAAACAACCCCGTGAGGAAGCCTAGGACCGCCGGGTGCGTGTGTGCTGGCCAAAGGCTTCTCTGGCGGTTGAGTTAGTGAATTGTTTTAGACTTAACCAATGGGCAAGAGAATTCAAGTACAAAGATTGTATTACTAGAGACAAACCCGTATATGAGTGTATCTGTACTATAGAGAGTGACCTTTTAGGATAGAATCCTTGTTCTAAGCTAGGATAATCCTGAAGGATATCTAGAAGTAGATATTGCATCCTCTTGGGAGTTATAATTAATTATGGCGCATGCCAATTCTTAAATTGTAAAAACTCCAAGATTTATAAGAATCTAATTGAGTTATTATCTGGATCATATCGCGTATCTCGAGGAGCAAGCATGGTCATCTAGCTGAGCGGCTTGGACTTCACCTAGTGCCCGAAATAGGGTAATGGTGGCACCGCTGCTTTCATCTGGTACAACTCCGTATGAAGTTGGTAAGTCCATGACCAGACTTCTGAGGTAAACGTACTCAGTGTTCTAAAAAGCAGCCTAGGTGGTCGCCTAGGAGCCGGGCGAGGAGCTGTTGCCACAACTCATTCATAATCAGAAAAAAAATCGGAAAGCTTGTTAGGCGGCTTAAGTGGAACTAGGCGGGACTAGGCAGGACTAGATGGACATCTGTAGAAACCTATGCCTGAATCCGAGATTTTCTTAGATTCAAACGATGGTGCATTTGAAGAAGAAGATGACTTTCTGTACATCATCATTTAAGAACCTACTATCCTCCTTTTTTTTTCCTTTTTTTTTTTTTTCAAAAATACGACTTTTCGTTTAAGAGCCCATCATCTTCTTCATTCATATGACTTTTCATTTCCCATTGCGTTTTCATTTTTATTAATATTTTTTTCTCTTTAAGACCGCTGTCTTTCACAAAAATATTTGTACTTTCTTTATTTTGTTTGGCTATATCTTTACTATATATTAATAGCACTTTTTGTCAACCAAAAATTAAGAAAAATACAAGTATAGTTCTTTTTAAGGGTAAGTAGTTATTTATTTCTATGGTATATAACAACATTGACATAAATCCGCCTAGGCGCTAGGCTCCAACCTATCGCCCAACTAGCGCCAAACGTCTTTTAGAACCTTGACTGTACTCGGATGGGCCTTACTTTGGCCATTGAAAATCATGATCCCATATTTGCCCCTAACTATGCATTTGAGTGGCAACTTGTTCCCTTTGAGGATGAATTGTTACTCAAAAACCATGCCTTTCGGAGTAAGCTAGAATATGTACCATTTAGTCTTCTATCATCTTGTGTTGATCCAATTCTTGGTGGAGTAGTTGAGTCGCTTTGGATTCGAACGAGTGATCTCAAGTATCGTGATGAGATTGAGCATTTGTTACGTGTGCACGAAAAATAAGAAATTACCTTTAATATTCTGTACTAATGTTAACCATTGGGACCCCAAAGTGAGTCGGTCTGTATTTAACAACTAGATGAGTCTACTATACGATGCACATATAAACTCGGACCCTTTTATTTCATTTCACCAAAACCCCTCAAATCATTCAAAAAGGCTCCAACTTCATTTGTATAACAATTAAAAAAATTCCCCAAATTCTTTTGTTCTTCCTTCAATGGCATCCTCAAGAAGAATACCAGGTCACCCAAAATTTCGCATTACAACCTTCCGTTGACAAGGTTTCGCAGCCGGGAAGAAGGCCAAGCCTTCATCAAAGATTGCCTGGAGCTCCACTGTCATTTGATTTTCGGCGTCCATGTACCAAGATTTGTCTTTGGTTCTTGGATTTGGGTTTATGCTTCCATTTTCCTAACTTCTTGAAAAGTATTAGGGTAAAGTACAAAAAAACTACCTCAATTATTGGTGTCACAACACTTTCATACCTCATCTTTTAAAATTGACAATGTCATACCTCATCTTAGGAATTTGTGCTAATGTTATACCTTCCGTTAACTTAACGTGAATTTCTCAGTTAAATAGTGGCTTGATCCGGGACCCATTTTCTATTAAAAAATAATAAAATATTATTAAAAACTAAAAAATATCATTTAATAATTTTTAAATATTAAAATAATAAAGAAAAGTAAAAATAAAAAAATAAAAAAACCCTCCCGTCCCCTTTCCCCACCCCCCTTCTCTCTCTTCTCCCCCATCTTCATCTTCTTCCCCCTTCCAGCGCCCTTCCTGCAACCCAGAGAAAAGAAGAAGAAGAAAAGAAAAAAAAGCCAATTTATCTTCCCCCCAACTCGCGATTTTCCCCGACCCCCTTCCTTTCTTCCCCCCTCCCGTCTTCTCTAACCCGCACCCACTGCCTGCAACCCAAAAAAAAAAAAACCCAGGAAAAAATCCAGATCCCGTTGAGGTGGAATCGGGAAACCTTCGTGATGGGGTGGTAGTGGTGGATTTGGGGTTGGCAGGGGGTTGGGTTTTGGGGGGGGGGGGGAGGAACTGGGTTTGGTTTGGGTTTTTTTTTTTTTTTTTTTTCCCTTCTTCCTCATTCTTTCTGGGTTGCAGGGGGTTGGGTTTGTTAGGGGGGTCTTTTTTTTCTTCTTCGGGTGGGGAGGGGTTGATGGGTTTTCAAATCTTTTTTTTTTGGTTGAAGATTAAGCAGGAAGATGAGATGGGGGGGGTCTTCTTCTTCTTCTTCGGGTGGGGGGGGGTTAATGGGTTTTCAAATTTTTATTTTTATTTTTTTTGGTTGAAGATTAAGCAGGAAGATGAAGATGGGGGAGAAGAGAGAGAAAGAGAGGGGAAAGGGACTTCGGGTGGGGGGGGGTTGATGGGTTTTCAATATTTTTTTTTTTTTTTTTTTTTGGTTGAAGATTAAGCAGGAAGATGAAAGATGAAGATGGGGGAGAAGAGAGAGAGGTGGGGAAGGGACTTCGGGTGGGGTGGGGTGGATGGGTTTTCAATTTTATTTTATTTTTTTGGTTGAAGATTAAGCAGAAAGATGAAGATGGGCGGGAGAAGAGAGAGAGAGAGGGGGGAAGGGACTTCGGGTATGGGGGTTGATGGGTTTTAAATGTTTGTTTTTTTTGTTTTTTTTTTGGTTGAAGATTAAGCAGGAAGATGAAGATGGGGCAGGAGAGAGAGAGGGTGGTGGGGAAGGGAATTCGGGTGGGGGGGGTGGATGGGTTTTTTTTTTTTTTTGGTTGAAGATTAAGTAGGAAGATGAAGATGGGGAGAAGAGAAAGAGTTGGGGAAGGGACGAAGTGAGGTTTATTTTTTTTTTTTTTTATTTTTTTAATATTTAAAAATTATTAAATGATTTTTTTTAGTTTTTAATAATATTTTATTAATTTTTAATAGAAAATTGGTCCTGGATCAAGCCACGTCAGCATTTAACTAAGAAATTCACGCCATGTTAACGGAAGGTATAACATTGACACAAATTCGTAAGATGAGGTATGACATTGTCAATTTTAAAAGATGAGGTATGAAAGTGTCGTGACACCAATAGTTGAGATAGTTTTTTATACTTTACCCAAAGTATTATGTTGTGCTACGACATACTATCGCCAATCTTTCCCTAGCCGCATTCAGACTCATCACATGCTTTGAACTATTAAGCCAGTGGTATGGAACGAAATTGGGCATCCAATAATTCAGAGTGTTGCACAATATTAGGAAGGGTTTTGACAACCGTTACTACTTTTCAGCTAAACCCAGCCTTATTTGGGAGCCGTACATTTGGATGTCCCCTAGAAAGACAAAGATTGGTTTAGAGACACTATAGTCGTTAATGAAAATTGGGAGGGAGTGATAGAAAGAGTCGGGTTAGGGCCCTCCTTTCTTTCGACCCATAATTCATCAATAAGTTGGAGGACATTGGGGTGTGTCATCCAGAGTTGATCCATTATGCAATGCAGATTCCTACCAAGCATCACAATTGGAAGCGGTTGCTCTCTTCTGATCACTTTAACGATCGAAGGAATAACCTTGTTGTTCATCATTGTTCAAAGTTTCTTATACAAGAGTCGGAATAGGTTGAGGCCCATAATGTTCACAAAATGACTTATTTCTTTCAGTCCAAAGCCTCCTAATCCTCTAAATCGAGAAAACAAAAACGATTTGATAGCTCCTCCTCGTGATCATTGGTTGCTCTTTCTCAATCGTAGTTGCAAATTATGGATACTATGCCTAATTATCTTGAGGAAGAGAAAGAGATCTTACTGAGAGGAAGAGATCCTCAAGCCTTGGAATACTTGCCCCACTATCCTTGGTTAACGAACCGCAAACTTTGTTCCTCATACTTTTAGGGCCAGTTTCCTAGCAACCACTCAAGCTTAAGCTTGAACTTTTGTCTTTGACACTTCAACCGCTCCGCAATTGCAATCAAGTGGAGTTCAAACTTCTCCTTTTGTGTCATCCTCTATCTTTGTTCTTCCATTAGCAATACTTGTGGAGGCGCTGCCAAAGAGCAGTATTCCTCTGCCTGCATCTTTAACCAAGTCTAAAGGAATACGCAACCTCCTCTTGTGATTAAACCTTTAGTTAAATATGTTTCCCTTCTAGTAAATGCCAACAGTCTTCAAAGCACGGATTATGCTCGGGCTCTCCTGGGCACCGCAATTGCCTATAGGGCTACAAAGAAGTCTACACGTCTCTTGAGGATATCTTGATGCATGTTATGGAAACTGGTACAAGGTAATCTTCCATTCCATTTTCTCTTTAATTAGAGTATATTTTAGTACCAATATTCTTCTTTATAACTCTTGTTTGTTAAGCCAATGTATAGACGGAGATGTCCTTATTCCACTAAATAGGCCGGATTCGAGAACTTGAGGTGAGGCTAGAGTTTGAGCAGCGGTTGTTGGTCCAATAGGAAGAGCTTATGATGATTCAAACCGAACAACAAGCTTTAAAGGACTCATATGAGGTAGAGAGATACAAATACATCGCGACTGCTATGTTTGAGAGATGAAGGCTAAGGATTAACAGGAGGACCTTGTAAGGTAATGGAGGAGTTTAGGTTGAAGCGTTGAGCCAAAGCTAAAGCAGATAAAGCCTTGACGAATCTGAGAGATAAGTCGGAGTGCATATTGATTTTGGGGCGAAGCGCTGTGATGTTTTCCAATTAGAAGTAGAACAGCTTCGCCAGGAGGTTGATCAAAGATAAGTTACTTGCATTGCAGACCTTTAGCAACTCACCGGTGTGCAAAAATAAAAAAAGTTAGCCCTTCAGGATACCTACAAGAAGATGGTCATAAAGAGTACAACAAAGGATACAACCTCGGGTACCTCACATGTTATGCTTGACGAGACCAGATCAGTAGTTGGGACGTTTACAAAATTATGGAGGAGATCAAACATATTGACTTTCCCGTTCCAGAGCATCTATGAAAGAGATTTCAAATTTGGAGGCAGAACAAGATGAAGAGTCCAACTCTAATAACGGCCTAGTGCCCGACATATCTACAGAGCCTTCAACTTCTACCTAGGGTAAAAAATTGTAAAAGGAGATCAACCTTAGTGTTTCTTGGTGAGAACGAGGGCTTATCCTTTCCATGATCCAAATTTGCGTTTTGGCAGTAATATAATATTTGTTCCTAGAGAAATCTTAATCTGAGAAACTTTTCTAAAGTAAACAAACTGCTAGGAGAAATAAGTGACAGAGTAGAATACGAGTAAGTTTGTAGGCCTCGGACAGAGCTCAAAAGCCCCCTTTGAAATATTCATTAAAAAAAATTTCCTCTCAAACCTAGCACTCATAAAGCTTCTCATTGCAATATCTGAAGTACCATCTTATTAAAACACATTTATCGGACTAAGAGTTTCGGATCGTACCTAAAGATAACTTGTGAAAATGAATTAATCTTTTTGCCTTGCCCTAGCTCATGATCCAAGGATTTCAATACTTACAATGTGGTACCAAAGAAATGTTTATTTCCTAGTCTGAATTGCATGTTTGTCTCTAATGAATCTTAAACAAAAGTCCTTTGAAGACATGGCCGTCGACATGTGGTTATAAACATTTTTTGAATCCTTTGGTTAGACTCTATTTGTCGAACCTCAACGTCTTCGATTGGAATACCTTGACTGGCTTGGTCAAAACACTTATGCGTATCAGAGCTCCATTGGAATAGTATTCCTCATGAGGATTGCCAAGTCTAGATGCGCCATTTGGCCTTGCTAACATACGATGTTGCTGTACATACTAGACTTAGTTTGCTAGTTCGGGAGAAAAATAATGTACTCAGGGTCGGAGTTCAAAGTCATCTTCAGATCATTTTCGGATCGCCTTTTTGACTATTCTTTTGAATGGCAAAGAGCCCAGTTTGAATGTTATAAACACAACTTTGTTAGTTGTACAAACTTTCAGAAGTCTGGATGGTGCATTGGACTTCCTATGCACTATGTGCCCGCGTTTATTACGGTTCAAATCTCCTATGCTACTAAACATTTAATACAGGATAGGCTAAGTGAGACTCCTTTAACAGTGTTACTTCAAAATTTAGACTTGCAATTGTCAAAAGTTTTCAAAGTTTTATGCTTTGTTTGAACTTGTTCGGGGGTTTTTGTGTCGAAGGTTTTGATGGGCTTGTGTTGAAAAGATACAAGCCAAAACCTCCACATTGCCTATTTCTTAGTTAGTAAAGACTAGGCTCAAAACATCCCGAAGGAAAAGTAAGTCCTATGGAATGCTTTGTTCTTCTTCCAGCAGCTCCTGGGTGTTTGGTTTGATGTTGTGTTTAGTGCTTCTAGCATTGATGAGGTGTTTCCCATGGTGGTCAGATGCTTCAGATATCGTTGAAGTGTTTCCCTCAACGTTGATGAAGTGTTTCCCTAGATGCTACTAAAGTGTTTCCCTCAGTGTTGATGAAGTGTTTCCCTCGGCGCTGATGAGTGTTTCCTTAGGCACTGCCAAATGTTTCCTTAAGTGCTGATGGAATGTTTCCCTTGGCGCTGGCGAGTGTTTCCTTAGGTGTTGGCGAATGTTTCCTTAAGCACTGATGGGTGGTTGTTGCTCTTATTATATTAGCTTTGAGAAGTATTTGTTAAATTAAAAAACATAGAGAACAACTGAGTAATCACAAAAAATTATGACTTGCATGAATGATGCATGGTGGGAAGCTAAAAGCCCACTAGTTTGGCATGAAAGAGATGTTGTTCTTGGTTATATAGTTTCGAAGTAGCTAATCTATGGTTGCTAATGGTTTGATGGTTTTGCAAGAGTTAGGGAGGCTTATTGGAAGGCTCAAGATGAAATCAAGGCTTATCTTTAAAGAACTAGGGTTTCCTGTACTTAGACAAAGCTTTCTCTATGGGGCATATTCTTGCCCTAGTCGTTATTCCTCCCCACGCGTGGTTATGTCCCCTCTACAGCGTATCGATGCCTTATATTTATGAAAGCAGGGATCGTTACATGATTCAGCTAGGGAATATCTTGGTTTCTTCTCCTTTTTCAAATTAGCTAAGTCTTCCTTTCATCTTTCTATGGATGCATCTATAGGTTCCTTTTTGATATAATGTTATGGAGGTTAAGGGCCCTATAAAGCATGTTTGAGTGCACTACCCAAAGTTTTTTCTTTCCTAGATCAAGTCCCACATCATCTTTCCTAGAAAAATCCCACAACACATTTCTTAGATCAATTTCCACATCACGACTCTATCTATAGTAACGTTCCTCCTTGTTGTCTCCTTTTTTTCCTACTTGAGCTTGGGTTCATTTAAGTGTGTTGCATGCTTGGCATCACTCAAATTAATGTATTAGTATTATAATACGGGTTGGCATGCTAAATATGCATGATTTTCATGGGCTCGGAGCCCAATAAGCTATTATTTTATTGGCATGGTATGATCGTAAATTTTCCTACTCTCCATTTTGTAGCATGGATTTAAGCTCGACTTGTGACACTTCTAGAACAATTAGGCCGTGAGACATGATTGGGAAAGTTCAAAAGCTTTTTTTTTGTTCTAACGATAGATTTGTTAGATTAGATGATAGATTAGGGAACCGATGGGATTCGAACCCATATCGTGGTGCAAGGCCAACACCCTTATCTAGGGATAGCAACGAGGCAGATTGGGTTCGGATGTGCAATCCCCATACCCGAACCCGTAGAATCCCTGAATGGATTTTTCCCATAACCGAACTCGTCGCGTGACATATTTTTTATCGAGGAACGGTTTCCCCCATTATGATATTTATATATTTATTTGTATTATTAACTAAATGAGGAATATTAAAAAAAAATGATATTATTAATACAATTGATACAATGCGTCTAAAAATTAATATTAAAAATTTATATTACTAAGAAAACATTTACACTCTTGAAAATTATAAGCATATAATTCCTATTATTAATGATATAAACGTAAATAATTAATTTCATATTTAATCATGCATGATTATTAACAACCCCTTTTCATATAATAAATATTTATATTTTTTTATTCATAGATGAAATGGTTCGGTTTCGGGTATGAGTTTGGGGCAAATACCTCAATAACCACAACCGAACCTGAAACCGAAAAATTTACCCGACGGTTACTCATAACCGTAAAATACCCAAAATTTTATGCCCGAAACCGAACCATTCAGATCAGTTACTTGCAGGGATCGGATTTGACGGGTTAAATTGCCATCCCTACTCCTGTCCACCATTGTAGTAGAGGACCACTTGCGAAAGTTCAAAAGTTTTGAATCAAAGCTAATGAGATTTCAATGGTGCTTATGGGAGAGATCAAATATTAGCCAATATCATCAACATTTTAAATTCAATGCTCTAATTTGTTACCCAGTAGGTATGGTTATGGATAATCCCCGATGGTTAATTTGGGGTTATGAATTTGGTTAGTTTTTGTGGCTCTGTGGACAGATATAACATTTCCGTCTCCAAACTGAATCGTTGTTATCCCTAGTTTGGTGGATCTCTATTGTGGATATGGATGCCTATGCATCTTTCCTACTTCTTCCTCCTGATCAATTTGAAAACCCAGATCAATTTGATAACGCGTATCAATTTTAAAATCTAGATCAATTTTAATAAACTCCTGCCAATAAGAAAATCAACAAAGAGTGAGAGATAGGCAATGAGGAAAATAGCACAGAGTGAGACTCTCACTATGAGAGATTGAGACGCACGGAGTGGAGGAGATGCTTTGGACGAGCCAAAGTCACGGTCCACGGGCGGCTGACAGAGTCACAGAGGACAAAGATTAATCGACTCAAAGTGAGAGGACTGAGGGGCGGGCGGCATTTTAGGTTTGTGATTGAGGAAGAATGAGTGACTCAAATCAGGATTCAAGAGTAGTGAGAGGATTTGAGTCGAGACTTGAGACTCTGAGAGAGTATTTATCAAATATAGCCAAATATTAGTCCCAAATTTCAAAAATGTCATTTTTATAAACACTTTCAAGTATATTCAAAATATCACTTAAATAGACATAAATGCCCTTAAACTTTAAAACCAAATAAATTAGAAAAACCAAAACCCTATTAGATTGATATTTTGGACGGCAAAACCTAAAAAATGGTGGAGGTATAGTGAAGGCATCGGCTACTGTGGAGACTTTGTGCAACCCTAAACGTACAAAGGTGAGTGTAGATGGTTAAGTTTTTCATTCTTCCTAGTCTATGTTTTCTCTTTGGTTTTGTAGTTTCTTCGTTCGGTTGAATTTTATTGAAGAACGAACTGTCAATTTTTGTAAAATTAGAAAAATTAGGTTTCTTGTGTCAATGGAAGATTGCAAATCTAATTGTTTTTGCCAATCAGTTAGAGGCAAAGCTAATAGTTCTTCAATGCATATTTGAAAAATTAGGGTTTACGGAATAAGTTTTTCCAATTAGGGTTCACGGAATAAAGTTTTTCTTTCTATGTTTTTATTCATCTTATGTTGGTTTGGTAAGCAATATTAATTTAATTATTTTCAATGCGTAAAAGTGGAAGTTAACTTCCAGAGTAGCACCTTAATCGACAAGGTCCTTCTTCCATTGCTCAAATGCATGATGCTTTGTGTATATATTAACGCCCAGCCTTTCTCATGATTCAGTCCAGTTTTCACAACACCCTCTTTATTTGCACATATATATCAATCTTAGGTATGTCTGTATGTCATTTATTTTTTTTCTTATTGTTTTTGTTTATTTTTTAGGACAATGTCTAGTTTGACAATTTTAGTGACCTATGGTGGGAGGTGGGCTGACTCAACGTACAAAAATTGCAAAATGAAAGGATTACTTGTTTCAGACAAAATTACATTTGCAGAGCTTCAAAAGAAAGAACATGGTATTGTGAATGTGGACCCAAATGAGTATGAGATAAGTATGAAAGTTATATATAACGCAATGGAAACTACATGGCCTGCAGATATAGTTGATGATGATGATGTGAGGGCATTTATTTTTGAAAACCTTTTGAGGTCTTGGAAGATTCCCTTGTGTGTTACATTAAAGCAGAAAGTATTTTCTTCAGAAGATAATGATGACCCATTACAAACAGGTCTTAACTTTGTTACTCAAGGTGATTTGGAAGATATTGTGCTACATGATTCATATAACGACTTGGTAAATCAAGAAGTTGAGAATGCATCGTATCATGAAGAATTTGAAAATTTGCCAAATATGGAGTCTGATAATGTGTTCCAAGATAGTGTTGAATTCAATGAGTTGCCTCCTAAAGGGATGGTATGTGATGTTGTGCCTGCTAATGTGCAATTTGATGAACCCAGCTCTAACCGATCAAATGTTCACAAGGGTACAAATATTGTACATGAATCAGACAAGGCAGACCTGTACAATTCAGATGGAGATATAGTTGTAGGCCAATTGTACGAGACTAAGGAGGATTTAAAAAAAAAGTTAGGTATTCATGCTATGAAGAACAATTACGAGTTCATAGTGAAGAGATCAAGCAAAGAAAGGTTTGAAGTTGGTTGTGTCAGCGATGGATGCAAATGGAAACTATCCGCTTCTAAATTACAACAATCATCATATTTCAAGGTCAGAAAATACGAGAAGTTATCGATAATAGCCAAAATTTAACACCTAATTTCATAAATGTCACTTTTTCTAAAATCTTTCAAAAATAACATAAAACCCACTTAAATAGACTTAAATACCCTCAAAATTAAAACCAAATAAAATAAGGATGTAGTTGGTAATGTAATGAAAAAAAATCTGAATTGTGGCCTCTTCTAACTACATAGTTTTTCAATGAGGAAAAATAGTCAATGGCAGACAAATTGGGATCTGAGGTTAGCAATCCTTCTTATATACGCATTTGATAAGGAAGATAACTTTAGGCAGCTGTACGGTGTTTTTCTACGTACCTAATGCAGATGATTGCCCTAGTCTGCTTCTAGCTAGTGAGGTAGATTAATTTACAGAACATAAATATTCATTGTTTCAAAATTTTCTTGTAAAAAATTTGGATAATTTATTCATGCTTATCTTTACTTCTGCTCCATATATGTTATAGGTGGAGCTTTCAGAACTGCAGGATCCCAATCTTGCTTCAACTATGAGAGAACAGCAACATCGAGCCTTAATTTTGGGAAAAAATTGGGTATTAATCAGCCTGTATATCTTGTTATCATTATGCAGAAAAAAATTGATTACCATATGTTTTAACTCATTTGTGCACTGAGTATGGCACAAACAAACTAGAATTGGTGCGCTTGTTCAAGATGCAAATATACTAATGGAGCAAATGGAGAAACAACAATTCATTCCAGGCATCAGGAATGTCAGGAATACACTATGACTGCAATCATGCATCCCAACTTTCTTGAATTTCTTCTATATATATGGATGTCGATTTTGAAGGTATTTAGGTCTATTCATGTGAGTTTTCTGTTATATTTGAAAGTTTTTATAAAAAGTAACATTTATGAAATTTGGTGTTAAATTTTGGCTATTAATGATAATTACTCAGAAAATACATTACTATGCACTCATGCTCATTAGACGTTATTAATCGCCATCATCGACAGGCAAGTAGTTCTCTTATTGGTCAATGCATAAAGTCTAAGTACGAGGGTGTATCACGACTACATAGACCACGTGACATCATAGAAGATATGAGGAAGGATATGGGTGTGAGTATAAGTTATGTGAAGGCTTGGAAAGCTAAGGAACATGCATTGGAGTTGGTTAGGGGATCACCAGAGGAATCTTACTCGTTACTTCCATCTTATTTTGCTGTGTTAGAAGCCAAAAATCCAGGTACGATAACACATATTGAAACAGATGAGAATAATCATTTTTTGTACCGTTTCATGTCACTTGGACCTTGCATAAGAGGATTTAGAAGTGTTATTAGGCTGGTAGTAGCGGTTGATGGGACATTTTTAAAGGGTAAATATCTTGGCACTTTGTTTGTTGCCACATGCATGGATGGCAACAAACAAATATACCCTCTAGCATTCAGAGTTGGAGATTCAAAGAATGACGCATCATGGAATTGGTTTTTGACAAAATTACGAGAAGCAATTGGGGAAATTGATGAATTGGTGTTTGTTTCTGATAGACATGAAAGCATTCGGAAGGCTCTATCAACTGTTTTCCCCAATGCCCATCATGGTGCATGCATATTTCATATAAGTCAAAACATTAGGCATCATTTTAAGCATGAGAGAGCACACAAACTGTATTTTACAGCTACTAAGGCATATCGAATTCCTGAATTTCATCGTCTTATGATAGAAATATATAAAGTCGACTCTGAGGTGGGTGATTATCTTCATTCGGCTGGATATGAAAAGTGGACTCGTGCGTACTTCGATGGAAAACGGTACAACATCATGACAACAAATATTGTTGAATGTCTTAATGCAATCACCAGAGATGCTCGAAAACTACCTATCACACGATTTCTTGAGTATTTAAGAATGAATATTCTGCAGAAGTGGTTTTATGAGCGTCGAACTGAGGCAGCTAAAATGAATACACATTTGACATATTGGGCAGACAATTTAGTGCGAGAAAATAACAAGCAAGGATTATCATTACAGGTATTTTGAATTCACTTAAATAGATTTTAGTTCAATTTGTCTATTTAATTTTGGTACACTTTCATTTGTTCTCAAGTTTTTAAACTATTTTTACCGATTCTTATATCCCATCTGTAGCTTTATCCATCACTGCCATGTTTAGTAAAGAATAAATGTATGTTTGCAATGTTAAAGGCTAAAGTAAAAAAAAACCTAGGCTTTGACAAGAAAAAAGTTAAAAACCATATCTTGTGAACTTCAACGTAATTGCTGCTATGGATTTATATAATTGCCTTTGTAGTTTTATGCAGCAGTTCAGGGTATTCATCGACTTCTCTTACAGATCACTAATTGCGAATTGCTTTTGTAGTTCTTATGCGGAATATTTTTTTTGGTTGTTTAGTTCTTCTTTTGTTTGAGTAATATATATGTATGTGAACATGTAGGTATCGCCCATTGTGACTTACTTATTTCATGTATATGATGGATCTCGTATTGAAGTTGTGAATTTAGAGGAATAGAGTTGCACATGCCGACAATTTGATCTTGACCAACTCCCTTGCTCACATGCTTGTGCTGCATGTAGACACCGACAACTTTCATGTTATCCTATGTGTTCTCATTATTATACTACAAACTCCTTGGTCATTGCCTATGCAGAAGCTATATGGCCAGTTGGTGATCAAACCGATTGGATAGTAACTGATGATGTGAGTGAAAGAATTGTCCTACCACCAATTACACGAAGAAGATATGGTGGGCGCAAAGAAAAGAGGATCCCATCACGTGGAGAAGAAAAATCAACTCGAAAGTGTTCAAAATGTGGTTCAAATGGCCATTATAAACAAACTTGTAGGAATCCTGTTCAACTTCATCCTACTTTGTAGAACCCTTTTAAATTGGAGTTTTATGAATAAATATTTTCTTTTGATCATTTTATTGTTTATTTTGGTTGTACGTACAATTCTTTAAATTTCCGATGATTAAAAATAATTACTTTTATTTTTTTACTCTAATAGTTCACTTTTATAACATACTAAAGTGTTTTCTGTGAACCATGTGAGAAAGAAAGGTTTCCTTGATTATCTATTAAAGTAAAATTGAGAGAAAATTTTTGCTCTTCGTTTGGAAAAGAAAAGAAAAGAAAAGGAGAAAGTTTTAGTTAGAGATTATAGCATAAGAAGTATTAAGTCTAACAATTAGTTATTTATATAAATTAAGGGTAGTTATGTCTATTTAAGTGAGATTTTGAATAAATATGAAAGTTTTTATAAAAACTGACATTTTTTAAATTAAGGGTTAATTTTTTGTTATATTTGATAAATTCCCACTCTGAGAGGTACCCTGATTGATAAAGAATTCGATGTAACTGCATTAGGGCAAACAACATACATTGGTTGGCTTTAACTAGTCATTGGGTGACATATATATAACAACAACAACAACAACAACAAAGCCTTTTCCCATAAGTGGGGTCGGCTATATGAATCCTAGAACGCCATTGCGCTCGGTTTTGTGTCATGTCCTCCGTTAGATCCAAGTACTCAAGTCTTTTCTTAGGGTCTCTTCCAAAGTTTTCCTAGGTCTTCCTCTACCCCTTCGGCCCTGAACCTCTGTCCCGTAGTCACATTTTTGAACCGGAGCGTCAGTAGGCCTTCTTTGCACATGTCCAAACCACCGGAACCGATTTTCTCTCATATTTCCTTCAATTTTGGCTACTCCTACTTTACCTCGGATATCCTCATTCCCAATCTTATCATTTCTCGTGTGCCCATACATCCCACGAAGCATCCTCATCTCCTCTACACCCATTTTGTGTACGTGTTGATGCTTCACCGCCCAACATTCTGTGCCATACAACATCGCTGGCCTTATTGCCGTCCTATCAAATTTTCCCTTGAGCTTCAGTGGCCTACGACGGTCACACAACACGCCGGATGCACTCTTACACTTCATCCATCCAGCTTGTATTCTATGGTTGAGATCTCCATCTAATTATCCGTTCTCTTGCAAGATAGATCCTAGGTAGCGAAAACGGTCACTTTTTGTGGTCTTCGCTAGATTGCTCCGGTCATTAGTGTGCATAAGTATATAAATGGATAGAGATAGGAGAGCAAATACAAGATGTACGTGGTTCACCCAGATTGGCTACGTCCACGGAATAGAGGAGTTCTCATTAATTGTGAAGGGTTTACACAAGTACATAGGTTCAAGCTCTCCTTTAGTGAGTACAAGTGAATGATTTAGTACAAATGACATTAGGAAATATTGTGGGAGAATGATCTCGTAACCACGAAACTTTTAAGTACCGGAGTGTGGTATCGTCTGGACTTGCCTTATCTATCTCATAGGTAGATGTGGCATCTTCTCTGGAAGTACTCTTCCTCCATCCAGGGGTGGTATCTGTAACTGGTGGAGATGCACAAGGTAATGTATCAATTTCACTTGAAGCTTACTTGTAGTTTCAGGCTTGGTCAAGCGCGATACAAACCATGTAGCAGGAGTCCCCCAAGTCCCCGAGTTAGGGGATCTGCTGAAAGAGGTGACAGACAAGGTAAGCAATCAGACCTCCGGCTGATTGTTCACATTCTCCCTATCTTGCAGACAGCATGAAGGATAAAGAGAAGAAAAATGAGAAGAGATGATATGGGATACTTTTGCTTTTGAAGAAGTAACTTTCCACAGGCTTATTCTTGAACTGGGCTGGAGGGTTTTCTGGTTTCCTCCAGAGTATAAGGCCGACTAAAGAATTTGAGGGTCAAAACAAGTCCATCAAATCTAGTGTACGTTCGACCCTGCTGATATGGGATACTTTTTCTTTTGACAGAGTAATGGATGTATCGGCACGTGTGCTGTTACGCTTGTCTCCACATGCTTCCTTGTATCCTTCTCACTTGCCCTATCTGTTCCTCTGGCAGATGCGGTATCTTCCCTGGAAGCATAAGATGTTGAAGATGAGTACTCGAGAGCAATGCCAGGTAAGTAATCAGGTAAGGGGTTCCAGGCAGTCAGTTCCTGGCTGGAAGCTTGATTCCAAGTGCTGATTGATTGCTCTCTTTCTCCTTGTCTTGCAGGTAAGAACAAGGCCAAAGGAAAAGACAGGGAAAAAGCATGATATGGGATACTTTTGCTTTTAACCTTGATGATATGAGATATTCTTGCTCTAGTATAGCTTGTTTACAGAGGTATTATCGGGGGGAAAGAAAGCTGAATATTTCGAAAGGCTTCGTTGGGAGTGCCTTCTCAGATAAGAGGAAGGGTTGAGCATTTTTGCAGGTCTGCCTGTCCGTTGGGGATGGAGGTCGACATATATAGGAGTCTCCCTAACATCAAGTAATAATGCTATTCCTTTACCCTGCTTGAAAAAGTGGTCTGTGGTATCTGGAAAGCTGATGTTGCGTGTGAAGATTACAGACAAGCTTTATCCAAGGAGATCTAGCTCTTGAAGTTAGGAAAGTGGTGCCTCTTCGGTTTTCGAACAAGCAATCCTGTCGGGGATCTGGCTCTCAAGATTCGGAGAACGATGCCTCTTCGATTTTTGAGAAAGCAATCCTACTGGGGGTCTGGCTCTCGAGATTCGGAGAGCGGTGTCTCTTCGATTTTTGAGAAAGTAATCATGTTGGGAGTCTGGCTCTCGAGATTCGGAGGGCGGTGCCTCTTCGATTTTGGAGCAAGCAATCTTGTTGGGAGTGTTTTGTTGAATGTGAGTAAAGGTTGGGCATGTTTGCTAGTCTACCTTGCCACGAAGCACAGAGGTTGACACACAGGGACTTTCCAATTATCCAGCAGTGGTACTGTTCCTTTACCCTCTCTTCGATTTTTGAGAAAGTAATCATGTTGGGAGTCTGGCTCTCGAGATTCGGAGGGCGGTGCCTCTTCGATTTTGGAGCAAGCAATCTTGTTGGGAGTGTTTTCTCGAATGTGAGTAAAGGTTGGGCATTTTTGCTAGTCTACCTTGCCACGAAGCACAGAGGTTGACACACCGGGACTTTCCAATTATCCAGCAGTGGTACTGTTCCTTTACCCTTGTGGGTAATAATATGATAGCTAGACCTTTAAAATTTATGTGTCTAAACTTTGTTAGTGTTGTTTCTTTGCTATTCTTTTACCCTTCTTGGTCAGAGCGATGTAGTGGGAGCTGCAAGCTTCACGTGTCTCAACTTTGTCAGAGAACTTTGGCAAAGTTATTTGTGGTACCCATGAGCTACTGTTGTGTGTGGGAAGTGGGTGATTGAACAGTACGATTCATGTGCTTTCTACTTCGCCAGAAATCTTTGACAGAATGCCCATAATTTCCGCAAAGCTGAGTGTGCGTGTGACAGGTGCTGACAAGGCTGGAAAAGTAGGTGCCTCTTCGATTTCTGAGATCGGCCCTCGTGGTCTCTGAGCAGCCCAGCTTTTGAGAAAGCAAGCCTCTTCGATTTCTGAGATCGGCCTTCGTGGTCTTTAAGCAGCCCAGCTTTTGAGAAAGCAAACGACTCTTCGATTTCTGAGATCGACCCTCGTGGTCTCTGAGCAGCCCAGCTTTTGAGAAAGCAAACGCCTTTTCGATTTCTGAGCAGGCGCCTCTTCGATTTCTGAAGCTTCGTCAAGTGCAGATTTTTATAGGGGCTGACATGAAGTTCCAAAGCACACTTGAATATCCACCAGTAGAAGCTCCATTCTTGCACTTCTAAGATCTTGATTTATCCGACCTCTTCTCTCTTCAACACCTTTGAAAATGTCTGGCCCCTCCGACCGTCGTTTTGACTTGAACCTTGTTGAAGAGGCAGCCCCGCCTTCTCCAGACAACATATGGCGCCCATCCTTCGTCTCCCCTACTGGTCCTCTTACCGTTGGGGATTCCGTGATGAAGAATGATATGACCGCTGCGGTAGTGGCCAGGAACCTTCTCACTCCCAAAGATAACAGATTACTTTCCAAACGGTCTGATGAGTTGGCTGTTAAGGATTCTCTGGCTCTTAGTGTTCAGTGTGCAGGTTCTGTGTCTAATATGGTTCAACGCCTATTTGCTCGAACCCGCCAAGTTGAATCATTGGCGGCTGAAGTTATGAGTCTCAAACAGGAGATTAGAGGGCTCAAGCATGAGAATAAACAGTTGCACCGGCTCGCACATGACTATGCTACAAACATGAAGAGGAAGCTTGACCAAATGAAGGAATCTGATGGTCAGGTTTTACTTGATCATCAGAGAATTGTGGGTTTGTTCCAAAGGCATTTATTGCCTTCGTCTTCTGGGGCTGTACCGCGTAATGAAGCTCCAAATGATCAACCTCTGATGCCTTATCCTTCTAGGGTTCTGTCCAGTACTGAGGCTCCGAATGATCCCCCTCCGGTGCCTTCTCTTTCTGGGGTTCTACCGACTGCTGAGACTTCTCCTAAGCAACCTTTGTGAAGGCTCCCTCTTGTTTGTTTATTTTGACTCAAGTATATGTACATATTTGTCACTTATCGGGGAAATCAATAAATAAGCTTTCCTTCATTTCAACGTATTGTGTTAAATACACCAAAGCCTTCTTCGCTAAGTTCTTTGAATTTTCTTTTGTTGAAGCTTTTCTGTTGAAGCTTTGTGAGTGGAGCATGTAGGTTGAGGTAGTGTTCCCTTAATTTCCCGAGTGAGGAAAACTTCTCGGTTGGAGACTTAGAAAATCCAAGTCACTGAGTGGGATCGGCTATATGAATCTTAGAACGCCATTGTGTTCTGTCCTGTGTCATGTCCTCCGTTAGATCCAAGTACTCTAAGTCTTTTCTTAGGGTCTCTTCCAAAGTTTTCCTAGGTCTTCCTCTACCCGTTCGTCCCTGAACCTCTGTCCCATAGTCACATCTTCTAATCGGAGCGTCAGTAGGCCTTCTTTGCACATGTCCAAACCACCGTAACCGATTTTCTCTCATCTTTCCTTCAATTTCGGCTACTCCTACTTTACCCCGGATATCCTCATTCCTAATCTTATCCTTTCTCGTGTGCCCACACATCCAACGAAGCATCCTCATCTCCGCTACACTCATTTTGTGTACGTGTTGATGCTTCACCACCCAACATTCTGTGCCATACAGCATCGCTGGCCTTATTGCCGTCCTATAAAATTTTCCCTTGAGCTTCAGTGGCATACGGCGGTCACACAATACTCCGGATGCACTCTTCCACTTCATCCATCCAGCTTGTATTCTATGGTTGAGATCTCCATCTAATTCTCCGTTCTTTTGCAAGATATATCCTAGGTAACGAAAACGGTCGCTCTTTGGTATTTCTTGATCTCCGATCCTCACCCCTAACTCGTTTTGGCCTCCATTTATACTGAACTTGCACTCCATATATTCTGTCTTTGATCGGCTTAGGCGAAGACCTTTAGATTCCAACACTTCTCTCCAAAGGTTAAGCTTTGCATTTACCCCTTCCTGAGTTTCATCTATCAACACTATATCGTCTGCGAAAAGCATACACCAAGGAATATCATCTTGAATATGTCCTGTTAACTCATCCATTACCAACGCAAAAAGGTAAGGACTTAAGGATGAGCCTTGATGTAATCCTACAGTTATGGGAAAGCTTTCGGTTTGTCCTTCATGAGTTCTTACGGCAGTCTTTGCTCCTTCATACATATCCTGTATAGCTTGAATATATGCTACTCGTACTCCTTTCTTCTCTAAAATCCTCCAAAGAATGTCTCTTGGGACCCTATCATACGCTTTTTCCAAATCTATAAAGACCATGTGTAAATCCTTTTTCCCATCTCTATATCTTTCCATCAATCTTCGTAAGAGATAGATTGCCTCCATGGTTGAGCGCCCTGGCATGAATCCGAATTGGTTGTCCGAAACCCGTGTCTCTTGCCTCAATCTATGCTCAATGACTCTCTCCCAGAGCTTCATTGTATGACTCATTAGCTTAATACCCCTATAGTTCATGCAATTTTGTACATCGCCCTTATTCTTGTAGATAGGCACCAAAGTGCTCGTTCGCCACTCATTTGGCATCTTCTTCGTTTTCAAAATCCTATTGAAAAGGTCAGTGAGCCATGTTATACCTGTCTCTCCCAAAACTTTCCACACTTCGATTGGTATATCGTCTGGGCCTACTGCTTTTCTATGCTTCATCTTCTTCAAAGCTACAACCACTTCTTCCTTCCGGATTCTACGATAAAAAGAGTAGTTTCTACACTCTTCTGAGTTACTCAACTCCCCTAAAGAAGCACTCATTTCATGTCCTTCATTGAAAAGATTATGAAAATAACCTTTCCATCTGTCTTTAACCGCGTTCTCTGTAGCAAGAACCTTTCCATCCTCATCCTTGATGCACCTCACTTGGTTTAGGTCCCTTGTCTTCTTTTCCCTTGCTCTAGCTAGTTTATAGATATCCAACTCTCCTTCTTTGGTATCTAGTCGCTTATACATATCGTCATAAGCCGCTAACTTAGCTTCTCTCATAGCTTTCTTCGCCTCTTGCTTCGCTTTTCTATACCTTTCACCATTTTCATCGGTCCTATCCTTGTATAAGGCTTTACAACATTCCTTCTTAGCCTTCACCTTTGTTTGTACCTCCTCATTCCACCACCAAGATTCCTTTTGGTGTGGGGCAAAGCCCTTGGACTCTCCTAATACCTCTTTTGCTACTTTTCGAATACAACTAGCCATGGAATCCCACATTTGGTTAGCTTCCCCCTCTCTATCCCACACACACTGGGTGATTACTTTCTCTTTGAAAATGGCTTGTTTTTCTTCTTTTAGATTCCACCATCTAGTCCTTGGGCACTTCCAAGTCTTGTTCTTTTTTCTCACTCTTTTGATATGTACATCCATCACCAACAAGCGATGTTGATTAGCCACGCTCTCTCCTGGTATAACTTTGCAATCCTTACAAGTTATACGATCCCCTTTCCTCATTAGAAGAAAATTTATTTGTGTTTTTGACGACCCACTCTTGTAGGTGATCACATGTTCTTCTCTCTTCTTAAAGAAGGTGTTGGCTAAGAAGAGATCATATGCCATTGCAAAATCCAAGATAGCTTCCCCATCCTCGTTTCTCTCCCCAAAACCATGGCCACCATGAAAACCTCCATAGTTTCCTGTCTCCCTGCCCACGTGTCCATTTAAATCTCCTCCTATAAATAACTTCTCCGTCTGAGCAATTCCTTGCACCAAGTCTCCAAGGTCTTCCCAAAATTTCTCCTTCGAACTCGTATCCAACCCTACTTGAGGTGCGTACGCACTAATCACATTGATAAGTTCTTGTCCTATTACAATCTTGATTGCCATGATTCTATCTCCTACCCTCTTGACATCTACAACATCTTGTGTCAAGGTCTTGTCCACAATGATGCCAACATCGTTTCTCGTTCTATTTGTGCCCGAATACCATAGTTTAAACCCTGAGTTTTCTAGATCCTTTGCCTTACGACCAACCCACTTAGTTTCTTGTAGGCACATAATATTTATCCTTCTCCTCACCATAACTTCTACTACTTCCATAGATTTTCCCGTCAAGGTTCCTATATTCCACGTTCCTAAACGCATTTTGCTCTCTTGAACTCTACCCTTCTGTCCTAGCTTCTTCACCCTTCCCCGTCTAATAGGATCAAAGTACTTCTTTTGTGTGTCCCGTGTAAAGTTAATAGGAACATATGCTCCCAAACAACTTTGAGTGGAGTCGTTCGAAAAGAAGTTTCTATAGCCCCCTTGCTCATTTAACACTGCATCCGGGTGCCGATGGAGATACAGCGACCCTTGCTCACTTATCACTGTGCTCGGGCCACACAGCGCGCCACTTACGGGTGACGCCCTAGCTTTAGCGCGATTTCGTTCTGGATTCATTTTCATAAGGATTCGACGTAATCATAGAGTGCCGGCTGTCGACTACCTGACGCCCTCCCCCTCCTCCTTTATCCGGGCTTGGGACCGGCAATGTAAGATAAACTTACACGGCGGAGTTGTGACATATATATAACAAATAATAAAATAATTAATTATTTATATCCTAGTTCGGTTTAGACCCTTTTTTGGTACTACAAAACTGGGACTGAAACCAGTTAGAGCCACTTTGGTTTGTTTTTTTTTACTTGATTTTGACATTTTTTATCAACATGGTTTTTTTTTTTTTTTTCCGATTTTTTTTTTATATAGTTCAACTTGGTTCAAGGGTTTTTATGCCCACCCCTAAATAGAAGTGTATACCAATGTTTACTCATTATGGTTTTCAACTTTCGTTACCATCAAGTTGGTCTCTAGTTAACAGAAGGTTGGGACACATAAAAGGTTGCAAGGAAAGATTGTCACCCTTAACAACCATTTGGGGTCCTGTTAGGCACTTTTAAAATCAAGGAGACTTGACCAACCCACACTAAAGAAGAGTATGAAACTCTGCATGGTCCCACACTTAGTAGATAGGGTATTGGTTTTTCACTCATGCGTCTTAGATTCAAAACTCCTCCTCCCCTTAATAATAATTTTTTTTTTTAAAAAAAGAAGAATTTTTTTTCACCATTATAGAACTCTCGTCTCCGTTGTTAGGATGTGGATGTGCAAGCACAAGGCACTATGATCTAAGACCATCTCCTTTGCCACCTATGCATACAACAGTAACAAATGACGTATCATTTACTCCAACCAAGATGTGAAAGCTAATATGGAAAAGAAGGCTAAGCTGATATGGACATAGAGATGTCAAAATTGAAGCTGCCTTCAAAAATAGTTTTTGCTATTTCCAAAGGCATTCCATTTCCCTTACCTTAAATGCTAGCATATTTAAGTACTATTTTATTGCCAACAAAAACCCAACTTTTATTATTTTTATTATAGGATATTGTTCCTATAAGCACACTTTGCTAAGCATGCTTGTTAGGGAAATTTGATTTCCATATCATCCCTCGCAAAGATATGAAATGACCCTAGTGGATTCAAGGGAATAATTGTGGACTAATCCAACCAAAATACTGACCATGTTAATACTTATGGTTTTGGTTGATGTATCGACAAAATGGTCACATTGCTGCTAAATTTCCTAGCTGACTTAAGGGTTCAGTACTCAGATTATCCCCTAAGTCTGGAAGACTAGATAATGTAGAATAATATATATGGAAGATGCTTCGATAACTATTGCATGTCTTTTGGGTTTGAAAATGAACATCAAATTCCCTATATTTACCCTAAAACAAACTCACAGAGCGATCATAAAACACAATTTCATTGTCGCCTGGACCTTGGTGAATAAACCAAGCTTTTTGTTTCTGCCTAGGGCTATGCAATCTTTTATGCACCTATGTTGGTCTGCCTTAAGGCCTATTGCCACCCAACCTATTTTGGCATTACAGTTGGTTACTAGGTACGGCCTGATGTTTCGTAGTTATCTGTTTTGGGTGTGCATTTTTTGTGCCAAGTTGCACCGCTGCAACATACCTGTTTGGTGTTGGAAATGTGCCCTAAACCCAATCATATGATGATACTTTATGGACATTTCACATGTTAAACTAAACTAGTTTAATGTAAGGGTAAAGATTGTTATTTAAAGTAATCTTATACGTTTAAATAATGAGTCCAAGGAATATGTAATTAGGAGAATGTGATCTAAAGAATTTAGATCCATGAGACCATCCATTTTCGTACACATATCCTAAACGTTCCTGATCATAGGATTGCCAATTGGGCATTGACGGTTCGTTAAGATCGCTACATGCTAAGTCTTTTCTCTGGGAGAGTGACTGGTCTTGAGTCATTGGCATGATTGACACCAAGACAAGTGTGTAGGTGCTTAATAAATAATGAGTCAATTGAACACGATTAACAATGAGTTCTCATACCCATGTCACATGAAAGCTCATGGTTGGGATAATGCAAAGTAGTCATTTGATTTAAGGCATCATAATTGTCTTATGGTTAGCTCCTTGATCTTTGACTGTGTCAAAGGCAGTCCATCAGACGGTGTCCACGACATAGTTGGTTTAAGCTACTTAATTATGGAGGCAGGTGAATGTGTAACAAAGGATCTACAACCTTCAAACCGTTCAGAGAGAATTACTCTATTTTATGACTAAGAATCTCTGACCAAAATGTGAATGAGATTCAGAAAGTCGTTCCAAATCGCATACAAGGTAATCATATAAGTAAGAGAATTACATTGGATAGTATACATGAATAAACTATCAAACCAAACAATGTGATAATGATGAAGTAAAAGAAAAACTCAATAAGGGATTAAATATACTACAAATAAAGTATAATACCGTTCTTTTATTGATTTTGAGATCTTTGAGGGGCACAATGGAAATGCAAAAGCAGTATATACGAGGGAGAATTTGTTAAAGCATATGTTGGGTACTATTCCCAGTGGTCTAGGAAGGGAGGAGTGGCTTCAAGTGATGTGAAAATTAACTTGACACACAAATTAAAACCCTATTGATGACAATTGTAGTAAAGATGTAAGTAGGGATCGTTCTAGACCGGGGATTAACTAGGGATGCTAATCAACACAAATAAGACTCAAAAACACTAAACTAGACTCTAAAATAGAAAACTAGACTTTTATGACCCAAAACTGACTCAAAACACTCAAAATAGCAACTAACAATAAAAAAGATTCAATTCTAGACCTAACAAGTGATTTGGATGAAAATAAAACTTAACTTGACTCAAAAGACTAAAAGAAAATAGATTATGACTCAACTAACAAGACTTAATGAAAGGGGGATTGTTTTTGTTAAAACTTAAAACAGAAACTTTGCATAAAACACTTTAAGAAAACGAATTTGGTGAATTGAAAAGGGTAAAAGGCTAGTTAGAGGGTCCTTCTCCACACATGATATATGCATACAAACCAATTTTCAGTTATTATTCCTTTAAACCATGAATGACAACACCCCAAGTTAACCGTGACAACACAAATTAACCATTAGATTTTCCTTATTTCATTGAATTGGACGGGATACGCATCACAACCAAATTATCCTTCTCAAGTCCCCTAACTATGAAAAGCATGATAGAAAACATATCAAAGGTCATTAAGTTCTTTGAAAATCCTAAGCATTGACGAGGCATTCGTAACTATGAAAAGCATGATACTCCTGCCAAGGATTTACTTCACAATCATGACTAGTGACTTCCACTACTTGTGAATATAAGTTCATAATGATTAGGTGAAACTCCCTTATACTCTAGCATCAAGTTTATGCATGCAAACTAAGTATGCATCCTCAATTAACATACATAAACAAGTTTTAATAACTCAGATAAGCAAATCACATTCAAGACTCAAGAAACAATAACTGGATGTAATCAATTCATATAAAGTATATAATCATGGCTTCGAATTCACCTCTAACTAAAAAGAAATTAGTTCCTCATGTTCGCAATTAAACAAAGAAAACTTAAACTAGACATTGAAAATAAAAGATAGAAAACACCTAGAAATGTTCCAGCAATCCAATGATTGAATGGCAAGGCATTGGCTCCAACTTTCTCCCTTCCTTCCTTGCTACGGCACAATGGTATTTTTCTCTGGATTTAGGCTCTTAGGTGTGGTGGATGGTGTGGTGGTCTGATAGTAGAGGGTGGTGGTTTGATTTGTACAGTAGAGATGTATATTTATAGGGCTAAGGTGTGGCACAATCCCTAAGGATTAGGATAGGTTTCTGAAATCAAAGTAGGACACGGATTGTGTGACCAAAACCCAAGTGGAATGGGTTAAAACAATCAGAAACCAAGGGGAATTAGGCTAGAAAGGTGCGACAGGTATTAAGCTTCTAGAAAGGATGTTTCAGCATCTATTTCTGAACCTAAATGGACAAGGATACACGGCATGGGTTTTAGAGAAGGATTACAATTCCTAAATCTCCAAGGAGAAAGCATATATGGGTTCTAGAATCTGAAATATGTATTTTAAATGCATAATTATCCTTTATAAATGGCTAGAATTAAGGCACAAACTGATTTGGATAAGATAAGAGGATAATGCTAGATGAGGAAAGGATAAGATAAGATAAGGTTTGTTTGGATAAGATAAGGTTGGATAAGGTTTTGGATAATGTTCCTTCTTTTGAGCTGATTCCTTATCTTCTTTGTCTTGGATTTATTTCTTCAACTCGTTAGCACATTCCTTCGCATCTTTGGTCTTCAAATTCGTCCATCCATCTTGGTCCACTCATAAGCTATCCAATTGATGCCCAAAACTGCTTCAAAATGCTCCAAATTGCACTTTCTTGCCAACTTTGTCATATGGACCTACAAACACACGAAAATAACTTAAAACACTATAATAAACACACATAAATATGCTCTTATCACCAAGCTTTACCTCAAGCCTCGGTTGCTGGGTTTGTAAAGATTGATAAGGATTTTAGAGCATGAGATTTTATACCTTTTGGAGCACTAGTTAGAGAGTACATAAGAGTAATTAGAAGGATAAAAGGTGTAGATCATGCCTTAGAGAACTATTGTATATTTGACATGGATTGCTTGCAAACGATGAAGGGGCTTCATGGAAGAGAGGTATTGCCACTCTAGCTGTATTCAATGATATGGTTTTACAAGTCCAGTTTGAAGTCTCTCTCTGTTCGATAAAAGATCACCTCTTTGTTTTCATATATAACTTTCACAACCTGCTGCATCACATTATGCAAATTGAATCTCCTACTTGGTTTGTGTTTGATATTTTATTTGTCTTCGTTGGTTTAGGTTTGGGCCAAGTGAGAGTAATACAACAATGATGTACATATCAGGCATATTTTGAAATCACAACAAGACATTTGGATCATGAATAAATCAAATCAATATAAAATAGAGATTGACTAATTATATTAAACTTATCTATAAAATACGGAACACATGGTTATGAAGATGAAGCCATTGATCCTTGCGAACAAAGTAGAAGTAGTCTTCTACTTCCAGTACCTCTCAATGAACTCTACTATTGAAATAGGTTTTTAGTTTTCGTGAGTTTCAATTGGTATGGAAACAGGGACTACTCCTTGGTTTTATAGCTGGGGGCTTCAGCCAATTCCTTCCTATTATCGAAAAGGATATCAACCCAAATCATGTCAAATCAATTAGAGTTCCATCATGACTCTCATTCCTTGTATTTACTTAATAAAGGTCCTTAATTGATAGCATGTAATTAGGACTCCAATATGTTTATTTCCTTAAGGCACCGAAAGTCCTAGAGATTTCATTAACTTGTATGGCAAGTTAACTAATCTCCCAATAATTCTCGGCATAATTCATTGCCATTCACAAAATGGTTTTACATTCTCCCACTTGAATGTCAATGAGAATACCTCAACGAGATAAATATACATGGTGATCACTTGAGTCCACTAAAGTATGCAATCATCCCTTTCAAGTAACTTGTCACTTTGGGACTAAATGCCGAACTAAAGAAAACAAGGCACACATTGGACAGTTCCTTGCACCCCATGATTACATTCATACTTAACTCAAAGCACTATGTTACTAACAAAGTCATGATATCAAGAGCTAATAGTCAAAACATTAGCTCACAATAGTCGAACTGAAAATATGAAAATATATTTCAATACAAAAGTAGTTCACAAAATAACTCAACAACGTTGGTAACAAAATTCAACTTTCACTAGTAGGAAAAACTATTTGCATGACCATATTATGTGACGAAAGCAAACTCATCGCGCTAAATAGGTTAGCGCGACAAATATACAATTTCGTTGCGCAACTTCATCAGAAATAATTTAATGGGACAAAAAGCTTGTGCGACGCAATATTTCGTAGCTTAAAATGACTTTGCGTGACAAAAAAAAACCCTTTGTCGCACAAAGGTTCGTAGACAAATGCCAAAATGCCTGTATTTTGGCTCCAAAAACTGATAAAGCATGTGTTACTTTGCGTGACAAATATTTCGTCGTGCAAAGGTTCACACATTTACTAGACTGCTAGTTGTTTAGTCAAAGTGTTGAATGCGGTATTTACTCCATGGTTTTGTGTGACGAAAGTTTCGTCATGCAAATAAGCCATAATTCCTTCAAATAGATAGTTTTGCTTAGTCTCAACACAATTCAATCTAAAAACTCTTTACTTTCATCGAATAATTATTCCAATTTTGTTTTTTTTTGTACGCAATGGCAGACTCCGGTGGTCCTTCATCAAAGAGAGTTTAAGGCGACGGTTCTGAGAAAGGTAATACATACTAAATTTTGCTAGTTGTGTAATTAATCAAACATTTAGGTAGACAAATGTAAGTTTTTATTTTGTTGGTAGACAAGACAAAGAAGAGAGCTGCGACATGCGTTCGATACACTTCTTCTGATAAGAGCCTCTACCGATGCACTTACGTAGAATTTGTAGGATATGAGAAGTCGGATATGGTGAACAAAATTTAGGGCCAATGTCGGGGTATTGGTGCGTGACAGATAGGAGTGAATTGGGAGTCTTGAAGAGACGTATCCAAGGAGATAAAGACGGTCATGATTGATGCATTAGCAGTGCGTGTAAATTATTAATTAGTTAAATAATAATTTAGTTCTTTAGATAAAATATAATAGTGATACGTGTAATTTATTTATTTTGCATATCAGCCTGATTGGGACATTTACAAAAGTGATGCAAATCTGATGAAGTGCATTGACATTATATTCAAGTATCGTTTTCAGGAGTTGAAGTTTGATGTTGAACGTGACGCAAAGTGACACGGAGTTAAGTGAGTTCGTACAAGAGCAATCCCATGATGGGTGACCCACTGGGAAGTTCGCGTGTGAGTTCCCAGAAACAAAACCATGAGGGCGTTGTCGGGGCCCAAAGTGGACAATATTGTGCTACGGCGAAGTAGAGCCCAGGATGTGACAATTGGTATCAAAGCCAATCCCTGGCCGAAAGTGTGCCGACGAGGACGTTGGACCCCTAATAGGGGGTGGATTGTAAGATCCCACATCACCCAGGGAAGTGGATCCTTTAAGCCTTATATGTATATTCCTATCTCTACCTAGCACGAGGCGTTTTGGAAGCTCACTGGCTTCGGGTTCCATTGGAACTCCGAAGTTCATCGAGTTCGCGCAAGAGCAATCCCATGATGGGTGATCCACTGGGAAGTTCTTGTGTGAGTTCCTAGAAACAAGATCGTAAGGGTGTGGTTGGGGCCCAAAGAGGACAATATCGTGTTACGGCGGAGTAGAGCCCGGGATGTGACAATAAATATTATAATAGAATATTTGTTTGCAATTATGAAGTTTACGTAAATATAGATACTAAAGATCTATATTTACGTAAATTTCATAATTACAATCAATTATGTATTCGTTCATCGCTATAAATTTTGTGCAACGAAATCATAGTTGCATAGAATTTATGCGACGATCTCCCATAAACACGCTTGCGTGATGAATATTTCATTGTGCATATGGCGTAAAAATGGAGTTAAGTTTACTGCCATATTTCGAATCTATATATTTTGCGCAACGAACCGATGGTAAAAAACGTGTGTATAATTGGCGCCATATTTCGAACCTATATGTTTTGCGCGAAGACTTGTTCGTTGCTCAAATTCTTCTTCTTTATAATGCAAAGACAAAAACTGCATTTTTTGCAGCTGTTACCTCTACCATCCTTCTTCACTGCTGTATTAAGTAATTGTTTCCGTTATGTATTTCAAAATTTTGTTGTGAATTCAAAATAACACCATTAAATTTGTTGTGTATAGGGTTGGTGTGCATGATTATCGCTCAAACAATGACAAAATTAGAGGTATATTGTTTGGTTTTTTAATTAGGAGTTATTTGAATTTACAACAAATTAGATGTGAATTGTTAATAAGGGTTGTTAATTAGTTTGTTAATTGTATTGTCCATATTTGGTTTTTGGATGAAAACCAAAAGTCTACATCCTGTACGAAATTGTTTGTGTTGTACTAAGTTAATAGTAATCAAGTCTGTACATGTATTGTCAATAAAAGCTTAGCCTTCTGTTCAAGGATTAGTTGGATTTTGCACAAGGATGAGAAAGCATGACTACGGTCAAGTTGATTCTTGAATTGTCCCATTATTTGCATAGTTTGGTAATGCCCAGTTATGGGGCGTAGTTTACGGTTGAAGGATTAGGTTTTGATCGTGGGAATTTCGGTCACATCTCTTTACGTTCTTCAAGTGCCGGATAGACATTTTGATATCTACATCGGCCACTTGCAAAACGTTAAGGAGATGCTGCCGGATAGACATGTTGAAATCTAATTCGATGGAGCCATAAATTGCGTCATAAAACTGTGCATTCCCGAATGGGATTATGGCCCTAACCGGAGGCAAAAGATGATAATATCTTGTTGGAGTTGCGTATTGATTGCAATTTTATTGTGCTTATAGACATTATGGATAGACACTGGATACAGAATATGAATAGATGTGCACCCAAGTACTTGGATGGAATAAATGAGTTTATTGAGTTCGCGTCCAGACACAACATGCGGGCAACTAGAATCCAGTGTCTGTGTAGAAGGTGTAACAACACCTTAAAGGGGACTTTTGAAATGTTCGATTCCATTTACTAAGAAATGGGATGATAGACACATATACGACCTAGAATCACCATGGGGAACAATTAGACTATGCTTTGTCGTCAAACGTGACAGTGATGGAAAATTTTGAACCTAATGTGGATCCTAACGAACAGGTTATGAATATTATAAATGACACTTTTCCATTTCCCTTGATTAATACGAATGATGGAGGGGATGATGATGTGCCTGAACTAATGGATAGTGAAGTTTTCGAACAATATGAAAAACTGTTAAAAAGTGCCAAGACTATTCGGTGCTCACTGCCATTGTGGAGTTGATGCATGGTGAAATAAAGTATCAAATTTCCAACCAGTGCTTAGACCATTTTTTGGGGGTTATCAAGAGAATGCTGCCAAAGGACAATAGTTTGCCGAAATATATAAGCACACAAATTTAACCCTCTTTTTGACAATTGTAGTATAGATGTAAGTAGGGATCGTTCTAAACCGGGGATTAGGAGGGATTGCTAAATCACTTGAAAACTAATTTAAAAACATAAAAACAAAGTTAAAAATGTAAACAAAAGATTTTAAAACAAGAAAGTAAAAGGGGGATTTGAGTTTGGTGAAGTTGAAAGTAAAAACGAATAAACTAAAAACTTAAATAGAATTTAAACAAATTTGGGTTGAATGGATAATGGAAGGCTAGCTAAGGGGTTCTTCTCCACACATGTCTTGCTTGCATACAAAATGATTTCCAATTGCATTTCAATAACTTATTAATTCTCAACGCCCCAAATTAACCGTGAATTGCACTAATTAACCCTCAGTTTTTCCACAAGTTATTGGGTTGGATGATTGCATACGACAACCCAAAACATTCCCTACAAGTTCCCTACATGAATTGCATAATAGAGATACAAGCAAGAATCATTAAGTTCTATGAAAAACATAAGCATTGACGAGGCACTCGTTACTATGATTTGCATGAAACTTATGCCAAGGATTTACTTAACACAATCGTGACTAGCGACTTTTACTACTCATGAATATAAGTTCATAACGATTAGGTGAAATTCCCTTATACTCTAGCATCATATTTATGCATGCAAACTAAGTATGCATCCCTAATCAACATACATAAACATGTTATCAATCAAATAGATAAGTAAATCGAATTCATAACTTATGAAACGCAATTAAAAGTAATCAAATCATATTGCAAGCATTAACATGGTTTCGAATCCCCCCTAGCCAAGGGGGGTTTAGTTCCTCATTATTACAAAACAAAGATAAACAAATTTAAACATTGAAAAACAAAGGAAAGAAAGCACCTAAACGTTCCAACGATCCATGTTGGATAGCAAGTGCGTCTAAGGACTTTTCTCCTTCTCTTTGCCGCAACAACAAGGTTGGAATGATGTTAAAGGGTTGGTTATTTGGAGGAATGGATGGGAAGGGGTTTAGATATGTAGGAGAGGCAAGGAAAGGCTTGGAGAATGGTTAATTTCTGGATGATTTGAATGAGGTTGATGCCATGGTATTTATAGGAAGAGGATGGACTTGTTTAACACAAAATGTTGGTGGAATTGAGTAGGTGAGCATGGCAAAGAGTGGGAATTGTTGGTGGGTTAGGTATTGAGTCATCCACTCACATGTCATGGTGAGCTAAGCATTGCATCATCCACTCACATGTCATGGTGAGTTAAGCATTGCATCATTACTCAAATTTCTGGTGGAGGTGGAAGTAAAAGCCACGGCATTGATATGTTTTGAGTGAAGTTTTGGCCAATCCTTCTAGAAATTTATCCCTTCTTGCAACTTGTATTTGTTTCACCAGATTTTTAGCATGTTCTTAGCCTCTTTTGTCTTCAAATTCGTCCATCCATCTTGCTCATATCATATGTAATCCATTACAAGCTCAAAACTGCTCCAAAATGCACCAAAATGCACTTTCTTGCTACCTTAGCCCTTTGGACCTACAAACACACGAAAATGGCTTAAAGTACTAAAATAACTAAGAACTAATAAGGTAAATGCAAGAAAACTAGTTAACTAAGTCGCATAAATATGCGTCTATCAAATTCCCCCACACTTAGCTTTTGCTAGTCCTCGAGCAAAACAAAGAAACAAAACATAAGAACAAAACAAAACCTAAACCTTCCAACAATTACCTTAGGGATTTTCAATGCAACATGACATGCAAAAGATCATCATAACCACAGATTTTTGCCTTCCCTACCCTTGAGCACATACTTAATCAAAGTCACCACATACTAGTTCACATATAACCAATTAAAACGATGTTTTGAATGTAGTAACATGCCTTAGAGAATTTGCTCAATTCCTTACAAGATACATTCTTATTTTCACTCTGATTTTCTGACTATTTACCCTACACTAGATGTATGTGAGAAGATTGATGTAAACATGAAAACGAACACTCACATATGTTTATAGCAAAGAAAGCAATTTCTGGAGTTATTAAGCATGTATAGATATGATCTCATGACTGGAATGCTACTACTTAGATGCGAGAACCAGGGACACCATATGCTCGTACCAATCCCAAACTCCACATATTGAAACACATAACACTCAAGATTGAAGTTAAGGGTTGTAACGGGGTTAGGGGTGATTGGCTAACAATGAAAGGTAAGGAAACAAACGTTTTTAAAGCATAATAAGCAAAGTAATGAAATTGATGCTTAGAATTCCCTTTGAATGCAGCAACTAACTTTAAACACAATGGGGTTATTCATTCAACTTTTTAGGGCCGATTTCAACTACAAACAACACTTGTGAGCCTTTCCTCACTTATTTCAAACTCTTTTTCTTTTCTTTTTTTTTTTTTCTTTTTTTTTTTTTCTAACCCGTGCCTTATTACTTTCTTTTGGCACACAAAACATAAAAATCTCATTCCCCCACACTTGTTTTCTGCATAAGGACAATCAAAAGGAATTCATTTTAAGTCATGCTTCATTATGCTTTAAAAACAAGGGTATGGATAGTCCTAATCTAGGCTAGGTAAGGGAAATGTGGTTTAACAAAGAAAACAGGCTAAACAAGGCTCAACGGGGTTAAACTTAAACAAATATGCCACGGGATAAGCTTTTTGGCTCTAGTTCACTACACAACTTCATCTTGAATATGTGTTATGCAAATCAATGTCATGCTTTGAATGGAACGGGCATAAGTTCTAGTATTTGGAACTAAATGATGAAACGCCTTCTAAGTAGCAACCAAGCAAAGAATGATGAGATCATGCAACGACTTTAGAAAACAAAAATTCACAGATTAATAACTCTCCAAAGAACGTATTAGGCTCAAGTCTCTCAAGGTTGTAGTGTTAGTTTGAGTTCCTTCCTTCAAGCATGTTACAAAAACTGATTTTTTCTTCTTTGTGATTACATGTGAATTCGTAAACTATAACTATAAGCAAGCATAAATCAAGAGCATATCAAACTTCCATCCATGTTTATAACTTTCTTTAACAGTCATGCAATTAAAAACCAAATCCTCATTATTTGTGTTGGAAGGTACCCTAAGACACAAACAAACACACAAAAACAACTCTTTTTGGCTTTTTCAAAACAATTGTTTTTCAAATTTTTGTCAAATTTTCGGATTTTTATGTCAAAACATACTAACATGCTTAAAAACACACTAAAACACTTAAAACAGCAAGAAACAACATTGTAAGTGATAGGTGAATAAAATCCCACGAAAATCATGCAACAGCAACTTGTTTACCCCCCCACACTTAAATCTAACATTGTCCTCAATGTTTCAAACATAAACTCACACAAAAGCAAACAAACAAACAACGAGGAAACATGATAAACATGGCAAAGTAAAAGCAACAGAGAGGAGGGTTAAAGAACGCAAACACCTGGTTTTGAAGTCGGAAATTCCTAGGTCTTCTTTATTTCCATGGGTTGCCTCCATCACTAATGAGAACTCTAGGCATGCCAAACCTAGCAAAGATATTAGTTTTCACAAAATCTGCAACAACCTTTGAATCGTTAGTCCGGGTGGCTTTGGCTTCCACCCATTTGGAAACATAATCAACAGCTAGCAAGATATAAGTGAAACCAAAAGATGGAGGGAAAGGACCCATGAAATCTATACCCCAATGTCAGAAAATACTATAATGCAAATAAAAATAAAATAAATAAATAATAAGAAACAAAATAAAGCAATTGGACTGAAAACTTCCTTAGTTTGCAGTAAAACCAAGCGATGACCCCCCAAGCTAAAATTCTGCAATCAACTTCAAGGGTGGAAATAACCAAAAGTTCCTGCAAAGAAAAGAAATAATTCAGTTTAGTAACACAAGAAAATATAAAAAAAAATTGCAAACGAAAAATTGAAAATCACGATAAAAGACAATGAATAGAACTAATAAGTGATCATTGGTCGTGCTTGTTGACTTTCCACAGCTTTCCTCTTGAACAGGGTGACACTTAGCTTTTTACTTGCAAGTGATGATTTGATGATATTGTACGGCGAAGCTTTGCTCTTTGGTGATGTTGCAGTTCCTTATTTGTTCTCCAAGCAGATGTGGCAGCTTCTCTAGTTCTTCAGCTCGGACTCCTTCCGCTGGGATGATTGTGCAAGCTGCATTCTTCTCTGCTTGTTTCTTCTGTACGTTGTCTCCACATGCTGTTGGTATCATTTTCGCTTGCCTTATCTGTTCTTCAGGTAGATGTGGCAGCTTCTTTGGAAGTACATCAGCAATGGAAGACGAGTACTCGAGAGCAATTTCTCCATGTCCTGCAGGTTAGAACAAAGACAAGGAAAAGGACATGGAGAATGCATGATATGAGATACTCTTGCTTTCAACCTTTATGATATGAAATACTTTTGCTCTGGATGGGTTGTTTGCAGGGGTATCCCAGGGAATGAGGAATACAGTGTGACTCGAGAGGGTTCTTTGGGAATGCATTCTCGGAGATGAAGAAGTGCTGAGAGGGTGTGCCTTTGCTGTGGAAGGCGAAGGTAAATACTTATAGGACTTTTCTTCACAACCGGAACTATTCTCTCACTCATTGTCGGCAGCCGGTGGATGGATGAATAGTACAAATTACGCGTTTTCTGACAAAGCTGCCCGTAATTTCCGCAAAGCTGCCAGTTGCATGTGACGAGTGACGACACGTCTGGACAAATTGATCTTTTGAAATCTGGGGTTCGGCTCGTGGTTACTGAGCAAGCCCAGCTTTTGAGAAATGCAACGCCTCTTTTGAGAAAAGAATCCGGCTTTTGAGAAAGGAGCCCCGACTCTTCGATTTCTGAGGAGCGCCTCTTTGATTTCTTCTTTTTATAGAGGCGTTAATTTTGTTCCACAACACACTTGAGCTCCCTCCTGTAAACACTCCCTCCTGTAAACTTCCAAAATCTTAATCAGTCCGACTCTCTTCTTTCTTCACCACCTTCAGAAAATGTCTGGCCCTTCCGATCGTCGTTTTGACTTGAACATTGGTGAAGAGGCAGCTCCGCCTTCACCAGACAACATATGGCGCCCATCTTTCATATCGCCTACTGGTCCTCTCACCGTTGGGGATTTGGTGATGAAAAATGACATGACCGCTGCCGTGGTGGCCCGGAACCTTGTCACCCCAAGAGATAACAGACTGCTCGCTAGACGGTCTGATGAATTGGCGGTTAAGGAGTCTCTGGCTCTTAGCGTGCAGTGTGCCGGTTCCGTGTCCAACATGGCCCAACGCCTATTTGCCCGAACCCGTCACGTTGAATCGTTGGTGGCTGAAATACAGAGTCTTAAAGAGGAGATTAAAGGACTCAAGCATGAAAATAAACAATTGCATAAGCTTGCACACAACTATGCCACAACCATGAAGAGGAAAATTGACCAGATACATGAATCTGATGGTCAGATTTTACTTGATCATCGGAGGTTTGTGGGTTTGTTCCAACAGCATCTGCCTTCGTCTTCTGGAGCGGCATCGCGTAGTGAAGCTCCAACTGATCAACCTCTGTTGCCTCCTCCTTCTGTGGCCCCGCCGACTGCTGAAGCTCCACCGACTACTGAAGCACCACCTGACCAATGAATGCTATTAGTTTACACATCATTGTAAAATATTTTTACTTTTATGTTTTTTTTTTTTTTTTTTTTTTTGTTGTTTTAAATTATATGTAAATTAATGTAGAAAGACTTTGGTTAACCTTCCCCCACACTTAAACTAAATAACACAAACTTACAGAAATTAACCAAATAACACAACTAACTAAACAAAACAAAATGAAAGCAGTAAAGATAAGGGTGTAAGAATTCAAATCTGATTTGGTTAGCGATTCCAAAGTCTCCCTTCGTTGAATGCTTGGGTTGCCTCCCAAGAAGCGCTTGATTTAACGTCTTTAGCCGGACGAATCTTTCCTTTAAACTCCCCTCGGCTCCAAAGCATGGAATTTATCTTTTAATGGGAGGTGATACTTGAAATGATTCGGCAATGGTTTAAATTCAAGAGTGGGTGCCTGAATCATCAAAATCAGAAAAATGTTAGTATAAATAAAAATTAAAATTGGAGAAGATGGCTTACTTTCTTTTTCCGACACAAACTCAATGACAAACACCACATCTTTGAACATTTCTGGGATTTTGAACTTGGCCAGGTTTACTATGATGGTTGTGGCTTGTCCCGTGTCATCAAACTCAACTGCTTTGGGCTTGATTGTCTCATGCACAACCTCTTGGATGTATTCTTGATATGCTTCAACCACTTCATTCTCTTGAATCCCTTTTCTTGGTGTGCAAGGTTCTTTGAACGTTTCAATACCATCGGGAACTTGTTTTGGTGCACCAAGAATTGGGATATCACTTTGCACCTTTGGAAGAGCTTCCACAATGTCTTTTTCACTCTCTTTGATATTTGGAATCAAAAACCTACAAGGAAAAAGGACATTTGGTGGAATAATGTTAGAATGAAGTGGATTTAAAACTTCCTCACCTGAGTTGGATGACATAGGGATTTGAGGAGCTTGCAGCAAGAATTCTTCTAAACTGCCCAGGTCGTCCTCCTCCTCTTCTGCTTGCAGCAGCAATTCATCCATGTTCGGGCTGTGTTTGGATAGTTCTGGGACAGCTTCATCCATCATGTCACCTTCCAAAGTGATAGCATCGTGGATTTCAAAATCTTCCTTCGAATTTTCAACAGTTGAGCTGGAGAGTTCACTTTGCTCTTGGATTTGTACCATGAATTCCATAATCTCTCCCATTTGACTCATCAATTTATCCAACTTCTTGTCTTGATTTTGTTGGTCCTGCGTCAAAGAGGTTAGTACTTGAAGAATTTGATCACTATCCATGGACATACTTGAATTTGATTGGATTTGTTGTGGGGTATGCGGTGGTGGTTGCATAGGCGTTAAATAAAACTCCTCAGATTGCTGCCAATATCCATCTTGTTGAGCCTCATTGGCTTGATTTTGTGAGCCCTGCACCAAAGAATTTAATTCATTAAGAATTTGATTATAATTTATTGACGAACCTGAGTTTGATTGAGCATATTGCATAGGTTTTGAATAGAAATCCTCCTCTTGCTGCCAATATCCCTCTTGTTGGAATTGTTGAGGTTCCCCCCACATATAATTTGAATGATCTCTCCAAGCCGAATTGTAAGCGTTGGAAAACATGTTGTTGCTTGGTTGATCATAGCCTTGATAACCCCAAGCATCTTCATTGGCAGAAAATTGAGGACTTTGATATCCTTGCCCATAGGGCACATCAAGTGTAGGGACACTTGGCATTGTGGTCCGTTCGGCATAATGCGACATTTGAGAAGTAAGATTTGCCAATTGAGCTTGAATGCTAGCAAAATCCATGTCTTACTTCTCTAGTACCTAAAATCAAAGAAAGAAAACTAAATCAAATATCAAAAGTAACACAAAATAAGGAAAACAAAACTAAGTCAGAAACTAAAACAAAAACAAACTAAACAAAAAGAAAAGAACCAAGGGATTAGCAAAGTTGCTAATCCCCGGCAACGGCGCCAAAAATTTGATGCGAAATATATAAGCACACAAATTTAACCCTCTTTTTGACAATTGTAGTATAGATGTAAGTAGGGATCGTTCTAAACCGGGGATTAGGAGGGATTGCTAAATCACTTGAAAACTAATTTAAAAACATAAAAACAAAGTTAAAAATGTAAACAAAAGATTTTAAAACAAGAAAGTAAAAGGGGGATTTGAGTTTGGTGAAGTTGAAAGTAAAAACGAATAAACTAAAAACTTAAATAGATTTTAAACAAATTTGGGTTGAATGGATAATGGAAGGCTAGCTAAGGGGTTCTTCTCCACACATGTCTTGCTTGCATACAAAATGATTTCCAATTGCATTTCAATAACTTATTAATTCTCAACGCCCCAAATTAACCGTGAATTGCACTAATTAACCCTCAGTTTTTCCACAAGTTATTGGGTTGGATGATTGCATACGACAACCCAAAACATTCCCTACAAGTTCCCTACATGAATTGCATAATAGAGATACAAGCAAGAATCATTAAGTTCTATGAAAAACATAAGCATTGACGAGGCACTCGTTACTATGATTTGCATGAAACTTATGCCAAGGATTTACTTAACACAATCGTGACTAGCGACTTTTACTACTCATGAATATAAGTTCATAACGATTAGGTGAAATTCCCTTATACTCTAGCATCATATTTATGCATGCAAACTAAGTATGCATCCCTAATCAACATACATAAACATGTTATCAATCAAATAGATAAGTAAATCGAATTCATAACTTATGAAACGCAATTAAAAGTAATCAAATCATATTGCAAGCATTAACATGGTTTCGAATCCCCCCTAGCCAAGGGGGGTTTAGTTCCTCATTATTACAAAACAAAGATAAACAAATTTAAACATTGAAAAACAAAGGAAAGAAAGCACCTAAACGTTCCAACGATCCATGTTGGATAGCAAGTGCGTCTAAGGACTTTTCTCCTTCTCTTTGCCGCAACAACAAGGTTGGAATGATGTTGAAGGGTTGGTTATTTGGAGGAATGGATGGGAAGGGGTTTAGATATGTAGGAGAGGCAAGGAAAGGCTTGGAGAATGGTTAATTTCTGGATGATTTGAATGAGGTTGATGCCATGGTATTTATAGGAAGAGGATGGACTTGTTTAACACAAAATGTTGGTGGAATTGAGTAGGTGAGCATGGCAAAGAGTGGGAATTGTTGGTGGGTTAGGTATTGAGTCATCCACTCACATGTCATGGTTAGCTAAGCATTGCATCATCCACTCACATGTCATGGTGAGCTAAGCATTGCATCATCCACTCACATGTCATGGTGAGTTAAGCATTGCATCATTACTCAAATTTCTGGTGGAGGTGGAAGTAAAAGCCACGGCATTGATATGTTTTGAGTGAAGTTTTGGCCAATCCTTCTAGAAATTTATCCCTTCTTGCAACTTGTATTTGTTTCACCAGATTTTTAGCATGTTCTTAGCCTCTTTTGTCTTCAAATTCGTCCATCCATCTTGCTCATATCATATGTAATCCATTACAAGCTCAAAACTGCTCCAAAATGCACCAAAATGCACTTTCTTGCTACCTTAGCCCTTTGGACCTACAAACACACGAAAATGGCTTAAAGTACTAAAATAACTAAGAACTAATAACGTAAATGCAAGAAAACTAGTTAACTAAGTCGCATAAATATGCGTCTATCATGTTACTTTGCGTGACAAATATTTCGTCGTGCAAAGGTTCACACATTTACTAGACTGCTAGTTGTTTAGTCAAAGTGTTGAATGCGGTATTTACTCCATGGTTTTGTGTGACGAAAGTTTCGTCATGCAAATAAGCCATAATTCCTTCAAATAGATAGTTTTGCTTAGTCTCAACACAATTCAATCTAAAAACTCTTTACTTTCATCGAATAATTATTCCAATTTTGTTTTTTTTTGTACGCAATGGCAGACTCCGGTGGTCCTTCATCAAAGAGAGTTTAAGGCGACGGTTCTGAGAAAGGTAATACATACTAAATTTTGCTAGTTGTGTAATTAATCAAACATTTAGGTAGACAAATGTAAGTTTTTATTTTGTTGGTAGACAAGACAAAGAAGAGAGCTGCGACATGCGTTCGATACACTTCTTCTGATAAGAGCCTCTACCGATGCACTTACGTAGAATTTGTAGGATATGAGAAGTCGGATATGGTGAACAAAATTTAGGGCCAATGTCGGGGTATTGGTGCGTGACAGATAGGAGTGAATTGGGAGTCTTGAAGAGACGTATCCAAGGAGATAAAGACGGTCATGATTGATGCATTAGCAGTGCGTGTAAATTATTAATTAGTTAAATAATAATTTAGTTCTTTAGATAAAATATAATAGTGATACGTGTAATTTATTTATTTTGCATATCAGCCTGATTGGGACATTTACAAAAGTGATGCAAATCTGATGAAGTGCATTGACATTATATTCAAGTATCGTTTTCAGGAGTTGAAGTTTGATGTTGAACGTGACGCAAAGTGACACGGAGTTAAGTGAGTTCGTACAAGAGCAATCCCATGATGGGTGACCCACTGGGAAGTTCGCGTGTGAGTTCCCAGAAACAAAACCATGAGGGCGTTGTTGGGGCCCAAAGTGGACAATATTGTGCTACGGCGAAGTAGAGCCCAGGATGTGACAATTGGTATCAAAGCCAATCCCTGGCCGAAAGTGTGCCGACGAGGACGTTGGACCCCTAATAGGGGGTGGATTGTAAGATCCCACATCACCCAGGGAAGTGGATCCTTTAAGCCTTATATGTATATTCCTATCTCTACCTAGCACGAGGCGTTTTGGAAGCTCACTGGCTTCGGGTTCCATTGGAACTCCGAAGTTCATCGAGTTCGCGCAAGAGCAATCCCATGATGGGTGATCCACTGGGAAGTTCTTGTGTGAGTTCCTAGAAACAAGATCGTAAGGGTGTGGTTGGGGCCCAAAGAGGACAATATCGTGTTACGGCGGAGTAGAGCCCGGGATGTGACAATAAATATTATAATAGAATATTTGTTTGCAATTATGAAGTTTACGTAAATATAGATACTAAAGATCTATATTTACGTAAATTTCATAATTACAATCAATTATGTATTCGTTCATCGCTATAAATTTTGTGCAACGAAATCATAGTTGCATAGAATTTATGCGACGATCTCCCATAAACACGCTTGCGTGATGAATATTTCATTGTGCATATGGCGTAAAAATGGAGTTAAGTTTACTGCCATATTTCGAATCTATATATTTTGCGCAACGAACCGATGGTAAAAAACGTGTGTATAATTGGCGCCATATTTCGAACCTATATGTTTTGCGCGAAGACTTGTTCGTTGCTCAAATTCTTCTTCTTTATAATGCAAAGACAAAAACTGCATTTTTTGCAGCTGTTACCTCTACCATCCTTCTTCACTGCTGTATTAAGTAATTGTTTCCGTTATGTATTTCAAAATTTTGTTGTGAATTCAAAATAACACCATTAAATTTGTTGTGTATAGGGTTGGTGTGCATGATTATCGCTCAAACAATGACAAAATTAGAGGTATATTGTTTGGTTTTTAAATTAGGAGTTATTTGAATTTACAACAAATTAGATGTGAATTGTTAATAAGGGTTGTTAATTAGTTTGTTAATTGTATTGTCCGTATTTGGTTTTTGGATGAAAACCAAAAGTCTACATCCTGTACGAAATTGTTTGTGTTGTACTAAGTTAATAGTAATCAAGTCTGTACATGTATTGTCAATAAAAGCTTAGCCTTCTGTTCAAGGATTAGTTGGATTTTGCACAAGGATGAGAAAGCATGACTACGGTCAAGTTGATTCTTGAATTGTCCCATTATTTGCATAGTTTGGTAATGCCCAGTTATGGGGCGTAGTTTACGGTTGAAGGATTAGGTTTTGATCGTGGGAATTTCGGTCACATCTCTTTACGTTCTTCAAGTGCCGGATAGACATTTTGATATCTACATCGGCCACTTGCAAAACGTTAAGGAGATGCTGCCGGATAGACATGTTGAAATCTAATTCGATGGAGCCATAAATTGCGTCATAAAACTGTGCATTCCCGAATGGGATTATGGCCCTAACCGGAGGCAAAAGATGATAATATCTTGTTGGAGTTGCGTATTGATTGCAATTTTATTGTGCTTATAGACATTATGGATAGACACTGGATACAGAATATGAATAGATGTGCACCCAAGTACTTGGATGGAATAAATGAGTTTATTGAGTTCGCGTCCAGACACAACATGCGGGCAACTAGAATCCAGTGTCTGTGTAGAAGGTGTAACAACACCTTAAAGGGGACTTTTGAAATGTTCGATTCCATTTACTAAGAAATGGGATGATAGACACATATACGACCTAGAATCACCATGGGGAACAATTAGACTATGCTTTGTCGTCAAACGTGACAGTGATGGAAAATTTTGAACCTAATGTGGATCCTAACGAACAGGTTATGAATATTATAAATGACACTTTTCCATTTCCCTTGATTAATACGAATGATGGAGGGGATGATGATGTGCCTGAACTAATGGATAGTGAAGTTTTCGAACAATATGAAAAACTGTTAAAAAGTGCCAAGACTATTCGGTGCTCACTGCCATTGTGGAGTTGATGCACGGTGAAATAAAGTATCAAATTTCCAACCAGTGCTTAGACCATTTTTTGGGGGTTATCAAGAGAATGCTGCCAAAGGACAATAGTTTGCTGAAAGATCATAAAAGTGCACAAAAGGTGTTAAATGGTCTAGGATTGGGTTATGAAAAAATTCACACTTGCAAAAATAATTGTATATTGTTCTATAAGGAGAACAAAGCATTGGGCAAATGCTCACTATGTAATGAGTGGAGCTTCAAAATGACATTGTAGAATAGACCAACGAAGATTCCATAAAAAGTTATGTGTTATTTGTGAATAAAGCCGAGGTTGCGACGATTGTATATGTCGATGCATACTGCAAGTGACATGAGATGGCATAAAGAAAGTCGAGTGGATGATGACATGATGAGGAATCTTGCAGATGGCGAGGCATGGAAAAATTTCGATCGGATGTTCCCGTTTTTATAGTTGAGGCTTGTAACATTTCACAAATTAAAAAGAAACCCTATAAGAGAATCCAAACTCAAATTTATGTTTTAGTTCTAAAACAAAATGGATTAAACTAAACACTTAATTTAGATATCTCAATAACATCATTGTTCAATAAAAATTTAATCAATTTAGAATCTGGAGAAAATTAAGGCAAAACATTTGCACATTTACCTATTTCATTCTTGGTTCTATAAAATACATCATGGATGTAATTGAGTTGTGGAGGAGTTGAACCAACTGCAAATTGTATGAGGGTTACATCTTTGGGCATAAACAAATCATGTGAAGAAAATACCTGCATTAGTAGCCAAAACATAAAATACACAAAATACATATAGTTTCAACGACTTTGGCCAGATGAATATATGTTAGAAGTACTTTATGATTTGCTATAATACTAATTACAGTTGGTGAGTGATTTCCTGAAATTCCTTTTAGGACAAAAGTATTTACCATACAAATTAGAATTCTGATTTTTCAAAAACAATCATTTAGAACAGTATTAAATAATCCGTTTTGTTGGATATTTAATGATTCGTAAAAGATTAAATCAGACTCAAGAGTATGCCATTATTAACATTGAACAATAGAGTTCTTAAAAGAGGAAACATGATTATTCAATTATTCGATAAAGACCAAAATGATGAATTAGTAAACTGATAACTCATGAATAAATTATATTTCTCACAAGTGCACGAATCGATATGATAGTATAGCAAGCAAATATGAGTGTCGTACCCACAAAGATTTGTAAAGTCACCTAATTAAGTCCATTTAAGCAATACCCACAAGAATAAGGATAGCGAAAACAACTAAACTTGAAATTCAAATAATTAACCAAAGAGAAGTTGATTTATGATCAATTATTCTAAAGTCCAGTAAATTAAAAAGAGAATTTGTGTAAATAATTTCTGAAAGCAATAGTTGAAACACTAGGTATGCGATTTCACTATATCAATCCAATTCTATGTCATTAGATAACTTAGAACAATTCAATTCAAGTTCTAGGGTTTGTTCTTTCTTTAATATGATTGTTCGTTAGGCGTCCGAGTGTAACCAAGTACTTTTAATCATTAACTTAACCATTGCATCCAATCTAAGCCAATAATAAAAAATCCTTTAAGTACAAGAAGAATAAGAAAAACCATAAAGTGTCTTAGCATGGGGTCTGCATCAACATCCAAGAGAGTTATCTCAAGGATAAGCATATGGTTGTAGACATGTAAATTTCGTTGTATGCAAATGACGCATAACAAAGCTCCACGTAGCATATGACTCATCACAAATGGACAAGTCATCAATAACATGTGGCACAAATCAAGCAAAGGAAGAATAAAACTTCCCCAAAACTCGGCAAAAGGGGGAAGAAATCCTTAAAATCGGCAAGGGGTCCAAAATCTCCCTAAACCGGAAAGCAAGCCAAAGCATCTTCACAAAATAAGTAAGAATTGAAGATAAGCTCGTTTATTCTTTTCATTCGTGCATATGGGCTTGTAGTTGCGTTGCAAGCAATTCTCTCTATCAGGCATACCCGATAGTGTCCCGACCCTTCTTAGAGATAACTCCAAAAGCCAAACCTAGCCCAACCTACTTAAACAACCCAATTTGCTCACAAATAGGCAACAAGGCCTATAAATTTCGGCCAATATAAGGAACGTGACTGAAATTAAGACACAAAACATGCCTAAATGATCCCATTGACAAATCAAGACATAAATCGAGGCCAAATCCATCCAAAGGCATGGATTTGGAAGTCTATAAATACACGGACCTAAGACACACAAAGAGGTCAAAAATTAAACATTGAGAAGAACATTTGCACAAATCTTTGAAGATGAATATGCTGCCTGAAGGAAAATTTTGTCCTAGCTAAGAACATGTGAGAATATTTGAACACATAAGCAAACTATTAACACTTTAAAGTAGGCATGCATTCAAAAACAATTCTAAAACCCATGAATTTCAAAGCCTAGTGAATGGTGAACCACAAGACTCTTTACAACATTAAAGAGAAGAAAGGATTTTGAGATTCATTACCCTTGAAGCTCATCCTTGTTTACACAAGGGATTCACCCAAGTGGGAGGTCTTCAAGTCACCTCCTAGCTCCTTAGATCTTCCTAGTGATTTTCTTCCCTTTTAATGCTCCTCTTGTTCCTTGAGGATGTGAGTAAAGGAACTCCAAAAGTACCAAAGGTTTGGTACCTCTAAGTATCCACACCAAGAATGATGGTGTGAAGATGAAATGGATTACCTACATGAAGTTACATGCTAGTAAACTCCCCTAGGAAGGCTGGCCTCTATAGAGAAAAAGGAGAAAAAGTTTCTCTTCTTTGCCTCAAGAAAACCCTAGTGAGAGAATGGCTATAAAGATGCCTTTATACCACCTCACATGGGAGTGGTAAACTTGCAATTAACCCAAGTTTGCTCCAACTCACCCTATGGCCGGTTTTGACTTTATATTTGGGTTAATTTCCATTTATTTTTAGTTGTCACACAACTTAAACTCAATGGGCCTTGTGGGCGCCGAGACTCAAAACTAACTTAAAAGCACAATACGAACCTTTCGTATAATTAATTAACTAATTAATTAATCTTGACCATTCCCAGCTAAACCATTTAATTGCTTATCCATCTCATTTATATTTCTTCACTCTCATCCTTACTCGGTGTACAATCCATTAGGTTCCAATTAGCGAGGCAGTGGGTGATTGTTACTCTTAACGATCGATTATGAATTGAAACTACATTTTAATTCTCCCTTTGATGAAGATTAGTGTTTGCTAATCTTCAGGGCTTCCACAAACCATTAGTGACACCTAGCAGTATGTCATGGCTACCCAAGCTAAGTAGAAGTGGTTGGAGAACCTATCCAGTTACAATTACAATGCAATACGGTCATTCTCTAATACAATACTCTTAATCACATTGTTTGAGTGATAATTTGTTTCATGTTTACTATCTAATGTGATACTTCTCAATATGATTTAATTGAATATGATTTGGAACAAACTTCTTAAGTCATATTCATATGCTTTGTCCAAAAACTCCTGAATCATATCTCAGAGTATTCTCCCTCCACCATGGAAGGTTAGAGATCCCTTGTTGTGCATTCATATGCCTACATGACTAGATAGCTTGACCCCAACAATGTCATGGACACTCTCGATGGAATGCCTTTGACATGGTGTCAAAGATCAAGGACCTAACCATTAGACATCTATGATGCCTCATGTTAAATGACTACTTTGCATATTGCAACTTATGAGTTCTTACATGACATGTATGTTTGAACTCTCTTTTGATCGTAGTTCAGTGTACTCGATTACCTTTTGAGCACCTATGTGTTTGTCTCAGTGTCTAACACTAAATGACTTGAGACTAGTCATACTCACATTTGAGTTAACATAACACATACTAACCTTAGCAGATTGTCAATGCCCAATTGGCAATCCTATGGCTAGGAACGTTTTAGGAATGAACATAACAGAAAGGTCTTGTTAATCGAACTTACTTAGATCACTTCTCTCTTAGATCAAATACGTTCCTTGGATTCCCTTAATGATTAAACACATTGTTGATGCACAAAATCAGTGAGGACTTTGGTACAATAGAAAGTGTTAAGTTTGTGACCTTCGCTAGATTGCTCCGGTCACTAGTGTGGATAAGTATGTAAATGATAGAGACAGGGAAGCAAACACAAGATGTACGTGGTTCACCCAGATTGGCTACGTCCACAGAGTAGAGGAGTTCTCATTAATTGTGAAGGTTTTACATAAGTACATAGGTTCAAGCTCTCCTTTAGTGAGTACTAATGAATGATTTAGTACAAATAACATTAGGAAATATTGTGAGAGAATGATCTTTATTTATAAAAGAGAGTTTCTAGTTTCATTCTGACATTGACACATGTCATGTTGTGATTGGCTTCTGATGTTGACACGTGTCATGCTATGATTGGCTTCTAATATCGACATGTGTCGCGCTGTGATTGGCCTCCTGGTTGGAGGGAAACTCTTCTGGGTCCTTGACGGTATAACGTTGACCGGTGCTCAGTAGTTTCGGGATTGGTCAAGTATGGTAAAACAGTGCTCCCCTAAGTTCCCGAGTGAGGGAAGCTCCTTGGTTAGGGACTTGCAAGATCCAAACCATTGAGTAATCATGAAACTTCTAATTATCGAAGTGTGGTACCATTTTCACTTGCCTTATCTATCTCATATATAGATGTGGCATCTTCTCTGGAAGTACTTTTCCTCCATCCAGGGTTGGTATCTTTAACCGATGAAGATGCACAAGGTAATGTATCAATTTCACTTGAAGCTTACTTATAGTTTCGGGCTTGGTCAAGTGCGATACAAACCCTATAGTACGAGTCCCCCAAGTCGCCGAGCTAGGAGATTTTCCAAAGGAGGTAACAGACAAGGTAAGCAATCAGACTTCCAAGCAAGCAACCTGGATCGGAGGTTCGACTTCGGCTTCCGGTTGATTGTTCTCGTTCTCTTTGTGTCGTAAACAGCAACAAGGATAAATAGAAGCAAATGGAGAAGATATGATATGAGATACTTTTTCTTTTGAAGAAGTAACTTTCCACAGGCTTATTCTTGAACTGGGCTAGAGGGTTTTCAAGTTTCCTCCAGAGTATAAGGCCGACTCAATAATTTGAGGGTCAAAACAAGTCCATCAAATCTAGAGTACGTTCGACCTTGATGATATAGGATACTTTTGTTGTTGACAAAGTAGTGGATGTATCGGCACATGTTCTGTTACGCTTGTCTCCATATGCTTCCTTGTGTCCTTCTCACTTGCCCTATCTGTTCCTCAGGCAGATGTGGTATCTTCTCTGGAAGCATAAGATGTTGAAGATGAGTACTTAAGAGCAATGTCAGGTAAGTAATCAGGCAAGGGGTTCCAGGCAGTCAGTTTCTGACTGGAAGCTTGATTCCAAGTGTTGACTGATTGCTCTCTTTCTCTTTGTCTTGCGGGTAGGAACAAGGCCAAAGGAAAAAGACAGGGAAAAAGCATGATATGGGATACTCTTGCTTTTAACCCTGATGATATGAGATACTCTTACTCTGGTGTGGCTTGTTTGCAGAGGTATTATCGGGGGGAAAAAAAGATGAGTATTTCAAGAAACTCTGCTGAAAGTGCCCTCTCGGATGTAAAGAAAAGTTGAGCATTTTTTTTTATTTGCAGGTCTGCCTGGCTATGGAGGATAGAGGTCGACATATATAGAAGTCTCCCAAACAACAAGTAGTAGTGCTATTCATATACCCTTCTTAGTCATAGCAATGTAGTGGGAGCTGCAAGCTTCACGTGTTTTAACTTTGTTAGAGCACTTTGAAAAAGTGGTATGTGGTATCTGGAAAGCTGATGTTGCGTGTGAAGATTGCAGACAAGCTTTATCCAAGGAAATCTGGCTCTCGAAGTTCGGAGAGCGGTGCCTCTTTGGTTTTCGAATAAGCAATCATGTTGGGGATCTAGCTTTCGAAATTTAGAGAACAGTGCCTCTTCGATTTTTGAGAAAGCAATCCTGTTGGGAGTCTAACTCTTGAGAATCGGAGAGCAGTGTCTCTTCGATTTTTGAGAAAGTAATCCTGTTGGGAGTTTGGCTCTTGAGATTCAAAGGGCGGTGCCTCTTCGATTTTTGAGCACGTAATCATGTTGGGAGTTTGGCTCTCGAGATTCAGAGAGCAGTGTCTCTTCAATTTTTTAGAAAGTAATCCTGTTGCGAGTCTGGCTCTCGAGATTCGGAGGGCGATGCCTCTTCAATTTTTTAGCACGTAATCCTGTTAAGAGTCTAGCTCTCGAGATTCGGAGAGCGGTGTCTCTTCAATTTTTGAGAAAGTAATCATGTTGAGAGTCTGGCTCTCGAGATTTGGAGGGCGGTGCCTCTTCGATTTTTGAGCAAGCAATCTTGTTGGGAGTGTTTTTTCAAATGTGAGTAAAGGTTGGGCATTTTTGCCAGTCTGCCTTGCCACGAAGCACGAAGGTTGACACACCTTGGGATTTTCTAGTTATCAAGCAGTGGTGCTGTTCCTTTACCCTTGTGGGTAATAGTAGGGTAGCTGGACCTTTAAAATTTATATGTTTAAACTTTGTCAGAGATCTTTGGCAAAGTTATCTGTGGTACCCGAGGAGCTGATGTTGCGTGTGGAAAGTGATGCCTCTTCAGAATCCGGAGAGTGGTGCCTCTTTGATTTTTGAACCAACGATGTTGTTGCCTTTTCTTTTATAAGGGCCCCAATTGTGTGCAAGAAGTACATTCAAAGAGTTAATGCTTGTAGGAATTTTCCCCTTACTTCAGAGATTTATTGCACCTCATTTCTGAGAATGTCTGGCCCATCCGACCGTCGTTTTGACTTGAACTTTGGTGAAGAGGCAGCCATGCCTTCTTAAGACAACATATAGTGCCCCTCCTTCTTATCCCCTACTGGTCCTCTTACCATTGGGGACTCTGTGATGAAAAATGATATGACCGCTGCGGTGATGGCCAGGAACCTTCTCACTCCCAAAGATAACAGACTACTTTCCAAACGGTCTGATGAGTTGGCTATTAAGGATTCTCTGGCTCTCAGTGTTCAGTGTGCAAGTTCTATGTCTAATATGGCCCAACGCCTATTTGCTCGAACCCGCTAAGTTGAAGCATTGGTGGCTGAAGTGATAAGTCTCAAATAGGAGATCAGAGGGCTCAAGTATGAGAATATACCAGTTGCACAGGCTCGCACATGACTATGCTACAAACATGAAGAGGAAGCTCGACCAGCTGCAGGAATCTGATGGTCAGATTTTACTTGATCATCAGAGGTTTGTGGGTTTGTTCCAAAGACATTTATTGCCTTCGTCTTCTGGGGCTGTACCACGTAGTGAAGCTCCAAATGATCAACCTTCGGTGCCTCCTCCTTCTGGGGTTCTGCCTAGTACTGAGGCTCCGAATAATTACCCTCTCGTGCCTCCTCTTTCTGGGGTTCTGCCAACTGCTGAGACTTCTCTTAAGCAACCTTTGTGAAGGATCCCTCTTGTTTGTTTATTTTGATTCATGTATATGTACATATTTGTAACTTATCGGAGATATCAATAAACAAGCTTTGCTTCATTTCAACGTATTGTGTTAAATACACCAAGGCCTTCTTCACTAAGTTCTTTGAATTTTTCCTTTTGTTGAAGCTTGTATGTTGAAGCTTTATGAGTGAAGCATATAGGTTGAGGTAGTGCTCCCTTAATTTCCCGAGTGAGGAAAACTTTTTGTTTGGAGACTTGAAAAATCCAAGTCATTGAGTGGTCGTGAGACTTTCGAGTATGAAGGTGCAGTAGCATATGGTAGGAGTCCTCTAAGTCTCCGGTCGAGGGAGTTGACGAATGAGGCATTTACTTTCTAAGTGGTAGCCCAAAACTCCTTCTTCATATATATTTATTATGAAAGTTATTAGGCCCAAAGAAGAGGAGGCCTAGGCGTTCAGCCTTCAATTTGTTTACTTCCTCAAGGAGCTGTATGACAAGGGGGTCCTAAGTGGAGTCATGTACTAATGTAATTTTCTTTCGTAAGTCTCCATCGCCTCTTGGAAGTAGGAAAGTTTGAGCAAGGGCGTGTGGTTTTTTCTTGGACTCGCCGTACTGACTTCTAGGGCGAGTCTGTTAGAATACCTCAGAGTCCCCCGTACCTACATGTTCCTCTAGGACCTGTCGTTCCTTCCCTAGATTGGCAGCTGGCCTGGGTCTTGGAAGGGGTCCGAGTCTTTCAGAAACCCTTGGATCATTGATCTTCGAGCATATGTGGAGGGGATTCTCTCGACGTTGCTTTAGGAAGTCTCGACAGTCATGATAAACGGCTTTTGATCCTTCCAACCCTTCTGCAAGGAGGTGTCTTCCTCCACTTCTTCTACTTTGGGTCGAAGTATTTGGGTTGAGAGAAGTCTCATGTTGATCAATTTTTTGATGATTAGCTCGCTTCTCATCAGGGATACCCATGTCGAAGGGAGGTGACCCTCCGTGTTGGAGGGCACCCAGATGATGGTTGATGTCCACAGGGGCAACGAGCTCGTGTGTTTGAGTAAGCCTAGTTTCATGGAGTGCCTCAAAGAGCTTCTCATACTGCTCCTAGAGGACCTCATTCTTCATTGCTATCTTGTTGTTCTGAGCTTCTAGCTCATCGACTTTAGCTTGAAGAGCAACCCTCTTTCCTTCATTCTTTCGTTGCTTCGCACTAGGTGCAAGAGGGGTGTCATTCTGTGTGTTGTGGCTTCCTTCGCTCCCCATGTTAGAGAGGGATGCCTGGTCAAAAGAGAGTGTACAAATGGTGGAAACCAGCTTGGCAAAGCTGAAGAGAGTGGGAATAAGTGTCGTTCCCACAGACGGCCCCAAATGTTGATGCACAAAATCAGTGAGGACTTTGGTAAAACATAAAGTGTTAAGTTTGTGACCTTGCTAGATTGCTCCGGTCAGTAATGTGGATAAGTATGTAAATGATAGAGACAGGGAAGCAAACACAAGATGTACGTGGTTCACCCAGATTGGCTACGTCCACGGAGTAGAGGAGTTCTCATTAATTGTGAAGCGTTTACACAAGTACATAGGTTCAAGCTCTCCTTTAGTGAGTACTAGTGAATGATTTAGTACAAATGACATTAGGAAATATTGTGAGATAATGATCTCTATTTATAGAAGAGAGTTTCTAGTTTCATTCTGACATTGACACGTGTTATGTTGTAATTGGCTTCTGATGTTGACACGTGTCACACTATGATTGGCTTATGATGTCTGATAGGAGCATATTTATGCGACTTAGTTAGCTTGTTCTTGTGCATTTATGTTGTTATTTCTTAGTCAATTATGTATTTTAAGCTATTTTCGTGTGTTTGTAGGTCCTAATAACAAAGTTGACAAGAATGTGCATTTTGGTGCATTTTAGAGCAATTTTGGGCTGAAATGGATTTTATGCTTATGGATCAAGTTGGATGGACGTTTTTGGTGTTTTAAAAAGGGTTTCAACATATGCAAAAATCTGAATAATGAAGTTGAAGTGTGGAAGTGTGCAAATACATACACTTAAGGAACGATTTGAAAGGAAAAGAAGTGAAAGATGCCATTTGTGGGATTGTTTTACAAGTTGAATTCACATTTCCAGCAACTACAAACATAATTGCAAGTTGAAATGATTCATAGCGTGTGTGTGAAAGTATTTAGTAGCAGGTGCATGTGTGAAGAGGTGTAATGTGGCCAAAAGTTGGTGTTTGCAAGATGAAATGATGAAAAGCATGTGTGTGAAAGTTGTCTAACAGCTAGTACATATGGAAATGAGCTGGAACACAAGGCAAAGAGTGCGGAAAATCAAGTTTGAAGGCACATGGATAGCTCATTTGTCGTGCACTCCATCCATTATTGCAGCAACCTTCCACCTTTCCCTTGTCTACCATGTGCACAATATTCTTGTCCACTCCTTGCACTCATTTCATCCACCATTACACTCATTATCCCTCCATGCTGTGCACCACCCTTGTCTACTTCATTATTTATGATTTCATGCACCAATACATTGAATCATTGCACTCAATTGCTGCCCATTCCTTGTCCTCTTCACCCATCAGATTTCATACAACTTTTACCTCCACTACATGCACTCATTGATGCACCATCCACCACATTTGGAATCCTATGCCGTGCATCATGAGTCTTGCTGCACCTTTGACTCATTTCTGCACCATTCCACCTCCCTTTCCTTTCTCTACCATGTGCCCAATCATTCATGTTCCCTACATGCATTCATAGCTGCAACACCACTCCATTTTACCCCTCATGTTTTGCATCATCACTTTACTTTCACCTTTGAATCATTTCAACACCACTCCATGTACTCATTGCTGCAACACCACTCCATTTTACCCCCCATGCTTTGCATCATTACTTCATTTTCACCCTTGAATCATTGCATACACCACCAATTACCCCTCATTGCCGTGCACTTCCTCTATAAAAGGAAGTGTGTGTGGCAGCCATAGTTCAGTTTTTGCTTGATCATTCATCCCCATTTCAATACAACCTTCATCCAAACACATCCATTCATCTTCCCATCCATTCCTCCATACAAACAAACCTTCAAACACTTACCAACACCTTGTGCCGTAGCAAAGGAAGGGAAGGAAAGTGTTTGGACGTACTTGCTGTCAAACTTGGATCGTTGGAGCGTTTAAGTGTTTTCTTTCTTTTGTTTCCAGTGGTTGAATTCATTTTCTTTCGTTTTGTTGTGAACATGAGTGGCTAAACCCCTCTTAGCTAGGGGTGATTTCAAAGCCATGATTATGTGTGTAATATGATTTGATAAATTCCAGTTATGAACTCTTGAATCGTGAATGCAATTGGCTTCACTATTTGATTGACACTTAATTGGCATGCATAAATCCGATGCTAAAATATAAGAAAGTTTCACATAATCGTTACAAACTTATATTCATAAGTAGTGGAGGTCGCTTATAAACGATCGTGTTAAGTTTAATTCTAGCATGAGTGACATGATGACATAGTTGTAAGTGCTTCGTCAATGCTTATGATTTTCATTAAACATAATGATCTTTGATTGTATCTCTATTATGATGTCATGTAGGGAACTTTTGAAGAATGTTTTGGGTTGTCAAATGATGTCATCCAATCCAATAAAACAAGGAAAATCCGAGGGTTAACTAGTGATGTCACTGTTAATTTGGGGCATTGTCGTTCATAATTCAATGAAGTAGTAACTAGAAATCGAGTTGTTTGCATACATGTCATGTGTGGAGAAAAAGCCTCTAGCTATCCATCCATCATCTTATTTCTCAAATTTGTTTTACAATCTGTCTAGTTTTTCATACTTATTTGTTTGTTTCAACTTCATCCAAATCAAAACCCCCCTTTTAGTTTCTTGTTTCAAAGTGTTTCAAATCTGTTTTAGTTTGTGTTTTTAAGTGTTTTGATTCAAGTAAAAGTCAATTTTCGTCCAAAGTCATTCCTAGTGTCTAGTTTAAGTTTATTTGGTTGTTTTAAGTTGTTTTGAGTATTTTAAGTTTGCTTTGAGTCTTGTGAGTCTTGTTAATTGTTTTTAAGTTTAGTTTTATGTTTTTGAGTCAGTTTAGAGGTTATTAGCAAGCCCTTCTAATCCCCGGTCCAGAACGATCCTTACTTATACTACAATTGTCAAAAGAGGGTTAAATTTGTGTGTTAAGTTAATTTTCGCATCAAGTTTTTGGCGCCATTGTCGGGGATTAGCAACTTTGCTAATCCCTTGTTATTTCTTTTTGTTTATTTTCATGTGTTTTTGTTCCTAGTTGCTGATTTTACTTGTTTTCTTGTTTTAGGTGGTTTATGACTCGAAGTTCTCAACCTGTTCATAATCACATCCTTGACTTTGACGACGATTTTGAATGAACTTTGAGACGAGCAAGGAATCAATAAGAACCCCAACCATCTTAACCTGCACCAAATCTTGAAGAAGACAAAGTAGAAGTGCAAGAGGAGGCCACGACAAGAACTTTTGAAGAAGTCCAAGATATGGCAGTAAACAAATGAACAATCAAGGAGCTTTCTGTTTTGGGATTGGACAATGCTCTGCCTTTATGCATTCAATATCCAAGGGCGGCCCAAAACAAGACCGACAAGTTCGAATTAAAGTCCAGTTTATTGCACCATATTCCTAAGTTCCATGGGTTGTCCATGGAAGATCCTAATAAACATTTGAAGGAGTTCGAGGTTGTTTGTTCGAGCATGACCCCTGTGAATGTTGATGGGAGCATTCTGAAAATGAAGGCTTTTCCCTTTTCTGCCAAAGCCATCACCTTGCGAAGTGGAAAAGAAGTTGGATCTGATCCTAACCCATCTAAATCCAATCAAAAGGAGAACGAAAAGATGCAATCTGAGGAAAAGGAACAAGGCCTGCCCTCGTCAAGGATTGAGCAATCTTTGCCGCAGCCACCTACACACCCTAATTCGACCACCAAAGGTAAGTTGGGTTCAAATTCCATGACTTCTAATTCCATTCTGCCCAATGCACCCTTTCCTCGCAGGTTTATGCAATCAAAGAAGGATGAGAGTGACAAAGACATCCTTTACACATTCAAAAAGGTGCAAGTCAACATTCCACTTCTAGATGCAATTAAACAAGTCCCCAAGTATGCTAAGTTCCTGAAGGAGTTGTGCACGACAAGGAAGAGGGCTTCGAACAAAGAGGTGGTAAGGGTAAGTGAGAATGTCTCAGCTATGTTGCAACAAAAATTACCTCCTAAGTGCAAAGATCCCGGCAGTTTTACAATTCCTTGTGTTATAAGAAATACTCACTTTAAATCTGCAATGTTAGATCTAGGTGCATCAATAAATGTCATGCCTTATTCAATATATGCATCTATGAACTTGGGAGAATTAAAAAATGATAGAGTGATCATTTAACTGGCCGATAGATCTAATGCGTATCCAAAAGGTGTTTTGGAGGATGTTTTAGTGCAGGTGAATCACTTAGTCTTTCCAGCGGACTTCTATGTGCTTGAAATGGAAGACTCGAACCATTCCCCTCAATTACCAATCTTACTTGGCCGACCATTCATGAAGACTGCCCGTACAAAGATAGATGTATTCAAGGGAACATTGACCATAGAAATTTGATGGGGAAGTTATTGATTTCAATATTTCTGATGCTATGAGATATCCTCATGATGGTCACTCTTGTTTCTCTATTGATATGATTGACTCTTTGGTGCAGGAATTCCTTGATGATTTGAGTGAGGATGCACTTGAAAAGACTCTCACGCAAAGCATTGGACTAAAAAACGAAAGGTTAGCACTTAGGCATGCACACGGCAACAACAAGGAACACCTTGTCATGCCTATTCAAGAAGAATTAGTGGAGATGGTTGCTGCCTTAGAGTTAAATCCAAGGCATATTGGTAAGTCTCCTAACCTAATTTCAATTCCCATTTCGACTAACAAGTTGCTTCCTTCTGTAATCCAGCCACCTTCCCTAGAGCTTAAACCATTGTCTAGCCATTTGAAATATGTGTTTTTGGGATAACAAGAGACGCTGCCCGTCATCATCTCTTCTTCACTCACTGCACAAGAGGAGGACAAGTTGGTGAGGGTGCTTCAGGAATACAAAACTACCATTGGGTGGACATTGGTTGATATCAAGGGAATTAGCCCTACCACTTGCATGCATCGAATACTCTTGGAAGAAGGAGCCAAACCACCTAGAGAAGCATAACGCTGACTAAATCCACCCATGATAGACGTTGTCAAGAAGGGAATCATCGAGCTACTAGATTGTGGAGTGATTACCCAATTTCTGATAGCCATTGGGTCTCGCCGGTCCAAGTTGTTCCTAAGAAATCTGGAGTCACTGCGGTAAAAAATGAAGATAATGAGCTTATGCCCACCCGAATCCAAACCGGATGGAGAGTTTGTATTGACTATTGGAAGCTCAACGCTATGACAAGAAAAGATCACTTCCCGCTGCCCTTTATTGATCAAATGTTGGAAAGGTTAGCCGGTCATTCATTTTATTGTTTTCTTGATGGCTATTCAGGTTATAATCAGATTGTGATAGCTCCCGATGACCAAGAAAAGACTACCTTCACATGTCCTTTTGGTACCTTTGCTTATTGACGCAAGCCATTTGAGCTATGCAACGCACCAGCCACATTCCAAAGGTGTATGGTAAGTATTTTCTCAGAATTTGTGGAAAAGATAATTAAAGTGTTTATGGATGACTTTAGTGTTTTTGGTGACTCATTTGATGCATGCTTGAATAATCTTACTTTGATCTTACAACGATGCATCGAAACTAATCTTGTCTTGAATTGGGAAAAGTGCCATTTTATGGTAAAACAAGGTATAGTTTTGGGGCACATCATATCAGAAAAAGGGATTGAGGTTGATAAATCTAAAATAGATCTTGTATGTCACTTACCCTCTTCGACTTCGGTGAGGGAGGTTCGTTCTTTTCTTGTTCATGCAGGATTTTATAGGAGATTCATCAAGGATTTCTCAAAAATAGCCCAACCCCTTTGCCGTTTACTCCAAAAGGAAGTAGCCTTCAAGTTCAACAAGGAGTGTGAGACCGCTTTCAAAACCCTCAAGGACATGTTAACTTCGGCCCCCATCATCATGCCACTAGATTGGAGCCTTCCCTTTGAGCTAATGTGTGATGCATCCGATTATGCCATTGGTGCTGTTTTAGGCCAAATGAGGAACAAACAGCCCCACATGACATTACGCTTCCCGGACCCTAAATGATGCTTAATTGAATTATTCTACCACTGAGAAAGAACTTCTTGCAGTTGTATTTGCTTTATATAAATTTCATTCATACTTACTTGGCACTAAAGTGATTGTATATTCTGACCATGCAGCATTGAAGTATCTTCTCACCAAGAAGGAGGCCAAACCAAGGCTGATTCGTTGGATGCTCCTACTTCAAGAGTTCAACATTGAAATAAGAGACAAAAAGGGGAGTGAAAACGTGGTGGCTGACCACCTCAACCGTTTGGTGCACGAGAAGGACTCCTTACCCATTCTAGAGACATTCCCTGACAAGCAATTGTTGTCCCTAGAGGTAAGTGAGCCCTGGTATGTTGATTTGGTAAATTATTTGGTCACAAAACAAGTTTCTAGCACTCTAGATAAATACAAGCGTGATAAACTCAGAAATGATGCACGATTTTATGTGTGGGATGATCCATATTTGTGGAAGTATTGTCCTGACCAGATTATTCGTAGATGTGTGCACAATTCTGAGTATAATTCAATTTTTGCCTTCTACCATAGTTATGCATGTGGGGGTCATTTTGGCACCCAAATGACAGCCCTTAAGGTTTTAGAGAGTGGTTTCTATTGGCCTACATTGTTTAAGCATGCTAGAACATTTTGTATAACTTGTGATAGATGCCAAAGAACAGGTACAATAGGTGCCAAAGACCAAATGCCGCAAACCCCCATCTTTAATGTGGAGATCTTTGATGTATGGGGTATGGATTTCATGGGACCCTTTCCGCCCTCATATGGTTTTACTTATATTTTGCTAGCCGTTGATTATGTGTCGAAATGGGTGGAAGCCAAAGCCACCCGTATTAACGATTATAGGGTGGTGGGTGGAAGCCAAGGCTAACATCTTTTCCAGATTTGGCATGCCGAGGGTGTTCATAAGGATGGAGGCTCCCACTTTTGCAATCGTACCATTGAGGTACTGTTTAAAAGTACAATGTGAAGCATCGGGTTTCCATGCCATACCATCCTCAAACAAGTGGCCAAGCCGAAGTCTCGAATAGAGAAATCAAGCAAATCTTGGAGAAGACTGTTGGGCCAAACTGGAAAGATTGGAGCTTGCGTTTAGATGATGCACTGTGGGCATATCGCATTGCCTACAAAACACCTCTAAGGATGTCTCCATTTCGACTAATCTACGGTAAGCCGTGTCACCTACCTGTGGAACTAAAGCACAAAGCGCATTAGGCTGTGAAAACATTCAAGTTGGACTTAGATGCTGCTGGAATGAATAGGAAGCTCCAACTGAATGAACTTGAGGAGATACGGAACAAAACCTATGAGAATGCACAAATTTACAAAGATAAAACAAATGCGTTTCATGACAAAATGATTCGGGGAAAAACATTCTCAATTGGACAGAAAGTGCTATTATTCAATTCCCATCTACGATTATTCCCTGGCAAGTTACGGTCTAAGTGGATTGAGCCATTTGTTGTCACTAATGTTTTTCCCCATGGTGCAATCCAAGTTAAAAGCTTAAGGAATGGCGACGAATTCAAAGTGAATGGGCATCGTCTGAAGCTATACTATGAGAGTGATGTGGGGCAGATTGTGGAAGAAATCCCACTCAGTGCCGTGGGCCCTATCCAAGCTTAGAAGGAAGTTTCGTCCGGCTATAAGACGTTAAAGCAAGCGCTTCTTGGGAGGCAACCCATGTTTTGCGTTCCTAAAAACCTTCCCTTTTCTGCAGTTTTATTTTTGCATGATTGTCATTTTTATTTGTTGCTTGTTTAATTGTTTTTGGTGTGGGTTTATTTTTGAAACATTGACATATATGCAAGGTATTTTTACATTAAAATTCATGGAAAATGAACAGGAGGCAGAAAAATACAAGAGGGAGCCTTCACAAAGGATGCTTAGGAGAAGTCTCAGTAGTCGACGGAGCCCCATAAAGAAAAGGCACCAGAGGGTGATCATTCGGAGCCTCAGTAGTCGGTGGAGCCCCAGAATGAGGAGGCATCGGAAGTTGATCATTTGGAGCTTCATTACGCGGTACAGCCCCAAAAGATGAATGCAACTACTTTTGGAACAAACCCACAAACCTCTGATGATCAAGTAAAATCTGACCATCAGATTCTTGCATCTGGTCAATCTTCCTCTTCATGTTTGTAGCATAGTTATGTGCGAGCCTGTGCAACTGTTTATTCTCATGCTTGAGCCCTATAATCTCCTGTTTGAGACTCATCACTTCAGCCGCCAATGATTTAACTTGACGGGTTCGAGCAAATAGGCGTTGGGCCATATTAGACACAGAACCTGCACACTGCACACTGAGAGCCAGAGAATCCTTAATAGCAAACTCATCAGACTGTTTGGAAAGTAGTCTGTTATCTTTGGGAGTGACAAGGTTCCTGGCCACCACCGCAGCGATCATATCATTCTTCATCATCGAATCCCCAACGGTAATAGGACCAGTAGGGGATATGAAGGATAGGCGCCATATGTTGTCTTGAGGAGGCATGGATGCCTCTTCACCAAGGTTTAAGTCAAAATGACGATCGGAGGGGCCAGACATTTTCAAAGGTGTTGAAGAAAGAAGAGGTCGGACAAATCAAGATCTTAGAAGTGCAAGAAGGGAGTTTCTACATGCGAAAATTCAAGTGTGCTTTGAAATGTACTGCGTGCCTCTATAAAAATCAGCACTCGATGGGATTTCAGAGATCGAAGAAGTGACCTTAGAAATCAAAGAGACCAATTCAAAAATAGAAGAGACGCTAGCTTTCTCAAAAGCTGGGCTTGCTCAGAAACCACGGGCCAATCTTCTTTTCCAGACGTGTCAACATCTGTCACATGCATACTCAGCTATGCAAAAATCACGGGTAATTTGTCGAAGCGTCGATTTCAGATATCGAAGGGGCATTAGCTTTTCCAAACGACCTGTAACATGCACACTCAGCCTTGCGGAAATTATGGGCAATCTGTCGAAGATTTCTGGTGAAGTAGAAAGCACGTGAAGTTTACTGTTCAATCATCCAACGGTTGCCGACAAGAGTGAAAGAATAGTACCGGTTATTAATTCATATAAATGTCAACCTTCACCCTCCATAGCAAGGCAGACATACATAACCTTTCTTCATCTCCGAGAATGCCTTCCCAACGAAGCCTCTCGAGTCACTCTGCAAACAACTCATCAAAAGCAAAAGTATTTCATATCATGAAGGTTGAAAACAAGAGTATCTCATATCATGCTTTCGCCCTGTCCTTCTCCTTGTCGTTGTTTTCACTTGCAGGACAAGGAGAAAGAGAGCAATCAGCCAGCACTTGGTATCAATCTTCTGATCTGGAACCGACTGCCTGGAACCCCTTCCTGATTGCTTACCTAGCCTTGCTTTCTCGAGTACTCATCTTCAACATCTTATGCTTCCTTAAAAGCTACCACATCTGCCTGAAGAACAGATAAGGGAAGTGAAAATGATACCTCGAAGCATATAGAGTCAATGTGCTAATTCATCCTCAGCTAGGGACAAGGAGAAAGAAAGCAAATGGTCGGCACTTGGAAAGATTGAAAAAGGAAACAGACCATCACCTCTACCTCGTGCCTGCCTAACGTGTAGAAGAAACAAGCAGAGAAGAATGCAGACTGCACAATCAAATCAACCCAGCAGAAGAAGTCTGATTTGAAACAAAGGAACTCTCATATTCCTCGCTCAGAATTCCAAACCAGTTCGATATCAAAGCTGTGGAAAGTCAACAAGTTCATCTATCTCCATAACCAGATTTGCGTTCTTAAACTCTACTCTGTCTTGTTTTTACTTTACCATACTTGTCATGTTTATTCGTTGTTTGTTTGTTTACTTGTTTTTGTGTGAGTTTATGCTTGAAACATTGAGGACAATGTTTGATTTCAGTGTGGGGGGTAACCAAGTTGTTTTGCATGAAATTTGTGGGAGTTTATCACCCATTACTTCTAGTGTTGTTCCTTGCTGTTTTTAAGTGTTTTTAAGCTGTTTTGGAGTGTTTTAGTGTGTTTTGACATAAAAATCTGAAAATCTCATAAAAATTTGAAAAATTGTTTTGAAAAACCCAAAAAGAGTTGCTTTTGTGTGTTTGTTTGTGTCTTAGGGTACCTTCCAATACAATGATGAGGATTTGGTTTTTAATTACATGACTGCTAAAAAGAGTTATAAACATGGATGAAAATTTGATTTACTCTTTGGCGTATGCTTGGTTATGGTTATAATTTATGAATTCACATGCAATCATAAAGGAAAAATCAGTTTTTGTAACATGCTTGAAGGAAGGAACTCAAATGAACGCTACAACCTTGTGAGACTTGAGCCTAAACGTTCATTTGGAGAGTTAATAATTTGTGCATCATTGTTTTCTAAAGTCGTTGCATGATCTCATTATTCTTTGCTTGGTTGCTACTTAGAAGGCGTTTCATCATTTAGTTCCAAATGCTAGAACTCATGCCTATTTCATTCAAAGCATGCTATTGATTTGCATAACACATATTCTAGATAAAGTTGTGTAGTGACCACCAAAGCCAAATTGCCGTGCCCCTATTTCATTATGTGTTTAAGTTTAATCCCGTTGAGCCTTGTTAAGCCTATGTTCTTTGTTAACCCACACTATCCTTACCTAGCCTAGTTTTAGGACCATCCATACCCTTGTTCTTGAAGCATAGTAAAGCATGACTTAAAATGAACTCCTTTTTTATCAATGTATTGCAGAAAGCAAGTGTGGGGGAAGTGATTCTTGTGTGTGTGTGTGTGTGTGTCAAAGTCCTTAATAAGGCACGGGTAGTGATGTGAGAATTACTTGACACACAAATTAAACCCTCTTTTTGACAATTGTAGTATAGATGTAAGTAGGGTATCGTTCTAGGCCGGGGATTAGGAGGGATTGCTAATTTATTCTAAATTAATTTAAAAATATTAAACAAGACTCAAGGACACAAAACTAGGCTAAAAACTCTAATAACTCGAAACACACTTAGAATGACTCAAAATAATGAAACCAATCAAATTAGACACTAGGAACTGAAATGGACGGAAATTGAATTAAAAGACTAACAACAATGAAAACTAACTAAATAATATAATTTAATAATGGGGGGGGAGGGTTTGGTTTTGACGAGAAGTAAATTAAACTTAAATAAATTACAGAATTGACAAAAGCATGAATTAAGGTGAAAGGATAGGTGACGGACTAGCTAGAGGGTTCTTCTCCACACATGACACATATGCAACCTAAATTGATTTTCAGTTGTTCTTTCAATAAATTGTGAATGACAATGTTCCAAGTTAATTAGGTCCGCTTAAATTAACTCTTAGATTTCCCTAGATTCATTGGATTGAATGGAATACGCATTACAACCAAATTATTCCTCATCAAAGTCCCTAACTATGGAATACGCATGATAGAGACATTCAACAAAGATCATTAAGTTCAACGGAAATCATAAACATTGACTAGGCATTCATAACTATGGAATACGCATGTTAATCCAGCCTAGAATTCACTTAACACAATTGTGGATAACAACCTTCACTACTTGTGAATATAAGTTCATAACGATTAGGTGAAATTCACTTATATTCTAGCATCAAATTCATGCATGTAAATTAAGTATGCATTCTTAATCGACATACAAAAATAAGTTATCAATCAAGCAGTTAAGCAAATTAAATCACAACTCAGAAATCACAACTGAAGGTAATCAATTCATATTACAAATATATTCATGGCTTTGAATTAACCTCTAGCCAAAATAAAATTAGTTACACATTATTATCAAATTAAACCAAAAGTTAAACATGAGTTTGAGAAGATAAAACCAAGAAAATAGAGTGAAGCTTTGCTCTCTGTGCCCTGCTTGTTTCTGCTTCTGTGCCGTGGCCCTCTCTTCTTTCCGCGCGCCTGTTGACCTGCGCCTATCCTCCTCACTACTCTCTGTCCGCAAAGTTTTCTGTGCTGCCCCCTAACTTCTCTCCTTATTTCTTTTATTCTTCTCCCGTCACTCCTCTCTCTCTGCTTCCCTGTCAGCCTTCTGTCAGTCTCTCCCTCTCTGCCTTCGTGTCTTTTTATTCTTCCACCTGCCAAACTCCACTTCATAGTGGGCACCCATGTTCTTCTCTTTTCTGTTTATTATTTAAAACTCATTTGTGCTATTTTTATTTTCTTTGCATAACAAATCATATAAACACAAAAATAACGTAAATAGCTCAAAAATATAAGGAACTAACTAAGAAAAGACGAGTGAATTCGAAGTAAAAATATATATAAATATGATCCGATCAAATACCCCCACACTTAACTTTTGCTAGTCCTCGAGCAAAACAAAGAAAACAAGAACAAAAAGTAACAAGAAAAACATTAACTTCCCCCTATGTGACCCTCATAGAATTTCATTCAAGAAAACAAATCATCAAGAACCATAGCTAGCATCAAGGAACTAATCCAAGTTCATCTTCCTTATTCAAATATTAGCAGTAATCTTTGAATCATCCTTGAAGTGTAGTGTGTGAGATAGCCATGCTAATGCAATTTCAAAATTTTTATATTTTTAAAATCATCATATGCAAACTAGCAACCTTCTCACGGGATATACACTCAATCACACATGTGTTTAGTTTAAATGTGTTTCGCTCAAAGAATCAAATGTGAAATTTCTACCATAAGCTTGCATAAAGATCTCATCTCCACAATCATAATTGCAAAACTTAAATCAAGAGGACTTTTATTGGATGTAATGAGGTTTAGGGAGAGGGTTATTGAAATGAAAGAATAGGTAAACACAAGTTCCAAGCTACATTGCAAGCAATTCTTTTCTTTAGATTTATAAGAACTCAACCTTTCCAACGATTCTTTTAGCACCTCTAACCACACCCTTAAACTGAAACTTGAACAACTTTTTATTTTCTTTGTGTACAATCTTTCTTTTTCTTTTCTTTTTTTTTTCTCTTTTCTCTGTTTTTTTTTTTTTTTTTTTTTTTTTAAATACAAACATGAAATACCCCCACACTTATTCTTTTGCCAAACACCTTCAAAGTACTTCACAAACATTTCTCATAAGACAATCTCACATTGCTCACTAGCTTGCTTGGAAAGGGTAAGGAAAAATGTTTCACGTATAAGGGTAGACATATCTGGTGATAAGAAATAAAAGGCTCAACATACACGGCTCAAATTGGCAATCTAATGATATCATTTTTCTTTGGGAAACATGGTTATTTGGGCCATAGTGGTAAACCTAATGCCTCTATCATTTCCAAATTCATGCAATCAATGACAAACATTTCGAAAGATCGTTACGCAAGTTCTAGAGATGTATCTCACATAAGTTCATCACACATGAAAAAAAATAGGAGTGTATGAAAAATGCACACACTTTCAATAGGCTCAAAAACTCACATAGGATGTATATGGTCACTAAATTCACATATGAAGCTTTAAGTCATGCTTTAGTTTCACATCAACAAGGCTATGTGCATTTGGTTTTTCAAAGATGATCAAACATGTACAAAACTAGCAAGAGAATTAGGAATTTCACAAAACACATGTTAACTAAGTTCTTGATGATCATGGTTCAAATTTGATCCAATTATATCATTGGGTCGGGAAACTAACAAAAATCTAATTCAAAACAATAAGGGAAACAAGACAATATTTTTGGATTTTTAAATTCTCCGATTTTTTTTTTATTTTTATTTTTTTTTATTTTTTTTAAAGAAAACAAAACTAATAGAGAAAACAAAAAGCAACAACATGGAAACAAATGAAACTCGTTCGTAGTTGAAGGTACAAAAAAATTTCAATTTGGTCATTTTTATACTCTTTACCCCCAAACTTAAACTGGACATTGTCCCCAATGTTAGAAAACACTATAATGCAAATAAAAATAAAATAAATAAATAATAAGAAACAAAATAAAGCAATTGGACTGAAAACTTCCCTAGTTTGCAGTAAAACCAAGCGATGACCCCCCAAGCTAAAATTCTGCAATCAACTTCAAGGGTGGAAATAACCAAAAGTTCCTGCAAAGAAAAGAAATAATTCAGTTAAGTAACGCAAGAAAATGTAAAAAAAAAAATTGAAAATCACCATAAAAGACAATGAATAGAACTAATAAGTGATCATTGGTCGTGCTTGTTGACTTTCCACAGCTTTCCTCTTGAACGGGGTGACACTTAGCTTTTTACTTGCAAGTGATGATTTGATGATATTGTACGGCGAGGCTTTGCTCTTTGGCGATGTTGTTGAAGCTTCTTGAGTTCTTCAACTCAGATTCCTTCTGCTCTCGAGTTGATTGTGCAGGCTCAATTCCTTATTTGTTCTCCAAGCAGATGTGGCAGCTTCTCTAGTTCTTCAACTCAGACTCCTTATGCTGGGTTGATTGTGCAAGCTGCATTCTTCTCTGCTTGTTTCTTCTGCACGTTGTCTTCACATGCTGCTGGTATCATTTTCGCTTGCCTTATCTGTTCTTCAGGTAGATGTGGCAGCTTCTTTGGAAGTACATCAGCAGTGGAAGACGAGTACTCGAGAGCAATTTCTCCATGTCCTGCAGGTTAGAACAAAGACAAGGAAAAGGACATGGAGAATGCATGATATGAGATACTCTTGCTTTCAACCTTCATGATATGAAATACTTTTGCTTTGGATAGGTTGTTTGCAGAGGTACCCCAAGGAATAAGGAAAACTGAGTGACTCGAGAGGGTGTGTTGGAAATACATTCTCGGAGATGAAGAAGTGCTGAGAGGGTGTGCCTTTGCTGTGGAAGGCGAAGGTAGATACTTATAGGACTTTTCTTCACAACCGGAACTATTCCCTCACTCATTGTCGGCAGCCGGTGGATGGATGAATAGTACAAATTACGCGCTTTCTGACAAAGCTGCCCGTAATTTCCGCAAAGCTGCCAGTTGCATGTGACGAGTGACGACACGTCTGGACAAATTGATCTTTTGAAATCCGGGGTTCGGCTCGTGGTTTCTGAGCAAGCCCAACTTTTAAGAAATGAAACGCCTCTTTTGAGAAAAGAATCCGGCTTGTGAGAAAGGAAACTCCTCTTTTGAGAAAAGAATCCGGCTCTTGAGAAAGGAGCCCCGACTCTTCGATTTGCGAGAGGACGCCTCTTCAATTTCTAAGGAGCGCCTCTTTGATTTCTTCTTTTTATAGAGGTGTTAATTTTGTTCCACAACACACTTGAGCTCCCTCCTGTAAACACTCAATTCTTGCACTTCCGAAATCTTAATATGTCCGATCGTTTCTTTCTCAACACCTTCAGAAAATGTCTGGCCCTTCCGATCGTCGTTTTGACTTGAACATTGGTGAAGAGGCAGCTCCGCCGTCACCAGACAACATATGGCGCCCATCTTTCATATCCCCTACTGGTCCTCTCACCGTTGGGGATTCGGTGATGAAAAATGACATGACTGCTGCGGTGGTGGCCCGGAACCTTGTCACCCCCAGAGATAACAGACTGCTCGCTAGACGGTCTGATGAATTGGCGGTTAAGGAGTCTCTGGCTCTTAGCGTGCAGTGTGCGGGTTCTGTGTCCAACATGGCCCAACGCCTATTTGCTCGAACCCGTCACGTTGAATCGTTGGTGGCTGAAATACAGAGTCTCAAAGAGGAAATTAGAGGACTCAAGCATGAAAATAAACAATTGCACAAGCTTGCACACAATTATGCCATAAACATGAAGAGGAAAATTGACCAGCTGCAGGAAAATGATGGTCAGATTTTACTTGATCATTGGAGGTTTGTGGGTTTGTTCCAACCGCATCTGCCTTCGTCTTCTGGGGCGGCACCGCGTAGTGAAGCTCCAACTGATCAACCTCCGATACCTCCTCCTTCCGTGGCCCCGCCGACTGCTGAAGCTCCGCCGACTACTGAAGCACCACCTGACCAATGAATGCTATTAGTTTACACATCATTGTAAAATATTTTTACTTTTATGTTTTTTTTTTTTTTTTTAAATCAATGTAAAATATGTAAATCAATGTAAAAAGACTTTGTTTAACCTTCCCCCACACTTAAACTAAATAACACAAACTCACAGAAATCAACCAAATAACACAACTAACTGAACAAAACAAAATGAAAGCAGTAAAGATAAGGGTGTAAGAATGCAAATCTGATTTGGTTAGCGATTCCAAAGTCTCCCTTCGTTGAATGCTTGGGTTGCCTCCCAAGAAGCGCTTGATTTAACGTCTTTAGCCGGACGAATCTTTCCTTTAAACTCCACTCGGCTCCAAAGCATGGAATTTATCTTTTAATGGGAGGTGATACTTGAAATGATTCGGCAATGGTTTAAATTCAAGAGTGGGTGCCTGAATCATCAAAATCAGAAACATGTTAGTATAAATTAAAATTGAAATTGGAGAAGATGGCTTACTTTCTTTTTCCGACACAAACTCAATGACAAACACCACATCTTTGAACATTTTCGGGACTTTGAACTTGGCCAGGTTTACTATGATGGTTGTGGCTTGTCCCGTGTCATCAAACTCAACTGCTTTGGGCTTGATTGTCTCATGCATAGCCTCTTGGATGTATTCTTGATATGCTTCAACCACTTCATTTTCTTGAATCCCTTTTCTTGGTGTGCAAGGTTCTTTGAACGTTTCAATACCATCGGGAACTTGTTTTGGTGCACCAAGAATTGGGATATCACTTTGCACCTTTGGAAGAGCTTCCACAATGTCTTTTTCACTCTCTTTGATATTTGGAATCAAAAACCTGCAAGGACCAAGGACATTCGGTGGAATAATGTTAGAATGAAGTGAATTTAGAACTTCCTCACCTGAGTTGGATGACATATGGATTTGAGGAGCTTGCAGCAAGAATTCTTCTAAACTGCCCAGGTCGTCATCCTCCTCTTCTGCTTGCAGCAGCAATTCATCCATGTTCGGGCTGTGTTTGGATGGTTCTGGGACAGCTTCATCCTTCATGTCACCTTCCAAAGTGATGGCTTCATCGATTTCACTTTCTGCTTTTGAATTTGCAATGTTTGAGTTGGAAAGTTCACTTTGATCTCGAATCTGTGCCATGAATTCCACAATCTGCCCAACTTGCATCTCCAATTCGTCCACTCTTTTGACTCGATCTTGCATCTCCTGGTTTTTATTTTCTACTCCCTGATTCAAAGAGGTGAGTAACTTATTAAGTGTATCATTATCCAAGGACATACCTGAATTGAATTGGGTTGATTGTTGTAGTGGCTGTGACGGTTCATATGGCCACTGATAGAACTCTTCCGATGGCAGTAATTGTTCTTCTTTTTGTGAACCCTGTGATGCGTAAAATAAGTTAACACACAAAATTAAACCCTCTTTTTGACAATTGTAGTATAGATGTAAGTAGGGTATCGTTCTAGGCCGGGGATTAGGAGGGCTTGCTAAAACCTCTTAAAAACATAAAAAACAAAGTTAAAAATATTAAACAAGACTCAAGGACACAAAACTAGGCTAAAAACTCTAATAATTCGAAACACACTTAAAATGACTCAAAATAATAAAAACAATCAAAATAAACACTAGGAATTGAAATGGACGGAAATTGAATTAAAAGACTAAAAACAATGAAAACTAACTAAATAATATAATTTAATAATGGGGGTGATTGGTTTTGACGAGAAGTAAATTAAACTTAAATAAATTACAGAATTGACAAAAACATAAAATTAAGGTGAAATGATAAATGACGGACTAGCTAGAGGGTTCTTCTCCACACATGACATATATGCAACCTAAATTGATTTTCAGTTGTTCTTTCAATAAATTGTAAATCTCAATACCCCAGATTAATTAGGTCCGCTTAAATTAACCTTCAAGTTTTTCCACAAGTTATTGGGTTGGATGATTGCATACGACAACCCAAAACATTCCCTACAAGTTCCCTACATGAATTGCATAATAGAGATACAAGCAAGAATCAGTAAGTTCTATGAAAAACATAAGCATTGACGAGGCACTCGTTACTATGATTTGCATGAAACTTATGCCAAGAATTTACTTAACGTGATTGTGACTAGCAACCTTTACTACTTGTGAATATAAGTTCATAACGATTAGGTGAAATTCACTTATATTCTAGCATCAAATTCATGCATGTAAATTAAGTATGCATCCTTAATCGACATACAAAAATAAGTTATCTATCAAGCAGTTAAGCAAATTAAATCACAACTCAGAAATCACAACTGAAGATAATCAATTCATATTACAAATATATTCATGGCTTTGAATTAACCTCTAGCCAAAATAAGTTTATTTACACATTATTAAGACACAAATAAACCAAAAGTAAAATATAGATTTGGAGAGAATTAACCGAGAGAGGAGAAGCTTTCCTTTTCTGCCTTTGTTTCTGCCCACGTTGCATCACCTCGCTGCCACGGACTTGCAAGGCAGCCTTGGTTTCTTCTTTTATTTTTCCCTCCACCGCAAGGCACATGCACGTCTCCCAGTTCTGCTTCGGTGCTCTCTGCTTTGCTGCAAGAGCAGCCTCGTTTTCTTGTCTTTGCACCGCCGCAAGATTCCTTTGCTGCAAAGCCCCCTGACTTCTCTCTGACCTCGCTGCCAAATGGCAGCATTCTCCCCCCCGTGACTATCTCCTCCCCCTTTTCTGACTGCACGCCTCCCTTATATCTCTGTGCGCTCTTCACCTTTATTCCTTTATTTCTGTTTTCTTTCTTTGGCAGCCACGCTGCCTTCCACTTCCTCCCCCATTCGGATTGCTCTTGTATTCTTTATGGCAGCAAGGCTGCCCTCCACGTTCACACTGCCCACCTACCACATTCCACCTTAACATATTACATATAATAATATAATTAACACACCATTCTTCCAATTCCCTCTATATATAGATATATATGTGATATATAAATATATTATTTATATATCTATATCTATTTATATGTATATATATTATATATATATATATATTTTATGCTCTCCATTATTTTTCTCGTGGTCCACCCGTGTTCCACAATTTTCTGTTTATTATTTAAAACTCATTTGTGCTATTTTTATTTTCTTTGCATAACAAATCCTATAAACACAAAAATAACGTAAATAGCTCAAAAATATGAGGAACTAACTAAGAAAAGACGAGTGAATTTGAAGTAAAAATATATATAAATATGATCCGATCAAATACCCCCACACTTAGCTTTTGCTAGTCCTCGAGCAAAACAAAGAAAACATGAAAAAGTAATAACATGAAAAACATTAGTTTCCCCCTATGTGACCCTCATAGAATTTCATTTGAGAACATAAATCATCAAGAACCATAGCTAACACAAACAAACTAATCCAAGTTCAACTTCTTTATTCAAATATTAGCAGTAATCTTTAAATCATCCTTGAAGTGTAGTGTGTGAGATAGCCATGCTAATGCAATTTCAAGTTTTTTTATTTTTAAAATCATCATATGCAAACTAGCGACCTTCTCACTGGATATGCACTCAATCACACATGTGTTTAGTTTTAATGTGTTTCGCTCAAAGAAACAAATGTGAAATTTCTACCATAAGCTTGCATAAAGATCACTTCTCCACAGTCATAATTGCAAAACTTAAATCAAGAGGACTTTTATTGGATGTAATGAGGCTTAGGGATAGGGTTATTGAAACGAAAGAATAGGAAAACACAAATTCCAAGCTACATTGCAAGCAATTCTTTTGTTTAGATTTATAAGAACTCAAGCTTTCCAACGATTCTTCTGACATCTCCAACACTACCCATAAACTGAAACTTTAAAAACTTTTTATTTTTTATTTTTTATTTTTTTTCTTTTCTTCGTATACAATCTTTCTTTTTCTTTTTCTTTTCTCTCTTTTTTTTTTATACTTTTTTTTTTTATACAAACATGAAATACCCCCACACTTATTCTTTTGCCAAACACCTTCAAAGTACTTCACAAACGTTTCTCATAAGACAATCTCGCATTGCTCGCTTGGAAAGGGTAAGGAAAAAAATTTCAGGTATAAGGGTAGACATATCTGGTGATAAGAAATAAAAGGTTCAACAAACACGGCTCAAATTGGCAATCTAATGATATCATTTTTCTTTGGGAAACATGGTTATTTGGGCCATGGTGGTAAACCTAATGCCTCTATCATTTTCAAGTTCATGTAATCAATGATAAACATTTCAAAAGATCGTTACGCAAGTTCTAGAGATATATCTCACATAAGTTCATCACACATGAAAGAATAGGAGTGTATGAAAAATGCACACACTTTCAATAGGCTCAAAAACTCACATGGGATGTATATGGTCACTAAATTCACATATGAAGCTTTAAATCATGCTTTAGTTTCACATCAACACGGCTATGTGCATTTGGTTTTTTCAAAGATGATCAAACATATACAAAACTAACAAGAGAATTAGGAATTTCACAAAACACATGTTAACTAAGTTCTTGATGATCATGGTTCAAATTTTATCCAATTATATCATTGGGTCTGGAAACTAACAAAAATCTAATTCAAAACAATAAGGAAAACAAGACAATATTTTTGGATTTTTAAATTTTCCGATTTTTTTTTTTTTTATATAGAGAAAACAAAACTAAAAAAATAAAAAGCAACAACACAGAAACAAATGAAACCAGTTCGAAGTTGAAGGTACAAAAAAATTCAATTTTTTTTTTTTTATATAGAGAAAACAAAACTAAAAAAATAAAAAGCAACAACACAGAAACAAATGAAACCAGTTCGAAGTTGAAGGTACAAAAAAATTCAATTTGGTCCAATTTGGTCATTTTTACCCTTTACCCCCATACTTAAACTGGACATTGTCCCCAATGTCAGAAAACACTATAATGCAAAATTAAATAAAATAAACAAAATAATAAAAAAACAAAATAAAGCAATTGGACTGAAAACTTCCCTAATTTGCAGTAAAATCAAGCGATGACCCCCCAAGCTAAAATTCTGCAATCAACTTCAAGGGTGGAAATAACCAAAAGTTCCTGCAAAGAAAAGAAATAATTCAGTTAAGCACGCAAGAAAATGTAAAAAAAAAATGCAAACTAAAAATTGAAAATTACGATAAAAGATAATGAATAAAACTAATAAGTAATCATTGGTCGTGCTTGTTGACTTTCCACAGCTTTCCTCTTGAACAGGGTGACACTTAGCTTTTCACTTGCAAGTGATGATTTTATGATATTGTACGGCGAAGCTTTGCTCTTTGGTTATGTTGCAGTTCCTTATTTGTTCTCCAAGCAGATGTGGCAGCTTCTCTAGTTCCTCAGTTCGGACTCCTTCCGCTGGGATGATTGTGCAAGCTGCATTCTTCTCTGCTTGTTTCTTCTGCACAACGGGCAGGCACGAGGGAAAGGTGTTGGTCCTTATTTCTTTCTTCAATCTTTCCAAGTGATGCGTGAAATTACTTGACACACAAATTAAACCCTCTTTTTGACAATTGTAGTATAGATGTAAGTAGGGTATCGTTCTAGGCCGGGGATTAGGAGGGATTGCTAATCTATTAAATTAACTTAAAAATATTAAATAAGACTCAAGGACACAAAACTAGGCTAAAAACTCTAATAACTCGAAACACACTTAAAATGATTCAAAATAATGAAAACAATCAAATTAAACACTAGGACTGAAATGGACGGAAATTAAATTAAAAGACTAACAATAAAGAAAACTAACTAAATAATATAATTTAATAATGGATGGGTGTTTGGTTTTGATGAAAAGTAAATTAAACTTAATTAAATTACAGAATTGATAAAAACATAAAATTAAGGTAAAATGATAAATGACGGACTAGCTAGAGGGTTCTTCTCCACACATTACACATATGCAACCTAAATTGATTTTCAGTTGTTCTTTCAATAAATTGTGAATCTCAATACTCCAGATTAACCGTGAACAGCACTTTTTTAATCTTCAAGTTTTCCTTAAGTTATTGAATTGGACGGAAAAACGCATACAACAATTCAAAACATTCTTCAAAAGTCCCCTACGTGAAAAGCACAATAGCGATACAATCAAAGATCATTAAACTTTGTGAAAACTATAAGCATTGACGAGGCATTCGTAACTATGAAAAGCATGATACTCTTGCCAAGAATTTACTTAACGTGATTGTGACTAGCAACCTTTACTACTTGTGAAAATAAGTTCATAACGATTAGGTGAAATTCACTTATATTCTAGCATCAAATTCATGCATGTAAATTAAGCGTGCACTCTCAACCAACATACACAAATCAGTTTTTATACGAACGGATAAGTAAATTGAAATCACAACTTATGAAATCACAACCGAAGGTAATCAATTCATATTACAAATATATTCATGGTTTCGAATTAACCTCTAGCCAAAATAAAATTAATTACACATTATTAAAACAAAAATAAAATAGGAGTTTGAAAAGATTAAACCGAAAGTAAAACATAAGTTGGAAAGATTTAACCGAGAGGAGAGAACTGTCTGTTCGTCCGTGCGCTGCCATTTTCTGCCCTCGGTGCTGCCAAGAGCAGCGCACCCTTCTTTTCTGAGCTCCAGGCTGCAAGGGCAGCCTCTGGTTGTTCACGTTCTCCCCCCCCCGTGCTGACCAGTCCTTTATTTTGCGTGCTGACCTGCCCAAAGGCAGCCTTCTCTCCAGCTACCCCTTTCTCTCTCTCTTATATTTCTGCGCTGCCAAGGGCAGCCTTGGTTTCTGGTCAGTCAAGGCTCAAACTGCCAAATGGCAGCCTCTGCTCTCCTCTTTCCGCTTCTGTCGTGTCTGCGAGCTGCCCAAAGGGCAGCCCCTCTGTCCACCCCGCTCCAAGACCCCCCAAGACCGCGCCCTTCTCTCTTCTGCCAATCCCCTATATATCCTCCTGCTCCTGACCTCCTCCTTATTTCTTTTTTTTTCTATTTTCTGTCAGTGCCCTCTCCACGCTGTCTATCCTCTCCCCGCGTCGGTCCTCTCCCTTCCGTTAATCTCTTTCATTCCTTCTTTCCTCATTATTTCTCTCCCCCGCGTGCTGCTGTCTTTCTTTTTATTTTATTTCTTTCTTAGCTGTCTCCTGCTTTCTGCTGCAAAGACAGCTTCTCCAATTCCTCCAGCTGGACTCTCCCCTTTATTCTTCTTTCATCTATTTTTTTATTCCTTTTCTTTTTTTATTCCTTTATTTTCTTCTTCTCCATCCGTTCATTTCTTTTCTTCTACAAAACAAAACCATCATGATGATGTTTCAAACATCATCATGACTTATCATTATTATATATATATTTTTTAATTTAATTTAAAAGCTGATCTACAAAGACAGTTTTGACGAATTTATTACATAAAATTTCACTTGTTCTATTTTTATTTTCTTTGCATAACAAATCCTATAAACACAAAAATAACGTAAATAGCTCAAAAATATAAGGAACTAACTAAGAAAAGACGAGTGAATTTGAAGTAAAAATATATATAAATATGATCCGATCAAATACCCCCATACTTAGCTTTTGCTAGTCCTCGAGCAAAACAAAGAAAACATGAGAAAAAACTAACATGAAAAACATTAGTTTCCCCCTATGTGACCTTCATAGAATTTCATTCGAGAAAACAAATCATCAAGAACCATAGCTAACACCAACAAACTAATCCAAGTTCATCTTCCTTATTCAAATATTAGCAGTAATCTTTGAATCATCCTTGAAGTGTAGTGTGTGAGATAGCCATGCTAATGCAATTTCAAGTTTTTATTTTTAAAATCATCATATGCAAACTAGCGACCTTCTCACTGAATATTCACTCAATCACACATGTGTTTAGTTTTAATGTGTTTCGCTCAAAGAATCAAATGTGAAATTTCTACCATAAGCTTGCATAAAGATCTCATCTCCACAATCATAATTGCAAAACTTAAATCAAGAGGACTTTTATTGGATGTAATGAGGTTTAGGGATAGGGTTATTGAAACGAAAGAATAGGAAAACACAAGTTCCAATCTACATTGAAAGCGATTCTTTTCTTTAGATTTATAAGAACTCAAGCTCTCCAGCAATTCTTCTAGCACCTCCAATCACACCCTTAAACTGAAACTTTAAAAACTTTTTATTTTCTTTTTATACAATCTTTCTCTTTTCTTTTTCTTTTCTTTTTTTTTTTTTTTTTTTTTTTTTTTTTTTTTTAATTCACAAACATGAAATACCCCCACACTTATTCTTTTGCCAAACATCTTCACAGTATTTCACAAACGTTTCTCATAAAACAATCTCGCATTGCTCGCTTGGAAAGGGTAAGGAAAAATGTTTCAGGTATAAGGGTAGACATATCTGGTGATAAGAAATAAAAGGCTCAACAAACACGGCTCAAATTGGCAAACTAATGATATCATTTTTCTTTGGGAAACATGGTTATTTGGGCCATAGTGGTAAACCTAATGCCTCTATCATTTCCAAGTTCATGCAATCAATGACAAACATTTCGAAAGATCGTTACGCAAGTTCTAGAGATGTATCTCACATAAGTTCATCACACATGAAAGAATAAGAGTGTATGAAAAATGCACACACTTTCAATCGGCTCAAAAACTCACATAGGATGTATATGGTCACTAAATTCACATATGAAGCTTTAAGTCATACTTTAGTTTCACATTAACAAGGCTATGTGCATTTGGTTTTTCAAAGATGGTCAAACATGTACAAAACTAACAAGAGAATTAGGAATTTCATAAAACACATGTTAACTAAGTTCTTGATAATCGTGATTCAAATTTGATCTAATTATATCATTGGGTCGGGAAACTAACAAAAATCTAATTCAAAACAATAAGGGAAACAAGACAATATTTTTGGATTTTTAAATTTTCCGAAATTTTTTTAATTTAAATTTTTTTTTAAAAGAAAACAAAACTAATTAAGAACACAAAAAACAACAACACAGAGACAAATGAAATTCTGGAGATTTCTACCCCCACACTTAAACTTGACATTGTCCCCAATGTCAGAAAACACTATAATGCAAATAAAAAAAATAAAATAAAATAAAAAAAATAATAAGAAACAAAATAACGCAATTGGACTGAAAACTTCCCTAATTTGCAGTAAAATCAAGCGATGACCCCCAAGCTAAAATTCTGCAATCAACTTCAAGGGTGGAAATAACCAAAAGTTCCTGCAAAGAAAAGAAATAATTCAGTTAAGTAACGCAAGAAAATTAATTAAAAAAAAATTGCAAACGAAAAATTGAAAATTACGATAAAAGATAATGAATAAAACTAATAAGTAATCATTGGTCGTGCTTGTTGACTTTCCACAGCTTTCCTCTTGAACGGGGTGACACTTAGCTTTTCACTTGCAAGTGATGATTTTATGATATTGTACGGCGAAGCTTTGCTCTTTGGTTATGTTGCAGTTCCTTATTTGTTCTCCAAGCAGATGTGGCAGCTTCTCTAGTTCCTCAGTTCGGACTCCTTCCGCTGGGATGATTGTGCAAGCTGCATTCTTCTCTGCTTGTTTCTTCTGCACAACGGGCAGGCACGAGGGAAAGGTGTTGGTCCTTATTTCTTTCTTCAATCTTTCCAAGTGCCCACCTCTTGCTTTCTTTCTCCTTGTCCCTAGCTGAATTGTCTCCACATGCTTCGAGGTATCATTTTCACTTCCCTTACTGTCCCCCAGGCAGATGTGGTAGACGAAGAGAAAGCATAAAATGATGAAGATGAGTACTCGAGAGCAAGGCTAGGTAAGCAATCAGGAAGGGGTTCCAGGCAGTTGGCTCCAGATCGGAAGATTGATACCAAATGCTGGCTGATTGCTCTCTTTCTCCTTGTCGGAAAACAAAGACAAGGAGAAGGACATGGAGAAAGCATGATATGAGATACTCTTGCTTTCAACCTTTATGATATGAAATACTTTTGCTTTGAATGGGTTGTTCGCAGGAGTATCCCAAGGAATGAGGAACACAGAGTGACTCGAGAGGATTCTTTGGGAATGCATTTTCGGAGATGAAGAGGTGTTGAGAGGGTGTGCTGAGAGAGTGTGCTTTTGCTGTGGAAGGCGAAGGTAGAAACTTATAGGACTTGTCTTCACAACCGGAACTGTTCTCTCACTTAGTGTCGGCAGCCGGTGGATGGGTGAAGAATACAAATTACGCGCTTTCTGACAAAGCTGCCCGTAATTTCCGCAAAGCTGATTCCTCATTGATATCTGTAATCGGCGCTTCGAGCTCTGAGCATCGTCGATTGTAGAGGTAGCATGTGACACGTGCGGATAAATCTGGAAAAGAAAATCCCGTGGGTTGAAGCCCAGCTTTTGAGAAAGCTAGCGTGTCTTTGACTGTTGAATTTCCCTCTTCGATTTCTGAATTGGTGCTTCGACAAATTGCCCGAGATTTCCGCAAAGCAATTTGCGTGTGACAAGTGACGACACGTCTGGACAAATTGATCTTTTGAAATCCGGGGTTCGGCTCGTGGTTTCTGAGCAAGCCCAGCCTTTAAGAAATGAAACGCCTCTTTTGAGAAAAGAATCCGGCTTTTGAGAAAGGAAACTCCTCTTTTGAGAAAAGAATCAGACGTTTGAGAACGGAGCCCCGACTCTTCGATTTGCGAGAGGACGCTTCTCTGAGGAGCGCCTCTTTGATTTCTTCCTTTTTATAGAGACGTTAAGCTTGTTCCACAACACACTTGAGCTCCCTCCTGTAAACACTCCCTTCTTGCACTTGTTTAATCTTGATCAGTCCAACTCTCTTCATTCTCAACATCTTCAGAAAATGGCAGGCCCTTCTGATCGACGTTTTGACTTGAACATTCGTGAAGAGGCAGCTCCTCCTTCACCAGACAACATATGGCGCCCTTCTTTCATATCCCCCACTGGTCCCCTTACCGTTGGGGCTTCGGTGATGAAGAACGATATGACAGCAGCGGTGGTGGCCCGGAACATTGTCACTCCTAAAGATAACAGACTGCTCGCTAGACGGTCTGATGAATTGGCAGTTAAGGAGTCTCTGGCTCTCAGTGTGCAGTGTGCGAGTTCCGTATCCAACATGGCCCAACGCCTATATGCCCGAACCCGTCACGTTGAATCCTTGGTGGCTGAAATACAGAGTCTCAAGCAAGAGATTAAAGGGCTCAAGCATGAGAATAAGGAATTGCACAAACTCGCACACAGCTATGCCACCAGTATGAAGAGGAAGATTGACCAGATGCAGGACACCGATGGTCAAATTTTACTTGATCATCGGAGGTTTGTGGGTTTGTTCCAACAACATCTGCCTTCGTCTTCTGGAGCGGCACCGCGTAGTGAAGCTCCAACTGATCAACCTCTGCCGCCTCCTACTTCTGTGGCCCCGCCGACTGCTAAAGCCCCGCCTACTACTGAAGCACCACCCGACCAATGAATACTATTAGTTTACATCATTGTAAAATTTTAATTTTAATTTTTTTTTTTTTTTTTTTTTTATAATTTTATGTAGTTTTTTTTTTTTTTTTTTAATTGTGTTTTTTTTTTTTATCATTAATTTTAAATTTTATCCTTTTTTTTTTATTTTTTTATTTTTTTTATTTTTTTATATATGTAAATTAATGTAAAGAGACTTTAGTTAACCTTCCCCCACACTTAAACTAAATAATACAAACTCACAGAAATCAACCAAATAACACAACTAACTAAACAAAACAAAATGAAAGCAGTAAAGATAAGGGTGGAAGAATGCAAAGCTGATTGGGTTAGCGATTCCAAAGTCTCCCTTTCGTTGAATGCTTGGGTTGCCTCCCAAGAAGCGCTTGATTTAACGTCTTTAGCCGGACGCATCTTTCCTTTAAATTTCCCTCGGCTCCATTTGAATCTAAAATCAAAGAAAGAAAAATAAATCAAATATCAAAAGTAAAATACACAAACACCAATATAAACATAAACAAAAACAAAAATAAAAGGATTAGCAAAGTTACTAATCCCCGGCAACGGCGCCAAAATTTGATGCGTGAAATTACTTGACACACAAATTAAACCCTCTTTTTGACAATTGTAGTATAGATGTAAGTAGGGTATCGTTCTAGGCCGGGGATTAGGAGGGATTGCTAATCTATTAAATTAACTTAAAAATATTAAATAAGACTCAAGGACACAAAACTAGGCTAAAAACTCTAATAACTCGAAACACACTTAAAATGATTCAAAATAATGAAAACAATCAAATTAAACACTAGGACTGAAATGGACGGAAATTAAATTAAAAGACTAACAATAAAGAAAACTAACTAAATAATATAATTTAATAATGGATGGGTGTTTGGTTTTGATGAAAAGTAAATTAAACTTAATTAAATTACAGAATTGATAAAAACATAAAATTAAGGTAAAATGATAAATGACGGACTAGCTAGAGGGTTCTTCTCCACACATTACACATATGCAACCTAAATTGATTTTCAGTTGTTCTTTCAATAAATTGTGAATCTCAATACTCCAGATTAACCGTGAACAGCACTTTTTTAATCTTCAAGTTTTCCTTAAGTTATTGAATTGGACGGAAAAACGCATACAACAATTCAAAACATTCTTCAAAAGTCCCCTACGTGAAAAGCACAATAGCGATACAATCAAAGATCATTAAACTTTGTGAAAACTATAAGCATTGACGAGGCATTCGTAACTATGAAAAGCATGATACTCTTGCCAAGAATTTACTTAACGTGATTGTGACTAGCAACCTTTACTACTTGTGAAAATAAGTTCATAACGATTAGGTGAAATTCACTTATATTCTAGCATCAAATTCATGCATGTAAATTAAGCGTGCACTCTCAACCAACATACACAAATCAGTTTTTATACGAACGGATAAGTAAATTGAAATCACAACTTATGAAATCACAACCGAAGGTAATCAATTCATATTACAAATATATTCATGGTTTCGAATTAACCTCTAGCCAAAATAAAATTAATTACACATTATTAAAACAAAAATAAAATAGGAGTTTGAAAAGATTAAACCGAAAGTAAAACATAAGTTGGAAAGATTTAACCGAGAGGAGAGAACTGTCTGTTCGTCCGTGCGCTGCCATTTTCTGCCCTCGGTGCTGCCAAGAGCAGCGCACCCTTCTTTTCTGAGCTCCAGGCTGCAAGGGCAGCCTCTGGTTGTTCACGTTCTCCCCCCCCCCCCCCGTGCTGACCAGTCCTTTATTTTGCGTGCTGACCTGCCCAAAGGCAGCCTTCTCTCCAGCTACCCCTTTCTCTCTCTCTTATATTTCTGCGCTGCCAAGGGCAGCCTTGGTTTCTGGTCAGTCAAGGCTCAAACTGCCAAATGGCAGCCTCTGCTCTCCTCTTTCCGCTTCTGTCGTGTCTGCGAGCTGCCCAAAGGGCAGCCCCTCTGTCCACCCCGCTCCAAGACCCCCCAAGACCGCGCCCTTCTCTCTTCTGCCAATCCCCTATATATCCTCCTGCTCCTGACCTCCTCCTTATTTCTTTTTTTTTCTATTTTCTGTCAGTGCCCTCTCCACGCTGTCTATCCTCTCCCCGCGTCGGTCCTCTCCCTTCCGTTAATCTCTTTCATTCCTTCTTTCCTCATTATTTCTCTCCCCCGCGTGCTGCTGTCTTTCTTTTTATTTTATTTCTTTCTTAGCTGTCTCCTGCTTTCTGCTGCAAAGACAGCTTCTCCAATTCCTCCAGCTGGACTCTCCCCTTTATTCTTCTTTCATCTATTTTTTTATTCCTTTTCTTTTTTTATTCCTTTATTTTCTTCTTCTCCATCCGTTCATTTCTTTTCTTCTACAAAACAAAACCATCATGATGATGTTTCAAACATCATCATGACTTATCATTATTATATATATATTTTTTAATTTAATTTAAAAGCTGATCTACAAAGACAGTTTTGACGAATTTATTACATAAAATTTCACTTGTTCTATTTTTATTTTCTTTGCATAACAAATCCTATAAACACAAAAATAACGTAAATAGCTCAAAAATATAAGGAACTAACTAAGAAAAGACGAGTGAATTTGAAGTAAAAATATATATAAATATGATCCGATCACCAAGTGCCCACCTCTTGCTTTCTTTCTCCTTGTCCCTAGCTGAATTGTCTCCACATGCTTCGAGGTATCATTTTCACTTCCCTTACTGTCCCCCAGGCAGATGTGGTAGACGAAGAGAAAGCATAAAATGATGAAGATGAGTACTCGAGAGCAAGGCTAGGTAAGCAATCAGGAAGGGGTTCCAGGCAGTTGGCTCCAGATCGGAAGATTGATACCAAATGCTGGCTGATTGCTCTCTTTCTCCTTGTCGGAAAACAAAGACAAGGAGAAGGACATGGAGAAAGCATGATATGAGATACTCTTGCTTTCAACCTTTATGATATGAAATACTTTTGCTTTGAATGGGTTGTTCGCAGGAGTATCCCAAGGAATGAGGAACACAGAGTGACTCGAGAGGATTCTTTGGGAATGCATTTTCGGAGATGAAGAGGTGTTGAGAGGGTGTGCTGAGAGAGTGTGCTTTTGCTGTGGAAGGCGAAGGTAGAAACTTATAGGACTTGTCTTCACAACCGGAACTGTTCTCTCACTTAGTGTCGGCAGCCGGTGGATGGGTGAAGAATACAAATTACGCGCTTTCTGACAAAGCTGCCCGTAATTTCCGCAAAGCTGCCAGTTGCATGTGACAAGTGCTGACTAGGCTGAGAGAGACAGATGGTTGGAATCGGCACTTCGACAGACTGCCCGTGATTTTCGCAGAGCTGAGTTTGCGTGTGACGGGTGACAACACGTCTGGACGAATTGATCTTGCGAAATCCGGGGTTCGGCTCGTGGTTTCTGAGCAAGCCCAATTTTTAAGAAATGAAACGCCTCTTTTGAGAAAAGAATCCGACTTTTGAGAAAGGAGCCCCTCTTTTGAGAAAAAACTCCGGCTTTTGAGAAAGGAGCCCCGACTCTTCGATTTGCGAGAGGACACCTCTCTGAGGAGCGCCTCTTTGATTTCTTCTTTTTATAGAGGCGTTAATTTTGTTCCACAACACACTTGAGTACCCTCCTGTAAACACTCCCTTCTTGCACTTGTTTAATCTTGATCATTCCGACTCTCTTCTTTCTTTACCACCTCTGAAAAATGTCTGGCCCTTCTGATCGTCGTTTTGACTTGAACATTGGTGAAGAGGCAGCTCCGCCTTCACCAGACAACATATGGCGGCCATCCTTCATATCCCCTACCGGTCCCCTTACCGTGGGGGATTCGATGATGAAAAATGACATGACCGCTGCGGTGGTGGCCCGAAACCTTGTCACTCCCAGAGATAACAGACTGCTCGCAAGGCGGTCTGATGAATTGGCGGTCAAGGAGTCTCTGGCTCTCAGTGTGCAGTGTGCGGGTTCCGTATCCAACATGGCCCAACGCCTATATGCCCGAACCCGTCACGTTGAATCCTTGGTGGCTGAAATACAGAGTCTCAAGCAAGAGATTAAAGGGCTCAAGCATGAGAATAAGGAATTGCACAAGCTCGCACACAGCTATGCCACCAGCATGAAGAGGAAGATTGACCAGATGCAGGACACCGATGGTCAAATTTTACTTGATCATCGGAGGTTTGTGGGTTTGTTCCAACAACATCTGCCTTCGTCTTCTGGAGCGGCACCGCGTAGTGAAGCTCCAACTGATCAACCTCTGTTGCCTCCTCCTTCTGTGGCCCCGCCGACTGCCGAAGCTCCGCCGACTACTGAAGCACCACCTGACCAATGAATGCTATTAGTTTAAGTCATTGTAAAATATTTGTACTTTTATGTTTTTTTTTTTTTTTTTTTTTTTTTTTAAATTTTTTATTTTTATTTTTTTTTTTTTCATTAATTTTAAATTTTATCTTTTTATTTTTTATTTTTTTTTTTTTTTTTATATATGTAAATTAATGTAAAGAGACTTTATCTACCCTAAACAAGATTCACACGCAAGTAAACTAACAGTTAATGAACTTAAACAAGGTAAAATAAATGCAGTAAAGAGAAGGGTTTAGGAATGCAAATCTGATCGGAAAAAAATTTGTTGAGCAATTTCAAAGTCTCCCTTCGTTGAATGCTTGGGTTGCCTCCCAAGAAGCGCTTGATTTAACGTCTTTAGCCGGACGAATCTTTCCTTTTAAACTCCCATCGGCTCCAAAGCATGGAATTTATCTTTTAATGGGAGATGATACTTGAAATGATTCGGCAATGGTTTGAATTCACGAGTGGGTGCCTGAATCATCAAAATCAGAAAAATGTTAGTATAAATAAAAATTAAAATTGGAGAAGATGGCTTACTTTCTTTTTCCGGCACAAACTCAATGACAAACACCACATTTTTGAACATTTCCGGGACTTTGAACTTGGCCAGGTTTACTATGATAGTTGTGGCTTGTCCCGGGTCATCAAACTCAACTGCTTTGGGCTTGATTGTCTCATGCACAGTCCCTTGGATGAATTCTTGATCTGCTTCAACCACTTCATTCTCTTGAATCCCTTTTCTTGGTGTGCAAGGTTCTTTGAATGTTTCAATACTATCGGGAACTTGTTTTGGTGCACCAAGAATTGGGATATCACTTTGCACCTTTGGAAGAGCTTCCACAATGTCTTTTTCACTCTCTTTGATATTTGGAATCAAAAACCTGCAAGGACAAAGGACATTCGGTGGAATAATGTTAGAATGAAGTGAATTTAGAACTTCCTCACCTGAGTTGGATGACATAGGGATTTGAGGAGCTTGCAGCAAAAATTCTTCTAAACTGCCCAGGTCGTCCTCCTCTTCTTCTGCTTGCAGCAGCAATTCATCCATGTTCGGGTTGTGTTTGGATGGTTCTGGGACAGCTTCATCCTTCATGTCACCTTCCAAAGTGATGGCTTCATCGATTTCACTTTCTGCCTTTGAATTTGCAATGTTTGAGTTGGAAAGTTCACTTTGATCTCGAATCTGTGCCATGAATTCCACAATCTGCCCAACTTGCATCTCCAATTCGTCCACTCTTTTGACTCGGTCTTGCATCTCCTGGTTTCGATTTTCTACTCCCTGATTCAAATAGGTGAGTAACTTATTAAGTGTATCATTATCCAAGGACGTACCTGAATTGAATTGGGTTGATTGTTGTGGTGGCTGTGACGGTTCATATGGCCACTGATAGAACTCTTCCGATGGCGGCAATTGTTCTTCTTTTCGTAAACCCTGCGCTACAGAAATTAGTCCTTCAAGAATTTCATTATAATTCATAGGCATACTTTGATTTGATTGGAATTGTTGTGGGGAATGCTGTGGTGGCTGCATAGGTCTTGAATAGAACTCGTCTTGCTGCCAATATCCACCTTGTTGAAATTGTTGAGGTTCATCCCACATATAATCTGAATTACCTCTCCAATCTGAATTGTAAGCGTTGGAAAAAATGTTGCCCCTCGATTGGTTATGGCCTTGATATCCCCAAACATCTTCATTTGCATAAAATTGAGGACTTTGATAACCTTGCCCATAGGGCACATCAAATGTAGGGACACTTGGCATTGTGGTCCGTTCGGCATTATGAGTCAATTGAGCAGTGAGTTGTGCCAATTGAGCTTGAATGGTCGCAAGTGCCATGTCTCGCTCCATTTGTACCTAAAATCAAAGGAAGAAAAATAAATCAAATATCAAAAGTAACACAAAACAAGGAAAACAAAACTAAGTCAGAAACTAAAACAAAAACAAACTAAACAAAAAGAAAAGAACCAAGGGATTAGCAAAGTTTGCTAATCCCCGGCAACGGCGCCAAAATTTGATGCGTAAAATAAGTTAACACACAAAATTAAACCCTCTTTTTGACAATTGTAGTATAGATGTAAGTAGGGTATCGTTCTAGGCCGGGGATTAGGAGGGCTTGCTAAAACCTCTTAAAAACATAAAAAACAAAGTTAAAAATATTAAACAAGACTCAAGGACACAAAACTAGGCTAAAAACTCTAATAATTCGAAACACACTTAAAATGACTCAAAATAATAAAAACAATCAAAATAAACACTAGGAATTGAAATGGACGGAAATTGAATTAAAAGACTAAAAACAATGAAAACTAACTAAATAATATAATTTAATAATGGGGGTGATTGGTTTTGACGAGAAGTAAATTAAACTTAAATAAATTACAGAATTGACAAAAACATAAAATTAAGGTGAAATGATAAATGACGGACTAGCTAGAGGGTTCTTCTCCACACATGACATATATGCAACCTAAATTGATTTTCAGTTGTTCTTTCAATAAATTGTAAATCTCAATACCCCAGATTAATTAGGTCCGCTTAAATTAACCTTCAAGTTTTTCCACAAGTTATTGGGTTGGATGATTGCATACGACAACCCAAAACATTCCCTACAAGTTCCCTACATGAATTGCATAATAGAGATACAAGCAAGAATCAGTAAGTTCTATGAAAAACATAAGCATTGACGAGGCACTCGTTACTATGATTTGCATGAAACTTATGCCAAGAATTTACTTAACGTGATTGTGACTAGCAACCTTTACTACTTGTGAATATAAGTTCATAACGATTAGGTGAAATTCACTTATATTCTAGCATCAAATTCATGCATGTAAATTAAGTATGCATCCTTAATCGACATACAAAAATAAGTTATCTATCAAGCAGTTAAGCAAATTAAATCACAACTCAGAAATCACAACTGAAGATAATCAATTCATATTACAAATATATTCATGGCTTTGAATTAACCTCTAGCCAAAATAAGTTTATTTACACATTATTAAGACACAAATAAACCAAAAGTAAAATATAGATTTGGAGAGAATTAACCGAGAGAGGAGAAGCTTTCCTTTTCTGCCTTTGTTTCTGCCCACGTTGCATCACCTCGCTGCCACGGACTTGCAAGGCAGCCTTGGTTTCTTCTTTTATTTTTCCCTCCACCGCAAGGCACATGCACGTCTCCCAGTTCTGCTTCGGTGCTCTCTGCTTTGCTGCAAGAGCAGCCTCGTTTTCTTGTCTTTGCACCGCCGCAAGATTCCTTTGCTGCAAAGCCCCCTGACTTCTCTCTGACCTCGCTGCCAAATGGCAGCATTCTCCCCCCCGTGACTATCTCCTCCCCCTTTTCTGACTGCACGCCTCCCTTATATCTCTGTGCGCTCCTCACCTTTATTCCTTTATTTCTGTTTTCTTTCTTTGGCAGCCACGCTGCCTTCCACTTCCTCCCCCATTCGGATTGCTCTTGTATTCTTTATGGCAGCAAGGCTGCCCTCCACGTTCACACTGCCCACCTACCACATTCCACCTTAACATATTACATATAATAATATAATTAACACACCATTCTTCCAATTCCCTCTATATATAGATATATATGTGATATATAAATATATTATTTATATATCTATATCTATTTATATGTATATATATTATATATATATATATTTTATGCTCTCCATTATTTTTCTCGTGGTCCACCCGTGTTCCACAATTTTCTGTTTATTATTTAAAACTCATTTGTGCTATTTTTATTTTCTTTGCATAACAAATCCTATAAACACAAAAATAACGTAAATAGCTCAAAAATATGAGGAACTAACTAAGAAAAGACGAGTGAATTTGAAGTAAAAATATATATAAATATGATCCGATCACCCTGCGCCAAAGAAATTAGTCCTTCAAGAATTTCATTATAATTCACGGGCATACTTTGATTTGATTGGAATTGTTGTGGGGGATGCTATGGTGGCTGCATAGGTCTTGAATAGAACTCGTCATATGGCTGCCAATATGCATCTTGTTGAGCCTCCTTGGCTTGATTTTGTGAGCCCTGCACCAAACAATTTAATTCATTAAGAATTTAATTATAATTTATTGACGAACCTGAGTTTGATTGAGCATATTGCATAGGTTTTGAATAGAACTCCTCCTCTTGCTGCCAATATCCATCTTGTTGGAATTGTTGAGGTTCCCCCCACATATAATTTGAATGATCTCTCCAAGCCGAATTGTAAGCGTTGGAAAACATGTTGTTGCTTGGTTGATCATAGCCTTGATAACCCCAAGCATCTTCGTTCACAGTGAATTGAGGATGTTGATATCCTTGCCCATAGGGCACATCAAATGTAGGGACACTTGGCATTGTGGTCCGTTCGGCATTATGAGTCAATTGAGCAGTGAGCTGTGCCACTCAAGGACACAAAACTAGGCTAAAAACTCTAATAACTCAAAACACACTTAGAACGACTCAAAATAATGAAAACAATCAAATTAGACACTAGGAACTGAAATGGACGGAAATTGAATTAAAAGACTAACAACAATGAAAACTAACTAAATAATATAATTTAATAATGGGGGGGGAGGGTTTGGTTTTGACGAGAAGTAAATTAAACTTAAATAAATTACAGAATTGACAAAAGCATGAATTAAGGTGAAAGGATAGGTGACGGACTAGCTAGGGGGTTCTTCTCCACACATGACACATATGCAACCTAAATTGATTTTCAGTTGTTCTTTCAATAAATTGTGAATGACAATGTTCCAAGTTAATTAGGTCCGCTTAAATTAACTCTTAGATTTCCCTAAATTCATTGGATTGAATGGAATACGCATTACAACCAAATTATTCCTTATCAAAGTCCCTAACTATGGAATACGCATGATAGAGACATTCAACAAAGATCATTAAGTTCAACGGAAATCATAAACATTGACTAGGCATTCATAACTATGGAATACGCATGTTAATCCAGCCTAGAATTCACTTAACACGATTGTGGATAACAACCTTCACTACTTGTGAATATAAGTTCATAACGATTAGGTGAAATTCACTTATATTCTAGCATCAAATTCATGCATGTAAATTAAGTATGCATTCTTAATCGACATACAAAAATAAGTTATCAATCAAGCAGTTAAGCAAATTAAATCACAACTCAGAAATCACAACTGAAGGTAATCAATTCATATTACAAATATATTCATGGCTTTGAATTAACCTCTAGCCAAAATAAAATTAGTTACACATTATTATCAAATTAAACCAAAAGTTAAACATGAGTTTGAGAAGATAAAACCAAGAAAATAGAGTGAAGCTTTGCTCTCTGTGCCCTGCTTGTTTCTGCTTCTGTGGCGTGGCCCTCTCTTCTTTCCGCGCGCCTGTTGACCTGCGCCTATCAAAATTTGATGCGTAAAATAAGTTAACACACAAATTAAACCCTCTTTTTGACAATTGTAGTATAGATGTAAGTAGGGTATCGTTCTAAACCGGGGATTAGGAGGGCTTGCTAAAACCTCTAAACTGACTCAAAAACAAAAAGAAACAAAGTTAAAAATGTAAACCAAAGACTTTTAAAACAAGAAAGTAAAAGGGGGATTTGGGTTTGGTGAAGTTGAAAGTAAAACAAATAAACTAAAACTTAAATAGATTTTTAAGTAGGCAGATTATAAAACGAATTTGAGAAATAATATGATGGATGGATTAGTTAGAGGTCCGTTCTTCACATATGACATACTTGTACATGAATCGATTTCCAATTGCATTTCAATAAACTATGATGCTCAACACCCTAGATTGACCGTGATGCACAAATTAACCCTCAGATTTTCCTTTACTTATTGAATTGGATGAATGCATGCGACAATCCAAATTATTCTCTAAAAGTCCCCTATATGAATGCATAATAGAGATACAATCAGAGATCATTACGTTCAATGAAAATCATAAGTGTTGACGAGGCAATTGTAACTATGAATGCATGATACGTTTGTCAAGAATTCAATTAACGCGATTGTGACAAGCAACCTTCACTACTCATGAATATAAACTTGTAACAATTAGGTGAAACTCATTTATATTCTAGCATCTAATTCATGTATGAAAACTAAGTATGCGTCCTTAATAAACATACAAGAATCAGTTATGAAGAAAATAGATAATTGAATTGCAATCACAACTTATCAAATCACAATTGGAAGAAATCAATTCATATCACAAGCATGTTCATGGCTTCAAACTTCCCCCTAACTAAATAGGGGTTTAGTTCCTCATGTTCACAAAACAAAGATAAATAGAATTATACATTGAAAACAAAAGAAAGAAAACACCTAAACGTTCCAACGATCCATGTTGGATAGCAAGCACATACAAGAACTTTCCTCTTCTTCTTTGTTGCAACACAAGGTTGGAGTGATGTTTTGAAGGGTTGGTTATGTGGAGGAATGGATGGGAAGGAGTTTAGATATGTAGGGAGAGGCAAGGCAAGGCTTGGAGAATGGTTAATTTATGGATGATTTGAATGAGGTTGCTGCCCTGGTATTTATAGGAAAAGGATGGACTTGTTTAACCCAAAATTCTGGTGGAATTGAGTAGGTGAGCACGGTAAGAGTGGGAATTGTTGGTGGATTAGGTATTGAGTCATCCATTCACATGTCATGGTGAGTTAAGCATTGCATCATCCACTCACATGTCATGGTGATTTAAGCATTGCATCATCACTCAAATTTCTGGTGAAAGTGAATCAATGCCCACGGCATTGAAGAATTTCTTGGTTTTGAGTGAAGTTTTGGTCAATCCTTCTAGAAATTTATCCCTTCTTGCAACTTGTATTTGTTTCACCAGATTTTTAGCATGTTCATAGCCTCTTTTGTCTTCAAATTCGTCCCTCATCATGCCTCCATGCTTGCACAATCCAATCTTGGCCCAAAAATGCTCTAGAATGTTCCAAATTGCTCCTTTTTGCATACTTTGACAATAAAACCTGAAATTGCACGAAAATGACTTTAAACACTAAACTAACTAAGGAAAAATAACATAAATGCATGAGAACAAGCCAATTAAGTCGCATAAAAATGCTCCTATCAGGTAGAAAAGAAAAAAAAAGAGAGAAAAGAAAAAAAGAATTGAAAAGAGTATGAAAAAGAGCTCTAAAGTGTTGTTTGTTAAAGAAAGGGTCCAAAACATTGAATTCGGCCCTAAGTGTTGCATGAATCTTCCCTTTGTATTTAAAAGTTGATTCTGCATTCTAAAGTGAATTCCAAGTGTCTATTTCATTGCTTTGCTTGCTATCGCTTTAAGAACGTTTGTTATCACTATCCTTTCTTTGTTAGCCAGTACCCCTAAGCCCTGTTACAACCCTTGACTTCAATCTTGAGTGTTGTGTGTTTCAATTTGTGGAGTTCGAAATTGGTATGAGCATATGGTGTCACTGGTTCTCGCATCTAAGTAGTAGCATTCCATTCATGTGATCATATCTAAACATGCTTAATAACTCCAGAAAATTGCTTTCTTTGTTATAACATATGTGAGTCCTAGTCTTTCGTGTTTACATCAATCTTCTCACATATAACTAGTGTATGGTGTGTAGTCAGAAAATGTGTGTGAAAATAGAGAGTATCTTGTAAGGAATTGAACAAATTCTCTAAGGCATGTTACTACATTCAAAACATCATTTTAATTGGTTAATTGTGAACTAGTAAGTGGTGAATGTGATTAAGTATGTGCTCAAGTGTGAAGATGACCAAAATATGTGGGAATGATGATTTTTAACATGTCATGTTTCATTAAAAATCCCTGAGGCAAATGTTGGAAGGTCTAGGTTGTGTTTTGTTTGTTTCGTTTGTTTTGTTTTGCTTGAGGACTAGTAAAAGCTAAGTGTGGGAGAATTTGATAGGAGCATATTTATGCGACTTAGTTAGCTTGTTCTTGTGCATTTATGTTGTTATTTCATAGTCAATTATGTATTTTAAGCTATTTTCGTGTGTTTGTAGGTCCTAATAACAAAGTTGGCAAGAAAGTGCATTTTGGTGCATTTTGGAGCAATTTTGGGCTGAAATGGATTCCATGCATATGGAGCAAGTTGGATGGTCGTTTTTGGTGTTTTAAAAAGGGTTTCAACATATGCAAAAATCGGAATAATGAAGTTGAAGTGTGGAAGCGTGCAGATACATACACTTAAGGAACAATTTGAAAGGAAAAGAAGTGAAAGATGCCATTTGTTGGATTGTTTTACAAGTTGTATTCACATTTGTAGCAACTACAAACATAATTGCAAGCTAAAATGATGCATAACATGTGTGTGAAAGTGTCTAGCAGTAGGTGCATGTGTAAAGAGGTGTAAAGTAGCCAAAAGTTGGTGTTTGCAAGATGAAATTATGAAAAACATGTGTGTGAAAGTTGTCTAACAGCTAGTACATGTGGAAGTGAGCTGGAACACAAGGTAAAGAGCGCAGAAAATCAAGTTTGGAGGCACGTGGACAGCTTCTTTGCCTTGCACTCCATTCATTGTTGCAGCAACCTTTCACCTTTCCTTTGTCTACCATGTGCACAATCATTCATGTTCCCTACTTGCATTCATAGCTGCAACACCACTCCATTTTACCCCCTATGCTTTGCATCATCACTTCACTTTCACCTTTGAATCATTTCAAACACCACTCCATGCACTCATTGCTGCAACACCACTCCATTTTACCCCCCATGTTTTGCATCATTACTTCATTTTCACCCTTGAATCATTGCACACACCACCAATTTCCCCTCATTGCCGTGCACTTCCTCTATAAAAGGAACTGTGTGTGGCAGCCATAAAGTTAGTTTTTGCTTGATCACTCATCCCCATTTCAATACAACCTTCATCCAAACACATCCATTCATCTTCACACCCATTCCTCCATACAAACAAACCTTCAAACACTCACCAACACCTTGTGCCGTAGCGAAGGAAGGGAAGGAAAGTGCTTGGACATGCTTGCTGCCCAACTTGGATCGTTGGAGCGTTTAGGTGTTTTCTTTCTTTTGTTTCCAATGTTTAAATTCATTTCCTTTCGTTTTGTTGTGAACGTGAGTGGCTAAACCTCTCTTAGCTGGGGGTGATTTCAAAGCCATGATTATGTGTGTAATATGATTTGATAAATTCCAGTTATGAACTCTTGAATCGTGAATGCAATTGGCTTAAGTATTTGATTGATAACTTATTTGTATTTGTTGATTAAGGGTCGACACTTAATTGGCATGCATAAATCTGATGCTAGAATATAAGAAAGTTTCACATAATCGTTACAAACTTATATTCATAAGTAGTGGAGGTCGCTTATAAACAATCGCGTTAAGTTTAATTCTAGTATGAGTGACATGATGTCATAGTTGCAAGTGCTTTGTCAATGTTTGTGATTTTCATTAAACGTAATGATCTTTGATTGTATCTCTATTATGATGTCATGTAAGGAACTTTTGAAGAATGTTTTGGGTTGTCGAATGATGTCATCCAATCCAATAAAACAAGGAAAATCTGAGGGTTAACTAGTGATGTCACAGTTAATTCGGGGCATTGTCGTTCATAATTCAATGAAGTAGTAACTGGAAATCGAGTTGTTTGCATACATGTCATGTGTGGAGAAAAAGCCTCTAGCTATCCCATCCATCATCTTATTTCTCAAATTTATTTTACAATCTGTCTAGGTTTTCATACTTGTTTGTTTGTTTCAACTTCATCCAAATCAAAACCCCCCCTTTTAGTTTCTTGTTTCAAAGTGTTTCAAATCTATTTTAGTTTGTGTTTTTAAGTGTTTTGATTCAAGTAAAAGTCAATTTTCGTCCAAAGTCATTCCTAGTGTCTATTTTAAGTTTATTTAGTTGTTTTAAGCTGTTTTGAGTATTTTAAGTTTACTTTGAGTCTTGTGAGTCTTGTTAAGTGTTTTTAAGTTTAGTTTTATGTTTTTGAGTCAGTTTAGAGGTTATTAGCATGCCCTCCTAATCCCTGGTCCAAAACGATCCCTACTTATTGATCGGATCATATTTATATATATTTTTACTTCGAATTCACTCGTCTTTTCTTAGTTAGTTCCTTACATTTTTGAGCTATTTACGTTATTTTTGTGTTTATAGGATTTGTTATGCAAAGAAAATAAAAATAGCACAAATGAGTTTTAAATAATAAATTCGTCGAAAATTGCTTTAGTCGTTCTCATTCTGTCATGGATTATTGGTAGAATTATGTCACGGCATAAACAAAAGAAATGGGGAGAGTCGGTCAAAGAGGGAGCAAGAGAGCATCATGATTTATATTTTTTTTACCTCGTTGACTCCCATATTCTTCACTTCTGAAAACAACAGGAAGCTGCTTTGCAGCTGGAAAGGAAGGAATCCAAGGTGGAAACGTGAGGAGTGGAAGGCAGGAGTATGCGGGAAAAGATGGAATAGAAAAATAAAAAAAAGGGGGAAAGCTGAGACACGGGTTGGAAGGCAGATGCTGCTTTGGCAGCTGGGGGGCGCATAAAATAAGAAGAAAAGGCATGAGGAAAGGGGAGATGAGGAGGAAATAAGGGGAGAGAGGAGGACATAGAGGGAGGAGCTGCCTTTGGGCAGTTCGCAGAGAGCGCAGGAGGCGCAGAAAAACAGGGGGGATTGACGCGGGAGGAAAGTTGCTTTGCAGCTGGGGGGCGGAAAGAAAGGAGGGCTGCCTTTGGCAGCGTGAGGATAGACGCAGGTCAGAGGGGAGAGAGGTTAGAGTGCGAAAACAGAGAGACAGAGGCAATGGGCAGGCACGGCAAGAGAGGGCAGACTGGATCAGAAAGGGAAGTCAGACAGACAGAAGCAGCAAGCACTCTCCTCTCTCTCGGTTTAATCTTTCCAAACTTCTATTTTATTTCTATTTTAATAATGTGTAAATAAACTTATTTTGGCTAGAGGTTAATTCAAAGCCATGAATATATTTGTAATTTGAATTGATTACCTTCAGTTGTGATTTCTGAGTTGTGATTTAATTTGCTTAACTGCTTGATTTATAACTTATTTTTGTATGTCGATTAAGGATGCATACTTAATTTACATGCATGAATTTGATGCTAGAATATAAGTGAATTTCACCTAATCGTTATGAACTTATATTCACAAGTAGTGAAGGTTGCTAGTCACAATCACGTTAAGTGAATTCTTGGCAAGAGTATCATGCTTTTCATAGTTACGAATGCCTCGTCAATGCTTATAGTTTTCACAAAGTTTAATGATCTTTGATTGTATCTCTATTGTGCTTTTCACGTAGGGGACTTTTGAAGAATGTTTTGAATTGTTGTATGCGTTTTCCCGTCCAATTCAATAACTTAAGGAAAACTTGAAGATTAAAAAAGTGCTGTTCACGGTTAATCTGAAGTGTTGAGATTCACAATTTATTGAAAGAACAACTGAAAATCAATTTAGGTTGCATATGTGTCATGTGTGGAGAAAAACCCTCTAGCTAGTCCGTCACCTATCCTTTCACCTTAATTTCATGTTTTTGTCAATTCTGTAATTTATTTAAGTTTAATTTACTTCTCGTCAAAACCAAACACCCCCCATTATTAAATTATATTATTTAGTTAGTTTTCATTGTTGTTAGTCTTTTAATTCAATTTCCGTCCATTTCAGTTCCTAGTGTCTAAATTGAGTGTTTCCATTATTTTGAGTCATTCTAAGTGTGTTTCAAGTTATTAGAGTTTTTAGCCTAGTTTTGTGTCCTTGAGTCTTATTTAATATTTTTAAATTAATTTAGAATAGATTAGCAATCCCTCCTAATCCCCGGCCTAGAACGATACCCTACTTACATCTATACTACAATTGTCAAAAAGAGGGTTTAATTTGTGTGTCAAGTAATTTACGCATCACTTATACTTATACTACAATTGTCAAAAGAGGGTTAAATTTGTGTGTTAAGTTCATTTTCGCATCAGCAAGGCAAAAGCCTTCTAGAAGGGAATAGGCGCCACCTTTGTAGGGAGATGAGATAAGGCATTCTAGAATCTGAAATATGTATTTTAAATGCATAATTATCCCTTATAAATGGCTGGAATTAAGGCACAAACTGATTTGGATAAGATAGGATTGGATAATGCTAGATTAGGAAAGGATAAGATAAGATAAGGTTGGATAAGGTTGTGGTTAATGTTTCCTCTTTTGAGTTGATTCCTTATCTTCTTTGTCTTGAATTTAATTTCTTCATCTCCTTATCATATTCCCAGCCTTTTGAACTCCAAAAACGTCCATCCACCTTGGGCCATACATGTGCTATCCATTTAGTGACCAAAACTGCTCCAATATGCTCCAAAATGCACTTTCTTGCCCACTTTGTCATTTGGACCTTCATACACACGAAAATAGCTTAAATCATTATAATAAACACAAACTAACTACGAAAACGCAAGAAAACAAGCTAACTAAGTCGCATAAATATGCTCCTATCAAATTCCCCCACACTTAGCTTTTGCTAGTCCTCGAGCAAAACAAAGGAAACAAAACAAACAAAAACATAACCTAAACCTTCCAACGTTTGCCTCAGGGATTTCCAATGAAACATGACACATTAAAGATCACTACTCACATAGGTTTTAGTCATCCCTACCCTTAAAGGCATACTTAATCACAGTCATCACTCACTAGCTCGCATTTAATCAATTAAAACAATGTTTTTTAATGTAGTAACATGCCTTAGAGAATTCCCGCAATTCCTCATCGGATATACACTCTATTTTCACACAGATTTTCTAACTACACTCCCTATACTAGGTATATGTGAGAAGATTGTTGTAAACATGTAGACTAACACTCACATATGTTATCATCAAAGAAAGCATTTTTTGGAGTTATTAACATAAACATGTATATGATCTCATGAACGGAATGCTACTACTTAGACGCGAGAACCAGGGATACCATATGCTCATACCAATCCCAAACTCCGCAGAATGAGACACACAACAACCAAGATTGAAGTCTAAAGGTTGTAACGGGGCTAAGGGTATTGGCTAACATAGAAAGGTTAAGGATAAACAAACGTTCTTAAAGCAATAGTAAGCATAGTAATGAAATCAACTTAGAATTCGCTCTTGAATGCAGCAAATAACTTGAAACACTAAAGGGATTTCGTACATCTTAGGGTCATATTCAAACTTTTTTGGACCGTTTCTTCAACAACCAATATTTGTGATTTCATTCTCACTTATTTCACAACTTTTTTTTTCTTTTTTCTTTTTCTTCTCCTTTTTGTTTTTTTTTCTTTTTTCTTTTTCTACCCGTGCCCTATTTCTTTGGCACACAAAACACACTTTTGAAACCCTTCCCCCACACTTGTTTTCTGCAATAATTTTGATCAAAAGGAATTCCCTCTAAGTCATGCTCCACTATACTTTAAGAACAAGTGTGTGGATAGTCCTATTCTAGGCTAGGTAAGGATAATGTGGCTAACAAAGAAAATAGGCTAATTAAGGCTCAAAGTGGTTAAACCTACAAAACAATTGCATGGAATGAAGGCTTTTTGGCTCTGGTGGTAACTACTAAACAACTTCATGTTGTTATATGTTATGCACTCAATTTTAAGTATTGAATGAAATGGGCATGAGTTCTAGTATTTGGAACTAAAGTGATAAAACGCATTCTAAGTAGCAACCAAGCAAAGAATAATGAGATCATGCAACGACTTTAGAAAACAAGAAATCACAGATTAATAACTCTCCAAACAATGTTTAGGCTCAAGTCTCTCAAGGTTGTAGCGTTAGTTTAAGTTCCGTCCTTCAAGCAAGTTACAAAAACTGATTTTTTTTTCCTTTGTGATTACATGTGAATTCGTAAACGTTAACTACAACCAAGCATAAACGAAAGAGCATATCAAACTTCCACCCATGTTTGTAACTTTCTTTAACAGTCATGCAATTAAAAATCAAATCCTCATCACTGTGTTGGAAGGTACCCTAAGACACGAATACACAAAAACAACTCAAAAACGACTCTTTTTGAGTTTTTCAAAAAAAATTCTAATTTTTTTTTTCAAATTTTCATATTTTCTGTCAAAGACATACTAAGACACTCCAAAACACTCTAAAAACACTAGAAAACAATGAAAAACAACTCTAGTTATGCTAGGTGGTAAAATCCTACAAATTTGCAATAAAAACACTTGTTTACCCCCCCCCCCCCCACACTTAAACCAAACATTGTCCTCAATGTTTCAAAAATAAAATCACACATAAGCAAACAAACGACACAACTTAACAAACATGACAATTATGGCAAAGTAAAAGCAATAAAGAGTAGAGGTTAAGAATGCAAATCTGGTTATGGAGCTCGAATTCCTTCAATCCCTCGTTTGAACACATGGGTTGCCTCCCACGAAGCGCTTGCTTTAACATCTTCCAGCCGGACGATACCTCCAGTTAAGCTTGACTATGGCCCACGGCATGGAGGGGTATGTCCTCGACGGCATGCTCCTCAAAAGTCTCATAATAAGGCTTCAAACGGTGTCCATTGACCTTGAATTCATGTCCCGTCTTCAAACTTTGAATTTGAACTGCACCATGAGGAAAAACATTAGTAACAACAAAAGGTCCAATCCATTTAGAACGCAACATACCTGGAAACAACCAAAGACGGGAATTGAAGAGTAGCACTTTCTGCCCTATAGAAAATGTCTTGCCACGAATCATCTTGTCATGGGTGGCCTTGGTTTTCTCCTTGTAAATGAGCGCGTTCTCATAAGCTTCATCCCTAATCTCCTCGAGGTCATTCAATTGCAATTTTCTATGGGTTCTTGCGGCATCAATGTCCATATTGAATGTTTTGACGGCCCAATGTGCACGATGCTCTAACTCAACCGGAAGATGACATGGTTTCCCATAGATGAGCCAAAATGGGGACATCCCAATTGGTGTTTTGTAGGCCGTTCGATGCCCACAATGCATCATTCAAACGCAAGCTCCAATCTTTGTGAGTTGGTTCAACCGTCTTCTCCAAAATTTGCTTGATTTCCCTATTCAAAACCTCAGCTTGCCCACTTGTTTGAGAATGATAAGGTGTTGAAACCTTATGCGTGACATTGTACTTCTTGAGCAGCGTCTCAATGGTTCGATTACAAAAATAGGACCCTCCATCACTAGTGAGTAATCTTGGCATTCCAAACCTTTGCAAATATGTTAGTTCTAATAAAATCTGCAACCACTTTAGAATCATTAGTACGGGTGGCTTTTGCTTCCACCCATTTCGACACATAATCCACAACAAGTAATATATAAAGAAAACCATGTGAGGAAGGAAAAGGACCCATGAAATCAATACCCCAAACATTTAAGATTTGGGAGAGTGAAAATTTGTAATTACCTTGGGAGGAATTCTTTTTTTATTGCATCTACAAAATATTTAACATCATCTACTAACAACCCTTGGCTTTCCAGCAATTTTCGCAGACCGCCAGGTATTTGTGTGTTTTATGTTTTCAATAATATGCCTTTGCCTTTGCATCAGATATATGGACACTCAAATTGCACTAATTTGTTGTTCTATGCAATATGGTTTTTTCTATTTATCTTTCAATTTTCTTTTTTGGAAAATGGTTATTGCCTTTTTGTTGGCACTGTTTGAAACATACTTTGCTCGAGTTCTGCTTGGTTTGGACACTTTGCTTGAGTCAATTATTTGGCTTTACCTTTCCGCTAAAATTCAAAACTTGATCTTTGACATTTTACTATGTTTTAGATAGGATGTAGGTCCTTTTTTGCCTTCGCTATTATTGACAAGTTAGAAATGATTTTGTAATTGATTATGGTTTTTCCATCTGTTAATACATATATGATGAAACCTTACTGAAAATTTCTTCCAACAGGGATAAATAGATGCTGGAGAACATCTTATTGAATGTTAAAAAGAAATTTGAGATGACCCTTGGCATACTTGCAAAGAGAAGATTATAATTGACCCGACAATACTCATTTAACACTTTTCGCGATGAAGGACAATTCGTCGCGCAAAGGTCGTGAAAACAGACTTTGCGCAATAGAAGATATGATTCGTCGTGCAATACTGAATTTGTGGGACGGAATGGAAGTCATCACACATATGCTAGGGGGACGAAACCACTTTGTCATGTGTAAGTTGACGCATCAAAGTTATCTTGACGTGATACACTAAATGGTATGCTTGACATTGGTGGCCAAGATGTTTGCATGACTAACATGTGATATCAGATTGTAGTTGCCATAAACTTTGCACGACGAATATTTCGTCGCAAAAGGTCAATTTTATTTTAATTTTAAATAAAAAAAATATTAAGAAACTCTCGTGATTACTTTGTGCGACGAATATTTAGTGGCGCAAAGGTCAATTTTTTATTTTTTTGTAAATATTTTTAAGGGCTGGGAAATTTTGCCATAAATCGAGACTTACTGATTGAACTGTACTATTCATAATGGTATGGTAGATTTTTTTGGTGTATTTTCATAATCGGTTGGCATTATACCGAACCAGCTATTAATGGTATGACTTTGGTATTGGATTTTGTATACCGGTGGTATGCCATACCGACCAATATATATATAAGGGATAGGATCAAGGGACAGATATTTTTACAAATACTTTTACACTCTTTTTAAGCCTTTTGATTACATGACATCCAATGGTTCTTATTTATTCATTAAATGACATGGATGCTTATGTGGATTTTAACTAATATTAAAGATAAAATAACACTGAAAAAAAATTTAAAATCTGAAAAATTAAAACTAAAATTAAAAAAGGTTGTTTTATTAGCACCTCACATATTGTTGAATACACCTCATATACTAAATACACCCCACATCTACTTTTTCAATCAAATTTATCTTAGTACACCCCACATACTTTCCTATACTACCCTCACACCCCAAACTTTCTACATACACCCCACATTCTTCACATACATTCAACATTCTCTCATTGTTCATTCTCACCACACCTCCAAATTTCAAGACTCTCGCTAAACATGTAAATGCTAATTATGAGGTAGACTACATGACATTCAATTATTGGTTTATTTTATTGGTAGAGCACAAATCCAAAATTTGTATACTCTCTGTTACTCCTCTAGAGTCAATCTCACAAAATTTTGACCCAAAAAAAGAATGATAGGACATGGGTGAATTTTTATTTTTTTTTCAAAATTATAATGGCTTCAATTCTTTTTACTGTACAAAACTTAAAAGAAAATAGTGCCAACGGCCAAGCTTACCACATAGAGAAAAATTTGTTTATATTATAATGGATTTAGTCTTTTTTTTTTTTTTTTTGAGAAATTGAAAATTTGTTTTGGAGTAGTTATAGATTTTGATAACAAAAATATGTTGTAGTTCTTACAAAATCCATAATGAAGTACGTCTGGTTACGAATTCGTAAAATTTTTTTATTGGTAAATTACATAGTAGCCCCTCAAGTTTAAGGTCTATTACAACCCCATACAATATCTTTAAAACATTTCACTTTCATACCTCATGTACAATTTTATTTCAAAATAATACCTTTGTTACATTTTACATCCATTGATTCTTTAAGCGCTGACGTGGCTACCACATTTGTGCCACGTGGTTGCCAAATGCGTGCCACGTGGCAAATATAATAATTTTTTTTAAAACCTTAATCATAATTTTTTTTAAACCTGAATCTTCCAACCCAAAAAAAAAAAATAAAAATTCAAAAGCTAAACCTTATCCCCTCTTCTTCCTCCTCTCTTCTCCCAGCAACCCCCAAACCCAGAAACCTTATCCCCCCTCCTCCTCCTCTATTCTCCCCCATCTTCTGTTGGAAATGTGCCCTAAAACCAATCATATAATGATACTTTACGGACATTTCACATGTTAAACTAATCTAGTTTAATAACAAGGGCAAAGATTATTGTTTGAGCCGTCTCATATAAATGTTATATGCTTAAACGATAAGTCCAAGGAATATGTGATTGGGAGAATGCGATCTAAAGAAGTTAGATTCATGAGACCATTCTTTCGTAGACACATCCTAAACTTTCCTGATCATAGGATTGCCAATTGGGCATTGACAGTCCGTTAAGATCAGTACGTGCTGTGTCTTCTCTCAGGGAGAGTGACTAGTCTCAAGTTATTGGTGTGTGTGACATCAAGACAAGTACGTAGGTGCTCAATAGAGAATGAGTTCACTGAACACGATCAACGAAGAGTTCTCATATTCATGTCACATGAGAACTCATGGTTGGGATAATGCAAAGTATTCCTTTGACCTGAGGCATCACGTTTGTCTTGTGGTTAAGTCCTTGATCTTTGATTATGTCAAAGTCACCCTATCCGCGGATGTCCACGGCATCGTTGGGGTTAAGCCACTTAGCTATGGAGGCAAGTGAATGCGCAACAAGGGATCTCTAACCTTCAAACCGTTTGGGGGAGAATACTCTATGATATGATTTAGAATCTCTGGCCAGAGTATGAATGAGATTTAGGAAAGTCGTTCCAAATCACATTCAAGGTAATCATATAAGCACACGAATCACATTGGATAGTAGACATGAATAAACTATCAAACCAAACAATGTGGTCAAGAGTATTGTATTAGAGAAAGACCGTATTGCATTTGTAATCCTAAACTGAATAGGTTCTCTACCTCTTCTGATTAGCTTGGGTAACCATGATATGCTGCTAGGTGTCACTCTTGGTTTGTGGAAGCCCTAAACGTGTATAAACACTAAAGGGAGAATTGAAAGTAAGTTTCAATTCACAATCGATTTGAAAGAGTTCTAATCGCCCACTGCCTCGCTAAAAGGAACCTAATGGATCGTACACCGTGTAAGGTGGAGATTTAAGAAACAATGGAGATGAGTAAGAATAATTAAATGGTTTAATTGTTTATGGCAAGGATTAATTAATATGTTAATTAATCAAACGAATAAGTTCGTTAAAGACCTCGGGATAGTTTTGGACCTTAAGGCCCAATGGGCTTCGAACGTCAAGCCCATTGACTTAAGTTGTATGACAATTTAATGAATAAAGATTCTCAAAGGCCCAAAAACCCAAATTCCTTATGTGGCCGGCCATGTGTGTTGAATTAGGGTTTTTTGGTTTTTTAGGTCATTTAAAGAAGTGACTATATAAAGAACTTTATAGCCTAAAATTCATTAAGGGTTCTTTTGGAGAAAATTGGAGAGAACATGTCTCTCTTTTTCTCTCTAGGAGGCCAGCCCCCTTGGAGGGTGTATCTAGCAATCCTACTCCTCCAAGGTCACTCATTTCTTCTCCAATCCAACCTTGGTGTAGACACTTAGATGTTCTCAATTTTGGGAACTTGGAGAACCATATTCTTCCATCCAAATCCATGGATCTTAGATGCAAGGAATGAAGGCCCTCTCTTTGGGTGATTAGCCTTTGCTTATGCAAAGAGGAATCTACGAAGGTATAAATTTCTCAACTCACTTTGATTTGAGTTGAGTCTTGGTTCACCAATCTACTAGGCTTTGAATTTCATGCGTAATGTTTTGTTTTTGAGTGCATGCAAGCATGATTCCACCTTTAATTGTTAATTGCATGCTTATAGATGTTATTCAAATGAACATGTTTTCATAAATCATCCTTCATCTTCATCTTCTTCCCCCTGCAACCCAGAAAAAAATAAAAAATAAAAAAAAACCCTTAAGTTCGTCATTCCCCCCCCCCCACCTTTTTCCCCTCTCTTCTCCCCCATCTTCATTTTCTTCCCCTGACCCCCTACCTGCAACCCAGAAAGAAAAAGAAAAAAAAAATCCAGATCCCGTCTAGGCCACCATCGCTGGGTTCATGAGATGGGAGGAATGAATGTGGATTTAAGGAGTGAGGGGTGTGTAGAGGAGAGTGGGGGGTGTGTAGAGGAGGGAAGAGGGTGGGTGCGGAGGGAGGGATGTGGATTTCTAGGTGAGGTGGGTCGTGGGGGAAGGGTGGGTCGCCGGAGGGGGAGGAGAGGGTCAACGGGCGGGTAAGAGGGGTGGGGTTTTCCTTTATGGGTTTTTGGTTAGTTAGGGGGGTTCCCTTTTCTGGGCTTCTGGTTCGTTGGGGGGTGGGGGTGGGGGATGGGGTTGCTTCCTGGGTTTCTGGTTGGGGGTGCACGGGGATGGGGTTTTGTTTGAGTTTTTTTTTTTTTTTTTTAAGTTAGAAGATTCATGTTTTTTTAAAAAATAAAAATAATAAATTATTATTATTATTATTGCCACGTGGTACAAATGTGGCAACCACATCAGCACTTAATGGATCAATGGATGGAAAATGTAACGGAGGTATTATTTTGAAATAAAATAGTACATGAGGTATGAAGTGAAATGTTTTAAAGATGTTGTATGGGATTGTAATAGACCTTAAACTTGAAGGGTTACTATGTAATTTACCCTTTTTTGATTTTTAGGGTTTGGGTTTCTATCAAGTTGGGGGTTTTTGTCAATAAGGATTTTTAGGATTTTAGGGTTCGGGTTTAGACAACCAATTTAGATTTAGGGTTCATATTATTAAATAATTTGTGTATTCAATTTGTTTTAATTTTTTTGGGGCTAAATGGTCATTTCATGTTAAGATACATGAGTGATTTAATAATACATATTTATGTGGGTGTATTCAACAATATGTGGGGTGCTAATAAAAAAATCCAATTAAAAAAAAGGAAAACTAATGAAAAGGGTTTGAAAACTTTGAGTTTTAATTATAAGGACAAAATAAAGGGTAAAGTGAATAGTATCATGTTTGACTTTTTAGTGTAAAAATGTGGTTTTTCGTTAAAGTGAACAGTACCGTGGACTTTTCGTTAAAACTCCCTTAAAAAAAGGGGTAACGTGTCCCTGTATTTTCATATGTACGAATTGGTTCAAAACATAAATTCAGGATACTGCACAGGCTAAGCAGTCAAGAACAAACTTTCATCCCTAAAACTATATGCATCCTCCATTTTTATAGGCACACCAAAGTGCGCAGAAAGGAATACAGAGAAACGGAAAACGAATGAGAAAAAAAAAGAAAAAAAATATTTCAGAGAAAGATGCAATTACCAGACTTGCAAGCACATTTACTGAAGTATAAACAAGGATATACTTGTTAGCAATTATAACCTTCAAAAATATGCAAACTACCAATTTGGAATTTCCGGAAGAAAAAAAATTGTAGCTTCAATGAACACAGAAAGCAAATTACCGTTCAAGCGCTTTCGAGTTTTAGACAATTATCCAAAACTTTTAAAAGGAAAAATTGTTGTGAAAATGTAAAGCTGACCTTGATGGTGGATGGTGGTGGTAAGATTTAATCTGACCGCCGCACTAGCAAATTAGCTATAGAAGCGATGGAGTTGTTAGGGTTTATTTTTGATAAAATGAAAGAAGAGATTCCATCAACCTTCCTTATTGGCAAAGAAGAAGTTTCATGATTTTTTTATTAGGGTTCAAAGTCTGAATCCAAGTCTTGATCGAAATGGGAATGGGAGAACCAATTTCAGTTAAATTATCTTCCTTATTTAATTTTAGTTTTAATTTTCCTAGCAAATAATAAGAACCATCTCAGTCGGCTCTCCATCCGTCCCTGGTTGGAAGAATAAAAAAACCACATTAGTGAAATGATGTTTCATGAATCTTGTTTGTACCATAATTGACCAATCCCGAAACTACTGAGCACCGGTCAACATTATACCGTTAAGGACCCAGAAGAGTTTCCCTCCAACTAGGAGGCCAATCACAGCGCAACACGTGTCGACATCAGAAGCCAATCATAACACGATACGTGTCAACATCAGAAGCAAATCACAACACGACACATGTCAATGTCAGAATGAAACTAGAAACTCTCTTCTATAAATAGAGATCATTCTCTCACAATATTTCCTAATGTCATTTGTACTAAATCATTCACTAGTACTCACTAAAGGAGAGCTTGAACCTATGTACTTGTGTAAACCTTTCACAATTAATGAGAACTCCTCTACTCCGTGGACGTAGCCAATCTGGGTGAACCACGTACATCTTGTGTTTGCTTCCCTGTCTCTATCCATTTGCATACTTATCCACACTAGTGACCGGAGCAATCTAGCGAAGGTCACAAACTTAACACTTTCTGTTGTACCAAAGTCCTCACTGATTTTGTGCATCAACAAATCTAAAGTCTGAATCCAAGTCTGGAAAAAAAAAAAAAAAAAAAACACATCAGTTAATGATTTTTTTATTAGGGTTCAAAGTTTGAATCCAAGTCTTGATCGAAATGGGAATGGGAGAACCAATTTTAGTTAAAGTTTCTTCCTTTTTAATTTTAGTTCTAATTTTCCAGATTTTATGTTTTTTTTCAGTTTTATTTTATCTTTAATATTAGTTAAAATCCACGTATATGCATCCATGTCATTTAATGAATAAATAAGAACCACTGGATGTCATATAATCAAAAGGCTTGAAAAAATGTAAAAGTATTTGTAAAAATATTTGTCCCTTGATCCTATCCCAAATTTATTATTCCAAATAAAAATTAAATGTCATTATTTAATAAACCATAAATACAGTAAAAATAAAAAAATAAAAAAGCTATTCTAATCCTCCACTTGTGGTTCAGGTACTCGTTGTAGCTCTACGTCATGTTCAACAACAAACTTCACTCCCAGAAAGATACTTAAACATGATGTTGATGCACTTCATCAGATTTGGGCCACTTTTGTCAATGTCCCAATCAGGCTGATATGCAAAAATTAATAAATTATAAATCTCACTAATATTTTTTATATAACGAACTAAATTGTTATTTAACTAATTAACACGTACTTCTAACTCATTGATCATTACTGTCTTTATCTTCTCAGGAACATCTCTCCAGGACTCCCAATCCACATCGCATTTGTCACGCACTAATACCCCAACGTTGGCCCTAAACATGTTGACCATATCCAACTTCTCATATCCTATTAATTCTACATAAGTGATTTGGTAGCGGTTCCCACTGTAAGTGTATCGAACGAGTGGCGCAACTCTCTTCTTTTTCTTGTCTACCAACAAAATATACACTTCTAATAGTCAAATTAAATATTTAATTAATTTATACAACAAACAAAATTTAGTACGTATTACCTTTCTTAGAACCTTCGCCCTCAACGCTCTTTGACAAATGAGCACCAAAGTCGATCATCGCGTATGGAAATTCAAACAAAAGTTGGAATAATAATTTGGAAAAAGTAAGGAGTTTTCAGATTGAATTGTAAAGAGGAAGAGCAAAATTGTCAATTTAAAGGAAATTTGGCTTCTTTGCGCGATAAAAACCTGCGTTGCGCAAAACCATGCAATAAATATGGCATTCAATACTCTGACTACACAAATTGACCGTCAATGTCATACATGCCGTATATGTTTTTTGGCACCAAAATACAGGTTTCTGTGTGTTTTTCTACGAACCTTTGAATGACGGAGAGGGGTTTTCGTCGCACAAACAGTTATTGCGCCATGAAATGATGCGTCACGCAAAGAGTTTGGCCCATTAAATTTTATCCAATGAACCTGCGTGACGAATTCATATGTTCGTTGTGCTAACTGCTTTTGCGCGACAAATTGCTCTTCGTCGGATAAAGTTTTGTTGTGCAAATGATTTTTTCTAATAATGTGAGGATCCTGCTGTTGTTTCTCAAGATGTCAAGGTCATGGAAACCATAAGAGAGAACTCAGTTTCTTTAGCCATTTACCAGTTTATTTCTTAGAGTAATATGATTGATTTTTTGCTTTAAGCAAATCTGCCGATTTGTTTTCATATGTAGTATTATTTCATATTTCAGTTTGGGTTGAGTTGTGGAGGAAGAATTTCTAAATAGACCAGAACAACTTTCAATAAAGTTCTTATGTTCAGAATCCTTTTATGAGATTTAGCGAATTTAGGACATGTTCATTAGAATTTGCCCATGTTGATCCAGTATGATGTTTGTGAGTATGTTTCTAAGTTATAATAGTTTAATCTTTTGATGTTGGTTTCTAGGGTTATAATCAATCACCAAGATGCAAAACGAGGACGAAATTATCACTGAGCTCTGTATCCTGAGGAAATGGTATGCAGTTGAATCTAATTGGGGATTTTTTTGTATGATTGTTATTGGGATTGAGATATGAGATGTTAGGGTTTTGTGATTAATTTGTCTACCAGTTTAAACACCCGCGATTCAAAAAATCTATACAGGTACAAAATAATTTATTCGATTTTGATAATTTTCACAGAAATAATCCACCCAAAAAGAGAGCCAGTGCAGAAGCTTTTTTTTCATCATGTAGATAATTCCGGTTCAGTATGAAAGCCTAAAGCCTCTATATTTCAAGTTGAATATCAGAGTGCGCAACGAACAAGACTAACAAAATAATAGAAATATTATTAAACAACCGAAAATGCTGGAACAGCTACAAAACCCTAAGAGACTACATTGTGAATAACTTAATATTCTACGAGCTACAAAGCACCATATATATATAGAGAACTAACATAACCCTAATAAGCAAGAAAACGAAACCCTAAAACTAATGGGCTAAGCCCAAATTCAAACAATAAAATAAATAACTATTTTCCAACACCCCCCGTCAAACTCATGACGGTATATGACATGTGTTTGCAAACAAGCAGATGCGGACTGACTCCGTTAGGCGGACTGGCAGACATACAGAGTTGACTGGACTTGACTTGACTTGTGAACTGGCAAACTTGACTTGATTCTTGACTTGACTTGACTCGCAAACTGGTTCTTGATTCTTGATTCTTGACTTGATTCGATTCTTGATTCTAGCTGGCAAACTAGTTCTGGTTCAAACTGGCTAGTGTTGAGAGTATGGAAAGAACCCATCACTAAACGGACGAGATTTTCATATCTCAATTGTAGCAATAAACAAACAAACACAAATACCATCACTGGAGTGGTCACAATTCCAAGTACTCAAATGACCGTCACAAACACAATTCCAAACAGCCAACAACTCTTGTGGACCTAAAACAAACTTAACCATTTTTTGTCTTTGCCCGAGTGGGCCTAAAGCAACAGCAAACAACCAATATATATATTTTTTTTCCTTCACTTCCTTTGCTTCTATTTTCCTTTTTTTTTCTTACTCCCTTTCAGGAGGTCTGGTCTTCTTCATACCTGCAAAACAAGCACAGCAGACGACGGGATGGTGCAGAAGATCAGTGAGGCCGAGAGAGTGCAGTGAGCAGTGACTTGATCGTGGTTTGGTGCGGCGGTGGGAGACTGCAGGGGATTTGGTCGGGTTTGAGCAGCCGTGCAAGGCGAGTCGAACTGGTGCAGATGCAGTGGATCTGCAGCGGGTGGTTCCAGTGGTAGCATGGTGGTGATCTGATGAGGCAAAAAGGGGATGCAGTGGCGGTGCGAAGACAGGGCGAGGACAAACTCAATTCGAGTTTGTGGTTCTCGGGTCGAGCAGCAGCGGTGCAGGGAACGAAGCATCTGGAGTCGGGGATGGCAACGGCAATAAAAAACTGGTGTGGGTTGATCTGGTAGTGGACAGGCTGGTGCGGGTTGAGCAGCACCGATGGTACTACCAGGCTGGGCAAATAGACGCAAACCATTTTCTAAAAACAAAACCTTATCAAAACTAATACCGAGCAAACTAGAAAACAAACTAGCTACCAAGAACAGATTCAATCCCAAAGGATAAAACATGCTCTGATACCAAGTTGAATATCAGAGTGCGCAACGAACAAGACTAACAAAATAATAGAAAGATTATTAAGCAACCGAGAATGCTGAAACGGCTACAAAACCCTAAGAGACTACATTGTGAATAACTTAATATTCTACGAGCTACAAAGTGTCATATATATAGAGAACTAACATAACCCTATAAGCAAGAAAACGAAACCCTAATACTAATGGGCTAAGCCCAAATTCAGAACAATAAAATAAATAACTATTTTCCAGCGCATATTGTTCTGTGGATTCTTGCATGTTTAAATCTTTTGAGTTTTCACTGTTTGTTTTATTAATTGCAGATTTATAGTGTTTGATACTGATTTATGTCATGGCGAGTTGTTAATTTTTTTTTTTCTATTTGTTCATGTTGTTTTATGAATGCTTGGATGGTTTGTTGACAGTGATTGACATCTGTAGAAAACCATATTCCTTTTGACCCAAAAAAAAAAAACTAGGTAACCGTGAGCGGATGCCATTCAGGGGCAGTGGGGGTCAGGGATAACTTGAGTGCTCCGAATTTCGGTGAATGTTCATAGATAACTTGGGTGGTGCCTCTTTAAAGCTTGGAGTTGACTTCAAACATGACCTCCAACTGTAAGAGTGGCTCTTATTTTTTTTTAATAAATATTACTTTGTCAAAACGACATAGTTTCGGACCCTTAGTTTAATAAAATAAAAATAAATACCAAGAGCCAAAAAAATAAACGCATGGATGATGGATATGTTACTCGAGGGAGATCAAGGCGTGGAGCTCAAAGAATCACTAACTTCCATCATTATCATGTGGAGCTCTTTGTTGTTATCGTTGATAAGCAACTTGTGGAATTAAATAGTCGCTTGATGAGGTAAATACAAAGTTGTTTCTTTGTTTAGCAAGTTTGAGCCCGGATGATTCATTCTCGGCTTTTGATGAACAAAAGCTAATTTATTTTGCTCATTTTATCAGAATGAATTTTCATTGCGTAACCGAATGAGAAATCAATGGATGAGTGATAACATGGTGGATTATATTGAGAGCAACGTTTTTTCTTCCATTGACAATGAAGCTATAATGCAACATTTTCAAAATATGAAAACACGTCAGGGATTATTGTAACTTGTATTGTTATTTGTTCTATATTTTATGAATGATGAAACTATGGTTTAAATTTTAAGGTTATTGTATGTCTAAAAAGTAAATTTTTACATGTGATCCCCCAAAATATTTTTCTTGGATCCGCCACTGAGTATAAACCTATTGATGTATAAATTCATTGCATGTATTTCAATATTCCAATTTTTTTTTCTTTGCCTTGGCTGTTTTCTTTGCAAAGAAGAGTATTGCATAGAAACTTTTGGTGCTCAAGTGAACAATTTCTGTCATATTTATCAATGTACATGAAAAAAATATTCCTTATTTATTTTCATGTAAACAACCCAACGTTTCGTAAACTTTTGTATATAAGTTCTACTATCGATCAAAAACCACATACGCTACCCAAGTAAAATGTGTCGATCTAATGTTTATTGCATGTAGATAGAAAAAAATTTATGATCTTTTATATGTGGACTGTTTCAATCAAATCTTTCGTAAGCAAAAATCTTCATGGCGTGCTCGATGTAGATGGTATTAATCTTGTATGACATAATCCTTTATATCTTTCAAACACAATTATTTTCTACAATTTTCAATCCAACGGCAACTCGCAAGCATCACTTTCCTATGAAGTACTAAACATTCCAATTGCAAAAACGAGAACTTACCTAATAACAAACCAAGTTAGCAAACCCTGAAACCAATCGCCAATCAGAGATAAGGAGGAGAGGCGCGCACTATCCAGTCAGACTGTCGGAGCGTCGGCGGAGGCGGGAGAGGGGCTTTGCCGTTTTGGTCAGCAAAAATGGGTGCAGTCGCTAGTCGGAGCCTCAGATTCGGAGTAGAGGGATGGTTTTGCAGTTGGATTTGAAGGGTTTTGCTTTTGCCCCTTCGTCAGTGGCTCAGTGGGATTTAGGATTAGGGAAGTTGAGTGTCATGAAGAACGAAAGAAGAATATATATATTAACGATATAAAACTTTAAAGAGAAGGGATCTATATTTTTTATTTATTTATAAAAATAGAGATTAGTTGTGGAGTTCACTCAATATCAAACTTTAATGAATATTTTGTTTTACCATATCTCATAGACTAGATATTAGCCAATTCGAGTTGTAATCATATTGGGGCTAAGGAAATACCTTTCCTACAACTATAAATAAAGGCACAACGGGGTGACATAACACACACTACACAATTACACATCTCTCTCTTTCCCTTTATTGTTGCCCCACCCCTTTCTGTCGTTTATAATTATTCAGTAAATTATGCCTACAACACGTTATCAACATATTCTTGATGTTGCGCTAAAGAGAGTTTGATCTTCAATAAGAGAAATGCAATTCTAGATTTCCATGAATGATCTTCTACAAATTCAAAGTCTTTTATCGTTTTTTGTCAATCAGGCACGTTTAAAATAAAGGAAGATATTTGAAACGACCATGAAGTATGAAAACATTCTCCTGATGCTTAAACCCTTATATCATTTACCGTCGAATTTTTTTAAAAAAAAATTGGGATTTTTTTTGCTGCTCCACGCCGATCCACACTGACTGCCCTGAAGTTCAGCCACGCCGAGCAGCCACCCAGGACAGCGTCGTTTGACGTCTGGACCACCACGGCAGCAGCCATTTGGGCTTGCTGCGCACTTATAGACAACCAGGCTTCGGCCTGGTAGGGTTTCACATAAGCCTGCATTCCCCTGCCTACCTCTAGCAGGCTTGTAGCCGTGATGGGCTTTGTCTCATGCGCCCCTGGCCCAAACTAACTGCTCTGGTGCTACTGTGCTTGTCCTTGTGTGTCCCGGCCCCCCTGCAATAATCCTCCTGCTTGCTGGGCTTGCCCCTGTGTCTCTACCCACCTGCCAGCATCTATGCTACTGGGCTCGCCTTGCCCCGGCCCAAAGCCCGAAGCCCGCTCAAGCTGGGCTTCGTCGCACCCTAACCTAGGCCAGCGCATGCTGTACCTGCTTCCCACGCTAGTGTTTTGCCCGATTCTAGCAACTTTGAGCTGCTTGACTAGTCCCAACCCACGACCTAAGGCCTGCAGCCCTTTCTCGTGAACCCTAAGGCTTGCAGCTATGCTACAAGGCTCTTTCCATGTACTGCAACCAGCCTAATTAAGATGGGCTGCACTTTTTTTTCCTACTCTATGCCAATTTTTGGCATTCCTGCTTCAGAACCATGCCCATTTATATTTTTGAGACGTTTTGGTTAATGCTAATTAAGTTATAATTTACTTGCCGCTTAGAATACCTCCAAACTTAACTTTTTGCTTGTCCTCAAGCAAAACAAAACTAGAGCAAAAATAAAAACGAAAAAACTAGAAACTTAACTGAAACTTGACTAAGACAATTTTCACTTTAAGTTGCAAGCTACAGAAAACATTAAAAATCAAAACATCTTTTAAAAGTTCCAACTAATCCCACTATAGAGTCTAAACCATTTAGAATCAATTAGAAAATAATTCATGAACTTCCTTTGGTGTAAACTGAACCAACATAGCTATGGAGACTTGACTAAACCCCTTACCTCTCATCCTTTTTATTCAATACTTCACATATACTAACTTGAAATGTAACTATTATTATTTTTTTTTCGATTTTTCTCTTTCTCTTATTTTTTCATATATGTATTTTTTTTTTCCGTAACAGTAGTGGACGTGCAATGTTAGTTCACATAAGCTTTTGATCCAACCCATGTAGTGAGATTTAAGTCAATGATTCCCAAACCACTAAGGCTTTAGGGCACTAGGTGTTGAACACCCTTAATAAGGACTTGCCAACTTAAGCTAAAAAGGTTACGAAACCAACTAACCACCCTGCCCCATGACAAAATTCTACTGCTTGATGCGAAAATCACTGATGATTAGGTAAGACTGGTCCAGTTACTAAGCAAAGCCTTAGGTGGAACAATTATTACTTTAATTATAACAAAAACTATACTTTACTTTATTTAGAACAAAAATTAAAATTTAACTTAAGACTAAAAGTTAAGTGTTTCAATTTCATTCCCCCACAAACCATGTCGGTGTGGATGTGCAAATTTTCAAAGTATAATTCATGAATTAGTGTCTAAGCAACGTTAAATAAAAAAGACTATATTGTGGAAGTAATCTTCACCATGTCCATTTGTTCTAACGTTTAAAATTAACTTGGATATTAACTTAAAAATAATGAAAATTTTTCATTGACTCAAAAATTAAAAATTAAAAATTCTTATTTCCCACTCCCCCTCCCCCCCCCCCAACAAAAAAAAACTTAATTCACACATAGTCCTCAAGGTGTGGAAAATAAACATGACAAAAATAAAATAGAAATATAAAAAGAACTCAAATGACTACGACTACCTAAGTAAACTAATAACAGTAAAAATAAATAAACAAACAAAAAGAAACAAGCAAATAACAAAATTTAAAACAGAAAAATGAAGAAAGAAAGGAAAACAGAGGCACTTGGATTTGAATTGGGGACCTGAAGCCTTGCGAAGAGTCGCTGACCAACACGTGCAAGTCCACACGTGTGTCAAACCCCAGCAACAACTGCAATAAAAGCTGGTTTAGTAGCTTCATTTTTCATTTCAACAACCCTAGCAGCTGCACCCATTCTCTCTCTAGCCTCGAGCCTAGAGCCAACACGGCTTTCTCTTCTCATTTATCTCTGAGCCCACTCTCTCTTTATTTAAAAAATCATCCATTTCCAAGCAGCTCCACTATCTTTCAAAACCAAACCCATGCCCCAGAGCCACACTATACCCTAAAACTTGAATGTAGTTATAATGAACTGTGAGAGTGAGTGAAAGGGGTGCAACTAGCATAGAGGTCTTCTCATCAACCCCACTGTGAGTATTTCTGGAACTCTGCCTCATTCTCTTCTGATTTGTGTAATTTTTGCACTTTACTACTGATAATGAAATCTTTGATGAATGTTGAGGAATAAATGAATTACGAATGCATGAATGTGAATTCATCAATGCTGCTAAATGCATGATTCAGTTGAATGCATGTTGATTTCGCGCAGTGGAATTTAGGGCCTAAAGATTCTGATTCAACATGCACAAATACATAAAAAAAAAAATAATCTAATTAGACTAAAACCCAAAATAAAATATTGATTAATGTTGTAACCTATTTTATCTTACATGGTTAAGGGGGGGGGGGCGACGACAAGGATAGAGCGAGTGAGAGAGATGTGTTTGTAGAATTGTAGGGGAACATGTGTGTTATCCCTCCTACATAGTGCCTTTATTTATAGTAGTAAAAGGAGAGAAGATATTCCTTCATCCCCAAGGAATACAAGTTGTAATAGGAAATGATAACTAGAATCCAAATCTAATCTAGGATTTACACAATCACACTTAAACTAGGAAAGTTTACAACACTCTTCCTTAAGTGTGTAAATACTCAAGGTAGATTTAGTATCATGCAGAAGTTGAGGAAGTTGACTCGTTGACATTGATTCTAAGGAACAACGCTTATTCTCAATAAGGTAGGAACTTGCATAAGTAAATGAGTCTCACTAAAAAACCCAAAGGCTATGGCAAAAACCTGAGTAGGGAAAAAATCCATAGTTTAAGGAAAAATGTGTGAAAATGCTCATAATTGTAGGGAAAAAGAGTACATTAAGATTAAGAAAGTATCTTCAGGATACTCCCCCTAAGTTTGACATAATTCCAAAGAGAAATAGCAATGTTACAACTCAGAAAGTTTACGCATACCAATTCCATGAACAAGCTTTTGAAACGTCGTCTTCGACAGTGATTTGGTGAAGAGGTCGACTAGATTATCTTGTGAATGGATTTGCGTGACTTCAATCTTCTAATGCTCTTGTTGTTGATGTGAAAAGAAGAACTTCGGCGCAATGTGCTTGGTGTTGTCTCCCTTTGATGTAACCCTGCTTGAGTTGTTCGATCCATGCTACATTGTCTTCAAAGATCGTTGTCGGGATAAGATCAGAAGAGCTTTGATTATGGCCCACAACTGCTCTCAACCAATAACATTATCGAGTTACTTCATGTAAGGTGAGAATTTTAACATGGTTAGACGAAGTGGCAACTAAGGTTTGTTTAGTTGACCTCCAAGAGAATGTGGTGCCTCCAATGGTAAAGACATAACCCGTTTAAGAACGCGCCTTGTGCAGATCACACAAGCCCAAATCCATAGTACCCTTAAGGTAACGGAAGATGTCTTTCATGCCAGTCTAGTGTTTGCGTGTTGGTGCATTATTGTATCTTGCCAAAAGATTAACAGCGAAAGCGATGTTAAGTCTAGTGCATTGAGCTAAGTACAATAAAGTGCCTATCACACTTAGATAAGGAACTTCAGGCTCCAAAATCTCTTCATCATCCTCCTTCAGATGGAAAGGATCTTATTTTGCATATAACGATCGAACGACCATATGATTACTCGAACACCTTCTCAGTGTAGTTCGATTGATGTACTAAGATTCCATCCGAACAGTGATCTATCTCGAGACTGAGACATTATTGAGTCTTACTTAGATCTTTCATCTTAAATTCCTACTTTAGGTGCGCAGCAGTTCTTGCGAGCTCTTCAAGAGTGCCAATAAGGTTTATGTCATTGACATATACTGCAACAATTGAAAATTCAGAATGTGACTTCTTAATGAACACACAAGGGCATAGTTTGTTGTTCACATATCCCTGACTAGTCAAATACTCATCCAGACGGTTATACCACATTTTTCTGGATTGTTTTAAACCGTAGAGTGAACGTCTTAGCTTAATTGAGAGCGTGTTCCGGGGTTTGGAAATATTTGAGCTAGTTAATGTAAGTCATTCGGGAACTTTCATATAAATTTATGGACCAAGATCCCCTTAGAGATACGTGGTTACTACGTCCATCAGCTGCATACTCAGTTTTTTGGAAACTACCAAACTGATAAAGTAGCGAAAAGTAATCACTAATAAGGTAGCGAAAAGTAATCACATCTACAACGGTTGAATAAGTTTCTTCATAGTCAATCCGAAGCAGCGATCGGGAGCTTGGTACGTATGACCAATGATCGAGCAATCATTTGTAAGTGCTTAATGAAAGCATCTGCCAGGCTGTTTTGGGTGTGAACATGGGGTACGCGATGTTCAACTTCAACCCCAACTCACATGTAATAGTCATTAAAAGTTTTAGATGTGAATTCTCCAGCATTATCCAATCGAATAGATTTGATAAGATAATTAGGGTGGTGAGCCTTGAGCTTGATAACTTGAGCCAATAGTTTGGAGAATGCAGCATTCCTTGTGGACAATAATCACACGTGTGACCAACATGTGGAAGCGTTAACCAAAACCATAAAGTATCTAAATGGTTTATAGGGAAGGTGAATCGGTCCACAAATGTCCCCCGAATCTGCTGTAGAAAAATGGGAGGATTTGAACGAATCTTGTCATAAGAAGGCTTAGTAATAAGCTTTCCCATAGAACATGTTTGACATGCGATTTCTTGGATCGAACCTAAACTTCGGGTTAATGGATGCCCGTGTCATGATTTGAGGATACGGTGCATTGCTATTCGCTTAGGATGTCCCAAACGATCATACCAAAGTGTAATTTCGTGCGTGGTCCTAGTAGTAGGGCCGGCCACATAGTGGCATTCTATGGGGAGTATGGTCGTAGTATACAAACCACTCGAGATACTCTCCATCTTCTCTAGAATAGGCTTCTGGCCATATTTGTATGAAGTTATGCACATAAATTTAACTTCGTTTTCTATGTGGTTTTCAGCCTGGTAATTGTTATCTCTAATGTCCTTGAAACTCAACAATGTTCTTCCGGAATGTGGAGAATGGAATGCCTTAGCAATGGTCAAGATTGTACCATTGGACAATGATGAGAAATTTAACCAGCACTTAAATTAAACCCTCTTATTGACAATTGTAGTAAAGATGTAAGTAGGGATCGTTCTAGGCCGGGGATTAGGAGAGATGCTAATCTACTCAAATTTAACTCAAAAACACTTAACTAGGCTTGAAAACACTTAGCTAGACTCAAAGAACTCAAAACAAACTAAAAAGACTCAAAACAGCACAAAACAATCAAATAGACTCAAACTAGACACTAAAGGGTGAATTGGACGAAAATTGATTTTAACTTGACTCAAAACACTTAAAAACGCAAATTGGACAGATTCTAACTAACTTGACATAATGAAGTAAAGGGGATTGGGTTTTTGATGAATTTAAAGTAAAGACAAGTAAATTAAAAACTTAAGCAAATTTAGCATGAATTTTGGGGAAAATATGGATGATTGGCTAGCTAGAGGGTTCTTCTTCACACATGACACACTTGCATACAAATCGATTTCCAGTTTCTTTTCCAATAAACCATGAACCTCAACGCCCCAGATTAACCGTGAACAGCACTAATTAACCCTCAGATTTTCCTTAAGTCATTGAATTGGATGGACAACGCATCGGCAACCAAATTATTCTTCAATATTTCCCTACATGAACAGCATAATAGAGATACAATCAAAGATCATTAAGCTTTGTGAAAATCATAAACATTGACAAGGCATTCGTAACTATGAACAACATGATACTCCTGCCAGGAATTCACTTAACACGATTGTGACTAGCAACCTCCACTACTTATAAATATAAGTTCATAACTATTAGGTGAAACTCCCTTATATTTTATCATCAAATCCCTGCATGCAAACTAAGTGTGCACCCTTAATCAACAAACAAGAATAAGTTCTGACTGAAACAGTTAAGTAAATTGCATTCACAATTCATGAAATCACAACTGGAAGTAATCAATTCATATTGCAAATATTTTCATGGCTTTGAATTTCCCCCTAGCTAAAATGAGTTTAGCTCCTCATGTTTGCAATTAAACGAAGATAATTAAATTTAAACATTGAAACAACGGATAGAATACACCTAGAAACGCTCCAACAATCCAACGTCTTGAATGGCAAGCACGGTTCCAGGGGTCTCCTCTCCTATCTTTTTGCAAAGCTACGGCACAATGGGATGAATGTGCATGAGTGATGTATGGGACGAATTTGTGATGGAAGATGGGTGAATTATGAGGGCTACAACACAATATATTTATAGGGAGAGGGAAGGCATGGCAAGGGCATGAAAGAAGAGGATTAGGACTCCAAATTAGCAAGGAAAGATGACACTTCTCATCAGATTCCATCGAGAAAGATAATTAATGTGTTTAGATGGATTAGGACTCTTAAATTCAGATGGGAAGGATTTAGAATAGGATAAGGACTCCTTTTCCAGCTGGAGATACGATAGGATAAGATTAGAATATGATAAGGTAAGATAAGGTTAGTTTGGATAAGACAAGGTTGGGCAAAGTTTTGGATAATGTTTCTTCTTTTTGGCTGATTCCTTATCTTCTTTGTCTTGAATTTATTTTCTTCATCTTTTCAGCACATTCCAAGCCTCTTGAACTTCAAAAACGTCCATCCACCTTGCTCTATGCATGTGTTATCCATTCTTGGCCCAAAAGTGCTTCAAAATGCTCCAAATTGCACTTTCTTACCAACTTTGTCATTTGGACCTACAAACACACAAAAATAGCTTAAAACACTATAATAAGTAGAAACTAGCTATGAAAATGCAAGAAAACAAGCTAACTAAGTTGCATAAATATGCTCTTATCAGACAACATTATACGTGTCTTACCGTATCCTTGTATCAGCTTGGATAGGCCTGAGAGGGTTGTCAGATGTGCATTCTTAGGTATGAAGTTAGTGAAATAGATGCGTTCACGTAAAACTGTGTGTGTGGTTGCAATAACTACCAGACAACTAACTTCCGCACTAGTCATACCTAAAATGAAAAATTAATTTGAATCGGTCACATGCATAAAAGTTCTTAAAAACAAATATCAATTCAAAATAATTTCATTTATTCAAGGATGGTAATTAATGAAAACTTAATATCCAAAAAGAAATCATCAACAAATAATCCAAAAATAAAGGAAAATTGTTCAAAAATCAACCGAAAAACAAATGGAGGTAAGGGGGTTCGGCCACTAAGTGGAATTCGGCCCCAATGTGCAATTTTAACTAACTAAAATTGTTTATGTCTAAGGTTCTAATCTTCCATAGGAGTGGTATCCTCTTGAAAGTCAGAAACCTCCATTTTTGTAGTTTCTGGTTCGACCATTTGCATGAAGTTTGATTCAAACTTCTTACGACGAGAATGATATGTAGCTACAACCTTCTGGAGAGCTCGGCAAACACAGGACCAATGGTTCTTTGAACCATAGTGATATCATATATCTGCATCCTTGGTTTTAGGTGCTTTGCCCTTATTCTTGAAGTTTGTGGCCTTGGGAGAGAGGTTTGGGCACTTCTGGGCTTTGTTTCCTCCCTTCGATTGGCCTTGACTCTGTTGACCTTTGCAGGGTGGCTTTTGGCCGCCCATAGTAGAGCCTCTTTTGGCGTTTTGGGTGTTGGTTTGTGCTATAATGTGCTTTAAACACAGCAGTCGCCCTAGTATGTCTAGCTTGATGATTCTTCATCAATAAGTGATTCTGCTTTTAAGCGAGAAGTAAAACAAAGATCAAATCCAAGAACTTAGTGAACTTTTGAGCTCTATATTGTTGTTGCAGGACAATATTAGAAGCAGAGAAGGTCAAATAGGTCTTCTCCAGGAGATCCTCTTCGATCAAAGTTTTGTTACAAAACTTGAGAAGTGATCGGATTCGACAAACTTCAGAATGATATTCATTAACAGACTCAAAGTCTTGGAAGCGCAAATGCTGCTAGTTATGTCTTGCTTCAGGTAAGAATATGTCATTTTGGTGATTAAAAGGATTAGCCAAAGCGACCTATAGTGCACATGGATCCTTCTCAGCAAGATATTCAGTTTGTAAAGAGTCATGGATATGTCTTCGGATGAAGATCATAGCAGTGGCTTTTTCAGCTTCGCCAGCAAGGTTGTTCGTCTTTTCTTCAATAGCGGGATGCAAATTCTTTGCAGTAAGGTGGAGCTTCACATCTTAGACCCACTTGAGGTAGTTTCTTCCAGAGACCTCCAAAGCGGTGAAGTTGAGTTTGTTCAAATTTGACATGTTCCTATCACAAAATAGGTGGACAAGATGTGGTTAGTGTAATGGAGAAAAGATCAATCCACACATAGGTGTAGAACATACAGGTTCTAATAGACATGTATAGGTGTAATTTTGCATGAAAAAAACTTCAGGTTTTCATGGGTGATGTTTTTAAAGAAAACTTCAGGTTTTTAAACAAGGCATGTTTATAAGAAACTTTAGGTTTCAAAATAATTATGAACTTCAGTTCATATGTTATTGTAGGCAAATGCAAATATATACTCAGAAATAAGCAAATAGGACTTCAGGTCTATAATTATAATTGAATTAATTATTTGGACTTTGGGCCAAATTTGAAGTGTGGGTGAAAAATATAAAACCCGTATTATTTAAAAATATTAAATAATCGAAGCTCGAGGCCCAAGAATTGGACCAAAGCCCATGGGTGGGCTGAGCAAAAACAGCTTGTGTGACCCAGGCCCAAAAATTAGGCTGGGGTGTCTCGGGTGTAGGCTACAGGCCCACGGGGAAAAATCGGCCAATGGTATGAGCCGCTACAAGCAAGTCTAAAAGCCATATTTTTTTTCCTTCACACGGGCCAAAGGAAACGGTTGGGCCCAAAAGGGTAGCCCAGAGAGGGGCTGGATCGTCTATGACGCGGTGCATGGAGATGAGGCAAGAGCCTAAATGGGCTCAACTGGATCTTGGGCCAGGTTGTCAACAAAGCCCAAAGGGTTGGTGAAGTGGATTGAAAAGCTCGGCATAAGCAGGCGCAAAGAACATGGGTGTTGTGCGAATGGACTAAGTGGAGAACGAGGTCCGTTAGAGCTCGGTTGGGATTTCCAGGCCACCCTAGCAGCACTAGGTGTGGGGATCCGCCAAATTTAGTCGACGACGTCACTTCAGGCCATGTTTCCAAGGTCGGGGCAAGTAATGGCTCGTCGGAGAACCAAGTGTTTGTTGATGAAGATGAAATCTCAACGTTGGGGGAAAAAGAATCGAATGAATTCAATTGAATTCAAACAAAAAACCCATGAAATTCTTTTTGAATTTCGAGAAATCGTTGGTGAGAATGATGGGGTTGTCCAAATTACACGACTGCCAGTCGTGTTCCGTTGGAAAAATCGACGGAAATAACCTAGGCTTTAGGCTATGGGTTAAGACAAGTTTCTTTAAACGCACCGTTTTCGGTTCAGGCTTACGGCCGGGGTTCAATAATGGGCTGGGCTTCAACGGTGTGGCCCATCGCCATGGATGGTTGTAGGTCACGAGTTCGAAGAACCCTAGGTTTCCCGATTTATATATTTTCTTTAAATTCAATTCAATTTTGATGCATATGTAATTCAATAATTTTTAATGCATGTACATATATTTGATGCAATTCATGGAAAATATCTGTTTGTACCATACTTGACCAATCTCGAAACTACTAAGCACCGGTCAATGTTATACCGTCAAGGACCCAGAAGAGTTTCCCTCCAACCAGGAGGCCAATCACAGCGCAACACGTGTCAACATAAGAAGCCAATCATAGCGCAACACGTGTCAACATCAGAAGTCAATCATAACGCGACACGTGTTAATGTCAGAATGAAACTAGAAACTCTCTTATATAAATAGAGATCATTCTTTCACAATATTTCCTAATGTCATTTATACTAAATCATTCATTAGTACTCACTAAAGGAGAGCTTGAACCTATGTACTTGTGTAAACCCTTCACCATTAATGAGAACTTCTCTACTCCGTGGACGTAGCCAATCTGGGTGAACCACGTACATCTTGTGTTTGCTTCCCTGTCTCTATCCATTTGCATACTTATCCACACTAGTGACCGGAGCAATCTAGCGAAGGTCACCAACTTAATATTTTCTATTGTACCAAAGTCCTCACTGATTTCGTGCATCAACATTTGGCGCCGTCTGTGGGAATAACACTTATTCCCACTCTCTTCAGCTTTGTCAAGCTGGTTTCCACCATTCGTACACTCTCTTTTGACCAGGTATCCCTCTCTAACATGGGGAGCGAAGGAAGCCACATCACACAGAATGACACCTCCTTCGCACCTGGTGCGAAGCAACGAAAGAAGGAAAGAAAGAGGGTTGCTCTTCAAGCTAAAGTCGATGAGCTAGAAGCTCAAAACAGCAAGATAGCAATGAAGAATGAGGTCCTCCAGGAGCAGTATGAGAAGCTATTTGAGACGGTCCATGAAACTAGGCGTACTCAAACACGCGAGCTCGTTACCCCTGTTGACATCAAGCATCATCTGGGTGCCCACCAACATAGAGGGTCACCTTCCTTCGACATGGGTATCCCTGATGAGGAGTGAGCTAATCATCAAAACATTGACCAACATGAGACTTCTCTCAACCCAATTGCTTCGACCCGAAGTAGGAGAAGTGGAGGAATACACCTCCTTACCGAAGGAGTGGAAGGATCGAAAGTCATTTTTCGAGACTGTCGAGATTTCCTAAAGCAACGTCGAGATAATCCCATCCATGTAAGCTCGAAGATCAATGACCCAAGGGTCTCTGAAAGACTCAGTCCCCTTCCATGTCCTAGGCTGGATACCAATTTAGGGAAGGGGCAACAAGTCCTAGAGAAACACGAAGGTATAGGGGACTCAGAGATGTTCCGACAGACATACCTTGGAAGTCAGTACGGCGAGTCCAGGGAAAAATCACATGCTCTTGATCAAACCTTCATACTTCCAAGAGGAGATGGAGATTTAAGAAAGAAAGCTTCAGTGGTATATGACTCCACTCAGGACCCTTTTGTCCTACAACTTCTTAAGGAAGTAAATAAGTTGAAGGTTGAACGACAAGCTGAGATACCTGATTGGAACCAACCTAGGCCTGGCCCTCTTACAAGGAGGATCCTCGACACCCCCCTCAAAGCAAAGACAAAGCAGAAGTTTGGCTTGCAACTCTATACTGGAAAGGAAGACCCGATTGAACACCTTAACCTTTTTGAGTCCACCATGGCATACCGGATGCACACCGACGAAGAGTGATTTCTTCTCTTCCCCTCTACCCTCTTTGGTGGAGCTCTAAACTGCTATTGCCGTCTTCCACCTGAGACGGTAGACTCATTTGAGGAATTGAGGAAACTGTTTGTTTCTCAACACATTTTCCAGACCGATCGCTTGCACTCTGCGGATGACTTGTACAATATTCCCCATAAGCCAGACGAGTCATTACGTATGTATGCTGGCCATTTCAGCCATGAGTATTCCTGTTGTGCTAAGGCAGACGACAAAACTACCCTCAAAGCCTTCATGGCAGGCCTACGTGACTGTTTCTTCAAGTACATAATCAATGCCAACACTTGGAAGACTTACTCTGAGGTGATGGCACATGCTTATAACCATGCCTCCGTCGAGGCAAGGACATATCAAGGGAAACCCCCCCACAGCCACCCCTTATCAGCAAGTACGGAGTGGAAGCCAGATCCTACCAAATGAGAAGACCTTGACCTTCCAAACGGCAGCGGTGCCTCCCCCTGCCTTACTTAATACTTTGCCAAGTCAACAGACATATCAATCTCAGGCAAAAGGAAAGATTCCCATCCTCACCAGTCTCATTTTGGTAAAAGGAGTAAGGGACACTACCGCGATAACCAAGGGTATCGCTATGATAATCCCCGACCCCAAGCAGTCAACACAGTGGGTCAAGCATGTGTTAGGACAGCCCTTACCCCGAGGTATGAGGCATACACACCTTTGAACGCCACATGCGTGGCCATTTACCCCAGCATAGCACACTTGATACCAAAGCCAAAGCCGAGGCACCCGGATACAAGCCCATGAAGAACACGGGCATGTTTTGCTGCTACCACGAGCATAACAGCCATGACGGCGAGAAGTGTATCACCCTTCGTGATCATATTGAAGCTTTGTCACGTGAAGGAAAAATTGATCAATTCCTCCTTCACCCTCAAAGGGGTAATCGTAACCAACGGCAGGTGAATGTGATATATTCCATAAGTGGTGGCACACCCATATCTAAATCTTCCAACATGGCCATGAAAAATAGTCAACGAGCTTTAAGGTCTGGCCACCAAGTGTTTCAAGTGGAAGACATCAGGGGAGGTAAGTATCAAAAACCTAATTGGGATTCAATATGTTTCTACCCTGAGGAAGAAAAAGGTATCATCTACCCTTATAACGACCCACTGATAGTGGAAGCTCACATAGCCAACTTTGAAGTATGACGAATCCTAGTAGACACGGGGGTTTCGGTCAATATTATGTTTGCTGAAGCTTTCAGGGTACTTAATGTAGCTGAACACTTGCTCGATCGCTCGATTTCCCCTCTGATAAGCTTCTCCGATGATATCGTGTAACTTTTGGGGAGCATACACTTACCTTTCACCATTGGTACAGGCCCTTACACAGCTACCATTACCACTAACTTCCCGGTTGGTTGATTGCCTAACGGCATACAATGTCTTCTTTGGACACACAGGTATCAATGATCTCAAGGCCATGGTATCCGCACATATGTTGTTGATGAAATTTCCAACCCCTATGGCAATGGTTACATTATAGGAGATCAACTTAGTGCACGATCATGTTACAACATTTCGATCAAGCAACATCACCTACCTGTGCCCAAGGAAACCCTTTCTATACATGACCAAGTTATAAAGACCAGCCCAGACGAAGCCAACTTGGATCTTCATGGTGGCAACAGCCAACCCGACGATAATCGAGATGACTCTTTCACCTAGCAAGCACAACCCGCTGAAGAGTTGGAGAAGGTCTCTATCTCAAAAGATTATCTGGATCGTATGGTGAAGATTGGCACCACCTTGTCACCACCCATTCGGTTGACATTGATCTCTTTTTTGCAAGATAACACTAAGGTCTTCGCCTGGTTATACGATGACATGCCATGCATCTGAAGGAAAATAATGAGATTTATGTGGGATTTCTAGTGACTAGCATGCATATACAATTCAAAATCTATATACATAAGCAACGGAAGCATGTTATCACATAATATCAAAGTTATAGTCATGCAAATCCCCTTTAAGAAGCATAGGTCCATATTTGATGCATCTAAGAAATTATTGAAGAACAAAGTGAAGGTATAGTTTTATACCTCTTGATCTAGACTTGAGACCAAGGATGGACCACCTCCAAGTTCTTTGCCCTTGGAACTCCTTGAGCCTAGCCTCCCTCCTTGCCTCCTCCACTTTGCTAGAATGAGTGCTCCTTGGTTCTCCTTTAGTCTCCAAAGTAGAAGACCTCTAAAGATCCACACCCACTAGTGTAGTGAGATGGATGGAGGAATGACCAAAAGGAGTAAAGATGATTAGCTAGAACTCCTCTTGGTGGCCGGCCTTGTGAGTAGAGAGAGAGATTGTGTTTTCTCAATTTTTGGTGAAAGTTAACTCACAAAACCCTAATGAAACTTTTCACTATAAAGTTCCTTTTATAACACAAAGAAACAAGTCAACAACTTGACTCTCTCTCTCCATTTCTTTGGCCAGCCCCCTAAGTGTTATTTGGGCTTTTATCATTTCAAGTCATCATATGCTTGAATAAAAGCCCAATGGGTTTGGGCTTGATGGGCCCATATTAACCCGAACTTTTCTCTAAGCCCAAAACAATCTTTATCGCTTTTATGATTTCTTTAGACTTTCTAATTAATCACAACACTTAATTAATCCAATTAATTATTTCCATCATCCATTAGTTGTCTCACTACAAGAGTGTATCAGTGTACAATCATTTTAGGTTCTAATTAGCAAGGCAGTGAGGTGATTGGCACGAATCCAATTGATTATATTTAATCCAATCACTTAGTGAATTAAAACTTACTTTTAATTCTCCTTCTTCTTTGACGACTACTTATTTAATCATCTAGAAGAACTCACAAGCCATGAGTGACATCTAACCATATATCATGGCTACCCAAGCTAATGTAGAATTTGTTCGGAGAACCTATTTAGTCGGAATTACAATGTAATTCGATCATTCTCTAAAACAATACTCTCAATCACACTATTAGGGTATGGATATATTATGTCAAACCCCTAATGTGATTATTCCATGTTATATGATTCAATTGAGTTGTACAGGAACGCTTTCCTTTATTACGCTCGATACTTTGGTTGAAGATTCCCGAATCATATCTTAGAGTATTCATCCTCTCATAACGAGGATTAGAGATCCCTTGTTGTGCATTTACTTGCCTTCATGGCTAAGTGGCTTAACCCCAACTATGCCGTGGACACCCGCGGATGGAGTGACTTTGACATAATCAAAGATCAAGGACCTAACCACAAGACAACTATGATGCCTCAGGTCAAAGGATTACTTACATTATTCCAACCATTAGAGTTACTTGCTTGACATGTGAGTAGACCTCCATGGAAGTACTGTCGTTCGATTGTGTTCAGTGAACTCATTCCCTTAATGAGCACCTACATACCTGTCTTAGTGTCACTACACGAATGGGATGAGACTTTCCATACTTCCAATTGAAGGGGACATAGTATGTATTGGTCTTTGCATTGTCAGTATCCCTCTGACAATCATATGACCAGGAACCTTTTTGGACATGATGGTTATGTGAAGAAGGTCTCTGTAGTCTAACATCATTAGATTACTTCTTACATCGATCCATTGTCCATGGATTCACTATTTAGGACATATATCGTTTATTGAGATAGTCCTAATTAGTATCTTTGCCTTTTGATGTATAAGAGTCATCTATACACACATTCATTGTCCTGAAAGGTTTCTTCCAAAGATTGACTTTCAGGGCATATTTCCAACAATCTCCCACTTGCACTAAAGTCAATCACTAGTATATCTCATAGATGCTAGTTGAGTGAACTTATGCTTGTAGGTTAACTTGGTTATGTATTAATCCTTTTATTTAAAAGGGATTTACTTATCAAATGTTTCTAAAACATTTGAAGATGTCTCTTTCTTATGTTCAGATACTTTGATGAGACCTTGATTCCATGGCTTGAGCTATCGCCCCATTACGTCGTAGTGTCCAACTAACGACCTTATGGTTTGGATTCAATCATTGGTTCTATAAGAACCCCTTCTATTCAAAACACCTTTTGAAGCAGTTTCTAAAACAATATATCGCCATATATTTCGTTTGTATACTTTATACATACTTTGCTCCAACCTTGAGACCATTGTAGTACAATACTAACAATACATTCATCTGATTAGTACTTCATCCATTATGAAGTTCTATTTGTTAAAATGGGTTATTTTCACTTTGGTTAATAACCTAAGTGAATGCACGCTTCCAAAGTCTTACTCTGATGTTCCTTTCTTAAATGCAATAATACTCTATCAGTTGCTATGGTTCTGATCCTGCGCTATAGTAATATCTTAAAGTGACAACCCCTGTGGTTTTTCACTTTTGGATATCATCTCACAAGTCCATACATGTGTCCCTTTTGTGATTTTATGACACATTCATTATAAGGGTTATGAAAGTGATTTTCTATCATATAGGAAAACACCTTCTCAAATCTTCAACATTTGAGATTTAATTTCCCCATTAAACATTCTTGAGATAGCCTTGCTACATCATTAAGTCCAATTTCAAGTCTATACTTCAAAAATGACCGTGTCATAACTTTGTCATTTTTGAGTAACATCTATGTTTTATCAAGTCTATCAAATAGACTTTATTCATATCTTGTTGTTCAAATTATGACATCACTCCCACTGGCCTTGTTGTAACTTAGCATTCATTCAAAAACTTAACACTTACATTTTCTTGATTTGAATGCATATTGCTCCCACTAACTTGTCTTGGATCTATTGACAATCATTGAGATCCATTAGCTTATTTGATGATGTCTCAACAATTTTGGGACTATCAACAACTCTAGCTAACACAAGTTATTTAAACGAACATACACAAAAGAATTCCTTCTCAAGTAATTCCATTTGAAATGTGTGACTTGTTTTATCAAGTCTATTCATTTAAATTATATGGTGTCATACACCATACTTCAAGTTTTAGTCATACTAAGACCTTTAATGTAGTCATATAAGAATTATCCAAGTCTTTAGTGGAAGCATGGCTCCTACTAAGGATATAGAAACTCAACCATTCCTTCTAGGTGGTTGATATAATTCTTTATCAAAACTACATAGAGCATTATAGTTACAAGAGGTGCAGAATTTGGATTGTCTTGTTGTTAAACCATATGTTGTGACTCATTTTGAAACTATTCCCTTTTGTTTCATCAACTTGTCCATATGCTTTGTTATTAGCTTGTTCTCATGAAAGAGAATGATGGACAACTCCCAACATATAACCATTTTATGCTAGGTTGATGAAACCAACATTCATAGACTATTCTTTAGAATGTTACACAACATAGAATTTTAACGTTTTGAAGAGCTTGAGTCTTTTAACAATTAAAATTACAAACTCTTAATAATAGTGAAGTACTATTATTCTTTAGACAACTATAAACCAATCATATTCAAGTTTATATCATTTTTCTCACCTCCCACTATTTCTCATGACTTTAATGAGAAATCACTTCATACATTCAAAATGTATAAACATGGAGTATACGGGTAGAGGACATTGTGGAGTAGCTTTAAAACCTTTCAAGCTCATTTGTTTCAATCTCCACTAAGTCGATGTCTTGCTATTAAGTGACTAAAGTCTTTAAACATTTCATAGATTTAGACACATCATTCTTGGTTTAATCACTAACATACTTGACATTTTAAAACAATTTTAAGAATGCCCAATTAGTTGTTCAAAACTACTAATTGAATCAAGAGTGATCTTGGTTATTGCGGTTAATTAAGTGATAACCATATAAGAAACGTTTTCTTATTACTTATATCATTATAATGTGATCTTCCTTTTCTTCAAGAAAGGAATCTCTAGACCTTTTCAATTCATATAGAACTCATATATAGACAATTGGAACCAAATCTAAAGATTCATTGTATCCATCTATGGCCAACATGTGAGATCTATCCATAATTGATAAGTCCAAAGTTTGGATATCTCATTACATAAGTGATATAAATCTTGTATCTCAACTAGGATACAACAAGACAATATTCAATTCATAACACTACTTTAAGGAAATAATATAGTAGAAGGCATTCATCATATTACATTGATATGATAATTCAAACGTTCATAATGTTTAATACAAAAAGAATTAGCTCTATACATTTAGAGACTAATTATATACCTTCATATAGGCACCAATAGTGGTCTTCCATCATATGAAGCCACATAATAAGTTCTTAACAAAATAAGAAAGTTTAAAGACTATCTTTAAGTGCCTAATAAACTTCCTAAGTAGTTAGCAAAAAAATGGTGGCCGAACCCTTCTCCATCCTTTTCCTTGCTTGTTCATCTTCTACTTGGCTCCATCACCTACATACAATTGCATAAGTGATTAGCATTTTATATCAAATATAAAGATTATAAGATCTAACAATTAGAATTGAAGATAAGAACATAAACCATACCTTATGGCTTGTCCTTAAGTGTTGCAAGGTATAACCTGCAATTCCTCTTCCAATGCCCTTCCTTTCCACAGTGGTGGCAAGTCCCCTTGGGCTCCTTTGCCTTCTTTTTCCTCACTCCTCCTTGCGGCTTAGGAGTGGGTGACTTCTTCTCCTTCCCTTTGCCTTTGCCTTACGGCTTGGCCTTGGAAGAGGATGGCTTGTTGTAGGCTACTGCAGCAGTCCCTACAATGTTCTCTTTCTTCATAGTCTTCCCAGCGGTTACTAACATGTTTAGTAACTCAGAGAGAGTGCTATCCATCTTGTTCATATTGTAGTTCATAACGAACTGCGAGAACGAGTCAGAAAGAGAAGCCAAGATGAAGTCCTCGGCCAATTCCCCGTCAAGTGGAGTCCCTAGGTTCTCCAATTGTTCAATGAGTCCAATCATCTTCAGTACATGTTGATGCACTGGAGCTCTCTTGACCATCTTGGTCTTCACAAGTTCATTGACAGTGCTAAAGCGACGGTTGCGCGTCCCTTCACCATATAACTCCGTAAGATGGAGTATTATGGAAGATGCACTGTCCATGCCCTCGTGTTGTCTCTGTAGCTCCTCATTCATGGAAGCCAACAGATAGCACTTGGCTTGTGTATCATCCTCAACGTGCTTGTCATACTTAGCACGTTCATCCTCAGTGGCCTCAGGGCCAAGGGGTATGTGAGGTGGAGCCTTGTCTAGTACGTAAACAATCTTCTCCAAGGTTAGGAGAATCTTGACATTACGAAACCATGATAGGAAATTGTGCCCCTCTAGGCAATGTTTGTCGAGTATTTTCGCAAGTGTGCTTCCAACCATATCTAAATACATAAACAATAAAATAATTAGTTTGATTGTTGATTAAGTCAAACGATTCGGATCTTTAAACCGAATGACATCACCCACCACTTTTGGCAAATTCCATATCCCTCAAGATGGAATCCGGGAGATTTCAATGAAAGCTTCTAGCGGGTTATGGGAGGCTCACTATTACCAAGCCCACCTCACGATGATATGATGTTGGCTAGCAAAAATAATAATGAGAGGGTATGACTACCCATTCACAACAACCTCTTGTGATTACCCATCTATTTGGCCTCTAGAGAACAATGCCTCACAATGATATGATGTTGGCACCATTTCTCTTAGTTAAGTTTTGTCCGACCATGCCGGTATAGATAGGGGTCCAAGTATGACCTCACGATGATACGATGTTGGCCACACTCGTTGCCTACCTTAACCACATCAAATGTTTAAATAGACTCCTCCTGAGTATAAGCATGCACTTTGCACTCCCCCATGATAGGGTGAAGGCGGTGTACGAGTCATAAACGATTGGAGCTTACCATGGTGGAAGGCCACGAAGAAGTGTTCAAAGCACCTCTCTGCTTTCAACTTAATATTGGATATTGGTTGAGGGATTTTAAGGTCTCATCATTTTATTTATTTAATCACATTAAAATAAATTGTGTCCTATTATAACTACTAGTCCAAAGTTAATGAAATTAGTAGCATATGATATCCCCACTATTCGTTTTCATAAAACAAATCAATATCAAAACATTTTTCAAAATATTGGAGATATATATAACTACTAATTGTGTTCATTATAGTTTAGTAGCATATGATACTCCCACTATTTGTTTTGAGAAAAACAAATCAATATCAAAAAACGAATTTTTCAAATATTGGAAGTAACTACTACTACTATGGTTTTTGCATTCCTTTGAAATTGGACTTTATAGTTATTTTAGGCTCTTTGGATGACCATGGACTTATTGGGTTATTTCAACAACGAGCCAACATTGTTGAATAAGATCTAGGGAAGGTTGTGTCGTTTTAATTACGTGCTTTCAATCCAATTAAAACATTTTTCATTGAGCCATTAGAAATGAAAGACAATCATTCATTGCTAATTAGGGCGTTGGACCCAATTAATCTTTAATCTCATGACAAAACCCTCTTTTAATCATGTCACCTTACCAATAGTTAAAGAAACTCTAGTCTAGTACTAGAGGGAATCAACTAATTGAAAGAGATTAAGAAGTAATAAGAATTATAAACCGATTTGTACAAATTCCTACAAATTACATATACTAAGAGGGAGAGAAAGATTAATGTCTATCATGACAAGGTCCAATTAAAATAGTAATTAAAACACATTCCCAAGGTTCAAACAATTTGAGTTTAGCGCCTTTTCTCATAGCTCAATTATCGTTTAAGGCATAAGTTCATAGTCAACCATTTTCTAACTACTTAATCACATTAAATAATTAATTGGAATGCAACATAAACATTTAGATTTAGTGCATATGGGCATAATAGTATTATGAGTTTAAACAACTAACAAAATTAAAATAAATTTTTTTAACTTGTTAGTTAGATGGGGCCTAATATGCAAATATGAAAAGTTAAGGGTCAAACCGTAAATACTTGAAAGTAATTATCAACTTTTCAAAAATTACAAAATAGCCCCACAAGTGGATAAATCCACTAGGGTGGCCGGCCACATTAAGGGGGATGGGAAGTTTCTTACACATGCATTAAGTCAAATTAAAGTAGTAGAAACCCATGCTATTTCTTGCCACTTGATATGCTTTAAGGACTTTAGAGTAAAGGTGATGGAAATTCTCCTAGTCAAGTCTAGGATTGATTAAATTTTGGGAATGCTATGGATGGTAAATTTATCATCCAAAACCATAAAACAATTTATGAACACAAAACAAAACCATTTTCACCAAAAACAAAACCATGAACACCAAGAACAAAACCATGAACACAATTTCAAGATTTGTACATTCTTGGTGATTTTTCAAACCCAAAAAATAAAAGTGACAAGATCTAGATTTTCTAGCTTCAAAGTGTGTGTGTGTTACTTAAAATAAAAGACAAACACAAGCCAAAACCTCCCCCAAAACCGTGCCCTCCCCTATGGTACTATAGCCCCAAATTTTGTTCAAAACTCAATCTTCATTCATGCATCCAAAACACTTTTTGCATGCATATCTTTTTCAACTCTTGATTCACATTTTTCAACATTTGAAAAAACAAAAGATAAACATATTTTGAATGAAGAAATAATATGTCAAACATAAAATTAAAACCCATATGTATAAAATCCAAAAGGACACATCAAATATAAACCTTCGGCTCTTGATACCACTTGAAGGGAAATAATGAGATTTATGTGGGATTTCTAGTGACTAGCATGCGTATACAATTCAAAATTTATATACATAAGGAACGGAAGGATGTTATCACATAATATCAAAGCTATAGTCATGCAAATCCCCTTCAAGAAGCATAGGTCCATATTTGATGCATCTAAGAAATTATTGAAGAACAAAGTGAAGGTATAGTTTTATACCTCTTGATCTAGACTTGAGACCAAGTATGGACCACCTCCAAGTTCTTTGCTCTTGGAACTCCTTGAGCCTAGCCTCCCTCCTTGCCTCCTCCACTTTGCTAGAATGAGTACTCCTTGGTTCTCCTTTAGTCTCCAAAGTAGAAGACCTCTAAAGATCCACACTCACTAGTGTAGTGAGATGGATGGAGGAATGACCAAAAGGAGTAAAGATGATTAGCTAGAACTCCTCTTGGTGGACGGCCTTGTGATTAGAGAGAGAGATTGTGTTTTCTCAATTTTTGGTGAAAGTTAACTCACAAAACCCTAATGAAACTTTTCACTATAAAGTTCCTTTTATAACACAAAGAAACAAGTCAACAACTTGACTCTCTCTCCCTTTCTTTGGCCGGCCCCCTAAGTGTTATTTGGGCTTTGGGCTTTTATCATTTCATCATATGCTTGAATAAAAGCCCAATGGGTTTGGGCTTAATGGGCCCATATTAACCCGAACTTTTCTCTAAGCCCAAAACGATCTTTTATCGCTTTTATGATTTCTTTAGACTTTCTAATTAATCACAACACTTAATTAATCCAATTAATTATTTCCATCATCCATTAGTTGTCTCACTACAAGAGTGTATTGGTGTACAATCATTTTAGGTTCTAATTAGCAAGGCAGTGAGGTGATTGGCACGAATCCAATTGATTATATTTAATCCAATCACTTAGTGAATTAAAACTTATTTTTAATTCTCCTTCTTCTTTGACGACTACTTATTTAATCATCTAGAAGAACTCACAAGCCATGAGTGACATCTAACCATATATCATGGCTACCCAAGCTAATGTAGAAGGAACTCATCCTCGTGCCACCAACCAGGTGATGAAATGTGATGAAAGGTGATGAAGGAACTCACATTCGTACCACCAACCAAGTGATGAAAGCAACTCACCATTCATTCCACCTACCAGAAGATGAATGGTACAACTTGTACATGTGAACTCTTAGCATTCACAAATAATCAAAAAACCCTCAAGCTTGACAACTCAACTAAGGGAGCACTTAAGCCTAACAAGAGTTATAGTCGCCAACAAAGTCTTATTGCAAGCCAACAATAACTTCAGTGCATGGCATAGGAAGATCAAGCTATTCAACCCTCTTGCATCTGCTTCAGACATTTCCCCTCTGTAACAATGCAAACACTATAACTCGTTGAAAGCTTCACACATTCTTGATCAAGATAGTGCGAAGCAAAACCAATTTATGGTGCCAACAGGAGCTTCATCAAAGGAGTTCAACCACAATTCTCAAAAGCTTCACACACTCTTGATCATGACAGTGTGAAGCAAAACCAATTTATGGTGCCAACAAGAGTTTCATCAATAGAGGGCAACCATAATTCTCAAAAGCTTCACACATTCTTGATCAAGACAGTGTGAAGCAAAACCAATTTATGGTGCCAACAAAAGCTTCATCAATGAAAGGCAATTACAATTCATAGAAAGCTTCACACACTCTTGATCAAGACTATTCGAAGCAAATTCGATTTATATGGTTCATCCAAACCTTCGACTGCTGCAAGGTGTGGCTTGTATCACAATCTCTTGCTCAACAGTGTGAAAGCAAAATTTGTATATGTTGTCTCTCCCACATTTTCAAATTTCTAATTTTCCAAAAAAACAAAAAAAGAAAGGAAATTGGGAAATTCAACAAAGTTTCACCACAAAAGCTTCACCAACAAAAGCTTCATCAATGGAGGACAACTACAAATTCTCAAAAGCTTCACACTATCTTGATTAAGATAGTGTGAAGCAAAATCAATTCATGGTACCCAACAAAAGCTTCAACTCCTAAGCTTCACCTACAAAGCTTCAACTCCAAAGCTTCACCTACAAAAGCTTCAACACAAAAGCTTGACCCACAAAAGCTTGACCCATAAAAGCTTGACCTGCAAAAGCTTCACCCACAAAAGCTTCAACACAAAAGCTTCACCCATAAAAACTTCACCTACAAAAGCTTCAACAAAAAAGCTTCACCCACAAAAGCTTCAACACAAAAGCTTGACCCACAAAAGCTTGACCCACAAAAGCTTGACCCACAAAAGCTTGACCTACAAAAGCTTGACCCACAAAAGCTTGACCCACAAAAGCTTGACCCACAAAAGATTTACCCATAAAAGCTTCACCTACAAAAGCTTGACCCACAAAAGCTTGACCCACAAAAGCTTGACCTATAAAAGCTTGACCCATAAAAGCTTGACCCACAAAAGCTTCACCTACAAAGCTTCAACACAAAAGCTTCGCCTACAAAAGCTTCACATTATCTTGACCAAGATAGTGTGAAGCAAAATCAATTCATGGTGCCCAACAAAGCTTCAACCTCAAAGCTTCACCTACAAAGCTTCACCTACAAAGCTTAATATATATATATATTTTTTTTTCTGAAATTCGAAAACAAAAAATATTCAAAAAAATAATTGCCTAGGCCTCCTCTTCTTTGGGGCTAACAACTTTCATAACAAATATATATGAAGGAGGAGTTTTGGGCTACCACTTAGAAAGGAAATGCCTCATTCGTCAACTCACTCGACCGGAGACTTGGGGGGACTCCTACCATATGCTACTGCACCTTGATACTCAGAAGTCTCACGACCACTTAGTGCGTTGGATTTTTCAAGTCTCCAACCGAGAAGTTTTCCTCACTCGGGAAATTAAGGGAGCACTAACTCAATATGCATGCTTCACTCTCAAAGCTTCAACATACAAGCTTTAACAAAAGAAAAAAATTCAAAGAACTTAGTGAAGAAGGCCTTGGTGTATTTAACACAATACGTTGAAATGAAGCAAAGCTTGTTTATTGATATCTCCGATAAGTTACAAATATGTACATATACATGAATCAAAATAAACAAACAAGAGAGAGCCTTCATAAAGGTTGCTCGTGAGAAGTCTCAGCAGTCGGCAAAGCCCCAGAAAGAGTAGGCACCAGAGGGTGATCATTCAGAGCCTCAATATTGGGCAAAACCCTAGAAGGAGGAGGCACCGAAGGTTGACCATTTGGAGCTTCATTACGCGGTACAGCCCCAGAAGACGAAGGCAAAAAATGCTTTTGGAACAAACCCACAAACCTTTGATGATCAAGTAAAATCTGACCATTAGATTCTTGCAGCTGGTTAAGCTTCCTCTTCATGTTTGTATCATAGTCATATGCGAGCCTGTGCAACTGTTTATTCTCATGCTTGAGCCCTCTGATATTTCGTTTGAGACTTATCACTTCAGCCACCAATGATTAAACTTGGCGGGTTCAAGCAAATAGGCGTTGGGCCATATTAAACACAGAACCTGCACACTGAACACTGAGAGCCAGAGAATCCTTAACAGCCAACTCATCAGACCGTTTGGAAAGTAGTCTGTTATCTTTAGGATTGAGAAGGTTCCTGGCCACCACCGCAGCGGTTATATCATTCTTCATCACAAAGTCCCCAACGGTAAGAGGACCAGTAGGGGATAAGAAGGATGGGCGCCATATGTTGTCTTGAGAAGGCATGGTTGCCTCTTCACCAAAGTTCAAGTCAAAACAACTATCGAATGGGCCAGACATTCTTAGAAATAATAAATGAGAAATGAGGTGCAATAAATCTCTTAAGTACAAAAATAAGGGGAAAATTCCTACAAGCAATAACTCTCTGAATGTACTTCTTGCACAAAATTGGTGCCCTTATAAAAGAAAGGGTAATAGGGCCGTTGGTTCAAAAATCGAAGAGCCACCACTCTCCACACGCAACATCAGCTCTTCGGGTACCATAGATAACTTTGCCAAAGATCTCTGACAAAGTTTAGACACATAATTTTTGAAGGTCCAGCTACCCTACTATTACCCACAAGGGTAAAGGAACATCACCACTACTTAATAACTGAAAAGTCTCTATGTGTGTCAACCTCCGTGCTCCGTGGTAAGGTAGACTGGCAAAAATGCCCAACCTTTACTCACATACGAGAAAACATTCCTAACAAGATTGCTTGCTCAAAAATCAAAGAGGCACTGCTCTTCGAATCTCGGGAGCCAGACTCTCAACAGGATTACTTGCTCAAAAATCGAATAGGCATCGCCCTCCGAATCTCAAGAGCCAGACTCCCAACAGGATTACTTTTTCAAAAATTGAAGAGTCACCGCTATCTGAATCTCAAGAGCCATACTCCCAACATGATTGCTTTCTCAAAAACCGAAGAGGCACCGTTCTCCAAATCTCGAGAGCCAGATCCCCGACAGGATTGCTTGTTCGAAAACTGAAGAGGCATCGCTCTCCGAACTTCGAGAGCCAGATTTCCTTGGATAAAGCTTATCTGCAATCTTCACACGCAACATCAGCTTTCCAGATACCACATACAACTTTTTCAAAGTGCTCTGACAAAGTTAAAACACGTGAAGTTTGCAGCTTCCACTACATTACTACGACCAAGAAGGGTAAAGGAATAGCATTACTACTTGTTGTTAGGGAGACTCCTATTTATGTCAACGTCCATCCTCCACGGACAGGCAGACCTGTAAAAATGTTCAACCCTTCCTCATATCTGAGAGGGCACACCCAACAAAGCCCTTCGAAATACTCAATTTTCTTCCCCCCCAATAATACCTATGCAAACCAGCCACACCAGAGCAAGATTAACTTATATCATCAAGGTCAAAAGCAAGAGTATCTCATATCATGCTTTTTCCCTATCTTTTATTTTGCCCTTGTTCTTACCTGCAAGACAAGGAGAAAGAGAGCAATCAGTCAACAATTGGAATCAAGCTTCATGTCAGGAACTACTGCCTGGAACCCCTTGCCTGATTACTTACCTAGCATTGCTCTTAAGTACTCATCTTCAACATCTTATGCTTCTAGAAAAGATACCACATCTGCCTGAGGAACAGATAGGGCAAGTGACAAGGATACAAGGAAGCATGTGGAGACAAGCGCAGCAGAACATGTGCTGATTCATCTATTACTTCGTCAACAGCAAATGTATCCCATATCATCAAGGTCGAACGTACTCTTGATTTGATTGACTTGTTTTTACCCTTAAATTCTTGAGTCAGCCTTATACTCTGGAGGAAACTAGAAAACCCTCAAGCCTAGTTCAAGAATAAGCCTATGGAAAGTTACTTCTTTAAAAGCAAAAGTATCTCATATCATCTCTTCTCCATTTGCTTCTTCTTATCCTTGTTCCTATTTACGACACAAGGAGAAGGAGAACAATCAACCGGAAGCCGAAGTCGAACCTCTGATCCAGGTTGCTTGCTTGGAAGTCTGATTGCTTACCTTGTCTGTTACCTCTTTCAGCAAATCTCCTAGCTCGACGACTTGGGGGACTCCTACTATAGGGTTTTGTATCGCACTTGACCAAGCCTGAAACTACAAGTAAGCTTCAAGTGAAATTGATACGCTACCTTATGCATCTTCATCGGTTAAAGATACCACCTCTGGATGGAGGAAAAGTACTTCCAGAGAAAATGCCACATCTACTTATGAGACAGATAAGGCAAGTGAAAATGATACCACACTTCGGTACTTAGAAGTTTCATGATTACTTAATGACTTGGATCTTGCAAGTCCCCAACCGAGGAGCTTCCCTCACTCGAGAACTTAAGGGAACACTGTTTGTACCATACTTGACCAATCCCGAAACTACTGAGCACCGGTCAACATTATACTGTCAAGGACCCAGAAGAGTTTCCCTCCAACCAGGAGGCTAATCACAGCGCGACACGTGTCGACATTAGAAGCCAATCATAGCGCGACACGTGTTAACATCAGAAGCCAATCATAACGCGACACATGTCAATGTCAGAATGAAACTAGAAACTCTCTTCTATAAATAGAGATCATTGTCTCACAATATTTCCGAATGTCATTTGTACTAAATCATTCACTAGTACTCACTAAATGAGAGCTTGAACCTATGTACTTGTGTAAACCCTTCACCATTAATGAGAACTCTTCTACTCCGTGGACATAGCCAATCTGGGTGAACCATGTACATCTTGTGTTTGCTTCCCTGTCTCTATCCATTTGCATACTTATCCACACTAGTGACCGGAGCAATCTAGCGAAGGTCACATACTTAACATTTTCTGTTGTACCAAAGTCCTCACTGATTTGTGCATCAACAATATCAAATTCACATAATTCAACAATTATGAATATAATGCATACACAATTTATGTAGAATCTAAAATTCGAAAAGCGTAAAGTTGGGTCATGCATTATGGTGAATGTTCATGCTATCAGGTCTGCAAAAATATAGACATAAAAACTGTTGTTTTGAAAGAACTTGATTGTGTGATGATATGGATGAACTAGTTTGATGCAGAAAAATTCTTCAACATCAGATTCCTAAGTACAGCAGTAGGAGTGTATTGATAATGTGTTGTAGCCTATTTTATCTGACAAGGTTACGTGAGGCCGGCGACAAGGATAGAGAGAGTAAGAGAGACGTGTTTATAGAATTGTAGGGGAATGTGTGTGTTATCCCTCGTACATAGTGCCTTTATTTATGTAGTAAAAGGAGTGAAGATATTCCTTCATCCCCAAGGAATACAAGTTGTAATAGGAAAGGATAACTAGAATCCAATCTAATCTAGGATTTACACAATCATACTTAAACTAGGAAAGTTTACAACAATTAACTGAAACAGAGTTATTTATTGTGTTTTTCAATTTTCCTTTTTTTTTTGTGATTTAAAAAAAAATTGTGATAAAGAAGTAAGGCAAGAAAATAAAATCAACGAAAATAAAATGAAAAAAGTTAGAAAAATTGGGTTGCCTTCCAATTAGCGCTTTAGTTAACGTTGAAAAAAGCATATTTATGCGACTTAGTTAGCTTGTTTCCTTGCATTTACGTAGTTATTTTCTACTTTTTAGAGTATTTTAAGCCATTTTTGTGTTTTGTAGGTTCAGCTAAAAAGATTAAATCAAGACTTAGAAGATAAGGAATCAGTTAAAAGGAAGGAACATTATCCTAACAAACTTTATCTTATCCAACATTATCCAAACTAACTTTATCTTATCTTATCCTATCCTAATCTTATCCTACCTTATTTCCAGCTGCAAGGGGGACTCATTTTCATATTAAACGACCTTTTATCTGATTTCTAGGAGTCCTAACACAATGCTAACAACTAATCCTTTTCCTCCACAAACAATGTCATGTATCTGCCCTATAAATACACACCCATGTCGCAGAATTCAAGAGGGGGAGCTTTAGAGAGAAATTCAAAGATAAAAATATATACAGAGTGCCGCAGTTTTGCAAGGGAGGAGAAGAAGAAGCTTGGAGCCATGCCTGCCATTCAAGACCTTTGGATTGTTAGAGCGTTTCTAGGTGTGTTCTATCTTTTGTTTTCAATGTTTAAATTTAATTGTCTTTGTTTAATTGCAAACATGTGGAACTAATTTCGTTTTAGCTAGAGGTGAATTCAAAGCTATGAACATATGTGTGATATGAATTGATTACATCCAGTTATTGTTTCATAAATCGTGAATGCAATTTACTTATCTGTTTGATTGATAACTTGTTCTTGTGTGTTATTAAGGATGCATACTTAGTTTGCATGCAGGGATTTGATGCTAAAATATAAGGGAGTTTCACCTAATAGTTATAAACTTATATTTACAAGTAGTGGAGGTTGCTAGTTACGATCGTGTTAAGTAAATTCCTGGCAGGAGTATCATGCAGTTCATAGTTACGAATGCCATGTCAATACTTATGATTTTTACAGAACTTAATGATTTTTTATATGTATCTCTATTATGCAATTCATGTAGGGAACTTGATAAGAATAATTTGGTTGTGTCGCTGAGTCCAATTCAATGAATTTAGGAAAATCTGATGGTTAATTTGTGTAGTTCACGGTTAACTTGGGCCATTGTCATTCATGGTTTATAGGAAGAATACTTGGAAGTTGATTTGAATGCATATGTGTCATGTGTGGAGAAGGACCCTCTAGCTAGCCTTTCACCCCCTTAATTCACCCAATTTCGTACCCTTTAGTTTGTTTCTGCAAGTTTGTTCATTTAAATCTTAAATTCTTCAATACCACCCCCCATTTAGTATTCTGAGTCTTTTTAGTTTAATTTTCGTCCAACCATCACTTCAGTTCCTGTTTTGAGTCAATTTAACTTAGTTTGTGTGTTTTGAGTCTGTTTTGCTTATTTTGAGTAGTTTAAGTTTAGTTTTCTGTTTTTGAGTCTAGTTTAGTGATTTAGAGTTTAATTTGTGTAGATTAGCAGCCCTTCTAATCCCCAGCCTAGAACGATCCCTACTTACACATACTACAACTATAAAAAAGAGGGTTTAAGTTTATGTGCTATTTTATATCACATCAAATTTTTGGTGCCATTGCCGGAGATTAGCAAAATTGCTAATCTCCCTTTGTTTATGTTCATGTCTCTTATTTTTATTTCTGATTTTGTTTTGTTTTCTTTGTTTTAGGTACTAGTTTATGACTCGAAGTTCTCAACTTGTTCATGCACATATCTTGGAGTTTGACCATGATTTTGAATGAACATTGAGAAGGAAGAGAAAGCAGCCAGAATCTAATCCACCTAGTTCTAGCTCTGAATCCGAATTTGAAGAAGAAGAAGAGGAAGAGGAAGAACTAGCCATGGTTGTGGATAATTAAACAATCAAGGAACTTTCAGCCGCATGATTGAACAATGCCATGCCTCTTTGCATTCAATACTCTACAGCAGCTCAAGGCATGACCGATGAGTTTGAATTGAAGTCTAGTTTGCTACATCACATTCCCAAATACCATGGGCTGTCCATGGAAGATCTGAACAAGCATTTGAAGGAATTTGAAGTGGTGTGCTCGAGCATGACACCAATCAACGTGGATGGCAATATTTTAAAGATGAAAGCCTTTCCATTCTCTCTTATGGACAAGCCTAAAGATTGGCTCTATGAATTAGCACCTAAAACCGTTACTTCTTGGGAAAGCATGAAGAAAGCATTCTTAGACAAAATCTTCCCAACTTCAAGAGTCATTCTTTTGAGGAAGAAAATTAGTGGAATTCAACAAGGCCCGGGAGAATATTTTCCAACGTACTATGAACGTTTTAAGATGTTAGTTGCATCCTGCCCACAACATTAAATGAAGGAAGAGCTTTTAATTCAATTTTTCTACGAAAGACTACTCCCAATTGAAAGACAAATGCTAGATGCCTCAGCAGATGGTGCTTTGGTTGACAAAACACTAGTTGTTGCAACGATCTTAATTGCGAGTCGAGCCTTGAATGCACAACAATACAAAGGAGTTGGACAGAGAGACCCCCCACGGCAACACCAATTTAATGAGGTAAGTTCAATGGTCAAAATTCAATCTCAATTGGCTAATCTCACTGTTCTTGTGTCACAGGTTGTTGAAGGATCCAAAATGCAAAGAACAAGTACTTGTGGCGTGTGCTCTATGCAAGGACACCCTTTTGATCAATGCTCTCAATTGATAGAGAATGAGGGATGGGAAAGTGCTAATGCCATGGGTTATCAAGGCCAAAATCAGCCAAAATTGATCCATACTCCAACACTTACAATCCAGGCTGGAAAGATCACCCAAACATAAAGTGGAGGGAGCCTCAACAACCTCAACAATAAGGCGGATTTAGACAGCCACCTCTTGGGATATTTCAAAGGCAATTCGCACCAAACAACCTCATCCACAATCTGCCCAACCAAGTTCAGGTTCGTTAATGGATAGCGATAAAATTCTTCAAATACTAACTTCATTGATGCAGGGATTACAAAATCAAGCTAAAGAGGTGGGCGAATTAAATAATCAAATGGGGCAAATGGCGGAATTCATGGGACAGTTTAGAGAACAAGGCAAACTTCCTAGTTCAACCATTGTCAATCCAAAATGAGGTTTTGAAAGGGCTAAAGCTATCACCCTAAGAAGTGGCAAGGAGGTTGGAACAAACCCACAAATGTCCAAACAAAGCCAAAAGGAGGATGAAAAGCTACTGGAAGAAGAAGAAGAGTTGGACAGAGTCACGGCAAGGGAAGAACACCCCTTGTCGCAGCCGCCTAAGATCCCCAAGCCATCCAATTCAGGTAAGTTTGGTTCAAATTTTATTCCTTCTAAAGTTATTCCACCGAATGTTCCTTTCCCTTGCAGATTTAAGCAATCTAAGAAAGAAAAGAGTGAAAAAGACATTCTGGAGACGTTTAGGAAGGTGCAAGTCAATATCCTGCTTCTTGATGCTATAAAGCAAGTTCCAAAGTACGCTAAGTTTTTAAAGAAGCTTTGTACAACAAAGAAGCGGATTCTGGAGAAAGAGGTGGTACATGTAAGTGAAAATGTCTCTGCAGTTTTGCAACAAAAGCTGCCACCTAAATGCAAATATCCAGGTAGTTTCACTATTCCTTGTGTTATTGGTAATACAAGGTTTGAACATGCTATGCTAGATTTAGGTGCTTCCATTAATGTCATGCCATATTCTGTTTATGCATCTATGAATCTAGGAGAGCTTAAAAAAGATGGTGTCATTATTCAATTGGTTGATCGATCTAATGCATATCTGAAATGAGTTTTGGAAGATGTTTTGGTGCAGGTAGGCCATTTGATTATGCATATCGTCCGACTGGAAGACGTTAAAGCAAGCGCTTCTTGGGAGGCAACCCATGCATTCAAATAAAGAAGACCTAGGAATCTCTAACTCCAAAACCATATTTGCGTTCCTTAACCCTACTCTTTATTGCTTTTACATTGCCATAATTGTCATGTTTGTTAGTTGTGTTGTTTGATTGCTTGCGTGTGAGTCTATGTTTGAAATGAAGGAAATTTTGTGAAAAACATGTTCATTTGAGCAACATTTATGGCATGTAATTAACATTTAAAGGCGGAATCATGCTTGTATGCACTCAAAAACAAAACATTACCCATGAAATTCAAAGCCTAGTAGAAGGGTGAACCAAGACTCAACTCAAAACAAAGTGAGTTGAGAAACTTTATACCTTTGAAGCACCTCTTTGCTTAGCAAAGGTTAATCACCCATGTGAGGGCCTTCTTTCCTTTGTCACCTTACTCCTTGGCTCCATGGATGTGGATGGAGGAACTTTGCTTCTTGGCTCCATGCCTTCTTGGATATGGATGGAAGAATTGGTTTCTCCAAAAGTCCCCAAAGTTGGAGACCTCTAAGTTCCGACACCAAGGATGGTTGAGGAAGAAGATAAGTGGCCATGGAAGTGTTAGATGCTAGTAAACTGTCCCATGGTGGCCGGCTATTCTAGAGAGAAAAGAGAAAGAGTTTTTTCTCACTTTTCATCCTTAGAAAACCCTAATGAGGATGGAGCAAAGATACCGCTTCTATGCTTTCAACTTTTGTATGCATTTTGGACCAAAAGGCCATTCCTCTCTCTATGGCCAGTTTTCCCAAGCCTTTGGGCTGTTTTGGGCTTTAAGGCCCAAAACTAACTCAAGGTTTAAAACGAACTTATTCGTTTGATTAATTAACATATTAATTAATTCTTGACATAAACAATTAAACCATTTAATTGTCCTTACTCATCTCCGTCAAATCCTTCAAGCATTACCTTACATGGTGTGCGATCCATTAGGTTCCTTTTAGCGAGGCAGTGGGCGATTAGAACTCTTTCAAATCGATTGTGAATTGAAACTTACTTTCAATTCTCCCTTTAGTGATTATACACGTTTAGGGCTTCCACAAACCATGAGTGACACCTAGCAGTATGTCATGGTTACCCAAGCTAATTAGAAGAGGTGGATAACCTATTCAGTTTAGGATTACAATGCAGTATGATCTTTCTCTAATACAATACTTTTGACCACATTGTTTGGTTTGATAGTTTATTCATGTCTACTATCCGATGTGATTCATTTACTTATATGATTACCTTGAATGTGATTTGGAATGACTTCCTAATCTCATTCATACTCTGGCCAGAGATTCTTAATCATATCATAGAGTATTCTCCCTTAAATAGTTTGAAGGTTAGAGATCGCTTGTTGCGCTTTCACTTGCCTCCATGGCTCGGTGGCTTAACCCTAACTATGTCGTGGACACCCTCGGATAGAGTGACTTTGACATAGTCAAAGATCAAGGACCTAACCACAAGACAACTATGATGCCTATGGTCAAATGACTACTTTGCATTATCCCAACCATGAGTTCTCATGCGATATAAGTATGAGAACTCCTGGTTGATCGCGTTCAGTGAACTCATTCTCTATTTAGCACCTACGTACTTGTCTTGGTGTCAGTCACACCAATGACTCGAGACCAGTCACTCTCCTTAAAAGAAGACATAGCACGTACTGATCTTAACGGACTGTCAATGTCCAATTGGCAATCCTATGATCAGGAACGTTTAGGATATGTATATGAAAGAGAATGGTCTCATGAATCTAACTTCTTTATATCGCATTCTCCCAATTACATATTCCTTGGACTTATCGTTTAAGTGTATAACATTTATATGAGACGGCTTCAAACAATAATCTTTGCCCTTTAAATTAAACTATATTAGTTTAACATGTGAAATGTCTGTAAAGTATCATCATATGATTGGTTTTAGGGCACATTTCCAACATGAAACATTGAGGACAATGTTTGATTTAAGTGTGGGGGGGGGGGGGCTAAACAAAGTGTTTTTCATGAATGTTCGTTGGATTTCACCACCTAGCACTTCTAGAGTTGTTACTCACTGTTTTTAAGTGTTTTTATTATGTTTTGAAGTGTTCTAATGTGTTTTGAAAGAAAAATATGAAAATTTGAAAAAAAATTAGAAAAAGTTTTGAAAAACCCAAAAAGAGTCGTTTTTAGAGTCGTTTTTGTGTGTTTGTGTCTTAGGGTACCTTCCAACACAATGATGAGGATTTGGTTTTTAATTGCATGACTGTTAAAGAAAATTACAAACATGGGTGGAAGTTTGATATGCTCTTTGGTAAATACTTGGTTGTAGTTGTCATTAACGAATTCACATATAATCAGAAAAGAAAAATAATCAGTTTTTGTAACATGCTTGAAGGAAGGAACTCAAACTAACGCTACAACCCCACTTGAGCCTATTCCTGGTTTGGAGAGTTATTAATCTGTGAATTCTTGTTTTCTAAAGTCGTTGCATGATCTCATTATTTCTTTGCTTGATTGCTACTTGGAATGCTTTTTTATCATTTTAGTTCCAAAGAGTATAACTCATGCCAATTTCATTCAAAAAGCCTTGGAATGCATAACAATAACAAGATGAAGTTATTTATTTACCACCAGAGCCAAAAAGCCTTATTCCCTTGCATATGTTTTGTAGGTTAACCCCTTTGAGCCTTATTTAGCCTATTTTCTTTGTTAGCCTACATTATCCCTACCTAGCCTAGAATAGGACTATCCATACCCTTGTTCTTAAAGAATAGTGAAGCATGACTTGTTGGGAATTCCTTTTGATCGACATTATTCAGAAAAACAAGTGTGGGGGAAGGTTTTTCGTTAGAAATCTATGAGGGTGTACATTTGTGTGCCAAAGAGAAGGGCACGAGAAGAAAAAGAAAAAAAAAGAAAAGACGTTGAAAGAAAAAAAAAAGAGAAAAAAACGTGAAAAAGAAAAAAAAAGAAAAAAAAAGTTCAAAATAAGTGAGAATGAGCTCACAAGTATTGGTTGTTGAAGGAAGGGTCCAAAAGTTTGAATCTGGCCCTAAGTGTTTTGTGAATCTCCCATGGGTGTTTAAAGTTGGTTTCCGCAATCAAAAGTTGAATTCTAAGTGTAGATTTCATTACTTTGTTTACTATCACTTGAAGAACCTTTGTTTATCCTTGACCATTCTTTGTTAGCCAATACCTTAGACTTGTTACAACCCTTTGACTTTTATCTTGATTGTTATGTGTTTCAATATGTGGAGTTTGAAATTGGTACGAGCATATGGTATCCCTGGTTCTTGCTTCTAAGTAGTGGCATTCCGTTCATGAGATCATATACATGTTATATTAATAATTCCAAAAAGTTCCTTCTTTGTTATAACATATGTGAGTGCTAGTCTACATATTTACATCAATCTTCTCACATATACTTAGTATAGGGAGTGTAGTCAGAAAATCTGTGTGAAAATAGAGAGTATATCCAGTGAGGAATTTAGGGAATTCTCTAAGGCATGTTACTACATTCAAAATGTTGTTTTAATTGATTAAATGTGAGCTAGTGAGTGGTGATTGCGATTAAGTATGAGGTCGAGGGTAAGGATAGCTAAAATATGTGGGAGTAGTGATTTTTAACATGTCATGTTTCGTTGGAAATCCCTGAGGCAAAAGTTGGAAGGTTTAGGTTATGTTTTGTTTGTTTTGTTTTGCTCGAGGACTAGCAAAAGCTAAGTGTGGGGGAATTTGATAGAAGCATATTTATGCGACTTAGTTAGCTTGTGATTATACCATACTTGACCAATCCCGAAACTACTGAGCACTGGTCAATGTTATACCGTCAAGGACCCAGAAGAGTTTCCCTCCAACCAGGAGGCCAATCACAAAGCGACACACATCAGAAGGCAATCATAGCACGACACATGTCAACATCAGAAGCCAATCATAACACGACATGTGTCAATGTCAAACAAAGCTAGAAACTCTCTTCTATAAAAGGAGATCATTCTCCCACAATATTTCCTAATGTCATTTGTACTAAATCATTCACTTGTACTCACTAAAGAAGAGCTTGAACCTATGTCCTTCACAATTAATGATAACTCCTCTACTCCGTGGACGTAGCCAACCTGGGTGAACCAAAGTCCTCACTGATTTTATGCATCAACATTTGGCAGCGTCTGTGGGAATTGACACCAAAAGCTATGTCGGTTTTCTCTCAATTTTTCATCCCAACATCGTGAAACCCTCACAACCACCACTGTCCATCGTGAAATCTGCAAAACCCATGATTTCCAACTTTAAGCAACTCACTCTCTCTAACCCTCGATACTCCTTCCACCCTCACCATCTCTTCCTTCTTTATGAGATACAGAGATAGTCCCCCCCTCTCGACCTTGCCACTGCACAGAGAACGCAGCAACAACAATGGAGTTATTTTACCTCATTCTGTTCGGGGGAATGGCAGCAATGGTGGCACCTCTCGAACTGAGCAAGAACAACAAGGATTCTATCTTAATCTCTCTCTCTCTCTATCACCACGCATATACATATACACATGCATGATCAGCATCAAACACACCATCTCAACAGATACCAGCTTTCGGACCGAGAGCTAATGGAAGCAAGTTTATGTTCACTGCAACTCTGGACTTCTCTGGCTTCCCGACCTTCGGCGACTAAGGCTTTGCCGCTGCCATTACTCATGAAGTTGCCCAAAGCATGCAGAGGCTCACAGAGACTCATCGGCTTGGTCCAGCCGAGCAACTGCCTCGTTGTGAGCTTGGACAAGGACAATAGGGACACGACGACGAGGGAGGCGAAAGAGGTGATTGGTTTGGATCCTAAGCTTGTCAATGTTGTGACAGTTCTTGAACCATTCTTATCGAAGGTGCGGAACAAGTACAGCTTGGGGCAGCCTCAGCTTTACAAGGAGGTGAATAGAGAAGATCCCAAAGCTATGCTTGACGGCTCCGCCGTCGCTGGCCTCGTCGAGATCTTGCACCAATTCGGGGAAACCCTCTGAAACTCCCGTATATCACCACTTTCAGGCCAACCCGTGGAAAACCATAGAAGAAGATAAGTCTTCCTCTAAGTCATAATCATTTTATTATTATTTTATTATTATTTTATTATATTATTGTTGTCTCTTTCCTCCATATATGAAAACAGGAGGACCAATATATATATTATAATAACATGAAGAGATCATAATATATTTTATGATGCTTGTTACAAGGTTATTTGTTGGCCACCTCAGGGTAATATAATTTAACTTTAATCATTCATTTTTCCACAAACATAATCATGATGCTCCTGCTTTTTGCTTTGCCTTTTTGACCAAACCCAAAGCAACTCACATGGAATTCCAATGGGAAACCAAAAAAAAGGCCAAAGAGGAAAGAATCCCAAGCAAACATGTCTTCCATAATTTAGTCGAAAGTGCACCACATTATTTTGCCACTATATACAAATCATTTACCGCACAATAAAATATTTATGTGTAGTAGGCACAAACTGTCAATTTGATTTATAACTTTGTTCATTGATTTATTCATTATATGCTCATACTTATACTGTCATTTATTGTCAGGAATTATTGAGCAATTAGATCCACTAATCAACATTGTTGCTGATTAAAGAAGTTTACCAACTTATAGACTGATAAGCCATATGCTCATGGTGATCTCTTGTCTGACCGGACACCCACTTGCTCGGACATTCGCCTATTGGGACACCTATGTGCCTAGACCCAACTCGATGACCTTATGTATGGCCCCGACTCAAAGACCTGACTTGCGGACCCGATCCGCGAATCCGACACATAGACCCAATATGCGAACCCGACAAGCGGACTCGAATCATGTCGAGAATCAACTCATACTGAGTTCATGTCGACATAAAGTAGATACTTATAATGAGGAATACCACGAGCCGAGCCACCTCGCAGTGAGCATAACCTCTAGCTGAGCTGCCTCGCAACGAGCATCTCTTCCAGCCGAGCAAACGCCTTGCCGCGAGCATAGCCTCTAGCCGAGCAGCCTCGCAACGAGCATCGCCTCCAACCGAGCAGTCTTGTAACATGTGATACCTCTAGCCGAGTATTGCTTTATGTTGAGCATTGCCTTGGGTTGAGTACTGGTTCAAGACATCTAGCCACTTCGGCCCGTACATGGATTGGATTTGAAGTCTCCAGCCAAAAGACTCTCTTAACTGAAGACTTGGGGGACTACTATTGGTACCACACATATTAGGCCTCAAACTTTGACCCATTGGGCCTCAACATTTGGGCCTCATTACCCAACCCATAATTATGTAAAAGGAGGAGCCCCTTATTCTATAAAAGGGGATTTTCCCCCCTCACAAATCAGACTCTATGATACCCCCAAAACATACAAGTCTCAAACAACTCAAAAACAACACTCTCTTCGTCAGGGGGACTCCCCTAAGCTTGTAATCCATACATACAGTTACAGAGAAATGGAATCAACATCAGTATGGACGTAGCCCAAACATTGGGGTGAACCACGATACATCTTTGTGTTTTTGTGCGTTTGTGTGATTCACAGCCATGATTATGTTGGTCCAAGATCTTCCGGATTTTGTGCATCAACAACTTGTTTCCTTGCATTTATGTAGTTAGTTTCTACTTTTTAGAGTGTTTTGGGCCATTTTCGTGTGTTTGTGGGTTCAAATGGCAAAAGTGGCAAGAAATGGCAATTTGGAGCATTTTAAAGCTATTCAGGCTTGGAATGGACAACATATGAATGGAGCAAGGTGGATGGACGTTTTTGAAGATCAAAAGAGGCTAGGAATGTGCTACAAATCTGGAAGAATTAAATCAAGACTTGGAAGATAAGGAATCAGCTAAAAGGAATGAACATTATCTTAACCAACTTTATTTTATCCAACATTATCCAAACTAACCTTATCTTATCTTATCCTATCCTAATCTTATCTTACCTTACTTCCAGCTGCAAAAGAGACTCTTTTTCATATTAAACCACCTCTTATCTGATTTCTAGAAGTCCTAAAACAATGCTAACAACTAATCATTTTCCTCCACAAACAATGCCGTGTATCTACCCAATAAATACACCCCATGTCGCAGAATTCAAGAGGGGGAGCTTTCAGAGAGAAATTCAGAGATAAAAATATATACAAAGTGCCGCAGTTTTGCAAGGGAGGAGAAGAAGAAGCTTGGAACTGTGCCTGCCATTCAAGACCTTTGGATTGTTGAAGCGTTTCTAGGTGTATTCTATCTTTTGTTTTCAATGTTTAATTTTAATTGTCTTTGTTTAATTGCAAACATGTGGAAGTAATTTCGTTTTAGCTAGAGGTGAATTCAAAGCCATGAACATATGTGTCATATGAATTGATTACATCCATTTATTGTTTCATAAATCGTGAATGCAATTTACTTATCTGTTTGATTGATAACTTGTTCTTGTGTGTTGTTAAGGATGCATACTTAGTTTGCATGCAGGGATTTGATGCTAAAATATAAGGGAGTTTCACCTAATAGTTATGAACTTATATTTACAAGTAGTGGAGGTTGCTAGTTACGATCGTGTTAAGTAAATTCCTGGTAGGAGTATTATGCAGTTCAAAGTTACGAATGCCATGTCAATGCTTATGATTTTCACAGAACTTAATGATTTTTTATATGTATCTCTATTATGCAGTTCATGTAGGGAACTTGATAAGAATAATTTGGTTGCGTCGTTGAGTCCAATTCAATGAATTTAGGAAAATCTGATGGTTAATTTGTGTAGTTCATGGTTAACTTGGGCCATTGTCATTCATGGTTTATAGGAAGAATAACTGGAAATCGATTTCTATGCATATGTGTCATGTGTGGAGAAGGATCCTCTAGCTAGCCTTTCACCCCCTTAATTCACCCAATTTTGTACCCTTTAGTTTGTTTCTGCAAGTTTTTTTGTTTAAATCTTAAATTCTTCAAAACCACCACCCATTTAGTATTTTGAGTCTTTTTAGTTTAATTTTCGTCCAAACATCCCTTTAGTTCCTGTTTTGAGTCAATTTAACTTAGTTTGTGTGTTTTGAGTCTGTTTTGCTTATTGTGAGTAGTTTAAGTTTAGTTTGTTGTTTTTGAGTCTAGTTTAGTGATTTAGAGTTTAATTTGTGTACATTAGCAGCCCTCCTAATCCCCAGCCTCGAATGATCCCTACTTACACATACTATAACTATCGAAAAGAGGGTTTAAGTTTGTGTGCTATTTTATATCACATCAAATTTTTGGCGCCATTGCCGGGGACGAATTTTGGTTTTATACTTGACTCAAAACACTTAAAAACACAAACTAAACAGATTCTAACTTATTAGACACTCTAAAGTAAAGGGGGATTTGGTTTTGGACGAAAATAAAGCAAAACAAAGCCTGAACTAGAACTAGACAGATTTGCACGAAATTGGTTGAATTAGATGGATGATGGGCTAGCTAGAGGATTCTTCTCCACACATGACACACTTGCATTCAAATTGATTTCCAACTGTTTCTTTCAATAGACCATGAAACTCAATACCCGAGGTTAACCGTGACAACACTTTTTTAACCTTCAAGTTCTCTTTAAGTTATTGAATTGGATGAGAAAGCACATACAACAATTCAAAACATTCTCTAAAATCCCCTACGAGAAAAGCACAATAAAGGTACAATCAAAGATCCTTAAGCTTCATGAAAACTATAAGCATTGACGAGGCATTCGTAACTATGATGAGCATGATACTCTTGCCAAGAATTCACTTAACGCGATCGTTTATTAGCGACCTACACTACTTGTAAATATAAGTTTGTAACTATTAGGTGAAACCCCCTTATTATTTTAGCTTCAAATCCCTGCATGAAAACTAAGCGTGCACTCTTAATAAACATACAAGAATAAGTTATCAATTAAATGGTTAAGCAAATTGAATTCACAACTTATTAAATAACAACTGAAGGTAATCAATTCAGAATGCAAGTATAATCATGGTTTTGAATAGCCCCCTAGCCAAAAAGGGCTTAGTTCCTCAAAATCGCAAAACAAAGATAAACAAATTTATACATTGGAAACAAAAGAAAGAAAACACCTAAACGCTCCAATGATCCAAAGTGATCAGCAAGCACGTCTAGGCACTTTCCTTCCCTTCCTTTGCTGCGGCATAAGGTGTTGGTGATGGTTTGAAAGGTTGTTTGTATGGAGGAATGGATAGGAAAAGGTATGGTGGTGTTTTGGATGGATTAAGGTTAGAAAGTATGAGGGTTTGTGAAGGATGAATGTGGCTGGATGTGTCTTCGAGAATGGATGTGTAGAATGGTGAATGGAATGGTTAATGATGAATGGTGAATGATTCCCCTTGTGTGCGGCTAAAGGTGTTTATTTAAAGACTTTAGGGTATTAAGGCTAGGAAATACTTTAGGTAACATAAATTAATTCAAAACTTAAAGGGAAATAGGAATTAAAATCAGAATCCTAAGAAAAAGGTAAGGAAGGTGCGGCTAAAGGGAAATAGGAAAGGGAAAGACTTTTAATTGAAAAGGGAATGTGATTTATGGCAGAAAATAGGAAAGGGATGGCTCCCTTGCACGGCAAGGAAGAGGAAAGGGAGACAAGGTGGGGCAAGGCCTTGTATGGTGCAAGGACCCTTTGGTTTGTGTCCTAAAATGCATAGGAGACCTTCAATGTTGCTGGAACCTAGGGACATTTAGGATTAGGAAAGGTCAAACCAAAATAGGAAACCTTGGCTTAACTTTCCTACCTCAAGTAGGAATCCTCTTTCAATTAGGAATCCATACATCTTTAGGTCTTCAATTTCGTCTATTCCTTTAGCTCCAAGCATGTGATATTCATTCCAAGCCCAAAGTTGCTCCAAAAAGCTCCAAAATGCACTTCTTTGCTTCTTTAATCCTTTGGACCTACAAACACATGAAAATGGCTTAAAGTACATGAATAACTAAGAACTAACCACATAATTGCAAGAAAACAAGCTAACTAAGTCACAGAAATATGCTCCTATCACAATTCATGTAGGGAACTTGATAAGAATAATTTGGTTGCGTCTCTGAGTCCAATTCAATGAATTTAGGAAAATCTGATGGTTAATTTGTGCAGTTCATGGTTAACTTGGGGCATTGTCATTCATGGTTTATAAGAAGAATAATTGGAAATCGATTTGTATGCATATGTGTCATGTGTGGAGAAAGACCCTCTAGCTAGCCTTTCACCCTCTTAATTCACCCAATTTCGTACCCTTTAGTTTGTTTCTGCAAGTTCGTTTGTTTAAATCTTAAATTCGTCGAAACCACCCCCCATTTAGTATTCTGAGTCTTTTTAGTTTAATTTTCGTCCAAACATCCCTTCAGCTCCTGTTTTGAATCAATTTAACTTAGTTTGTGTGTTTTGAGTCAGTTTAGCTTATTTTGAGTAGTTTAAGTTTAGTTTTCTATTTTTGAGTCTAGTTTAGTGATTTAGAGTTTAATTTATGTAGATTAGCAGCCCTCCTAATCCCTGGTCTAGAACAATCCCTACTTTCACATACTACAACTATCGAAAAGAGGATTTAAGTTTGTGTGCTATTTTATATCACATCAAACGTCTATAGTTAGACATAGAGGAATGAATTGATGATCACGGCACTTGTTCTCTTAGTTTCAACCACTCCATAACAACATCATAGGGTAAAAGTAGGTACGAAATGAGATGTTGGTTATCAATTATGTGTTTCAGGTTAGTGGTTGAATCCTTCATATTTGGCCTTCTATGTGAATAAATCTTTGTAATCAAGTAGACTCTTCTAGCGAGGCTTATGTCTTTGTCAAACTGACTTAAACCTTGTATTTAACACCCACAATTTTTTCATTGTCTGAATTTCTTGACGAAGAATTGGGCTGCCATTAAACTTTGTCTTCATTCCCATGTAGAATTGAGCTTGCTTGTAGGAGTCTTTCTAGATTTTCTCTAGTATGATTAGCTATGAAAGTGCACTGTCTAGTACATCAACCAAAATTTTCTGATCAGTAGCTAGTTATCCTGTATCCAATGTCACGGTGTTCAAAAGCTGACCATAGGAATCATCAAATTCTGACTTGTTATGAAAAACCCAATCAAACTCGTCAGTTGCAACGCGTTCATGCAGCTTTGTGGGTTGCATTGCAGCCTTTTGAAAGAGTATGTGTGGCATATAGACTTTTGTAGGAGCAGATTCTATGAAAATTTCAAAGTCAGCAAGTGCTTGTTCATCGTTTGGGCATGAGTCACATGTTGTTAGCTCTTCAGCATCTTCCAACGTGTTATCATAACTTTCCTTAGATTGAGGTGTTTGAATTACACAACATTCCTCTAAACATTGTGGATTAGCAATTGGTTGATTAGGAAACTCCTTTTCCTCCAGTTTTTTCCATTGATACACGAGCTGCTCAACTTGTTACACCAAATTTTTTAACGATTTATGAATATTATGAATTTCTTGATCAGCTTGATCAAGCCTTATGAGGGTATTGTTTGCCAATTTTTCAACTGTAATCTTCCACTCAGGTTTTGCTGGTGCATGAGGCTATTCAAAAGGCTGTTGAATACACTCCCACTAGGATTTTTATGCTCTGGCCATAATGGATTATAAAAATTTGAGTAGGAATCGCACTTAGGCCTTTGAAAATTGTTCCTCATATTAATACGATGTTGCATAAACTCTAGAAAATATTGCCATTGGGGACAATACATAACATCATGAGTATTAAAATTGCAAATAGCACAAACTGTGGGTGCTCCTTGTGAGGATCTAAACCAATCCATTACTGTAATGCTTTCAAAATGAACAAATTGTCACCTAAAAAAAATCAAGTAAATAAAAAAATGTATACGAAAATAATTAACTAAGAGTTGATAAACACAAATTATTTAAAGCAATTTCCAACAACGATGCCAAATTCTTGATGGGGATTTTTACCACCTGCAGAAGTAGGGATAAAAACACTTTAAATAGTTGCAAGAGTACAAGGTAATCATAGTATAGATGGCTCTAGCAGGGTCGTTTTGCAGAAGGATTGAATGAATAATTTGTATCAAACCAAATCTTAATTAATTACTTAAGACAAATTTTTGGAAAAGGGTGATTTTGTGATTTGAAATAATAAAAACGAATTTAATAGAAAATAATTAAATAAAGTGAGAAAAAAATAAACTAAAAGAAAACGGTTTTTAAAAATTAAAATGTAAAAGCCTAAGATTCAGTCGTCACCTTAAAAATCCTATGTAATTCTTCCAATTACTTATGAGTTACAGATGTATATTTTGAAGGTTAGGCTTTCCTAATGTATGCCTACCTGGACCCTAACATAGAGTGCATATCAAACATGCAATATAATGAGGAGGCACACAATGCAAGAAAATGAAAGAAGAGATGTCACATGCTTGACAAAAAAGGGAAGAAGTGGTGTTTGATCAATCACAGTGGATAATGACTAGAAGCACTCTCCATTTTTATGGGTTATAGGCCTTTGAGTTCTTAAAAATCTCACATCCTGGGCTTGTAACATAGGTAAGTAAGAAATCCAACGGTCATGATTCAAGAACTCCATGGTGACATAAATATGCAAACAATTTGTGAGGACTAGGTCATATTAGCAAAACAGTAGCTTTCACATTTTATTGACGCTTAAAGGAGGGAGATAGAGTAATTTCCTAATGAGGAGGCTGGGGGTAGCCCCATAAAAAAAGAGCACTGACCAACAGGATCAGGAAATGGTCCAATCTTTATAAAAGAAGGTTAAGAGCACTAAAAGCAGGGATATAAGGAAAGGGAAAAGTTGTAGAGTGGCTTCGGAGAATGAGTATCAAGGAAAGATGTTTGATGATGGAAAGAGCTATATATATGTAGAGGAGGAACTTTAGGAAGTCCCAATCGAATACTAAGACTTATGGGATTATATAGAGGAGGTTTCTGAGTCGGAAAAGAAAGTAATCATTGCTAAAAAAGTGGGAAGGTCTTCCCAAAATGGTGGCGGCTGCCTTCAACAATCGCACGTTCACCAATACATCTCTTCTAGAATTGTCGTGGTCTGGGGTCGAACATGGTAATTCGATCCCTACATGGGCTAACTAGAAAGTATATGCCCTCTATAATCTTTCTCTCAAAAACAAAAATGAAAGATCATAGGATTGATGGTGTTAAGAGACGTATAGGGTTCTCATGAGGTTTTAATGTACCTCCAATTGGGAAAGTTGGTGGTATGAGTTTGTGATAGGATTATTTGTTGGAGGTTGATGTCATTTTCTCCTTAAAGCATACTATTGATGCTCAGGTTTGCAATATGGGTGGTTAGAATTGCGTGTGGGTTATTGGGTTTATGGTACTTATAGTATAAAGAAGGTAGAGTTTTGGGGGTGGATGTATTGTCATTATGTCCTTTCTAATCTCCTTTGGCTCTATGACGGTGACTTCAACGAGTTTATTTGGGATTTTGAGAAATCGGGAAGCGCTGAAATGCTCTATAATCATCCCAGATATTTGGCAGAGTTTATGGATTCCACGGAGCTTATGGATCTAGACTTCAACAACCCAACCTTTACATGGAGAGGTACAAGAAACGGTGATCTAGTGGTGAAGTGACTTGATAGGAGTCTTACCAATAGATTATGGCAAGATTTTTGGTTGAACTCTACTATCACCCATGATATGGTCTTGGGTTTAGATCCACTGTCCAGTCGTATACAGTGTGAGCTGGGGATTAGAAAAGGAAAAAACCTTTTTCGATTTGAAGCCTTTTGGTCAAAGAAAGAATAGTGCAAAGAGTTGGTGAAAAGGTGTTGGGAGAGGCGATGTGAAGGGGATGTGCTCGATAGATGGCAAAAACAAAGATCAATAATGTCAATCATAACTCATCAACTGGAGTTAAAAGAAATTTAAAATACGGGCAGTTAAATTGATAATATTTTATGGCAACTTGGGAAATTGCAACATGATTTGGGAGAAAGCATAGAAGAAATCAAGGAGATGTCTAAAATGGTTGATAAACTACGGGAACAAGAGGAAATTTTTTGGCAACAATGGTCTCAAGTAAAATGGCTGATGCCAACACCTCGTTCTTCCATCAGTCCACTTTGCAATGTCGAAGGAGGAACATGGTGTTGAAAATTAAAGAGAAGGATAAGACATGGGAGGAGAACCCGTGTAGGGTAAGGAATTTGGTTGATGATCACTTCATCAACCTATTGACTTATTCGGGGCGAAGGAATTAGGGGTCAGTATATGATTGCATCAACATGATGGTCACTGAAGATATGAATGAGACCCTGATGACGAAGGTCACGGTAGAGGAGATTAAAGCTGCAGTGCTCTAAATGAGGGGCTTAAGGCTCTGGGCCATACGGCTTAAGGTGTTTTTTTTATCACTCGTGTTGGGAGAATATTGTTGTGGAAGTTAATGAATTGGTTCAAGAACTTGTAAGTGGGGATGGTAGCCTAGGTCAGATAAATTCTATACATATAATGTTGATTCCAAAAGTTAAAAACTCGGAATCCGTTTTGCAAGTCCGTCCGACCGACCAGCCTTTGTAATTACTCTTACAAAGTCCTATCCAAGGTGTCAGCAAATATACTCAAGCCCTTACTTCGGGATCTCATCTCTCCTATGTAGAATGCTTTTGTGGCAAGAAGACAAATACATGACAATATTTGGATTGCCCATGAGATTTTCCATTTCTTTAAACTCAGGAAAAACAAATGCAAGTTTGAGCATGGAATCAAGCTAGATATGCACAAAGTTTATGATTCAAGGTAGAGTGGGATTTTCTAGAGGCGGTTATGAAAAAATGGGGTTTAATTCTACATAGCTGAGTGTGTCAACACTGTAAATTTCACTATTATCCTCAATAAGCAGCAAAGGAAAAAGTTTGCTCCCTCAAAAGGCCTTCGTCAAGGGGACACTCTATCCCTACACTTATTTCTCATTGTCAATGAGGTTTTGTCTTGGATGATCCAAAAGGCTATTGATGAGAAACAACTAGAGGGTGTGCAAATGAACCCACACAGCCCTGTCATCTCTCATATTTTCTTCGTTGACGGCACGCTGCTTTTTCTAAAAGTAGATAGGAAAAATTGTAGGTATTTGGTCCAATTACTAGAGGCTAACTTCTTTACTTCAGGATAACAAGTAAATATGCATAAATCAAGTTTGTTTTTTAGTGCAAATGTCCCAACAGTTGTTTCCGAAAAGTTGGGAGATTTACCTAGAATTCCCATGGTGAGTGATCCTGGCACTTATCTAGGAGTTCTTGCTATTTAAGGTAGATAAAATAGGTGTGGTCTTGCTTATATGAAGGGAAGGCTTATAGGAAAAATCCAAGGATGGAAGTAAAACACTTTGTCATAAGCGGGGAAGGAGGTTACGATTAAAGCTTTTGCACAAGCAATCCCAACTTATCCGATGAACATATTGAAATTCCCTACGGTGGTGTGTAATGAGTTAGATGCCTTAATCTCTAGTTTCTAGTGGAGTCAAAAAGGTGGGGAGAGACAGATCTATTGGGTATCAGACACACTGGGCTTAACGAAACATAAATGGGGCATTGGCTTCAAGAATTTTCAAGCTTTTAACAATGCATTACTTGCCAAGCAGAGTTAGAGGCTACTTCAAGACCCAAATTCGTTGTAGGCAAAGGTTTTTAAGGCTCAATACTTTCTGCATTGTTCAGTTTTTTATGCTTAGCATGGGAGCTAGGCCTTGTGGACTTGGACTAGCTTATTGGCGGGAAAAGACTTGCTCTTGCAAGGGACGCATTGGTAGATTTTATGCCGAAAGGATGTTCATATATGGTTAGAAGGGTGAATCCCATCCCTCCTTATTGGACATCCCACGCTACGTTGTGATGTGCCAGTGAGCCGAAATACCCGGGTGGATTATTTAATTTGTTAAGCCACTTGAAATAGGGAAATTAATTTTCTAAAGCCCTTCATGTCGGTGGAGCAATCCTAGACATGCATGTTGAGGATCCTATCACTAGGGATATAGTTACTCATTGGCCACTAAAAAAAAACAGGGAATGTATTCGGCGAAATCAGGGTATCATTAGGTGCATTTGTTGTAAAAAAAAGGCTGGAACTTTCTCGTCGTACCAATTCAAAAATTCTCCGTGTTTTCTCGAAGCCTTACCCATGGCTTCTTTAATCAAGATCTCTAAATTACCCAAAATTTCACCCTATAACCTTCCACTAACAAAGGTTTGTTTGTAAATATGAGGAAGGCCAAACCTTCATTAAAACCATCGAGATCTTTTAGGCTAATGTAAAGTCTGGTGGGAGTCGGGTCAAGATATTCACACTGCACTCCAAGTACCATCAGATCCTCTGCGTCTCTACACCATGATTTACCCTTGGTTCTTGGACTTGGGTCTATGTTTCCATATTTCTGATTTCTTAAAAAAAACATCATGTTATGCTACGGCATAACCATTTGCAATCTTTCCACAGCAGCCTTCAGACTTATCATCTACTTCAAATTACTAAATCAATGGTATGGAGCTAACCTGGGTATTCAAGGATTCAGGATGTTGCACAATATCAGGATGGGTTTTAAAGACCACTACTATTTTATAGCTAGACCTAGTCTCGTCTGGGAGTCATACATTCAGGATGGAAGGCAATCAAGTAGCATGTAGTTTGAATGGTACGTGTTTAGGTGATCTATAAGTGTCTGTAAGGAACCTATCTTTCAGTGGTGGGGGATTCCTTTCTTGACGTTAATTCTTCAACTTCCCTACCTTTTTTAGCATTATGCCTCTTGTAAATTTTGATTGGAGCTCGATAACGAAGTAGCTGATGGTTGGTTGAGGGCGGGATGGTTCCCATGTTGTGTAATCTATTTCGGCCAAGAATAACATTGTAAGGAAATGGGTCGTCCATGACATGGAAGGTCACCAAACGATTATACGATTTTTCTTAGATGATCAGTTTCATTGTGCCCAGGGTTTGCACTATGGTGCCATTGACTATGTAGAGGGTAGCTCTCCTATTGTTAACATCATTGAGGAAGTCGATTATGTCAACCTCTCCTTTAAAGAGGACATTTACTTCTGATTTGCTATCTATCAAAACTTGAATAACCATAGCATTATAAATTTGCAGTCTAATGATAAGTGTGGTGTCACAAGGAGAGTAAGAACCTTCTAAACCTCGGTTAGAGAACATCATGGAACTAAGATCCATAAAGGCGGTTCATTGGCCAATGCCACCATTCAAGGTTTCCCATGTGTTGCACTCTTCTCCTTTCGCGTCCTTCTCCTGCATACCTGGTTTTCGCCAATATGATTGATTTTAGAAAATAGGCTTTTTCCAAAGCATTGGGTTGGGGTGAAGGTTTTTTGCCCTTCTGGTCTTCCTGTGTTGCATTTTGGGAACAGGCCCTTAGGGTCGCGCGTCAAAGCTCAAGCCAACGATTCAAGTCGAAGGTAAGAAATGGTATCTTTGTTGTCTTTCACTCATGCCTTGAGTCTGGCGAGTCTCATCTATTCTTTGGCCTGCCAGCTTCTTTGGAGGTTCTTTACAGACGTGGGTATCTTCAACACGACCACACTTGATCTATAAAGAAAGCATAATCGTTGAACGGGACGTGGCACTTCTGCTGGGCGATTATCTGGGAAGAGTTTCCATGGAGGTTAAGTGATTATCTTAAGATGAATAAAAGTTCACTCTCAATGAAAGCATAATTTGTTGGAACGAAATTGGTGCATCACCACTTATGGTGAAAGTGCACAAATCAGAGTAACCTGTAAAAGAACAAACAACCGTGAGCAACCCTAAGACCAGAGGGTGGTGTGTCGGCCAAAGGCTCTCTCATAGCCAAGTTAATAAACAAGTATAAAACACAAGCAATGGGCAACAGAACTAGAGTGTAAAGATTGCATTAATAGAGATGAACCGTAAAGAGGTGTATTTATACTAGTTGGGACAAAGACTTTTTTATGATAGAATCCTTGTTTTAAGCTAGGAGAATCCTAAAGGATATCTAGAAGTAGATATTTCATCCTATTTAGGAGTGTGATTACTTGTGGAACACGTCAAATCCTAAATTGTAGGATTTCCAAAACATATCGAGATCTTGCTTATTCCATTCAAAATTAGATCCAGTGTGTTGCGCAATAAGTATGGTCATTCTAGCGAAATCGCTCGGACTTCGCCCATTGCCATGGAATAGGGTGATAGTGGTACCGCTACTCCATTAGTCCAGCCTCTTTCGGAGCTATCAAGTTCATGACTAGAATTCTGAGGTAGCTGTATTCTAAACAGCCTTACTTCTACCCTAGAAATTCATGGTCCCATACAATGTAATTTCGGATTAAAACTACCAAACTTTTTGTTCTTGCTATGAACATGAAGAACACAACAAGTGAAGGAAGATTTTGTGAAAACATGTTCATTTGAGCAACATCTATAAGCATGCAATTAACAATTAAAGGCGGAATCATGCTAGCATGCACTTAAAAACAAAACATTACCCATGAAATTCAAAGCCTAGTAGATTGGTGAACCAAGACTCAACTCAAATCAAAGTGAGTTGAGAAATTTATACCTTAGTAGATTCCTCTTTGCATAAGCAAAGGCTAATCACCCAAAGAGAGGGCCTTCATTCCTTGCTTCTTAAATCCATGGATTTGGATGGAAGAATAGATTCTCCAAGTTCCAAAAATTGAGAACCTCTAAGTTTCCACACCAAGGATGGATTGATGAAGAAATGAGTGACCTAGAGGAAGCAAGATTGCTAGTTAATTTCCTCTAGGGTGGCCGGCCTCTTTAGAGAGAAAAGAGAGCTTTGTGTTCTCATCTTTTCTCCAAAAGAAACCCTAAATGAATTTTGGCTATAAAGTCACATTTATACCTTAATTCATTGGAGTGGCAAACTTGTAAATAAGTCCAAAACCCACTCCATCTCTAAATGGTCAGCCATTGGGTTTCATTGGGCTTTTAGGGCCTTTGTGAATTATTAGTCATTAAGTTGTCATACAACTTAAGTCAATGAGCTTGACGTTCGAAGCCCATTAGGCCTTGAGGCCCAAAACTAACCCGTGGTCTTTTAACGAACTTATTCGTTTGATTAATTAACATATTAATTAATCCTTGCCATAAATAATTAAACCATTTAATTATTCTTACTCATCTTCGTTGTTTCTTCAATCTTTACCTTACACGGTGTACGATCCATTAGGTTCCTTTTAGCGACGTAGTGGGCGATTAAAACTCTTTCAAACCGATTGTGATTTGAAACTTACTTTCAATTCTCCCTTTAGTGATTATACACGTTTAGGGCTTCCACAAACCATGAGTGACACCTAGCAGCATATCATGGTTACCCAAGCTAATCAGAAAAGGTGGAGAACCTATTCAGTTTAGGATTACAAATGCAATACGGTCTTTCTCTAATACAACACTCTTGACCACATTGTTTGGTTTGATAGTTTATTCATGTCTACTATCCAATGTGATTCGTTTACTTATATGATTACCTTGAATGTGATTTGGAACGCCTTCCTAAATCTCATTCATACTCTGATCAGAGATTTTCAATCATATCATAGAGTATTCTCCCCCAAACGGTTTAAAGGTTAGAGATCCCTTGTTGCGCATTCAATTGCCTCCATGGCTAAGTGGCTTAACCCCAACGATGTCGTGGACACCCGCGGATGGGGTGACTTTGACATAATCAAAGATCAAGGACTTAACCACAAGACAACTGTGATGCCTCAGGTCAAATGACTACTTTGCATTATCCCAACCATGAGTTCTTATGTGACATGAAATGTGCCCTAAAACCAATCATATGATGATACTTTACGGACATTTCGCATGTTAAACTAATCTAGTTTAACTATAAAGGGCAAAGATTATTGTTTGAGCCATCTCATATAAATGTTATATGCTTAAATGATAAAGTCCAAGGAATATGTGATTGGGAGAATGCGATCTAAAGAAGTTAGATTCATGAGACCATTCTTTCGTAGACACATCCTAAATGTTCCTGATCATAGGATTGCCAATTGGGCATTGACAGTCCGTTAAGATCAGTACGTGCTGTATCTTCTCTCAGGGAGAGTGACTAGTCTCGAGTCATTGGTGTGTGTGACATCAAGACAAGTACGTAGGTGCTCAATAGAGAATGAGTTCACTGAACACGATCAACGAAGAGTTCTCATATTCATGTCACATGAGAACTCATGGTTGGGATAATGCAAAGTAGTCCTTTGACCTGAGGCATCGTCGTTGTCTTGTGGTTAAGTCCTTGATCTTTGATTATGTCAAACGTCATTCCATTGGAGTGTCCACGGCATCGTTGGGGTTAAGCCACTTAGCCATGGAGGCAAGTGAATGCGCAACAAGGGATCTCTAACCTTCAAACTGTTTGAGGGAGAATACTCTATGATATGATTTAGAATCTCTGGCCAGAGTATGAATGAGATTTAGGAATGCGTTCCAAATCACATTCAAGGTAATCATATAAGCACACGAATCACATTGGATAGTAGACATGAATAAATAAACTATCAAACCAAACAATGTGATCAAGAGTACTGTATTAGAGAAAGACCGTATTGCATTTGTAATCCTAAACTGAATAGGTTCTCCACCTCTTCTGATTAGCTTGGGTAACCATGATATGCTGCTAGGTGTCACTCATGGTTTGTGGAAGCCCTAAACGTGTATAATCACTAAAGGGAGAATTGAAAGTAAGTTTCAATTCACAATCGATTTGAAAGAGTTTGAATCGCCCACTTCCTCGCTGAAAGGAACCTAATGGATCGTACACCGTGTAAGGTGGAGATTGAAGAAACAATGGAGATGAGTAAGAATAATTAAATGGTTTAATTATTTATGGCAAGGATTAATTAATATGTTAATTAATCAAACGAATAAGTTCGTTAAAGACCTCGGGATAGTTTTGGACGTTTAGGCCCAATGGGCTTCGAACGTCAAGCCCATTGACTTAAGTTGTATGACAACTTAATTCACAAAAGCCCAAAAGCCCAAACAACACCCTAAGGCCGGCCATATGGTTAAGGGTAGTGAACTTGGACTTATTTACAAGTTTGCCACTCAAATGAATAAAGGTATAAATATGACTTTATAGCCAAAATTCATTTAGGGTTTTGTTTTGGAGAAAATTGGAGAGAACATGTCTCTCCATTTCTCTCTAAAGAGGCCAGCCCCTTGGAGGGTGCATCTAGCAATCCCACTACTCCAAGGTCACTCATTTCTTCTCCAATCTAACCTTGGTGAAGATACTTAGAGGTTCTCTATTTTGGGAACTTGGAGAATCCTATTCTTCCATCCAAATCCATAGATTTAATATGCAAGGAATGAAGGCCCTCTCTTTGGGTGATTAGCCTTTGCTTATGCAAAGAGGAATCTACAAAGGTATATTTCTCAACTCACTTTGATTTGAGTTGAGTCTTGGTTCACCAATCTACTAGGCTTTGAATTTCATGGTTAATGTTTTGTTTTTAAGTGCATGCAAGCATGATTCCGTCTTTAATTGTTAATTACATGCTTATTGATGTTGCTTAAATGAACATGTTTTCACAAAATCATTCTTCAAGTGGTATCAGAGCCTAGGTCTAGTAGTTGGTGAATCCTTTTGTGTTTTGTAGTTCATAGTTTGTGATTTAAAAGTTGTAATTGTTACAAGCTTTATTCTTGCTTCTTTGAATGTAAATTTTGTTTGAAAATTTGCCATCTCAAATGTTGTAGATGTAGTTCATATGAGCATGAATATTGGAGCTAAAATTTGGTGCCATGACTTTGGGGATTTTCGGTTCTTGTTTGACTTGTTAAAAGTGTTTTCAAGTGACTTTTGGAACCCCTATGTACCCTAGTTTGGTTAGATGTTATTTCCCTAAAGTTTGAATGGTTTTGGAATGTTTTTGGGTGAAAAATGTTCATGGAAAATTTTGAGTTTTTCATGAGTGTTCTTCATTGTTCTTGACATTTTTGCCAAGAACAAAAAGGTTTGTGTTTTGATTCAAAGTTTTGATTTATTTCATAAAGTCTTTGTTTTGTGCTTTATCAAATGTTTTAATGTGATAGAAATTGTGTAAGGTGATGGAAATGGTGATAGGTGTGTAAATAGTACTTCTCTTACACACACATCACTTGCATGACTTTAAGTCACATACCACTTGCATGAATTTATGTCACAAATTCCACTTGCAAGGCTTTATGAAATTGTTGAAAAAATTTCAAATTTTTGTGGACTTATCTCCACTCCCTTTCCCTCTCTAAAAACCGGCCCTCCCTCAATGGGAGTACTTTTGAGTCTTTTATGCAATTACATAAAGTTTTGATACTTTTGTGTATTTGCACTTTGGCCCAAAAGTTTACGTTTTTACGTTTAGGTCCAAAAACGCTAAAGGACAAATTGTTTTGCTCCTTTAATGAAGTTTTTGCATTGATTAAATTTTGGGTTCTAGTGTAATTACATGAAGTAGTGGACTTTTGTGTCTTTACAAAGTGACCCCAAAAGTTTTGCAATATAGCCCAAAAGTTGAGGTTAATTGCTTTATGGCCCAAAAGTTGTGGTTATTGCATATTGGCCCAAATTAGGTAGAGAACAAAATTGTTTTGTCTCTTTAAATGAGAATTGGATTTTCATTTTGTTTAGCTCCATTTAAATCAATTTTATGGATACAAAAACCAAATGAAAATGTTGCATTCAATTTAATTAGTTAAAGTGTTAATTAATTAAAGGGTGATTATGAACCTAAGCCTAATATAATTGAGCTATGTTATAGGCCGTTTCAAATTTGTTTGAACCATGGGAATGTGTAGATTAGACTTTGGTTGTAATTTGATTTGATCAAATGTTGTAAAAGGGCATAAGCTCTTCTTTACTTTAAAGTAATTTGTTTTATGCAAATGTTGTAATGAGCATAAGCTCACCTTTACTTTGAAGTACTTCTTTCTTGCTTTATATGATATGCATGAAAATGAAGTAGTTGGGTCCAACGCCCCTAAGACAACATGCCTTAATGTGATTAAACGCGTAACTAAAATCAATCACCATTCCTAGACCGAGATTCAACACAAGGCTCGTGTTGAATCTAAACAAAGGTTCATAGTCATCCTAAGGCCCTAAGGCAACTATATAGTCCATCAAATGAATGCAAAGTTTATGTTAGTAGTATCATATACTCTTGCTTTAAAAACCGTTTTATAAGCATAGTGGGAGTATTAAATACAACTAAAACAATCAAATGGACCAATAGTTGTAATAGGACCAAAATTGTTTTAATATAGATTAAAATGAATGTTTATATGTGATGAGACCTAAAACCCTCAACCAAACCATTATTAAGTTGATAAGCGTGAGAGTGCTTTGAACACTCTTTCGTGGCCTTCCACCATGGTAGCTCCAATCGTTTATGACTTGTACACCGCCTTCACCCTATCATGGGGGAGTGCAAAGTGCATGCTTATACTCAAGAGGAGTCTATATACATACTTGATGAGGTGAGTGTAGGCAACGAGGATGGCCGACATCGTATCATCGTGAGGCTATTCTTGAACCCCTTCACGAACTAAGCATGGTGGGAATGACTTAACTAAGTGCAATGGAGCCAACATCATATCATTGTGAGGTGACATTCTCTAGAGGCCAAATAAGATGGGTACTTGCATTAGTTGCAAATGAGTAAGCGTACTCTCTCATTATTATTAATGCTAGCCAACATCATATCATTGTGAGGTGGGCTTGGTAATAGTGAGTCTCCCATACCCCACTAAGAGTTTCATCCAAAACTCTCGAATTCCAATGAGGGATATGGAATTTGCCAAAAATAGTGGGTGGTGCTATTTGATTTAAAGACCCGAATCAAATGGCTTAAAATCAATCAATTTATATTCGTTATGTATTTGTTTACCAATATATTTGCAAACGCTATCCAACACTTGACAAATAAAAGCCGAAAGCTTTAGTTTCCGGACTTGGTACTACAAAACCATAGATTGTCTTTAATGGCTTGTAAATGTACCTAAGTAGTCTCATCCTCAGAATCTTCCTATTGATAATGTATCAATAGAAGAATATGTTAGAAAATGTCTATCATAAAGAGGACAACACTTTTAATGTCATAATTCTTCAATTACAAATTGTTGTATGAAGAAATAAGAGTTGCTTTGAACAACCCTTAGTCAGTACAAACACTTAGTGCTTGTTTCTTTGTTACATGAACAAGGAACTTGAGAAGTAAGCACAAGGGCATGGACACTTTATGTGCCATGATTCTTCACTTACAAATTGTTGTATGAAGAAATGAGAGTTGCCTTGTACAACTCTTGAAAGTTTGTAATTATGTTTAGAACATAATGGTTGGTTGACAAAAATAGTCCATCAACATGGACTTATGATGATTTTGAATCATTGAGTGTTGAAGTGATAAATCACTTAACGAGACGGAAACTAGGCAAGGACTTCACCTTTGTGTGCCTATCCTTATGGTTCACTAAGTTTATTGTAAACTATATGGTGAACAATAACCACACGCTCTCCAAATTGTTTGATGTGTATAACACAATTGAAATAAGTTTCAAGAGAGATAGTGGGAGTTTAGGGACCATGACTATTGTAGTCAAATGAGAAGTCAAATGAAGAAGATTAAATTAACTCCAAGGGAACAAACTTTCTTTATGAAAGGATGGACATTGGAAGGGGTATTTGCAAGAAATGTCTTGCAAGTGTCAAGAACACACCTTTCGAAGGTGTTATAAATTGTTCTTGAAAAGTTCAAAACAGTTGGTTCTTCTACTTGAATGCTTGATTCCGTATTAGTAACTATGTTTTACAATCGTTGTAAAAATGTGACTAATAAGAAGTAGAAGATATATGAGAGAAGAAAAAGGTGCTTCACATTCGGAACGTGAATAAAATAAAGATCTCTGCGAAAGCAGATAGTACTTACTTCCTCATATGAACTACCAAAGAAATTGGAAAAAAAACCAAAGATTGTCTTTACATTCCAATTTTAAGGAACTAAATTCCGTCACTATGTGAAATGGATAAATGTTTTGTTTGACAAAACATTGTTCTTTATTAATCAATGATTGAATTATGGTAATCTAATTGATTGTCTTTATAGTAGAGATAATATGGTGGTGTTAACTGTTTAGAATATAATGATGCTTAAAACCCAAAAGGTTGCAAGGTAGTGACTAATCCCAACTAAGTTGTGATACCTCTAAAACATAAGTTACGAGTTGGTGATAGATGGATGCTTTGGATCGTTAGATCCGGATCCAATACCTTCTTGTTAAAATTGTATAGAGGCGAAATGTTTGAATCTTTATTCTTTTGGAAAGAAGAAAGAATCACAAAGTTGTTGAGGTTAATTCACTTAGATGTTAGTGGCACTTGTCCACAACATAATACTACTCATGTTGGATGACATTCACCAAAGATCACTCTCGGTCGGACTATAGTTTATTTTGAATAAACACAAGTCCGAATACTTTGCAAAATGTTTCAAAGAATTCAAGAAATGTAAGTTGATGAGTAAGACATCTAAAGTATTTACCTCCTTAGATTTGATCCAAGTTAAGGTAACACTTTAGATGAGTTTCCTTGAAAGATATGAAGGAAAATAGCATCATAAGATAATGAATTTCTCCTTTAGGAGAAGAACGAACTCGAATAAGATTTAGTTCATTAGATGTTATCTATTACCCATATATAGGATATATACTTCTAAAACAATATGATTGTAAATTAGAAGATCTTCCAATATTTTCATGACTCCATAAGATGTAGTTGGAAAGAAAGACAAATCTTAAAACATGTTAAGATTTGGGGTTGTGTGCTAATAAGCAATATTTGTTTGATAACAATCTTGTGGGATATCCTTAAATTAACTTTTGGATATCACTTCTATAAACCAACTAACAAATGTTGTTTTGTTGGGTAGTTCATTGTAATCCTACAATGTGATTTGCCTAAAAGCAAATGAACGAGAGATAGAACTCAAAGAATGGGTTCTTTGAGAGACAAGAAAGTAATCAACAAATATAAACAACCTAGTTCCTATACCAAAAGCTCCAAGGTAGTCGAGAAGGATTTATAAACCGTCTCAGTTGAATGGTTTGAACTTTATGACTATGTCATAGAGTTGCACCTCTTAATTTGAAAGAAATAAGAATGAAAATCCTTATGACTACATTGAGTGTATATATGATATATACTCAAGGAAATGGTAAAGTACCATTTGACCCGAAATAATGAAACCTTCATAAGCTAATTGGTAGCTTAAGGTGACTACAATCAAAGAGAATGGTTGACTTTGAAGAAACCATCTTTGAGATAGTCTAGGTTTCAATTAATTCGAAGATTGTTAGCTACAACTAAATTGAGATTCAATAATTGGACATTATATGGGCTTCCGAAACCATTATTAAGATAGTCTTGATAATATATGTCTAAAACTATAAATCACAAGACATGTAAGTTGTAGAGATCCATCCATCATGGATCTTAGCAAGCTAGTGGGAGCTATGAGCATCTTATGAGAAAAGGATCAAATCGTTTGATTTCTCATAAAGATGTAAATGAATCTTTTGTTTACTAGGTTTACAAAAGATTAGTGGGAGTTAATTATATTCCTAAATTTGTATATATATATATATATATATAAATATATATGTGATATATATGAATATATATATGATATATTAATTTTGGAAATGAAAAGAATACTTCTTCGTTAAAGTTATGACTTTAAAAACATTATATGAAGATAGAATGTATATGGGAGACATAGTATATATACATGGGATGGAAATCTATATTGATAGATTTTAGGATATAATTGGATTATATCAAGCCCTAAATATAGACAAAAGATGATAGGAAGTTTCTCATATGATGATGAACTTTAATCAAATGGACAACTCTAGTAAGACTAAGGAGTTGCTCTTCTCAAAGAGAACATACTCTTTGACTCCCAAAGAAATAATGCGTAAATAGAATCCTTTATGCATACGCAGAAAGGTGATTTATGTATTTCATATTGTATGAAAAACATTGATATGAGTTGTACCTAGAAAGGTGCAAGACGATATCAGTGCAAGCCCAGGATCAGAACCATGGCAACTGTCAAGGGAGTCCTTAAGTATTTAAGAAATACTAAAGGATAGATTCCTCAAAGAATGAGGAAGAATTAGAGTAACGTAATGGAAGCGTAAATGTATTAGATTGTGAATCTAATCCATCATTGGATGTTTCTTCATTATGAATGAAGAGATAAACAGATATCTCTTTATTATGACTAAAGAGATATTTGGATGGAAACATTAAAGTAATGACTTTAGTGTGTTCCATTATGAATGCAAAATATATTGCCATATAGAAGCTTACAACAATGTTGTTTGGATGGGAAAGTTCATTTATGAACTCTCTATTCGGTTCCAACCAGAAAGTGTATCTAGTGTACTGACACTATGACACTAATGGGGCGATAGCTCAAGCCTGGGAATCAAGGTCTCATCAAGGTCCGAACTCAAATGAGAGACTGAACCACATGATTGAGAATCATGTATAATGGTGACGTCGTTATTCTCAAGGTTGCTTCTATGGATAACATATAGATATCCATTGTCTAGGCCTACTATTCAGCCATTTATGAAATGACTACAGAAGAGGTATCATCACTAATGACCAAGCTGATTGGCTCTAGTGCAAGTGGGAGATTGTTGGAAATGTTCCCTAAAACCAATCATATGATGATACTTTACGGACATTTCGCATGTTAAACTAATCTAGTTTAACTATAAAGGGCAAAGATTATTGTTTGAGCCGTCTCATATAAATGTTATATGCTTAAACGATAAAGTCCAAGGAATATGTGATTGGGAGAATGCGATCTAAAGAAGTTAGATTCATGAGACCATTCTTTCGTAGACACATCGTAAACGTTCCTGATCATAGGATTGCCAATTGGGCATTGACAGTCCGTTAAGATCAGTACGTGCTGTATCTTCTCTCAGGGAGAGTGACTAGTCTTGAGTCATTGGTGTGTGTGACATCAAGACAAGTACGTAAGTGCTCAATAGAGAATGAGTTCACTGAACACGATCAACGAAGAGTTCTCATATTCATGTCACATGAGAACTCATGGTTGGGATAATGCAAAGTAGTCATTTGACCTGAGGCATCGTTGTTGTCTTGTGGTTAAGTCCTTGATCTTTGATTATGTCAAACGTCATTCCATTGGAGTGTTCACAGCATCATTGGGGTTAAGCCACTTAGCCATGGAGGCAAGTGAATTCGCAACAAGGGATCTCTAACCTTCAAACTGTTTGAGGGAGAATACTCTATGATATGATTTAGAATCTCTGGCCAGAGTATGAATGAGATTTAGGAATGCGTTCCAAATCACATTCAAGGTAATCATATAAGCACACGAATCACATTGGATAGTAGACATGAATAAATAAACTATCAAACCAAACAATGTGGTCAAGAGTATTGTATTAGAGAAAGACCGTATTGCATTTGTAATCATAAACTGAATAGGTTCTCCACCTCTTCTGATTAGCTTGGGTAACCATGATATGCTGCTAGGTGTCACTCTTGGTTTGTGGAAGCCCTAAACGTTTATAATCACTAAAGGGAGAATTGAAAGTAAGTTTCAATTCACAATCGATTTGAAAGAGTTTGAATCGCCCACTGCCTCGCTAAAATGAACCTAATGGATCGTACACCGTGTAAGGTGGAGATTGACGAAACAATGGAGATGAGTAAGAATAATTAAATGGTTTAATTATTTATGGCAAGGATTAATTAATATGTTAATTAATCAAATGAATAAGTTCGTTAAAGACCTCGGGATAGTTTTGGACGTTTAGGCCCAATGGGCTTCGAACATCAAGCCCATTGACTTAAGTTGTATGACAACTTAATTCACAAAAGCCCAAAAGCCCAAACAACACCCTAAGGCCGGCCATATGGTTAAGGGTAGTGAACTTGGACTTATTTACAAGTTTGCCACTCAAATGAATAAAGGTATAAATATGACTTTATAGCCAAAATTCATTTAGGGTTTTGTTTTGGAGAAAATTGGAGAGAACATGTCTCTCCATTTCTCTCTAAAGAGGCCAGCCCCTTGGAGGGTGCATCTAGCAATCCCACTACTCCAAGGTCACTCATTTCTTCTCCAATCTAACCTTGGTGAAGATACTTAGAGGTTCTCTATTTTGGGAACTTGGAGAATCCTATTCTTCCATCCAAATCCATAGATTTAATATGCAAGGAATGAAGGCCCTCTCTTTGGGTGATTAGCCTTTGCTTATGCAAAGAGGAATCTACAAAGGTATATTTCTCAACTCACTTTGATTTGAGTTGAGTCTTGGTTCACCAATCTACTAGGCTTTGAATTTCACGGTTAATGTTTTGTTTTTAAGTGCATGCAAGCATGATTCCGCCTTTAATTGTTAATTACATGCTTATTGATGTTGCTTAAATGAACATGTTTTCACAAAATCATTCTTCAGCCGTGGACACCCGCGGATGGGGTGACTTTGACATAATCAAAGATCAAGGACTTAACCATAAGACAACTGTGATGCCTCAGGTCAAAGGACTACTTTGCATTATCCCAACCATGAGTTCTCATGTGACATGAATATGAGAACTCTTTGTTGATCGTGTTCAGTGAACTCATTCTCTATTGAGCACCTACGTACTTGTCTTGATGTCACACACACCAATGACTCGAGACTAGTCACTCTCCCTGAGAGAAGACACAGCACGTACTGATCTTAACGGACTGTCAATGCCCAATTGGCAATCCTATGATCAGGAACGTTTAGGATGTGTCTACGAAAGAATGGTCTCATGAATCTAACTTCTTTAGATTGCATTCTCCCAATCACATATTCCTTGGACTTATCGTTTAAGCATATAACATTTATATGAGACGGGTCAAACAATAATCTTTGCCCTTTATATTTAAACTACATTAGTTTAACTTTGTGAAATGTCCGTAAAGTATCATCATATGATTGGTTTTAGGGCACATTTCCAACAACAAGAACAATGAAGACATTCATGAAAACCCATATGAGTTCCATGAACATTTTTCACCAAAAAAAAAAAAAAAATACCCAAAACATCCTCAAATGACAAAACTCAAAAGAGTTCACCAGCTACTAGACCAAGGCTCTGATAACACTTGAAGGAACATTTTTGATAAACCAAGTTCATTGAGTAACATATTACATGCATTTAAGAATTAAATGGTGAAAGCATGCTTGTATGCACTCTAAAACAAAACTTAAACCATGAAATTCAAAGCCTGCAATATTGGTGAACCAAGACTCAACTCAAAACAATAGAGGGAGTAGAGATTTATTTATTCCTTTGAATCATCTATTTTCTTAGCAAAGGATAATCTCCCATGAGAAGGCCTTCATTCCTTTGCATCTATTTTCCTTGGCTCCATGGATATGGATGGAGGAACTTTGCTTCTTGGTTCCCTATCTTCCTTGGATTTTGATAAGGAATGGGTTCTCCAAAAGCCACCAAAGGAGGAGGCCTCTAAGTTCTGACACCAAGGAAGGATTGAGGAAGAAGATGGTTGATGTAGGGAGGAGAAGATGCTAGTATCCCCTTCCTACATGGCTAGCCTCCTAGAGAGCAAGAAAGCTTTGTGTTTCCTCTATTTGCCTCATAGAAGCCCTAATGAGTTTAAGGCTATAAAGTTGTCTTTATACCTTTTTCCAAGTGAGTGACAAACTTGTACTAAGTCCACCATCAGACTCCCTTTCTCTATGGCCAGACTTGTTAGATGTTATTGATTTAATCCTCATTTTGTTTTAGTTGTCATACAACTTAAACTCAATGGGCATTGTGGACCAAAACCTATTTGGGCCCCAAAATCATAATCTAACTAAAGTGCAATGCGAACCTTTCATATGATTAAATAACTAATTAATTAATCTTAAGCATATATGATTAAACTATTTAATTGTCCTTACTTATCTTCATTATATCCTTCAATCATTACCTTACACGATGTGCGATCCATTAGGTTCCTTTTAGCGAAGCAGTTTGCGATTTGAACTCTTACTAATCTATTTTGAATTGAAATTTACTTACAATTCTCCCTTTAGTGATTTTTTATCTTCAAGGCTTCCACAAACCATGAGTGGCACCTAGAAGTATGTCATGACTACCCAAGTTATCAGAAAAGGTTAGAAAACCTGTTCAATTTAAGATTACAACGCAATACGGCCATTTTCTAAATCAATACTTTTGATCACATTAGTTGGTTGATAGTTTATTCATATCTATCCAATGTGATTATCTTGTTTATATGATTACCTTGAATGTGATTTGGGACAACTTTCTAAATCTCATTCATACTCTGGCCATAGATTTTTAATCATATTATAGAGTATTTTTCCTCAATGGTTTCAAGGTTGGAGACCCCTTGTTATACATTCACATGACCACATGATTAAGTATCTTAACCCCAACTATGTCATGGACATCCTCAAATGGAATACCCTTAACATAGTCAAAGACGAAAGACCTAACCACAAGGCAACTATGAAGTCCCATGTGAAATGACTACTTTGTATTGTCCTAACTATGAGTTCTCATGTGACATGAGTAGGAGAACTCATTATTGATCACGTTCAGTGGACTCACTTTCTATTGAGCACCCATATACTTTCCTTGGTGTCATTCACACCAATAACTAGAGACTAGTCACTCTCTATGTGGAGAAGACATAATATGTGATCTATCAGGATTGCCAAGACCTAATTCTCAATCCTATGATTAGGAATATTTAGGATATGTGTATGAAAGAGAAAGGTCTCATGATTCTAACTTCCTTAGATCACATTCTCTTAGTTAGATATTCTTTGGACTTATTGTTTAAGTGTATGACATTTAACGAGACGGCTATAAACAATAATTTGTTCCCTTAAAGTGAACTAGTTTAGTATAAAAATGTCTGTAAAGTATCATCTTATGATTGGCTTTAAGGCACATTTCCAAAGGCCTCCCACATGCACTAGAGCCAATCAGCCATGTGTTCAGTGATAATACCTCTTCAAAAGTCATTTCAAAGATAGCTGAGTAATAGGCCCAAACAGTGGATATCTATATGTTATCCATAGAAGCAACCTTAACATTAATTATGATTCTAAATCATTTGTATTAGTCTCTTAATTGTGTTCAGATATTGATAATACCTTGATTCCCAAGCTTGAGGTATCGCCCCATTAGTGTCGTAATGGAGAGTTCATAAATTCACATTCCCATCCAAACAACTTTGTTGTAATCTTCTTAATGACGATATATATACATTGCATTCATGATGGAACACACTAGAGTCATTACATTTAGTGTTTCTATCCAATTATTCCTTTAATTGTAGTAAAGAGATATCCAATGATGGTCATGATATTAGTTTCATAATCTAAATCATTTACGCTTGTATTCGTTACTCTGAATTTTCTTCATTCTTGAGGAATCTATCCTTTAGCATTTCTTAAATACCAATGAAATTGTTGGAACCAAATTCGTGCATTGCCATTGATGGTGGAGGCACAAATCCAAGTAACCTGTAAAACAACAAACAACCGTGAGCAATACCTTAAGACCAGGGCGGTGTGCCAACCAAAGGCTATCCAACAGTCAAGTTAGTACGCAAGTATGAGACTCAAGTGGTGTAAGAGAATTAGAATGCAATTGCACTACAAGAAACGAACCCTAGACGGGTGTATTTATACTAGTCGGTAAAAAGACCTTTTGTCATGCCCTGAACTCGGGGTTGGTGAAAGAATAACCCTGCGCCTGGTGCTCGAGTTAAAAAATGTAAAAATAAAAACAAAAACAAACTTCTTTTATTCAATAAATTCGAAAAACATTAAAAGGTGTACAAAATAATAATAAAAACTTTTAAATTCCTCGTCTATTACAACCTCATCCTGTTTAGCATTTGTCTTGTCAAATAACTCATCTGTAAAATAAAATGATCACGGGTAAGCAACAACCACCGTCACCCAGTGAGTAGAATATATAATATGCTATCAAGCTTGCTATTTTACCCACACTATTTAATATGATAATAATATCAAAGTTTAGCCACATAATTCCATATCACACGTCCTTCGCATGTCTATCCTTCATAATATGTAGCTTACCACGTGACCCCTATATTGGCCATTCTGCCCTAATGCCCCTGCGTGCCATATATTTATCCATCAGATAACCCAACACTAACGTGCTCATGCTCGATGAACATCTCAAACAATTCCACATAGAATGTATATATACATATCGAAAGTTTTTACATGAAATAAACATGCTTGACTTGAAGTAGATAGAGATTTATAAATAGATAAAACCCACAATAGCTTGTTTTCATTTATTAAAAAAAAATAAGAAGTTTCGTTACACATTATGTGAACCAGTCACCTAGATTGATAGCTAGAATCCTGGCAAGACAAGTCTGCTAACAATCTGTACACATCGAACCCTCTAAGCCTAAACTCTTCTTCTTTCTTTTTTCTCCCCTCACTTTCTATTCTGTATATATAAATATATACATATACATACATGTATATAATATATACATTCATTTGTATAATATGGACTATGCATGCATTGCAGCCAACCTACGTTTCTAGGGGAGTTGAATAAATGAATGAATGGAAGTCCTTTTATAGTGGAAATGGACTTGAGGGCTAAGCAAAAATATTAATAGAATAAATGAATGGATAGATAAAAATATGGTTTCATCTTGAAGTTATGAGCCAAATAAGTAGAAGTTGATGCCTACAAAACTAGTTGCTGCGTGTTGCAATTAAAATGAAACTATCCCATTAATTGACACCACTAAATATATGGAATAGATTTCAATTGCAGGTCTACAGCTTTCAAAAAGCATGCATGAAAACCTAGTGACTATTGTAAACAAATCACAAAAACACATACTTCTAGGCCTATTTGACTGAAGAATTATAGAGAGATTGAGAAACAAGGTGCGGCAAGCATGGAGAGAATTGGTGAATTCTAAGGTGTGTTTTCTCACCCCCATTGTGCCTTTATTTATAGTAGTAGGGAAGGTTAATTCCTTACCCCAATAGGATTACAATTCTAATAGGATAATATCTAAAGATAAGACATGGTAGAATCTCATAAGGATTTCCTATTTACACAGTCACATTCCTAACGGACTACAACGCTCCCTCTTGAGTGTGTAAATACTCAAGTAAATGGCACATCAGGTTTTCAATGGTGAAGTAACCTGAGTTGATCAAGTTCTCGGCAACAATGAGTGAATGCAAGTCTCAAATCAACAGAAGAATGCATAAAAGGTACAACTCACGAACGAAACCTCGCTATGGTAAAACCCAAGGTGGGATAAAAAATCATAGACTAAGAAGAAATGTGAGAAGTTGCATTAGGTCAAAACTAAGTCTTCTAGACGCAAGTAGCAAGGTCACAAGGGTATGACCAGCTTAGGATGGGTGTCTTGTTAAAACCTCGTTAAGTAGAAAAAACCCAATGGGAAAAATGCTCTTAATCATAGGGAAAAAAAGTACATTAAGATCAAGTGAGTATACTTCTGGATACTTCCCTGAGTTTGACAAAACTTCCAAATGAGAACTACAAGAATTGTATACGAATAATTAGGCATACCAATTCCTTGGACAAGCTTCTAAAAGGTAGACTTCAATAGTGACGTCATGAAGAGGTCGAAGCAATGTGTCTAGAATTGGATTGCTTGACTTCAATATCATGATGCTTTGTTGATGTGATGTAGAAGCAATATGTCTTGGCGTTGACTTCGTGGGATGTATCATGTCTTGGTCTAATTGATACATATGGCATAGTCTTCATGGATCATCGTTTAGAATCGACAATGAATGGAAATTGTAGGTACTTCGAATATGCTCAACAAAAGCTCTTAAGCATGTCTCATGTGTGGCGTAGTAAGGGTGAGTCTTAGATCGATTCGAAGATTTTGCAACTAAGGACTATATTGTGGACCTCTAAGATATTGTGATTTCCCTAAAGGTCAAGACATAACCATTTGGGGATGTTCCTTGTGCGGGTTTGATAAGTAACCAGTGTCAACATAATAAACAAGATAAGCATCATTCTGAGGATCGCGGGGTCGGATCCGCTCGGGATGCACTAGGATAAGCCCAACTGTAGTACCTACATGGTATAGAACATATGTCTTTAATACCAATTTAGTGGCTGCGTGTAGGCGTGGTGCTACATCTTTACTAATAGATCAATAGTGAAGGAGATGTCCTATCTAAAGCAATGAACTAAGTACAACAAAGGACAAAGTTAGACTTAGATATGGAACTTCAGATTCCATAACCTCTTCAAGGGTCTCATTTTCATATAGCGAATGGAAGATCATAGGTATACTCAAAGGTAACACCTTTGGGGTATAGTTCGATTGGTAGACCAAAATACCTTTAAAACAACATTTGAAATTCAGGTCAAGGCATAAACGAGTTTTTCAAGATCCTTCATCTCAAATTATGTCTTTAGGTATGAGGCAATTTTCTCAAACCCTTCCAAATTCTTAGTAAGATTCATGTCAACAACATAAATTTTAACTCTAGCAATTCAGAATAAGACTTCTTCCTTTAACGTGCAAGGGCATAATTTCATATCCCTGGTTGATCCAATAACCACTTAGACAGGTATACCACATCCGCCCAATTGCTTCAATCCTTAAAGTGAATGGCTCAAATGAGTTGAGAAAGTGGTCATAGTCTGGAACTATTTGAGCCAGTCTATGTAATCTTTTGGGAATTTACATGTAAATCTTCATATCAATATCCCCATGGAGAAACACTTTTATACCACAATCATAATGTTGCAATCAATCACATGGCGTTTAAGAGAAACCTTGTGTTGTAAGGCGTGTATTACATCGTACTATTTCATTCATCTCATTATGAATTAACCCGAATTGTAATTTCAGTTGTCAAATCAATTCTACATTGTCACTAATAAACGAAACATGGTTCGATATCATCACTTTTCATTTTTGTCGGTAGCTACCATATTACTAAAAACATCATTGATGATAATCTCATTCCAATTCCATATCTCATCTAAACGCTGAACCAAAATCTTCAAGTCTCGAGCCAAGAACTTCAAGTTTCGGGAGTAATTCGAATTAATCTCATGAGATGGAAATGATTGAGATAGCGATCAAGTATGGATTCATTTTGTGTGATGTATCTTTTCTAGAGAAGTGAATCTTATGAACCAAGTGATATGTCGTGCTTCAAGCCAAGATAGATTGCTTGGCTATTGGCCAATGTACCAGACTGTTCAACAAGGGCAGCCAAACCATCCTTTAGAGATGGCACATCATTCGGGGATGTTGACTCGACATCCATTAAGTACGTTTATCCTTGCAAGCATGTTTGCAACTGGTATATGATCTTGTCATTTTAGTCAGTTCAGAGGAATGCGTATGGAGAAACATGATGAAAGCTAGAATTCATTTCGCTTGCTTATCATACTTGTGCAGTACGGGGATCCAATATCAAACATAGTGGGCAACATTCACGCAAATTCATGTTGTTATACAGGATTTTCTTATCTCCCTCAACGACCGAAACACTGTCTCGTTGAACTGACAATCTGAAAATGAACGGTAAAAGATCGTTTGCAAAAGCTTTAAACAACAAGTGTGAAAGAGAATCGTAATTGACAAAAATTCACAACCTTTTATGAGGACCCATATTGGTATTTTGCGGCGGCACAACTTGATACATAAAATGCACACTCAAAACGCGCAAGCACAAAGCGCAAGTTCGCACCTAGTAATCAACTGTAACGTCATAAATGGTTGGGTGGCATTGGGCCTCAATGCAAACTAACATAGCTACATACAAGATTGCATAGCCCTAAGCAGAAACCAAAAGCTTGGTGCGTTCACCAAGGGTTTGCTCTATGAGGCTTTTTTAGGGTGAACATAGAGAATTGGTGTTCAATCTCAACCCAAAAACATGCAATACTTATCAAAACATCATCAATAAACTCTCCAGCATTAACTAGTCTTCCAGACTTTATGGGATAACTAGCATATGGGCACACATAAAATATGTGTGAATTTTTTTTTTTTTTTTTTTTTTTTTTTTTGCTTTAAAAATGGAAGGAGAGAGAAAGAGAAAAAGGGAGAGAGAACGTGAGAATGGGGAGAGAAGGAAGAGAGCTTTGTTTTTTATTTTTTATTTTTTTAATTAGAGATATGTTAAAACATCTTTTAGGTAAGGCCTTGAAAAAAGAAAGTAGCAAAATTTTGGTTGTATGAAATTACATTATCGGCCATATTTCTTATTGTTAGAATGGCAATTTCATGGAATTTTGGTTGACAATGAAGGTTCTATTAATATGTAGTTTAGATTAGGATGGTGAACCCTTAAAATTGACCAGGAGGATTAGCAGCAATATGTGTGGACAAACATGTGACAATTTTGTTGATACATCAACCAAAACCATAAGTATTTATATGATGCACAAGATCCTTACTCCCGGTAATGAGATGCATCATGGCATCAGTGTTTGACCTAAATGTCTCGAATGGTCATGCTAAAGCAAGTAAACCACTTAAATCATTCGGCTCCAGGCCAGCCATATGTGGCGCATCCAGTTGGGAAGCAGCCCATCGCTCCCAAAATAAAGCTTCAGGCTCATTTTGGGAGGTGGTGCAAGATATTTCACTCTATTGCTCTCTCGAATATTCTAGGAACTCAACAACGTTTTACCCAAACATGGAGAATATAAGATCTCTATAATGGTAATTCAGTATCGCTCATACAACGAGGAGCATGTCAGTGCTCTTCATCAAGTTGGATAGTCCTTAAGTCGTTGCTAGAGATGTGATTTGGATATAAAGTTAGTGTTCCCAACGTCGCATTCATCCAGACAACTAACTTTTCCACATTCATACCTAATCACGTGTTAATTGAATTCAATCACATATATACGAGAAGCATAGTTCAATCATATTCGAGGACAATATCAATAACATAACCAGAAACTAAAACAAACACCGACTTGTATCCAAGAACATAGAAAATTGTTCACAAAGTAAACCAAAGTTATTAAGGAGATTCACCCAACAAGGCCATCCATATCAAAAAATATCAATTTTAAGAATATTATGATTACAAAGAACTTGGTTCCAAAGAGCCGGCAGTAAACTTATAATATGGACACTTTTACAGAAAATAAAATACAATAAACTAGACTTCGAAATTATATAAGAGTAAATCTAAAACAAAAAAATCACAAGCATTGTAGTATGGATGAAGTACCAGTCCATGTCCACCAAACAGAATCTCAAAGAACAGATTCGTGCACAAAGAAGCATTTCCAAAAGTTATATCAAGCTTCATGTACCAAAATATAAAACCACAAGAAAAATCCAATAAGAAACTTAAAAAATGTTCAAAAAATGTTCCATTAGTTATCGAAATTTTATCAGCTTTCATCATTTTACAACATAAGCGCGAAAATTACTTTCTGATACCTTTGAAAACTAAGTACTTACAAAAGTAGAAACCACCAGTTTGTTCAATGTTGACTGTTAAAATGATCATTTACCGAGTTGCCGTCCTGTTTTCTTAAACTGCACTTTTAGCAACAAAGAAACTAAATTTACAGCCATTTTGGTATCTTGTCTTTCGCTGAGTTATCCAAAAATAAGCAGAATCTAACAGAATTTATAACCTACCAAAATATCGCCCCCAACGAAAACTAACAGACTTCTTAGCCTTGAGATAGACCTACAAAAATCAAAATCGTTAACTCACAAAAAACATGTCGTCCCCAGAAAACTGTCTCATTCTTTTTTACTCTTCATAACCTCTTCATTATCTAGAGTATTGACTGCGCAGAGAAGCACCTCCATACCCCCTCTACCTCGTTCTGATTCCCTGTCATCGCATTTTTCTTTCTTTGATCCTTCGTCTCTCTCTCTCTCTGTCATTTCTTTCTTATCATAAGCCTTTCTTGCCTTGCGCATGGCCTTAATTCCTGCATCACATTTTCTGCAAAACCATTTTCCAACTGGAATAGAGGTCCGTGGTGGTTCCATGCAATAGAGGTGGTACGCGTGATCACAGCCATCACAAAGCACAATCATATCATCATCCTTATCAGTGAGACAACTTCTGCATAGACAAGAATAGCAGTACCATCGGGGACCGTACAATCTTGACTGGTTAGTTGTCAGACACCTCATATGGTAATATTTCTTGGGGCAGTATGGATGACCACATATCCTCAACCTCTCACCGTTTTTAACCACAAGTCCACAAGTCTTGCAAATTTCTTTGCTTTCTTCTAATAGTTGGGTTCCATCATCTGCACTCAATTTTGAATTTTGACCCGCCTCATTGACTGTTTCTTCGTCTGTAGAAACACTTTCACCTCCAACTCCATCAACTAGAGTCTTGGCCACGTTCAACTTCTTACACACGACACAGTTCTCATGGGATGATCCAAGACCACTTGCAGTGCACCTAGCACAATACCAACTTGGAGCAATTTGTTTGACAGCAGGCTCAATGCAGGAGATATGGTACATCTCCTCACATGAATCACATACTAAACAATCCTTCCCATTTGTACAGCATCCACAGCACCTGCAAGTGCATACACTGTGCACACAACAATCCTCTGTTTGCTTCACTTTAGTGTGAAAGTCAGATCCCAAGGGGTAGAACTGTTTTAAAGTGACAAAAGTTAGAATACTCCTGAAAACTAGGCTGATCAATACCTTAAAAAACAAAAATCATAAACATAATAACTGAGATGCATTTAGCCAGACACCAAAGTAGATTGACAATGACAATGCATTTAGCCAGACATGCCGTTCCCTGAAAATTGTTTTCAGAATTCTTTCATTGTCAGGTGACGCATCTCATCACAATAATTAGACAAATCACTATTTTTTTTCTTTTTTGGTGAACGACAAATCACTACTTTCACATATCCCAAAAGACATGAAACTTGAAAGAGGCCAAATTCCTACAAGTGACAAGTAAGCAAGAGGAAAATAGGCAATATAAAACTCTTGTACCTCATTTTTTCCATATTTCATTGTATTGTGGACTAAACCTCCCAGGTGAGATGACAGATAAAATAATTTGTGAGATCAGGCTTACAACACCAGAGAGTGAACATACAATAAGTTATTTCTAGAATTAATAGATTTCTATAAACTAAATCTTCAGGTATATGGACTAGACATCTCTCAACAGAATCACCTAACCTGTTCATTGTACGAAGCCCTTGACATGTCCGAGAGGTTTTTTGCAAGAGAAATCAAGTCCGTACCAATCACTTGAAGCTTTATCCATACCTGCAGAACACTCAGGTTTGGAATATGTAAATTGACACAAAAAAGAAGACGGAGTATGATAAGACAATTCAGACTTTAACATATAAATAGTGAAACAGGTGGGAGAGTTCCAAAGTGTATACCATTCACATGCATATAGAAAAAGAAAATCAGAATCATATATCATATATCATCTATCAAGCATCAGACAGGTGGTCATTCAAAAGGAAAGCAACCACAAGTGATCACTGTCTCCAGGTACCTCTGCCTCACCATGACACATACATTAGCCAACAAAATTTACGATCACCAAAACGTTGCAAGAAACTAAAAGCAGGGATATAAAGATTATAAGCCATACGCTGTTTGGGAACATTAATATGCCATGACTTTCCAAACTAATATCCAAACCTTTGCTTGTATGCATAGCTTTCTGGTACTTTACATTTACAGAATCTTTTTCACTCATAAATATTTCATGTGATGAGATCAATCATGCCTCCAAATCATTTTACTATCGAAATCACCTTTTAATGAATTAATGAGTGTTTTCGCGAAGAGGGATTGTAAATCTGTATTTGTAGAGAGCAGCAAATCTCACTCCATAAACATGATACACCTTACTAAAGCAGATTAACCAATTGAGTGTGCGTTTTCAGCACACATTGAATTCAGAGACATAATGTTTAAACAGGTTTCACCAACCAATACCTTCAACTCCAGCCAGTTAATGGAGAGCATTCTGAAAATACATCGATCATAACCATTCCCAAAATGATAACCATATGAAGTTCCATTTCTTTTGAAATCATAACCATTCCAGGAATAATAATCATTAACGGACTTAACTATTTAATCTTGACACCACATATTATTACATTCACACCATGATATTAACCAAAAATTAAGCATTCATTATCATCACAGCTACAACATAAGACTCTCCAACTTGCCTGTTGCATATCATTTGAGAAGAGCATAGGCGAGTGCTCATAATCTCCCCTTTTCATCCTTGAGTTTATAAGACTAAAGTCAAAAATGCTGTCATCCTTGTTTCCTTGAAAATTTTCCAGCAGCAGTTTGCACAACGAGGCAAACTTTTCTGAAACTAAAACATTATAAAAAGCATGCTGACACATCGCGGTAACTGTATGATGATTTGATTTATTTGAAGATCCATTAGATATAACACCAGCATGCCTGCTGGCGGCATTTTGAGATCTATTCAATATAGACCGTGTAAGAAAACAGTATCGGTGCCTATCCTCATTATGATGACCAGATTCCTGCAAAAACAATAAATATAACAGAAAATTTAAAAATCATATTGTTTTGAAACTCGAAAGTATGAAGGGAATGACCATAAGCCTATAAATCTACAATCATATGTAGAACACATGGACTCTTGGTTGCAGCACAAACCTTAACTTGTGTTGTGTGATCAACCTCTCGAAAATGCGCAATCGCTTCTCGTATGCACACTTGTACACCACCTTCATCATCACCTAGTGACTGATACATGTTCTCCAGTACGGAAGTTGTCCAGTGCCTATCTGAACATGCATCTGAACTACTCATGCGAACATGGACTTGCTCACAAGAGTTATTGTGCATATCTGTGCGCACTGGTTCCTTTAGACGCTGCAGAAATCAAACATAGTGAATGAGGAAAACAAGGACCAAATAGTACAATTGGCTGGATTGAAGGAGAGGTAACTGAAGACATACATATATCTGTGTGTACATAAATCTTTTATTCCAGAACAGTGTAGATTACATCACATGTGTAGCTCATCATAGCTAAATTAGCCATATTGTAAAGTACCACAATGAGGTATTTCGTTATCCAGGGAAGAATGCTCATACATTGCTCCAATTTTTAATCACAGTTTTCAAAGCTTCAAGTAAAATGATTACCCATAATAAAGCAAAAAAATTTAACTTGCAATCAATAAACTCTGTTTCACACTTATCCCTGAAAAATAAACATCTCTCATTTTCCTCCTACTAACAGTGCCCACTAAATAGCCTAATGAGCTCTCAAATGCGTTAATGAGAAAAGTAATGATGGTTAAGTTAACTTGTTCATATCCCAACCTCTTTGTGATCCTCCCCAAGTCTTCATTGTTCTGAGTTAAAAAACTAAGAAACTCATTGGGCGCTCAAAATTTACAAGCCTTGTTGTAAATTTTTCATAAGGATGCGATTCATACGCTAATTTTTCTGTCTAAACTAAGTACAGCTTACCATTGCTCAAGTCGAATTCCGTTAAAACTGAACACAAAAAATTACAAGGGAGAAGGGAGATCAGCGAATATACTAGAATACTACAGTCCTGCTTTACAAAATTGTCTTATTAATAAAGAATATGGTTTTTGTCAACATGAAATACTAGCACAGAGCTAGAGGAAGCACCTGGTCTACCAATTGACTCGATGATTCCACATCAGCTCCCCCATCATCCTGTGACCTGCTATCCCAATGGAACCTCGCCTGCCTCCGCCTTTTATAAGTTCGAACACCCTCACTTGCACCAGAGCTGCCTTTGGCAATGTCATTACAATTTCCAAATCCATTGAATTCACTCTTCAGGCATTCAACTTCTTTATCGCATTCCATACTATCGTCATTGCTGTTTCCTTCTTCCACTCCCATTACAAATCAAACCCCTAATTTTCTCACACTTCACAGCGCGAAAAATAGGGTTTCGCCTACGTTCCAAATTCCAATCTTTTCAGCAGTAGGAAAATTTCAGATACCCAAAAACTAAAAATGACCATAAGATATACACAACCAACCAGCCACAGTGAAATCCCCCATTGTTTAATAGCTAGCCAAGAAAATACGAAACCTCAGAGTCTCGCTTTCAATTTCTTTAGAAATAAATGTAAAATTCAACTAACCTAAACCAACCCAAATCTTGGAATCATCAGTAAAACGTAATATGTTGCTTACATCGAGCATACTGAAAATTTAAAGTTCACAATAAACAAACAGAAAACACAAATAACAAAATTCAGAATAAACTGAAAGGGCAAAAGAGAGAGTGAGAGGGAAGAAAGCTGACCTGAAAGAACAGTTTTCAAACGCCCAAAAGAGAACCGGAACCCTAAAAATCTGAGGAGGAGCGAGAGGTTTGTGACTTGTGGGAGACCTGGTTCAGTATGATGAGAGTGCTCCTATCTGGGAATTTTCAACACTGATAAGCACACAGCGAGCTTGTGACTCGGACTTATTTTTGTTCTTTTCTTGATTTTATTTGTACTAATTTATTCATCTCTTTTTCTCTTGCTCATTTGATATTTGCTAAATTATTCCCATGGTCCTGAGATGAGTAACTATATAATTTTGAATTGAGACTTATGGTGAAAAAAACTATTTTTCTTACGGAAATTTTATTTAAACTCATGTAATTTCTTTTTACACTTAATTTAAATTTTAAATATTAATTGTCTATTTTACCCTATTGCATAATTACTATTAAATACAAAATTATTGTAGGCCTATTTAACTGAGCGATCTACGGTTTAGAGATAGAGAGGGAGGCCGGCCATTTTAGAGAAAAGAGAGATTGATTTAATTGTGAGGTGTGTTTGATTCACCCCATTGTGCCTTTATTTATAGTAGTTGGAAGGGTAAATACATTTTCCTTTATGATTACAACATTTAATAGGTAATCTAATCCTAATAGGAATATATAATACTTTCCCATATTCTCTAGGATTTACACAATCACATTCCTATTCTAAATAGAACTGCAACACTCCCCCTTGAGTGTGTAAATACTCAACAAACCATCGCATCAGATCTTCAGCACAGAAGGTAGAATAGTTGATGAAGTCATCGGCACAACGGGTCATCGCGAGTCTCAAATTTAATTTGAAGTATGCATTTGTAAAAACTCACAAAACCTCGCTATGGTAAAACCCAAGAAATGGGGAAAACCCATAGACTAAAGAGAAGAGTAAGAAAATATGCATAATGTCTAAAATAATCGTCAAACTGGACGAATGTAGTGAACTCAACGGAGTATGATCATCTCAGAATAGGTGCCTCGTTAAAACCTAGTTAGGTAGCAAAAACCCAGTGGGAAAAATGTTCCTAATCGTAGGGAAAAAGAGTGCATTAAGATCATGTGAGTATGCTTCTAAATACTCCCCCTGAGTTAGACATAGCTTCTTAAATAAGAGAACTACAAGCGATTTAATTCTGATAATTTACGCATACCGATTCCTTGGATGAGCTTCTGAAATGAAGACTTGGGCAATGACTTGGTGAAGAGATCGGCCAGGTTGTCCTGGGAACGGATTTGCTTGACTTTAATGTTCTAATGCTGCTGCTGCTGGTGTGAGTAAAAGAACTTTGGCGCTATGTGCTTGGTGTTGTCTCCTTTGATGTATCCCTTCTTTAACTGCTCGATACATGTTGCATTGTCTTCAAAGATCGTCATAGGAAGGTCAACGACTGATGTAAGACCACTAGTGCTTCGAATGTGTCCCATCACTTCTCTCAGCCAAAAGCATTCTTGCGATGCTTCATGTAGGGCGAGAATCTCAGCATGGTTAGACGAAGTCGTAACTAGCGTTTGCTTGGTAGACCTCCAAGAAATAGCGATGTTGATAAGAGCATATTTATGCAACTTAGTTAGCTTGTTCTTGTGCATTTACGTTGTATTTCCTTAGTTATTTTAGTATTTAAAGTTATTTTTGTGTGTTTTCAGACTCTAAGTACAAAGTATGCAAGAAGATGCATTTTGGAGGCCTTTGGAGCATGTTTCGGGCTTGGAATGGATAGCAAATGCATGGGCAAAGTGGATGGACGAATTTGAGAACTAAAGAGGCCAAGAATATGAAGAATTATGGTCCAAAAGATGAAGAAAACAGCCCAAAAATCTGTCACCCCAACTTGCATTCCTTGCCATGCAAACCACATAGAATTCCCTTTGGATTCCTTGCCATGCTTGATCACTCTTGTCCCCTACATAATTTCTAATTTCATGCTTCAATTCATTTAATTATTACACTCAATTGCTTGATACCTCTTGTTCCCTTCACTCATTAGATTTTAGACAACATTTACATCCATTACATGCACCAATTGATGCTCCATCATTCACATTTGGAATCCCATGCCTTGTGTACCACATGTTGCTGTACCTTTGACCCATTTATTGACACATTTTCACCTCCCTTTCCATCTCTATGCAATGTACACAATCATTCATGCCCCCTAGCTACAAGACCACTCCATTTTACCCTTCACACTTTGCATCATCACTTCATTTTCACCCTTGGACCATTGCACACCACACACACAAATTGCCATGCATTTCATCCTTAACCTAACCTGATTTTCTAAGGTTTTTGGGGCCTATAAATACATGTTTACACCCCTTGGCAAAAGAACAATCCCCCATATTCATCATTTTATCACAAAAATTCGTCCATACACACCCTAGGAAGCAAAACACCCCAAAAACACCATTCTAGTGCCTAGAAAACATAACAGCCACTCCACCTTCTTCCACCCTCTTTGCCTAGTTCTCCACCACCCTCCAACCATCAAACACTCCTCCACACTCACCCTAAACCCTTCCATACCATTCCCCATCCATTCTACATCATAAAACTACCCAAAATCTGTCCATAACCCAATCTGCCGCAAGCAAGGGAAAGGAGGAATCTTGGATGCACTTGCTACCAAGTTGGAGCATTTTAGGTGTTTTCTTTCCTTTGATTTTAATGTCTAATTTTATGTATCCTTGCTTTGTGAGTATGAGGAACTAAACCCCTCTTAGTTAGGGGGTGATTCGAAACTATGTTCATACTTGCAATATGATTTGATTACATCCAGTTGTGATTCATAAGTTGTGAATTCAATTTACTTATCCGTTCATATAAAAACTAATTTGTGTATGTTGGTTAAGAGTGCACGCTTAATTTTCATGCATGAATTTGACGCTAGAATATAAGGGAGTTTTACCTAATCGTTATAAACTTATATTCACAAGTAGTGAAGGTTGCTAGTCACAATCACGTTAAGTAAACTCTTGGCATAAGTTTCATGCAAATCATAGTAACGAGTGCCTCGTCAATGCTTATGTTTTTCATAGAACTTAATGATTCTTGCTTGTATCTCTATTATGCAATTCATGTAGGGAACTTGTAGGGAATGTTTTGGGTTGTCGTATGCAATCATCCAACCTAATAACTTGTGGAAAAAACTGAGGGTTAATTAGTGCAATTCACGGTTAATTTGGGGCGTTGAGTATTCATAGCTTATCGAAAAGCAACTGGAAATCGTTTTGTATGCAAGTGTGACATATGTGGAGAAGAACCTCCTAGCTAATCTTCCATCCATAAGTTTCATTCAAATTCACTTACAATCTGTTTTGTTTTACAAAGTTTGTTTTGTTTTCAAATTCATTAAAACCAAAATCCCTTTACTTTATTGTTTCAAAGTGTTTAATTTCTGTTTTGGTTGTGTGTTAGAGTGTTTTGATTCACCCAAATTTGTCTAAGAATTTGTTTACTTTGTTCTTGTCTTAATTTAATTATTTTCGTCGAAAATCAACCCCATCTTATTTCTTTGAGTCATATTAATTAGAACTTGTCTTAGATTATGTTTTTAAGTGTTTTAGTTCATTAGAAAACCAAAATTTGTCCAAGTTTGTGTGAGAGTCCCAAAATTGCCCAGATTGTGTTTTTAAGGTAGTTTTGAGTGTTTAGGGGCTGTTTTGAGTCTTTTGGTTTGTTTTAGTGTTTTAAAGTATAGTTTTGCATTCTTTGAGTCTAGTTAGTGTTTTAAACTTTGTTTTCACGTTTTCAAGTCAGTTTCCAAGTGATTTAGCAATCCCTCCTAATCCCCGGCCTAGAACGATCCCTACATACATACTTTACTACAATTGATAAAAAGAGGGTTTAATTTGTGTGTTTAGTTATTTTACGCATCAAATTTTGGCGCCGTTGCCGGGGATTAGCAACTTTGCTAATCCCCCGTTGTTTCTTTTTCATGTCTTTTGTTTTACTTTTGATATTTGATTTAGTTTTCTTTCTTTGATTTTAGGTACTAGAGAAGTAAGACATGGATTTTGCTAGCATTCAAACTCAATTGGCAAATCTTACATCTCAATTGTCACAGTATGCCGAAAGGACCACAATGCAAAGTGTCCCTACATTTGGTGCGTCTTATAGGCAAGGATATCAAGCCAATTAATGCCCACAAAGAGATTGGAGTGATCATTCAAACTCTATGTGGTGGGAAGCTCAACAAGTTCAACATGAAGGATATTGGCAGTGTTGGTTTAAATTCCTTGCTAGATGCTAGAATATATTTAGTATAATGGCACAAGTAAGGGTGTCGAATCCACAGAGACTAATTGATCCTATATAACCACTTGTTTTGCAAAAGCTCCTATTAGAGAAATAAAACTAATCAATGTAGGCAGATTTTGTAGTTGTAATTTAAAAGCATAAGAAAATGAAGTGAACACAAATAAATGAATCAACAACTAATAGAATGGAATAGTACCAATGGAAATGAAGCTAGGGATTCGATTTTACCATTGCTAACCCAAGGCCATGTTTGTTAAATCAGTTTATACTCAGTCATCTACCTATTTCTTGAGTTTGTTTCACATGGATATGATCAACCCTATGATGTGTGGATTTGATCAAATGTCTCTAATCATGAACCTAATTGTGATGTGCAACTTTGGTTCCTAATCAAGAATATGTAGTGCACAAGAAACTTTCATAAAACCCAAGGGAACACTCGGCAGGATGTTTGCAAAACATTCCCTTCATTCATTCACATATCCACCAAGATTATGCATGATGTGTGCTTTAATCTTGGCTAAACAACCTATGGTTAACTCAAATGATGATCAAGCATTGAAATCAACTCACTAGGTCACAATTAAACCAGAGAATGAAACAAGAAATAGATAGACAAACTGAGAATTCTGAATTAACTACATGGCAATCTTGCAAGGCTACATCGAATCCCTAGAGAGAGATTAGTTACACTTCATGTTACAAAAGGTTGGACATAATAATAAATAACATGAGTGAACATAGAATTAATAAGAAGAAACCCTTGAAGCAAAACTGATGTTGAAATCCTTTAAGAATGGCCTTCGGTGTTGGTTCTCCAAGTGTGATGAAACGGAAATGGATCGGCTTAAGGTTGGATGTTCTCTGCAAATGGGAGAGTAAATGGACAGAGATGGAGCGGCTTAGAATGTGTGAATCATCCCCCCAAAATAATGGAAGAAAGATAAAAGAAGTGAGTTTGCACGGTTTTTATAGAAGCCAAAATGTCACTGCCATCTTTAAGAATGGAGCTGGAATTGCACATGTGAGATGGAAATGCATAAATGAGCTGGAATGAGTGAGTTTCTGAGGTGGTGGATGCACGGCACAAGGTGTATATGCATGCATATGGCTATTTTAATTGAACATGCGTGTGTATTGGCTGCAAAGCTGAAATGGACAACCTGGAATTGGTTGTACAAATCTGGAAAAGGGTATGACAGTGCACGGCATGGGCATGAGGAAGCTGGAATGGCATAATGTGAATTAAGTAATGGAAGTGCATGTTCTTGGTGCAAAAGGGAGCTGGAAAGGTAATGGAATGCACGGCCAGGTTGTGAACATGCATGTGAATGCATGTTTTGGTGTTAGAACCACATAATCTGACTTCAATGTTTTTGCCTTGTTTAGAATCACCCAATATGGCCGAATTTCACCACTTAACACTTCCACATCCTTTCCTGAAATTCCAGCAGCCAAATGTTTCCTAGATTCTTCATTTGGACTTCAAATTAACTCCCTAGAATCCTCTCCACGTTTGGAATAATGCTCAGCTACCAAAAGGAATGTTTTTACTTCATTTGCCTTCCCATTGATCTAAATACACACTTGGCTGCACACTAACACCAAATAATGTAAAATACAACTAGCTTAATCCAAAAACATCACAAAGACGCCAAATAAGGTAGATATAAATGCATGCAAAATGAGACTTATCAGGCAGCCATATGAGGAGTTCTATTCAGGACCTATGCAGCCACCACAACCTCATATACAATATGCCCAATCAAATTCTTAATGAATTAAACTCTAGGGTGCAAGGCTCACAACAAGAAGAATATCTGCCACCATCGGAGGAGTTCTATCACTGGCCATATCAACCGTCACAGTCACCACAACAATCTGCCCAATTCAATTCAGGTACGTCTTTGGATGATGATATGTTTAATAAGTTACTCACCTCTTTGAACCAGAAAGTAGAAAATCAAAACAAAGAGATACAAAATCAAGCCAAGAAGACGGGCGAATTGGAAAAGCAATTTGGGCAAATTATGGAGTTCACAGCACAAATTCAAGAGCAAAGTGAATTCTCCAACTCAACTGTTGAAAATTTGAAGGAAGATTTTGAAATCCATGATGCTATCACTTTGGGAAGTGCTATGGAGGTTGGAGGTGAACCGAAGACATCCAAACCAAGCCAAAACATGGATGAACAGCTGCTGCTCGAAGAGGAGGAGAGTAACAAGACCACGGCAATGGAAGAACCACCCTTGCCGCAGCCCCATATGCCATCTATGCCGTCCACTACAACCAAGGTAAGCCTAAATTCAATTTGTCTTGACCTCGTTTCACCAAATGTCCTTATTCCTTGTAGGATCATGCAATCCAAGGAAGAAGAAGGTGAGAAAGGCATCTTCGAAACCTTTCCAAAGAATCAAGAGCAAGAAACGGATGGGGAATGTCTAGAATTCATCAAAGAAGATACACTTGAGACGAAAATTCCCAAAGAAGTTGGATTTTATGACACGGGACAAGTCATAACTCTCAAAACACCAAATCTAGCCAAGTCCCATATCCCTGCAACCTTCAAAGATGTGGTGTTCGTAATTGAGTTTGTGTTGGAGCAAGCAAGTAAGCCATCTTCTCCAACTTCGATTTTAGTATATACTAACTTGTTGATTTTGATGATTCAGGCACCTACACTAGAATTTAAACCATTGCCGGATCATGTCAAGTATCACCGTCCATTCAAGGATCAATTCCATGCCGTGGGCTCCAGTGGGGAATAATTGTGTTCATCGTCCAGCTGGAAGACGTTAAAGCAAGCGCTTTAAGGGAGGCAACCCATTTATTCTGCTTGATTATCAATTTTATTACTTGTTTAATTATTTTTGGTTGTGATTTTCTATTTTGAAACATTAACAAATATACAAAGGATTTTAACATTAAACTTCGTGGAAATGAACAACAAACTGGGAAATAAAAAAAACATAGCATAATACAAAGGGGAGCCTTCACAAAGGCTGCTTGGGAGAGGTCGCAGTAGTCGGCGGGGTCGCAATAGTCGGCAGAGTTGCAGTAGTCGGCGGAGTCTCAGCAGTCGGTGGGGCCACGGAAGGAGGAGGTATAAGAGGTTGATCAGTTGGAGCTTCACTACGCGGTGCCGCCCCAGAAGACGAAGGCAGATGCGGTTGGAACAAACCCACAAACCTCCGGTGATCAAGTAAAATCTGACCATCAGTTTCCTGTAGCTGGTCAATTTTCCTCTTCATGTTTGTGGCATAATTGTGTGCAAGCTTGTGCAATTGTTTATTTTCATGCTTGAGTCCTCTAATCTCCTCTTTGAGACTCTGTATTTCAGCCACCAACGATTCAACGTGACGGGTTCGAGCAAATAGGCGTTGGGCCATGTTGGACACAGAACCCGCGCACTGCACGCTAAGAGCCAGAGACTCCTTAACCGCCAATTCATCAGACCGTCTAGCGAGTAGTCTGTTATCTCTAGGGGTGACAAGGTTTCGGGCCACCACCGCAGCGGTCATGTCATTTTTCATCACCGAATCCCCAACGGTGAGAGGACCAGTAGGGGATATGAGGGACGGGCGCCATATGTTGTCTGGAGAAGGAGGGGCTGTTCCTTCATCAAGGTTCAAGTCAAAACGACGGTCGGAAGGGCCAGACATTTTTCAGAGGTGTTAAAGAAAGAGGAGATAGGACAAGTCAAGATCGTAGAAGTGCAAAACGGGAGTTTTTACAGGCAGAAATTCAAGTGTGCTTTGAACGTCCTGCATACCTCTATAAAAATTAGCACGCGATGGGATTTCAGAGATCGAAGAGGTGAGCTCAGAAATTGAAGAAGCCATTCGGAGATCGAAGAGGCGCCAGCTTTCTCAAAAGTTGGGCTTGCTCACAAACCACCAATTCCAGATACCGAATAGCGTCAACTGTCTCAGCCTCGTCAGCACCCATCACACGCAACTCAGCTTTGCGAAAATCACGGGCAGTCTGTCGAAGCACCGATTCCAACCATCTGTCTCTCTCAGCCTCGTCAGCACTTGTCACATGCAATCTCTGCCCTCAACGAAGCTCAGAACTCGAAGCGTAAATTCCGGATATTAAAGAGACCTCTGCTTTATCGAGACGTGTCAGCATCTGTCAATTTGCACATCTGCATTGCGTAAATCAAACCCAATCTGTCGAAATTTTTTTTGGAGAAGCGGAATGCACGTGGAAACTACTGTTAAATTATCCCAGGCTTGCCGACACGAGTAATGGAACAATGCCTTCCCAGCCATTAAGAAAATTCTATAAATGTTGAACTTCAAAGTGAAGCAGTCTCACCCAACTTTCAGCCTCACTTAAACCCTTCATCCTCTCTGAAATGGTTTTCCAACAAACCCTCTCGAGTCACTCTGTATTTTTCATCCCCTGGGATACCCCTGCAAACAACCCATCCAGAGCACAAGTATTTCATATCATAAGGGTTGAGAGCAAGAGTATCTCATATCATGCTTTCTCCCTGTCATTTCTCTAGCCAGCTCTTGCTCTCGAGTACTCATCATCTTATGCTTTCTCTTTGTCTCTCACTTATAAGGGAAGTGAAGATGATACCTCGAAGCATGTGGAGACAACGTGCTGATTCATCCTCAACTATGGACAAGGAGAAAGAAAGCAAGAGGTGGGCACTTGGAAAGATTGAAGAAAGAAACAGACTAACACCTCTCCCTCGTGCCTGCTCGTCGTGCAGAAGAAACAAGCAGAGAAGAATGCAGCTTGCACAATCATCCCAGCGGAAGGAGTCTGAGATGAAGAACTAGAGAAGCTGCCACATCTGCTTGGAGTACAAATAAGGAATTGCAACATCGCCAAAGAGAAAAGCTTCGCCATACAATTCCAATCCAGTTCAAGATCAAAGCTGTGGAAAGTCAACAAGATCAACTATCTCCAAAACCAGATTTGCGTTCTTAAACTCTACTCTGTCTGGTTTTTACTTTGCCATATTTGTCATGTTTATTTGTCCTTTATTATTTGCTTGTTTTTGGTGTGAGTATATGCTTGAAACATTGAGGACAATGTTTGATTTAAGTGTGGGAGGGGGGTAACCATTGTTTTGCATGAAATTCGTAGAAATTTATCACCCATTACTTCTAGTGTTGTTCCTTGTTGTTTTAAGTATTTTTTTTAAGCTGTTTTGGAGTGTTTCAGTGTGTTTTGACATAAAAATCCGAAAATTCATAAAAATTTGAAAAATTGTTTTTGAAAATCCAAAAAAGAGTTGTTTTTGTGCGCTTATTTGTGTCTTAGGGTACCTTCCAACACAATGATGAGGATTCGGTTTGTAATTGCATGACTGTTAAAGAGAGTTATAAACATGGATGAAAGTTTGATTTACTCTTTATTTATGCGTGGTTGTGGTTATAACTTATGAAATCACATGTAATCATAAAAGAAAAAAAATTAGTTTTTGTAACATGCTTGAAGGAAAGAACTCAAACTAACGCTACAACCTTGTGAGACTTGAGCTTAAACGTTTATTTGGAGAGTTAAAATCTGTGCATTCTTGTTTTCTAAAGTCGTTGCATGATCTCATTATTCTTTGCTTGGTTATTACTTAGAAGGCGTTTCATCATTTAGTTCCAAATGCTAGAACTCATGCCTATTTCATTCAAAGCATGCTATTGATTTGCATAAAACATATTCAAGATGAAGTTGTGTAGTTACCACCACCAAAGCCAAACTGCCATGTATCCCATATCGTTATATGTTTAAGTTAACCCCATTGAGCCTTGATAGCCTACATTCTTTGTTAAACCACATTATCCTTACCTAGCCTAGTTTAGGACCATCCATACCCTTGTTCTTGAAGCATAGTAAAACATGATTCAAATTGAATTTCTTTTGATTAATGTATGGCAGAAAACAAGTGTGGGGGAAGTGTGAGTTATTATGCTTGTTGAAAAGAAAAGAAGAGTTGAAAAAAAAAAAAAAAAAGGAGTTGAAAAATATGCGAAAAAGAGTTTTAAAGTGCTGCTTGTTGAAGAAAGGGTCCAAAACATAGAATTCGGCCCTAATTATTGCTTGAATTTTCCCTTCGTGTCTAAAAGCTGATTTCTGCAATCTAAGTGAATTCTAAGTTTCAATTTCATTACTTTACTTGCTATTGCTTTAAGAACGATTGTTATCCTTATCCTTCATTTGTTAGCCATCACCCCAAGCCCCGTTACAACCCTTAACTTCATCTTGAGTGTCATGCATTTCAATATGTGGAGTTTGAATTTGGTATGAGCATATGGTGTCACTGGTTCTCGCATCTAAGTAGTAGCATTCTATTCATGAGATCATATCTAAACTTGCTTATTAACTCCAGAAATTGCTTTCTTTGTGATACATATATGTGAGCGTTCGTTTTCATATCTACATCAATCTTCTCACATATAACTAGTATAGGGTGTGTAGTTAGAAAATCTGAGTGAAAATTGAGTGCATACTTTGAAAGGAATTGAGTAAATTCTCTAAGGCATGTTACTACATCAAAAACATTGTTTTAATCGATTAATTGTGAACAAGTAAGTAGTGACTATGATTAAGTACGTGTTTAAGTGTGAAGATGATTCAAATCTGTGGGGATAATGATTTTTAACATGTCATATGCATTGGAATCCCTGAGGCAAATGTTGGAAGGTTTAGGTTGTATTTTATTTGTTTTGTTTCGTTTTATTTCTTTGTTTGCTCAAGGACTAGCAAAAGCTAAGTGTGGGGGAATTTGATAGGAGCATATTTATGCGACTTAGTTAGCTTGTTCTTGTGCATTTACGTTGTATTTCCTTAGTTATTTTAGTGTTTAAAGTTATTTTTGTGTGTTTTCAGACTCTAAGTACAAAGTATGCAAGAAGATGCATTTTGGAGGCCTTTGGAGCATGTTTCGGGCTTGGAATGGATAGCAAATGCATGGGCAAAGTGGATGGACGAATTTGAGAACTAAAGAGGCCAAGAATATGAAGAATTATGGTCCAAAAGATGAAGAAAACAGCCCAAAAATCTGTCACCCCAACTTGCATTCCTTGCCATGCAAACCACATAGAATTCCCTTTGGATTCCATGCCATGCTTGATCACTCTTGTCCCCTACATAATTTCTAATTTCATGCTTCAATTCATTTAATTATTACACTCAATTGCTTGATACCTCTTGTTCCCTTCACTCATTAGATTTTAGACAACATTTACATCCATTACATGCACCAATTGATGCTCCATCATTCACATTTGGAATCCCATGCCTTGTGTACCACATGTTGCTGCACCTTTGACCCATTTATTGACACATTTTCACCTCCCTTTCCATCTCTATGCAATGTACACAATCATTCATGCCCCCTAGCTACAAGACCACTCCATTTTACCCTTCACACTTTGCATCATCACTTCATTTTCACCCTTGGACCATTGCACACCACACACACAAATTGCCATGCATTTCATCCTTAACCTAACCTGATTTTCTAAGGTTTTTGGGGCCTATAAATACATGTTTACACCCCTTGGCAAAAGAACAATCCCCCATATTCATCATTTTATCACAAAAATTCGTCCATACACACCCTAGGAAGCAAAACACCCCAAAAACACCATTCTAGTGCCTAGAAAACATAACAGCCACTCCACCTTCTTCCACCCTCTTTGCCTAGTTCTCCACCACCCTCCAACCATCAAACACTCCTCCACACTCACCCTAAACCCTTCCATACCATTCCCCATCCATTCTACATCATAAAACTACCCAAAATCTGTCCATAACCCAATCTGCCGCAAGCAAGGGAAAGGAGGAATCTTGGATGCACTTGCTACCAAGTTGGAGCATTTTAGGTGTTTTCTTTCCTTTGATTTTAATGTCTAATTTTATGTATCTTTGCTTTGTGAGTATGAGGAACTAAACCCCTCTTAGTTAGGGGGTGATTCGAAACTATGTTCATACTTGCAATATGATTTGATTACATCCAGTTGTGATTCATAAGTTGTGAATTCAATTTACTTATCCGTTCATATAAAAACTAATTTGTGTATGTTGGTTAAGAGTGCACGCTTAATTTTCATGCATGAATTTGACGCTAGAATATAAGGGAGTTTTACCTAATCGTTATAAACTTATATTCACAAGTAGTGAAGGTTGCTAGTCACAATCACGTTAAGTAAACTCTTGGCATAAGTTTCATGCAAATCATAGTAACGAGTGCCTCGTCAATGCTTATGTTTTTCATAGAACTTAATGATTCTTGCTTGTATCTCTATTATGCAATTCATGTAGGGAACTTGTAGGGAATGTTTTGGGTTGTCGTATGCAATCATCCAACCTAATAACTTGTGGAAAAAACTGAGGGTTAATTAGTGCAATTCACGGTTAATTTGGGGCGTTGAGTATTCATAGCTTATCGAAAAGCAACTGGAAATCGTTTTGTATGCAAGTGTGACATATGTGGAGAAGAACCTCCTAGCTAATCTTCCATCCATAAGTTTCATTCAAATTCACTTACAATCTGTTTTGTTTTACAAAGTTTGTTTTGTTTTCAAATTCATTAAAACCAAAATCCCCCTTTTACTTTATTGTTTCAAAGTGTTTAATTTCTGTTTTGGTTGTGTGTTAGAGTGTTTTGATTCACCCAAATTTGTCTAAGAATTTGTTTACTTTGTTCTTGTCTTAATTTAATTATTTTCGTCGAAAATCAACCCCATCTTATTTCTTTGAGTCATATTAATTAGAACTTGTCTTAGATTATGATTTTAAGTGTTTTAGTTCATTAGAAAACCAAAATTTGTCCAAGTTTGTGTGAGAGTCCCAAAATTGCCCAGATTGTGTTTTTAAGGTAGTTTTGAGTGTTTAGGGGCTGTTTTGAGTCTTTTGGTTTGTTTTAGTGTTTTAAAGTATAGTTTTGCATTCTTTGAGTCTAGTTAGTGTTTTAAACTTTGTTTTCACGTTTTCAAGTCAGTTTCCAAGTGATTTAGCAATCCCTCCTAATCCCCGGCCTAGAACGATCCCTACTTACATACTTTACTACAATTGATAAAAAGAGGGTTTAATTTGTGTGTTTAGTTATTTTACGCATCAGATGTTTCTAACGGTAAAGACATAAGCCGTTTGAGAACGTGCTCTATGTGGGTCAAACAGATATCCAGTATCTGCGTAACCAACAAGGCGAGAATCAATCCTAGATCCATAGGGGGCGGCAACACTAGGAGATTTGTGGGTATAGAACAAGCCCAAATCCGTAGTACCCTTGAGGTAGCGGAAAATGTCTTTGACACCATTCCAGTGCTTGCGTGTAGGCGCATTGCTGTATCTAGCCAATAGATTCACAGCGAAGGAGATGTCGGGTCTAGTGCACTGAGCCAAGTACAATAAAGTACTAATTGCACTTAGGTAAGGAACTTTGGGTTCCAAAATCTCTTCCTCATCCTCCTTTGGATGGAAGGGATCTCGTTTAGCATCTAGAGTCTGAACATCATGGGTGTGCTCGAATGCTTAGCTTTATCCTCATTAAAGTGACGTAACACCTTTTGGGTGTAGTTCGATTGATGTACTAAGATTCCATCTGAACAATGCTCGATCTCCAGGCCGAGGCAATATCTAGTTTTCCCAAAATCCTTCATCTCAAATTCCGATTTCAAGTGTGCAGCAATTTCCTCAAGCTCTTCGAGAGTACCAATGAGGTTCATGTCATCGACATAAACTGCAACAATTGCAAATCCGGAATGTGACTTCTTTATGAACACGCATTGGCATAGTTCGTTGTTCACATAGCCCTGACTTGTCAAATATTCACTCAGACGATTATACCACATTCACTCGGATTGTTTCAATCCTTAGAGTGACCTCCTCAACCTAATTGAGAGAGTGTTCCGTGGTCTAGAACTATTTGAGCCAGTCAATAGAAGTCCTTCTAGAACTTCCATGTATATTTCCGTATCTAGATCCCCATAGAGATACGCAGTTACCACATCCATAAGCTGCATATTCAGTTTTTCGGAAACTACTAAACTGATAAGGTAGCGAAACGTTATAACGTCCATTACGGGGGAATATGTCTCCTCGTAATCAATTCCAGGGCGTTGAGAGAAATCTTGCGCTACGAGGTGTGCTTTGTATCGCACTATTTCATTCTTCTCATTACGCTTCCTCACGAAAACCCACTTGTAGCCAACAGGCTTCACGCGTGGTGGTGTAGGGATGACAGGTCCAAACACTTTACGTTTCACGAGCGAATCAAGTTCGACCTGGATTGCTTGTTTCCAGTTTAACCAATCGGTTCTACGTCGGCATTCATCGAAGGAACGTGGTTCAATGTCATCGCTAAGCATGATGTCAGTAGCTACTGAGTACGAGAATGCGTCGTCGATGATCATCTCATTCCTATTCCCAACCTTATCCAATACTGTGTAATATACCAAAATCTCGCGATTCTTGGGAGGCTGGCATGTTTCATCTGAAGCATCACCGTAATCTAGAATAACCTCATGCGTTGGAACGGATAAGTCAGCGATGGTCGGATTTAAACTAGGGTCACTAGTTGGTGCCATTTTCCTCTTCCGGGGTTGTGAATCATTTGAACCAGGGGGTCTGCCACGCTTCAGGGTCGGAGCAGATGATTGGCTAGCCGCTAATGTACCATGCCGTGTGGAGAGTGCGGCCTCCCCACTTTCGGGGATGGCTCGGCCTTCCCAGACGGGCTGTTGATGTACACAGGGTACATCTATCTTTGCAGGTGTGTTTGCAGTAGGTATATGTGATCTTGTCACCTTTGCTAGATCATTAAAAGAATCCAGCATGCTTTGAGCAATGCTCTGAAGATCTATAATTCGTCGCACCTCAGTTTCAGACTAGGCAGTGCAGGGATCTACATGAGACATAGTGGGAGCATACCACGACAATTCGCGGCGTTCTACAGGAACGTTAACATGCTTATCTCCCCCTAACGATGGGAAGACTGTCTCATCAAAGTGACAATCCACAAAACGTGCGATAAAGAGATCTCCTGTCAAGGGTTCTAAGTATCGAACAATTGATGGCGAATCATAACCAACATAGATTCCCATTTTTCTCTGAGGACCCATTTTGGTACGTAGCGGCGGCGCTATTGGCACATAAATGGTGCACCCAAACACCCGTAAATGCGAGACGTCAAGCTCGTATCCAGTGACCAACTGTAACGGTGAATGTGGTTGGGTAGCGATGGGCCTCAGGCAGACCAACATAGCTACGTGCAATATTGCATAGCCCTAGGCAGATACCGGCAATTTGGTTCTCATAACCAAAGGCCGAGCTATCAATTGAAGGCGCTTTATGAAAGCTTTTGCCAGGTCGTTTTGGGTGTGAACATGGGGCACAAGATGTTCTACATTAATCCCTACTGACATGCAATAATCGTCAAAAGTCTGTGACCTAAACTCTCCAGCATTATCCAGTCGAATCGACTTAATCTGATAATCAGGGTGGTGAGCCCTTAGCTTAATGATTTGAGCTAGGAGTTTAGCAAACGCGGCATTGCGTGTGGACAACAAGCAAACATGTGACCATCTTGTCGATGCATCAACCAACACCATAAAGTATCTAAATGGTCCGCAGGTTGGTTGGATAGGTCCACAAATGTCCCCTTGAATCCTTTGAAGAAATTTATAAGGGTCTTGATTAATCTTTGTATAGGAGGGTTGAGTATTCAACTTCCCTAAAGAACACGCTATGCATGGCGGGACTCTAACGTGTGGATGTAACTTATGCCCGTATGAAGATTTGAGGATACAGCGCATCATGTCACGTCCAGGATGTCCCAAATGGTCATGCCAAAGCAACAAAGTGTCCTGGAACTCAGGCATAGAGCCGGCCACACTGTGGGCCTCTATGCTGCGAATGGTTGTGATGTACAACCCATTCGGCAGACGTTCCAACTTCTCATGAATATGCTTCTGGCCATATTCGTATGAAGTGATACAAAGAAATTCAGAACCATGATCTTCAGTGGTTTCAAGATGATATTTATTATCTGGAATATCTCTAAAACTCAGCAACGTTCTTCCAGAACGTGGAGAATAGAGTGCCTCCTTAATGGTCAAGATTGTACCATTAGACAACATGATACGTGCCTTTCCGTATCCTTCAATCAGGTTGGATGAGCCTGAAAGAGTTGTTAAATGAGCTTTCTTAGGTATGAAGTTAGTAAAATAGTTTCGTTCACGCAAAATGGTGTGCGTAGTTGCACTATCTGCCAGACAACTAACTTCCCCACTAGACATACCTAGAAATAAATTGATTGAATTGGCCACATGCATAAATATAAGTCCATTCATTCAATTAAGCAATTCGAGAAAATAATATCCATTCCAATAACAATCCATAATTCAAAACAAACCAAAACCAAACAAATTATTCCAAATACATAGAAAAGTTGTTCAAAATTAAACCATAAACCTAGCAAAATAGGGGGTAGGGGCTGGCCACTCCTAGTGGGTTCGGCCACTAAGGGCTAATGCCCTAAAACATGTCTAATTTAGTCTTCCATAGGTGTTGATGCCTCCTGGAAGTCTGATATCTCCATTGATGTGGTTGCATCGTCCGGATGATCCACATGTGCAAAGTTAGACTCACGACGGGAATGATACTTGGCAATAGCCCCAAGGGAAGCTCAGCATATGTGTGACCAATGATCTTTTGATCCACAGCAATAGCACATATCCAGTTCAGTAGAAGCGACCTGAACGGGAGCTTTGCCCTTGTTCTTGAAGTTTGGGACCTTAGGTGCGAGTGGTGGACGCTGCTGGGTTTCAATTCTTCCCTTAGGTGCGGCACTCTATTGACCTTGGTCCCGTGGTTGGGCTTGCCGACCATTTCCATGGCCACGACGTTCTTTCATCGTTTATAGCTGCTAAAATTGGTCGCATACGCTTCAAGCGCAGCGTTTGAGCCAGTGGGTCGAGCTTGATGATTCCTCATCAAAAGCTGGTTCTGCTTTTTAGTAAGAAGTAAAACAGAGATCAAATCCAAAAATTTGGTAAATTTATATGCCCTATATTGTTGCTGCAGGACAATATTGGTGGCATGAAAGGTCGAATAGGTCTTCTCTAGAAGATCTGATTTGGTTAGTTCCACTTTGCAGAATTTCAACAAATAACGGATTCTACAAACTTCAGAGTTGTATTCATTCACGGACTTAAAATCTTAGAAGCGAAGATGTTGCCAGTCGTGTCTTGCTTCAGGCAAGTATATGTCTTTCTGGTGATCGAAACGGTCAGCCAGAGCAACCTAGAGGGTGCGTGGGTCTTCCTCAGTGAGATACTCAGTCTGCAATGCATCATGGATGTGTCTTCGAATGAAGATCATTGCAGTAGCCTTCTGAGCTTCGTCGACAGGTTTGTCGGCAATAGATGTCTCAATGGTGGCTCTAATACCCTTTGCAGTGAGATGGAGCTTCACGTCTTAAACCCACTTTAGATAGTTTCTTCCAGAGACTTCGAGAGCGGAGAAATCGAGCTTGTTCAAGTTCGACATGTTCCTAAAACAAAGGAAAAAATGTGATTAGTCATATGGTAAGCCATAGACATATATCGTAGAACATACAGGTTCTATAGACATGTATTAGTTTAATTTATGCATGAAAACTTCAGGTTTCATGTGGTATGTTTTGAATGAAAACTTCAGGTTTCAAAGGCACTAATTTTGAAACTACAGGTTCAAATTAGTTTTATGAACGATTAGTTCATAAGGAGAGGTTCTTGCAAGAAACACAGAATGGAATATACTAACTAAGTGTAGTGGATTTGAGTTGGCTTCGGGAACTCAAGTGTGAGAGCTTCGGTACTACGAAAGTATGTGACGGTTCAAAGTATAAAAATAAATTAGTGAATCATTAATGTCCAAAAGTGATCTTCAGGTCAATAATTTTGGATTCATTATCAGCTTAGTGGACTGCAGGTCACTTTTAATTAATTCAATAAATCAGGCCATACAGGATCGATTGTAGAAGCAAATAATATTAACATACTGGTTAAATTATTTAAAATGCTAAAATAATAGCTTGTGGGTGGAAAAATGCCCCAAAATAATTTGGGCATAGGTGCCGTGGGTAAGGGAAGGCACGAGGTGCCTTGAGTAAAAACGGCAGGGCCTAATAGGGCCTAGGGTATGGCTGCAGGCCACGGGAGGGACAAAACCCCTAGCCGTAGCTGGTTTAGGTGTTTTGGTCTAAAGCGTCACAGGGGCAAACCCCAGGCTTGCGGGTTGGTCACGCAGGGAGCCCAGCGAAGCTGAGGCCTTGATTTTGTGGCGCAAAAGGCGCCCAGCCGAGGGCTGGCTTTGTGTGCCTTGTGTGCATAAGGCGCCCAGCCTAGGGCTGACAGGTTTTTGATGCAGGCCGAGAGAGGCCATGGGCTGCAGGCCCAGCAAAGAAACCAAAATCAGGCCGAAGCCTGTTTTCCTTTTTGGCACAGGGATGCTGCGATGCACCAAATCCCATTCCCTTTTTTTTTTTTTTTCAATTCCCTTTAGGTTTTAGGAAAAACCTAATATGCTTCTAATTTAAATTTATACATTGACTCACAAATTCCACATAACAATTTAATTGTGCGATGCATGAAACAAATATATATAGTGACAAATATATGAACATATACAATATATATATTGGAAGGAAAATATAAACATAGGGGGTTCATGCATCATGAGGAATGTTTATCTTACGTTCATTATGGTTAAAACCCTAATAGCTCTCATAGAGAAAAACAAGTTTTTTCTATTGATGGATGGTGATTTTGAAGTTTTGAATCCTCCAATTTATCCCATGTTTATCAAAATACCAATGCACCAATATTAGTTCCAGCTTTACTAGCTAAACAATAGCCAATGGCATCGAACGATCGAAGCTTCCACATAGAGCTCTAGCTCAACTCGATTTCTTCTTCCTCATTCCTCCTTTAATGATCTCATCCTCTAGTTCCATAGATTTTTTTCCCAAATGAAATTGAGGCATGGGTCAAGATATGTGCCATATTACTATTGTCTTTTGTTGCACCTCTATGAATAAGTATCCTAGTAATCCTAACGTAGTGCAAAGACTCAGCAATCTGCAGTGCAGTCACACCTTTGTTAGTTAGAGCTTCAACATCAACTCCTTTCTTTAGCAACATCTTAATCACATCTACATGTCCCGACTCCGCTGCACAATGCAACGCGGTGTATCCAACCTTATCTTTAGCATCTATATCCACACCCTTTTCAAGCAGTGTTCGAATGACTTTTATCTTCCCTTTGAAACAGGCTTTATGGAGAGCAGTCCACCCATGTAGGTCTCTTCCATTGATTGCCGCGGCTGACATTGAAGAAGTCAGCAATGTTTTCTCCAGATTCTTGCACAAACCACATGTTCAAGAAGCCATAAGGTTTATTTTATTAAAGCTATTCATATCTCATTTATGCATACATGATTGAAGACTGGTGACATATGCATAGGTGGTCTGCAAGAAATCGTCTAGGATGCATGTGGGAATGGTTTATGACAAAACATTGATGTTGAAGTTTGGTTTTTATGGCAAGTATGAGTCACCTTACTAGAGAGGCCTTGCAGAAAGATGCATTCAAGTAAGCATGGAGATACAGGAAAAAACGCCTACAGCGAGCCAACACTTCTTAGTCTCGATCTCATTCTCAACCCCAATCTTGATCCTAATCCAATCATACATTGTTATAAGCTAATTAGCATATGGGTGTAAAGATAATTTTACATTTTGAATTTGGTTTGAGATGGTAGTTTAAGTAATAAATTTGGGTTTTAAAGAAATATTAATTTTTTAATAAAAAACAATATGGGTGAAGAGAGTAAGTTGGGTGTAGAAAGAGGTTAGATGGGTTCAAATAAAATTTTCCTTTTTCTTATGATCATGTTGTGAAGTCCGTCAGCAATGTTAATTCTTTTTTAACAAACGATATTATTAAACAAAGAAAGAGGGTGGAGTTAGTGTCACAATGAGTGACCATGTTGTGAAGTCCGTCAGCAATGTTAATTAAAATTGTGATTTTTGTTTTCATTCAGTTAAGTTTAAATGTAAAAAGTCTTTTTAAACCTATTAATTTCGTCAACCAATTATAAATCAACATCGAAAAAAAACCAAACCTCCCCACCCCATCTTCTTCATTGTCATCTCTTACAATCTTACCTTCATTACCAACATTGAGGGAGGGTTTACCCGTCGACGCTTTTCCAGCTCTCGTAAGAATTGTATATAACGAATAATGAAACAATTCATATATTGACATTTCGCAGAGGCAACGAAGGGTGCTAACTCGGCCACCCAACCCAGCAGGGTCATATGTCCCAAAGATTTGATAAAAGAAAGGTGCATTAGGGGGGCGGGGGAGTGCAGGTGTCACTTCAAACTTAGTTTTTTTTTCTTTTTTTTGTTATATATATATATATGTATATAAATGGTTCTCATAACTTTACTTTAATCTCATTTTACCTCTTAAAACTTAATTGCGTCACACTTTATTAAAAAAATGCTAGGTGTCAAATTCATTTTCATCTCAACTTGTTACGTTTTGTCAAATTCATTAAAAAATGCTAGGTGTCACGTGGCATAAGTGAGGCCATCTACTTGTTCACATGTTTATGACATCATCTCTCCATCAACTTAAAATATTTTTACCATTTAAAAAATGTTATAAGTGAAAGTAAGGCTGGAAAAAAATCCCAAAAATCATGAACCAAACCAAAAAAATCTCGATTCCAAACCAAAAAAGTTCCAAACCAAAATTTCTGAAATTTTCGGGATGAAATGCTGAACCAATCCCAAAATTTCGGTATGAGATTCAGTATTCTCTACTCAATCTTTCGGTAACCCCATACTAAACCGAAAATAAATAATATATATATATATATTATTATACATTCCAAAAATCTCATTCTACACTCTAAAAATCTCATTCTGCACTCCAAAAATCTCATTCTACACTCCAAGCCTTCTATATTTGGAAATAAAAATACACTTCTGAGAAGTGTAGAATGAGATTTTTTGAGTGTCAATAACACTTCCCTTATTTATATATGTTTTATTATACATTTAATTATTGCTAACTACTAGTAACAATATAACTGGTGTGGTCTAAGGTAGTAACCATAGCCCTTTATCGTCACATTTGCCAGTATGAACCTCCTACAAATATGTCTATTTCTTCAACACGAAATCAAAAAATTGTATTATTAGTTTTTGAACATATTAGGTTTGTAACTTATTTTTTTGCTTTTGGGTTTGTTACTTATTTTATTTTGGTTGCATGTTAATTTAACTTGGTATGAATGATTACTATATCAATTTGTATGAAATTTGGAAATACCAAACCATTCCGAAATATTTTTGGGATTCCCAAAAATTAGGAATACCGAAATTTTGATTTGGGATTGGTCTTCAAATTTTCGTCCCGAAAATTTTTGGTTTGGAATTCGGTATCCCATACCAAACCACCTTTAAATGGAAGCCGTCAAAATTAAAATGAATGTCTAAAACAATAATTTTAATGTGGCTATAACAATCCTTGTAGGCCGACGTTTGTTGGTTATTACAACGACTTGTTGCTTGTAACGTGTAAGCAACCTGCCCATAATTTGGAACTACTTATAATTCATAGAGTAATCAAGTAAAAAAAAATTACTTTAAGTTTATTGACATTAAAGATTTTATTGTTGCAGTCCTATTGGATTAGGAATGTGATTGTGTAAATTCTAGTGTATCTAGGGATATCTTTGAATATTCCCTTTAGTAGTTAACATCTTATTAGAGTTGTAATTCTATTAGGGTAAAGAATTAAGATTCCCTACTACTATAAATAAAGCAACAATGGCATGGAATAGAACATACTTGATGCGTAAAATAACTAAGCACACAAATTAAACCCTCTTTTTATCAATTGTAGTAAAGTATGTAAGTAGGGATCGTTCTAGGCCGGGGATTAGGAGGGATTGCTAAATCACTTGGAAACTGACTTGAAAACGTGAAAACAAAGTTTAAAACACTAACTAGACTCAAAGAATGCAAAACTATACTTTAAAACACTAAAACAAACCAAAAGACTCAAAACAGCCCCTAAACACTCAAAACTACCTTAAAAACACAATCTGGGCAATTTTGGGACTCTCACACAAACTTGGAAAAATTTTGGTTTTCTAATGAACTAAAACACTTAAAAACATAATCTAAGACAAGTTCTAATTAATATGACTCAAAGAAATAAGATGGGGTTGATTTTCGACGAAAATAATTAAATTAAGACAAAAACAAAGTAAACAAATTCTTAGACAAATTTGGGTGAATCAAAACACTCTAACACACAACCAAAACAGAAATTAAACACTTTGAAACAATAAAGTAAAAGGGGGATTTTGGTTTTAATGAATTTGAAAACAAAACAAACTTTGTAAAACAAAACAGGTTGTAAGTGAATTTGAATGAAACTTATGGATGGAAGATTAGCTAGGAGGTTCTTCTCCACATATGTCACACTTGCATACAAAACGATTTCCAGTTGCTTTTCGATAAGCTATGAATACTCAACGCCCCAAATTAACCGTGAATTGCACTAATTAACCCTCAGTTTTTCCACAAGTTATTGGATTGGATGATTGCATACGACAACCCAAAACATTCCCTACAAGTTCCCTACATGAATTGCATAATAGAGATACAAGCAAGAATCATTAAGTTCTATGAAAAACATAAGCATTGACGAGGCACTCGTTACTATGATTTGCATGAAACTTATGCCAAGAGTTTACTTAACGTGATTGTGACTAGCAACCTTCACTACTTGTGAATATAAGTTTATAACAATTAGGTGAAACTCCCTTAAATTCTAGCGTCAAATTCATGCATGAAAATTAAGCGTGCACTCTTAACCAACATACACAAATTAGTTTTTATATGAACGGATAAGTAAATTGAATTCACAACTTATGAATCACAACTGGATGTAATCAAATCATATTGCAAGTATGAACATAGTTTTGAATCACCCCCTAACTAAGAGGGGTTTAGTTCCTCATACTCACAAAGCAAAGATACATAAAATTAGACATTAAAATCAAAGGAAAGAAAACACCTAAAATGCTCCAACTTGGTAGCAAGTGCATCCAAGATTCCTCCTTTCCCTTGCTTGCGGCAGATTGGGTTATGGACAGATTTTGGGTAGTTTTATGATGTAGAATGGATGGGGAATGGTATGGAAGGGTTTAGGGTGAGTGTGGAGGAGTGTTTGATGGTTGGAGGGTGGTGGAGAACTAGGCAAAGAGGGTGGAAGAAGGTGGAGTGGCTGTTATGTTTTCTAGGCACTAGAATGGTGTTTTTGGGGTGTTTTGCTTCCTAGGGTGTGTATGGACGAATTTTTGTGATAAAATGATGAATATGGGGGATTGTCCTTTGGCCAAGGGGTGTAAACATGTATTTATAGGCCCCAAAAACCTTAGAAAATCAGGTTAGGTTAAGGATGAAATGCATGGCAATTTGTGTGTGTGGTGTGCAATGGTCCAAGGGTGAAAATGAATTAATGATGCAAAGTGTGAAGGGTAAAATGGAGTGGTGTTGTAGCTAGGGAGCATGAATGATTGTGTACATTGCATAGAGATGGAAAGGGAGGTGAAATGTGTCAACAAATGGGTCAAAGGTGCAACAACATGTGTTGCACATGGCATTGGATTCCAAATGTGAATGATGGAGCATCAATTGGTGCATGTAATGGATGTAAATGTTGTCTAAAATCTAATGAGTGAAGGGAACAAGAGGTATCAAGCAATTGAGTGTAATAATTAAATGAATTGAAGCATGAAATCAGAAATTATGTAGGGGACAAGAGTGATCAAGCATGGCATGGGAATCCAAAGGGAATTCTATGTGGTTTGCATGGCAAGGAATGCAAGTTGGGGTGACAGATTTTTGGGCTGTTTTCTTCATCTTTTGGACCATAATTCTTCATATTCTTGGCCTCTTTAGTTCTCAAATTCGTCCATCCACTTTGGCCCATGCATTTGCTATCCATTCCAAGCCCCATTTTGCTCCAAAATACTCCAAAATGCATCTTCTTGCCTACTTTGTCCATAAAATCTGAAAACACACGAAAATGACTTTAAACATTAAAATAACTAAGGAAACACGACATAAATGCACAAGAACAAGCCAACTAAGTCGCATAAATATGCTCCTATCAATACTTCACAATTACACAGCTCCCTCTGCTCTCTCTCTCTATGCCGCACCTCCTCTCTCTTTCTGATCTCCATAATCATTCTTTTAATGATTAATTTATTATTTTATTAAATTGATCAACATGTTATTGAAGGGAAATAATGAGAATTATTTGGGATTTCTAGTGACTAGCATGCATATACAATTAAAATTTATATACATTTGCAACAAAAGCATGTTATCACATAATATCAAAGCTATAGTCATGCAAATCCCCTTCAAGAAGCATAGGTTCATATATGATGCATCTAAGAAAATATTGAAGAACAAAGTGGAGGTATAGTTTTATACCTCTTGATCTAGACTTGAGACCAAGGATGGACCACCTCCAAGCTCTTTGTTCTTGGAACTCCTTGAGTCTAGCCTCCCTCCTAGCTTCCTCCAACTTGAAAGATTTAGAGCTCCTTTCTCCTTTAGTCTCCAAAGTAGAAGACCTCTAAAGATCCACACCCACTAGTGTAGTGAGATGGATAATGGAATAACCAAAAGGAGGAGAGATGATTAGCTTTCCCTCATCTTGGTGGCCGGCTATAAGTGTGTTGAGAGAGAGAGATTTGTTTTTCTCTTTTGTGAAAAAGAACACACAAACCCTAATGAAACTTTTTCATTAAACTTTCTTTATAAATGTCAAAGAAGTGAGTGAACAACTTGACTCTCTCTCTCTCTCTCTCTTTGGCCGGACCCCTTTGTGTTGTTTGGGCTTTGGGCTTTTATCAATTCAAGTCATCATATGCTTAAATAAAAGCCCAATGGGTTTGGGCTTAATGGGCCCATATGAACCTGAACTTTTCTTTAAGTCCAAAACGATCTTTCATCGCTTCTATGATTTCTTTAGACTTTCTAATTAATCATAACACTTAATTAATCCAATTAATTTATTCCATCATCCGTTAGTTGTCTCACCACAAGAGTGTTTCGGTGGACAATCATTTTAGGTTCTAATTAGCAAGGCAGTGAGGTGATTGGCACCAATCCAATTGATTTGTATTAATCCAATCACTTAGTGAATTAAAACTTACTTTCAATTCTCTTTCTTCTTTGATGACTACTTATTTAATCATCTATAAGAACTCACAAGCCATGAGTGACATCTAACCATATATCATGGCTACCCAAGCTAATGTAGAATTTGTTCGGAGAACCTATTCAGTTGGAATTACAATGTAATTCGATCCTTCTCTAATACAATACTCACAATCACATTACTAGGGTATGGATATTTAATGTCAAACACCTAATGTGATTATATCAAGTTATATGATTCTACTGAGTCGTATAGGAACGCTTTCCATCATTACGCTCGATACTTCGGCCGAAGATTCCTGAATCATATCTTAGAGTATTCATCCTCTCATAACGAGGATTAAAGATCCCTTGTTGATCATTCACATGCCTCTGAGAATAAATCACTGACCCCAACAATGCATAGAACACATCCAAGATGAGATGTGGTCACGTCTCATTATCAAATGATCAGCAACGTATCCCTAAGACAACTATGATGTCTCAGGTCAAAGGATTACTTACATTATTCCAACCAGTAGAGTTACTTGCTTGACATGTGAGTAGACCTCCATGCAAGTACTCTCGTTTGATTGTGTTCAATGAACTCATTCCCATAATGAGCACCTATACACTTGTCTTAGTGTCACTACACGAATGGCATGAAACTTTCCATCCTTCCCATTGGAAGGGGACATAGTATGTACTGGTCTATGTATTGTCAGTGTCCCTCCAACAATCTTATAACCATGAACCTTTTTGGACATCATGGTTATGTGAAGAAGGTCTCTGCAATCTAACATCATTAGATTACTTCTTCCATCGATCCATTGTCCATGGATTCACTTTTTAGGACGTATATCGTTTATTGAGATAGTCATAATGAGTGACTTTGCCTTTTGATGTATTAGAGTTTTCCATACATATAGACATTGTCCTGAAAGGTTTCTTCCAAAGATTGACTTTCAGGGCATATCTCCAACAGTTATTGATTCAATTTATTTTTTCTTTGTTGAACGTGATACAACGCATTGGAGATGCAATTCCGGCTTTCCGAGAATGATCTTCTACAAATTCAAAGGCTCAATTGTTTTTTGCTAATCAGCTCTTTTAAAATAAATTAAGATATTTGAAACGATCGTGAAACATGAAAACATTCCTCATGATGCATGAACTCCCTATATTTATATTTTCCCTTCAATTATATATATATATATATATATATATATATATCTATATATATATATATTGCATATGTGTTCATATATTTTGTCAATATATATTTGTTCATGCAATATGCAATTATGCTATTTGGAATTTGTGAGTCAAAGCATCAAAATTAATTTAGAAGCAATTGGGGTTTTTAACCCTAGAAATTCGGAAGAAAAAAAAAACAAAATCTGGGATTTTTTTTTTCCGCGGCTCCACACCACGCCGTCGAACAGGTTGGCCTACAGCCACGCCACCATAGAACAATGTCATTCGGACGCCATGGACCGACAACCAAGCCTCGGCGTCGGTTGAAATTTGCACGGGCTTGAAGCCTACAGTCCACTAGCAGGCATGCAAGCCTTGCTGGGCTATGTCATTGCTCTAGCCCACTTCCAGTAAGCTTTGCTTGCTTTGCCACAGTCCAAAACGACGCCAGCTTGTAGAGCCTTACCTTGCACACAACAGCCAGAACACCGAATTAGGCTGCGATTTTTTCGAACCCAATGCCCTGTTTTTGGCATTCCCACTTCATAACCATACTCTTATAATTTTTGGGATGTTATTGATTAACGCTTATCAAGTTATAATTTTATTATCGCTTGGCCCGAAGCCAAAAATTCAAGCTAATATTAACCCGAATGTTATTATTTTTCATCTACAATCAAACCTAGATGGTTACAATCTATTGAATTAATTAAAGTGACCAGTAGTCCATTAATCTGACAATTAATCCAAAATTATTGGCCTGAAGTTCACTTTTTGGCAATTAACGATTCAATAAATTATTTCTTTTCTTTGAACTGTTGACTCACTTTCGTAGTCCTGAAGCACTCACACTTGAGTTCCTGAAGCAACCCAAATTCACTACACTTAGTTGTATATTGTATTCTATGTTCTTGTCGGAACCTCTCTTTTATGAACTAAATGTTCATTAACTAAATTGAACCTGTAGTTTCAAATTTAGTGCCTTTGAAGCCCGAAGTTTTCATAAAACAATACACCCATGAAAACCTGACATTTGTCATGTAAACCATGTTTTAGAACTTGAATGTTCTAACTTTAATGCTTATGGATATCTTATTTCCATAGCACCAATCACAATCTTGTCCCCTCCACTCAGTGGATTGTCGAACCATAACAAGTTCGATTTCATTGATTTGGACGTTTCTTGATCGAAACCACTTTATGTGGGTACGAGACGTGAATCTCCGCTTGACTATCAAGTAGCTAAGAAACCATTGAAGCCAACGATGACATGGAAGAGCTGAATAAGCCTTCGACATGATCTTCATTCGAAGACTTATGCCCGAAGCATTACCCACAGAAGTAACTCCCGAACAAGGATTCCATGGCTCTTTGGCTTGCTTCTATGGACCATCTAATCGTGAAAGACATTGCCTAATGCACACCATGATTATGCTCATGAATGAGTACAATTTTGAAGTTTATAAATCCAATCGAATTTTTTACTAAAGAATACTTTTATCGCCCTTCCATGTTGCTAACTCGCTCCTGAAGCAGTAGTGTAGAAATCAAAAGTTTACTAAATTCTCAGATCAGATTACTACCACAAACGTGAGAGAAAGGTATAGACCCAGCTTCGGCTAGAGTCTACCGAACAGTATATACCCAGTTCGGCTGGAGTCTACCGAATGACTTAACCCAGTTCGGTCAAAGCCTAACGAATGGTGGTGCTCTACTTTGGTAGGGATGCATTAAAGGGCATGGTCCGCTTCGGAAGAGGTGCACCGAACAGTATTGCTCTACTTCAGCAAAGGCCTACTGAACAGACCATTTCAGCTTCGGCTAGAGGCTACCGAACCCAAGTTTGGGTCTGTCTCTCTCATGATCCAATTTCGAGTTTTTTTTTTTTTTTTTTTTTTTTTTTACAACGTATGATAGAATCAAGGTCTGCCAATGTGTGGCATCACGCTCGAAGCATGATCCTTGGTACCTAAGACCTAAAACTTCAAGAATAAGGGATAATATTTCCAAACCTTAACCCTGCAAAATCTACTTCCATCTCGATGGAATAGATCATTGGTTATGCACCTATTTGTATATCTACAAATGTCATTAAGAAGTACCATTCTTGTAGTCAATATGTGAAACTAATTTTGCTCCACCGAACACCTTTGGAAGAGCATAATTTTGACATGGATGGCCTTTTCGGCCGAATCCCCTTAATAAACCATTTACTTTGTGAACATTTTTCTATGTTCTTGGATTCACATATGGTGTTTGTTTTAGTTATGGATAATCTTATTGATATTGTCCTTGAATATGAGTTAATTGAATCATGTTTCTTAAAACATGTAACCAAATTCAATTAAACATGTGATTAGGTATGAATGTGGGAAAGTTAGTTGTCTGGATGAATGCAATACTATGCACAATAACTTTATGCCTAAATCATATCTCTAGCAACAACTTCAGGTCTATCCAACCTGATTAAGAGCATTGGCATGCTCCTCATTGTATGAATGGTACTAAATTATCATGTCAGATACCTTATATTCTCCTCATTCCGGAAGAACATCGTTGAGTTTTAACGATATTCGAGATGACAATGATCATGAATGAAACCACTGAAGAAAATAAAGTGGAATATCTTTGCACCACCTCCATAAATAAGCCTGAAGTTTTGCTTTGGGGCTAATGGGTTGTCTCCCAACTGAAAACACGCCACACATGGCCGGCCTGGAGCCGGGTGATTCAAACAATTTACTTGTTTTGGCACGACCTTTTAGGATATTTAGGTTGAACAATGATGTCACGATGCATCTCCTTACCCGAAGTAAGGACCTTGTGCCTACAACCACACTATATCCATCACAAAGATACGATATGACTCTCTTTTCACAGTGGATTCAAAGGAATATATATGGACTAATCAAACCAAAATGCAGACCATATAAATACTTATGGTTTTGGTTGATGAATCGACAAATTGGTTACATGTTTGTCCACACACATTGCTGCTAAACCTCCTGGTTGATTTTAAGAGTTCACCACCTTACTAGTGTGGTAGAAACTAACACACAAATTAAACCCTATATATTATGCAATTGTAGTACGAGTAAGTAGGGATCGTTCTATTCCGGGGATTAGAAGGGATGCTAATCAACACAAATTAAACTTATAAAACTGAAAACTAAGTTAAACTAACATCAAAACAATGACTGGGGGGATTTTGGACGAATTTAATGAAAACAAACGTAAATGGCAGCAAATGAATTAAGTTTTGAATGAAATATGGATGAAATGATAGCTAAAGGATTCTTCTCCACACATGAATCATATGCATACAAATCGATTTCCAGTTATTCTTCCTATAAACCAGGAATGACAATGCCCTAAATTAATTGTGAACAATACTAATTAACTCTTAGACTGTCCTAAGTTCATTGAATTGGACTCAGCGACACAACCAAATTATTCTTCTCAAGTTCCCTAACTATGAAAAGCATGACAGAAATACATCTAAAAAATCATTAAGTTCTATGAAAATCTTAAGCATTGACAAAGCATTCGTAACTATGAAAAGTATGATAATCCTGCCAAGAACTTACTTAACTCAATCATGACTAGTGACTTTTACTACTTACAAATATAAGTTCATAACGATTAGGTGAAATTTCCTTATATTCTAGTATCAAATCCCTGTGCAAATTAAGTATGCATCCTTAATAAACATAGAAGAACAAGTTTTCTATAAAGCAAATATGTAAATCGCATTCATGTTTTATGAAACAATAACTGGATGTAATCAATTTATATTAAACATATGATCATGGCTTCGAATTCATCTCTATCTAAAATGAAACTTAGTTACACATGTTCATCATAACTGAAAAGCAATCTAAAATAAACATTGAAACTTAAAACAAAGCGAAAAAGAACTCTAAAAATTATAGCAACTTCAATGGATGAATGGTAGGCGCGGCACACTAAAACGTTGCAAGAATTTCATATATATAGGGACCGAACGGCTAAATCCAAGGAGCAAAAGGTTGTGGCGTTTTGAATTATTTTAGGACTCTAAGAGATAGGTAGAAAGTGTTGGAAAGTGATTAGGATTCTTCCTTGTAGCTAGAGATAAGATAAGATAATGTAGGATAAGATAAGATACGATAGGATAAGATAGGATAAGATAATGTTTCTCTCCAACTACGATTCCTCTTTCTTGTGTAATTCCTTGCCTTCCAAGCCTCAACCTTAATTTTTCCAGATTTGAGCACATGTCTAACACCTTTTAAACACCAAAAACGTCTAGCCCATATGCTACCCACACCTGCTATCCAATCCAAGTCCAAAACTGCTCCAAATTGCTCCATAGATTTTAGCTATCCTTACTCTCGAGCTTATTCTTAACCGCAGTAACCACTCACTAGCTCGCATTTAATCAATTAAAACAACATTTGAAAGTAGTAACATGCCTAAGAGAATTCACTCAATTCCTCACCGGATATACTCTCTATTTCACACAAATTTTCTGACTACACTCTCTATACTAAGTATATGTGAGAAGATTTATGTAAACATGTAGACTAGCGCACTCACATATGTTATAACAAAGAAGGCATTTTCTGGAATTATTAATACAAACATGTATATGATCTCATGAAAGGAATGCCACTACTTAGAAACGAGAACTAAGGATTCCATATGCTCGTACCAATTTCAAACTCCACATATAAAACACATAACAATCAAGATAAAAGTCTGTAGGTTGTAATGGGGCTAAGGTATTGGCTAACAAAGAAAGGTTAAGGATAAAAAAGGTTGTTAAAGTGATAGTAAGCAAAGTAATGAAATCAACACTTAGAATTCAACTTTTGATTGAAGCACCTAACTATAAACACAAAGGGGGAGATTCTTACAAACTTTAGTGTCAGATAAGCTCGAATGGAAGACTTAAAATAGCTCCTAAAGCATAATTTGAAGCATAGCACATAAGCTCGAATGAAAGACTCCAATATGGTAGGTGTTGGAAATGTGCCCTAAAACCAATCATGTGATGATACTTTACGGACATTTCACATGTTAAACTAATCTAGTTTAATATCAAAGGCAAAGATTATTGTTTTAAGCCGTCTCATATAAATGTTATATGCTTAAACGATAAGTCCAAGGAATATGTAATTAGGAGAATGTAATTTAAACAAGTTAGATTTATGAGACCATTCTCTTTCGTATACATATCCTAAACGTTCCTGATCATAGGATTGCCAATTGGGCATTGACAGTCCGTTAAGATCAGTACGTGCTGTGTCTTCTCTCATGGAGAGTGACTGGTCTCGAATCATTGGTGTGATTGACACCAAGACAAGCATGTAGGTGCTCAATAGCGAATGAGTCCACTGAACACGATCAACGAGAAGTTCTGATACTCATATCACATGAGAACTCATGGTTGGGATAATGCAAAGTAGTCCTTTGACCTGAGGCATCATATTTGTCTTGTGGTTAGGTCTTTGATCTTTGACTATGTCAAAGTCACTCCATCAGAGGGTGTCCATGGCATAGTTGGGGTTAAGCCACTTAGCCATGGAGGCAAGTGAATGCGCAACAAGGGATCTCTAACCTTAAAACCGTTTGAAGGAGAATACTCTATGATATGATTAAGAATCTCTGGCCAGAGTATGAATGAGATTTAGGAAGTCATTCCAAATCACATTCAAGGTAATCATATAAGTAAATGAATCACATTGGATAGTAAACATGAATAAACTATCAATCCAAACAATGTGGTCAAGAGTATTGTATTAGAGAAAGATCGTATAGCATTGTAATACTAAACTGAATAGGTTCTCCACCTTTCCTGATTAGCTTGGGTAACCATGACATACTGCTAGGTGTCACTCATGGTTTGTGGAAGCCCTAAACATGTATAATCACTAAAGGGAGAATTGAAAGTAAGTTTCAATTCACAATCGATTTGAAAGAGTTCTAATCGCCCACTGCCTCGCTAAAAGGAACCTAATGGATCGTACACAGTGTAAGGTAAAGATTGAAGAAACAACGGAGATGAGTAAGGATAATTAAATGGTTTAATTATTTATGGCAAGGATTAATTAATATGTTAATTAATCAAACGAATAAAGTTCGTTAAAAGACCTAGGGTTAGTTTTGGGCCTTGAGGCCCAATGGGCTTCGAACGTCAAGCCCATTGACTTTAGTTGTATGACAACTTAATGACTAAATATTCACAAAGGCCCAAACAACCCAATAACACCCTATGGCCGGCCGTATTGATAATGGAGTGGGTTTTGGACTTATTACAAGTTTGCCACTCCAATGAAGGTAGGTATAAATATGACTTTATAGCCTTTTCTTCATTAGAGTTTTTTTTTGGGAGAAAGGATGAGAACAAAAGCTCTCTTTGTTCTCTAAGAGGCCGGCCACCCTAGAGGATGACAACTTAATGACTAAATATTCACAAAGGCCCAAACAACCCAATAACACCCTATGGCCGGCCGTATTGATAATGGAGTGGGTTTTGGACTTATTACAAGTTTGCCACTCCAATGAAGGTAGGTATAAATATGACTTTATAGCCTTTTCTTCATTAGAGTTTTTTTTGGGAGAAAGGATGAGAACAAAAGCTCTCTTTGTTCTCTAAGAGGCCGGCCTCCCTAGAGGAACATAGCTAGCAATCTTACTTCCTCTAGGTCACTCATTTCTTCATCAATCCTTCCTTGGTGTGGAGACTTAGAAGTTCTCAAGAGACTTAGAAGTTCTCAACTTTGAGAACTTGGAGAAACCAATTCTTCCATCCAAATCCATGGAGCTAAGAAGCAAGGAATGAAGGCCCTATCTCTTGGGTGATTATCCTTTGCTTATGCAAAGAGGAATCAACAAAGGTATAATTTTCTCAACTCACTTTGTTTTGAGTTGAGTCTTGGTTCACCTAACTACTAGGCTTTGAATTTCATGGGTAATGTTTTGTTTTGAGTGCATACTGATGTGAGAATTACTTGACACACAAATTAAACCCTCTTTTTGACAATTGTAGTATAGATGTAAGTAGGGTATCGTTCTAGGCCGGGGATTAGGAGGGATTGCTAATCTATTCTAAGTTAATTTAAAAATATTAAACAAGACTCAAGGACACAAAACTAGGCTAAAAACTCTAATAACTCGAAACACACTTAGAATGACTCAAAATAATGAAAACAATCAAATTAGACACTAGGAACTAAAATGGACGGAAATTGAATTAAAAGACTAACAACAATGAACACTAACTAAATAATATAATTTAATAATGGGGGGGGGGTTTGGTTTTGACGAGAAGTAAATTAAACTTAAATAAATCACAGAATTGACAAAAGCATGAATTAAGGTGAAAGGATAGGTGACGGACTAGCTAGAGGGTTCTTCTCCACACATGACACATATGCAACCTAAATTGATTTTCAGTTGTTCTTTCAATAAATTGTGAATGACAATGATCCAAGTTAATTAGGTCCGCTTAAATTAACTCTTAGATTTCCCTAGATTCATTGGATTGAATGGAATACTCATTACAACCAAATTATTCCTCATCAAAGTCCCTAACTATGGAATACGCATGATAGAGACATTCAACAAAGATCATTAAGTTCAACGGAAATCATAAACATTGACTAGGCATTCATAACTATGGAATACGCATGTTAATCCAGCCTAGAATTCACTTAACACGATTGTGGATAACAACCTTCACTACTTGTGAATATAAGTTCATAACGATTAGGTGAAATTCACTTATATTCTAGCATCAAATTCATGCATGTAAATTAAGTATGCATTCTTAATCGACATACAAAAATAAGTTATCAATCAAGCAGTTAAGGAAATTAAATCACAACTCAGAAATCACAACTGAAGGTAATCAATTCATATTACAAATATATTCATGGCTTTGAATTAACCTCTAGCCAAAAAGAAATTAGTTCCACATGTTTAACATAATTGAACAGCAAGTTAAATTAAACATGAACATAGAATTAAAAGAAGAAAGAATTCCAAACACTCTAATAGTTGCAGATTGCATAAGCACGGCACTACTCCTCCTCTCCTTCAATGGTGGCGGCACAAGGTGGTTATGGTGGTTGAATGGTTGGTTATATGGAGGAATGGATGGGGAAGGTTTAGATATGTAGGGAGAGGCAAGGGAAGGCTTGGAGAATGGTTAATTTCTGGATGATTTGAATGAGGTTGCTGCCATGGTATTTATAGGAAAAGGATGGGCTTGTTTAACACAAAATTTTGGTGGAATTGAGTAGGTGAGCATGGCAAAGAGTGGGAATTGTTGGTGGGTTAGGTATTGAGTCATCCATTCACATGTCATGGTGAGTTAAGCATTGCATCATCCACTCACATGTCATGGTGATTTAAGCATTGCATCATCACTCAAATTTCTGGTGAAAGTGAATCAATGCCCACGGCATTGAAGAATTTCTTGGTTTTGAGTGAAGTTTTGGTCAATCCTTCTAGAAATTGATTCCTTCTTGCAACTTATATTTGTTTCATCAGATTTTTAGCATGTTCATAGCCTCTTTTGTCTTCAAATTCGTCCATCCTCATGCCTCCATGCTTGCACAATCCAATCTTGGCCCAAAAATGCTCTAGAATGTTCCAAATTGCTTCTTTTTGCATACTTTGACACTAAAACATGAAATTGCACGAAAATAACTTTAAACACTATAATTATCATAGTTTAGCTAATTAAAAGCAAGAAAACAAGCTAACTAAGTCGTATAAATATGCTCCTATCAATTTCCCCCACACTTAGCTTTTGCTAGTCCTCGAGCAAAACAAAGAAAACAAGAACAAGTAGTAACAAGAAAAACATTAGCTTCCCCCTATGTGACCCTCATAGAATTTCATTTGAGAACACAAATCAACAAGAACCATAGCTAGCACCAAACAAGCTAATCCAAGTTCATCTTCCTTATTCAAATATTAGCAGTAATCTTTAAATCATCCTTGAAGTGTAGTGTGTGAGATAGCCATGCTAATGCAATTTCAAAAAAAAATTTTATTTATTTTTTTTTAAAATCATCATATGCAAACTAGCAACCTTCTCACGGGATATACACTCAATCACACATGTGTTTAGTTTAAATGTGTTTCGCTCAAAGAATCAAATGTGAAATTTCTACCATAAGCTTGCATAAAGATCACTTCTCCACAGTCATAATTGCAAAACTTAAATCAAGAGGACTTTTATTGGATGTAATGAGGCTTAGGGATAGGGTTATTGAAACGAAAGAATAGGAAAACACAAGTTCCAAGCTACATTGCAAGCAATTCTTTTGTTTAGATTTATAAGAACTCAATCTTTCCAGCGATTCTTCTAGCACCTCCAACCACACCTTTAACTGAAACTTGAAAAACTTTTTATTTTCTTTGTATACAATCTTTCTTTTTTTTTTCTTTTTTTTTCTTTTTTTTTTTTTTTTTTTTTTTTTTTTAAATACAAACATGAAATACCCCCACACTTATTCTTTTGCCAAACACCTTCAAAGTACTTCACAAACATTTCTCATAAGACAATCTCGCATTGCTCGCTTGGAAAGGGTAAGGAAAAATGTTTCAGGTATAAGGGTAGACATATCTGGTGATAAGAAATAAAAGGCTCAACGTACACGGCTCAAATTGGCAATCTAATGATATCATTTTTCTTTGGGAAACATGGTTATTTGGGCCATAGTGGTAAACCTAATGCCTCTATCATTTCCAAATTCATGCAATCAATGACAAACATTTCGAAAGATCGTTACGCAAGTTCTAGAGATGTATCTCACATAAGTTCATCACACATGAAAGAATAGGAGTGTATGAAAAATGCACACTTTCAATCGGCTCAAAAACTCACATAGGATGTATATGGTCACTAAATTCACATATGAAGCTTTAAGTCATACTTTAGTTTCACATTAACAAGGCTATGTGCATTTGGTTTTTCAAAGATGGTCAAACATGTACAAAACTAACAAGAGAATTAGGAATTTCACAAAACACATGTTAACTAAGTTCTTGATGATCATGGTTCAAATTGGATCCAATTATATCATTGGGTCGGGAAACTAACAAAAATCTAATTCAAAACAATAAGGGAAACAAGACAATATTTTTGGATTTTTTTTTTTAAATTTCCGATTTTTTTTTTTTAAATTTTTTTTTTTTTTTAAAAAAGAAAACAAAACTAATTAAGAAAACAAAAAGCAACAACATGGAAACAAATGAAACTCGTTCGTAGTTGAAGGTACAAAAAAAAAAATATTTCAATTTGGTCATTTTTATACTCTTTACCCCCAAACTTAAACTGGACATTGTCCCCAATGTCAGAAAACACTATAATGCAAATAAAAATAAAATAAATAAATAATAAGAAACAAAATAAAGCAATTGGACTGAAAACTTCCCTAGTTTGCAGTAAAACCAAGCGATGACCCCCAAGCTAAAATTCTGCAATCAACTTTAAGGGTGGAAATAACCAAAAATTCCTGCAAAGAAAAGAAATAATTCAGTTAAGTAACGCAAGAAAATGTAAAAAAAATTGCAAACGAAAAATTGAAAATCACGATAAAAGACAATGAATAGAACTAATAAGTGATCATTGGTCGTGCTTGTTGACTTTCCACAGCTTTCCTCTCGAACGGGGTGACACTTAGCTTTTTACTTGCAAGTGATGATTTGATGATATTGTACGGCGAAGCTTTGCTCTTTGGTGATGTTGCAGTTCCTTATTTGTTCTCCAAGCAGATGTGGCAGCTTCTCTAGTTCTTCATCTCAGACTCCTTCTGCTGGGATGATTGTGCAAGCTGCATTCTTCTCTGCTTGTTTCTTCTGCACGACGGGCAGGCACGAGGGAGAGGTGTTGGTCTGTTTCTTTCTTCAATCTTTCCAAGTGCCCACCTCTTGCTCTCTTTCTCCTTGTCCTTAGTTGAGGATGAATCAGCACGTTGTCTCCACATGCTTCGAGGTATCATCTTCACTTCCCTTATAAGTGAGAAACAAAGAGAAAGCATAAGATGATGAGTACTCGAGAGCAAGAGCTGGCTGGAGAAAGGACAGGGAGAAAGCATGATATGAGATACTCTTGCTTTCAACCTTCATGATATGAAATACTTTTGCTTTGGATGGGTTGTTTGCAGAGGTACCCCAAGGGATGAAAAATACAGAGTGACTTGAAAGGTTTCTTTGGGAATACATTCTCGGAGATGAAGAAGTGTTGAAAGGGTGTGCCTTTGCTGTGGGAAGGCGAAGGTAGATACTTATGGGACTTTTCTTCACAACCGGAACTATTCTCTCACTCATTGTCGGCAGCCGGTGGATGGATGAATAGTACATATTACGCGCTTTCTGACAAAGCTGCCCGTAATTTCCGCAAAGCTGCCAGTTGCATGTGACGAGTGACAACACGTCTGGACAAATTAATCTTTTGAAATCCGGGGTTCGGCTCGTGGTTTCTGAGCAAGCCCAGCCTTTAAGAAATGAAACGCCTCTTTTGAGAAAAGAATCCGACTTTTGAGAAAGGAGCCCCGACTCTTCGATTTGCGAGAGGACGTTTCTTCGATTTCTGAGGAGCGCCTCTTTGATTTCTTCTTTTTATAGAGACGTTAATTTTGTTCCACAACACACTTGAGCTCTCTCCTGTAAACACTCCCTTCTTGCACTTCCAAAATCTTAATCTGTCCGATCTCTTCTTTCTTTACCATTCTGAAAAATGTCTGGCCCTTCCGATCGTCGTTTTGAATTGAACATTGGTGAAGAGGCAGCTCCGCCTTCACCAGACAACATATGGCGCCCATCCTTCATATCCCCTACCGGTCCCCTTACCGTGGGGGATTCGGTGATGAAAAATGAAATGACAGCTGCGGTGGTGGCCCGGAACCTTGTCACCCCCAGAGATAACAGACTGCTCGCTAGACGGTCTGATGAATTGGCGGTTAAGGAATCTCTGGCTCTTAGCGTGCAGTGTGCGGGTTCTGTGTCCAACATGGCCCAACGCCTATATGCTCGAACCCGTCACGTTGAATCGTTGGTGGCTGAAATACAGAGTCTCAAAGAGGAGATTAGAGGACTCAAGCATGAAAATAAACAATTGCACAAGCTTGCACACAGTTATGCCACAAACATGAAGAGGAAAATTGACCAGCTGCAGGAAAATGATGGTCAGATTTTACTTGATCACCGAAGGTTTGTGGGTTTGTTCCAACCGCATCTGCCTTCGTCTTCTGGGGCGGCACCGCGTAGTGAAGCTCCAACTGATCAACCTCCGATACCTCCTCCTTCCGTGGCCCCGCCGACTGCTGAAGCTCCGCCGACTACTGAAGCACCACCTGACCAATGAATGCTATTAGTTTACACATCATTGTAAAATATTTTTACTTTTATGTTTTTTTTTTTAAGTGTTTTTTTTTATTTTTATTTTATTTTTATTAAATATGTAAATTAATGTAAAAAGACTTTGTTTAACCTGCCCCCACACTTAAACTAAATAACACAAACTCATAGAAATCAACCAAATAACACAACTAACTGAACAAAACAAAATGAAAGCAGTAAAGATAAGAGTGTAAGAATGCAAATCTGATTTGGTTAGCGATTCCAAAGTCTCCATTCGTTGAATGCTTGGGTTGCCTCCCAAGAAGCGCTTGATTTAACGTCTTTAGCCGGACGAATCTTTCCTTTAAACTCCCCTGCATGGAATTTATCTTTTAATGGGAGGTGATACTTGAAATGATTCGGCAATGGTTTAAATTCAAGAGTGGGTGCCTGAATCATCAAAATCAGAAACATGTTAGTATAAATTAAAATTAAAATTGGAGAAGATGGCTTACTTTCTTTTTCCGACACAAACTCAATGACAAACACCACATTTTTGAACATTTCCGGGACTTTGAACTTGGCCAGGTTTACTATGATGGTTGTGGCTTGTCCCGTGTCATCAAACTCAACTGCTTTGGGCTTGATTGTCTCATGCACAACCTCTTGGATGTATTCTTGATATGCTTCAACCACTTCATTCTCTTGAATCCCTTTTCTTGGTGTGCAAGGTTCTTTGAACGTTTCAATACCATCGGGAACTTGTTTTGGTGCACCAAGAATTGGGATATCACTTTGCACCTTTGGAAGAGCTTCCACAATGTCTTTTTCACTCTCTTTGATATTTGGAATAAAAAACCTACAAGGAAAAAGGACATTTGGTGGAATAATGTTAGAATGAAATGGATTTAGAACTTCCTCACCTGAGTTGGATGACATAGGGATTTGAGGAGCTTGCAGCAAGAATTCTTCTAAACTGCCCAGGTCGTCCTCCTCCTCTTCTGCTTGCAGCAGCAATTCATCCATGTTCAGGCTGTGTTTGGATAGTTCTGGGACAACTTCATCCTTCATGTCACCTTCCAAAGTGATAGCATCGTGGATTTCAAAATCTTCCTTCGAATTTTCAACAGTTGAGCTGGAGAGTTCACTTTGCTCTTGAATTTGTACCATGAATTCCATAATCTCTTCCATTTGACTCATCAATTTATCCAACTTCTTGTCTTGATTTTGTTGGTCTTGCGTCAAAGAGGTTAGTACTTGAAGAATTTGATCACTATCCATGGACATACTTGAATTTGATTGGAATTGTTGTGGGGTATGCGGTGGTGGCTGCATAGGCGTTAAATAAAACTCCTCAGATTGCTGCCAATATCCATCTTGTTGAGCCTCCTTGGCTTGATTTTGTGAGCCCTGCACCAAAGAATTTAATTCATCAAAAATTTGATTGTAATCTATTGACGAATCTGAGTTTGATTGGGCATATTGCATAGGTTTTGAATAGAACTCCTCCTCTTGCTGCCAATATCCATCTTGTTGGAATTGTTGAGGTTCCCCCCACATATAATTTGAATGATCTCTCCAAGCCGAATTGTAAGTGTTGGAAAACATGTTGTTGCTTGGTTGATCATAGCCTTGATAACCCCAAGCATCTTCGTTCACAGTGAATTGAGGATGTTGATGAGTTTGATATCCGTGCCCATAAGGCACACCATATGTAGGGACATTTTGCATTGTAGTCCTTCTGGCAATCTGTGACAATTGAGAAGTAAGATTCGCCAATTGAGCTTGAATGTTAGCAAAATCCATGTCTTACTTCTCTAGACCCTGAAATCAAAGAAAACTAAATCAAATATCAAAAGTAACACAAAACAAGGAAAACAAAACTAAGTCAGAAACTAAAACAAAAACAAACTAAACAAAAAGAAAAGAACCAAGGGATTAGCAAAGTTGCTAATCCCCGGCAACGGCGCCAAAATTTGATGTGAGAATTACTTGACACACAAATTAAACCCTCTTTTTGACAATTGTAGTATAGATGTAAGTAGGGTATCGTTCTAGGCCGGGGATTAGGAGGGATTGCTAATCTATTCTAAATTAATTTAAAAATATTAAACAAGACTCAAGGACACAAAACTAGGCTAAAAACTCTAATAACTCGAAACACACTTAGAATGACTCAAAATAATGAAAACAATCAAATTAGACACTAGGAACTAAAATGGACGGAAATTGAATTAAAAGACTAACAACAATGAACACTAACTAAATAATATAATTTAATAATGGGGGGGGGTTTGGTTTTGACGAGAAGTAAATTAAACTTAAATAAATTACAGAATTGACAAAAGCATGAATTAAGGTGAAAGGATAGGTGACGGACTAGCTAGAGGGTTCTTCTCCACACATGACACATATGCAACCTAAATTGATTTTCAGTTGTTCTTTCAATAAATTGTGAATGACAATGTTCCAAGTTAATTAGGTCCGCTTAAATTAACTCTTACATTTCCCTAGATTCATTGGATTGAATGGAATACGCATTACAACCAAATTATTCCTCATCAAAGTCCCTAACTATGGAATACCCATGATAGAGACATTCAACAAAGATCATTAAGTTCAACGGAAATCATAAACATTGACTAGGCATTCATAACTATGGAATACGCATGTTAATCCAGCCTAGAATTCACTTAACACGATTGTGGATAACAACCTTCACTACTTGTGAATATAAGTTCATAACGATTAGGTGAAATTCACTTATATTCTAGCATCAAATTCATGCATGTAAATTAAGTATGCATTCTTAATCGACATACAAAAATAAGTTATCAATCAAGCAGTTAAGCAAATTAAATCACAACTCAGAAATCACAACTGAAGGTAATCAATTCATATTACAAATATATTCATGGCTTTGAATTAACCTCTAGCCAAAAAGAAATTAGTTCCACATGTTTAACATAATTGAACAGCAAGTTAAATTAAACATGAAAATAGAATTAAAAGAAGAAAGAATTCCAAACACTCTAATAGTTGCAGATTGCATAAGCACGGCACTACTCCTCCTCTCCTTCAATGGTGGCGGCACAAGGTGGTTATGGTGGTTGAATGGTTGGTTATATGGAGGAATGGATGGGGAAGGTTTAGATATGTAGGGAGAGGCAAGGGAAGGCTTGGAGAATGGTTAATTTCTGGATGATTTGAATGAGGTTGCTGCCATGGTATTTATAGGAAAAGGATGGACTTGTTTAACACAAAATTTTGGTGGAATTGAGTAGGTGAGCATGGCAAAGAGTGGGAATTGTTGGTGGGTTAGGTATTGAGTCATCCATTCACATGTCATGGTGAGTTAAGCATTGCATCATCCACTCACATGTCATGGTGATTTAAGCATTGCATCATCACTCAAATTTCTGGTGAAAGTGAATCAATGCCCACGGCATTGAAGAATTTCTTGGTTTTGAGTGAAGTTTTGGTCAATCCTTCTAGAAATTGATCCCTTCTTGCAACTTATATTTGTTTCACCAGATTTTTAGCATGTTCATAGCCTCTTTTGTCTTCAAATTCGTCCATCCTCATGCCTCCATGCTTGCACAATCCAATCTTGGCCCAAAAATGCTCTAGAATGTTCCAAATTGCTTCTTTTTGCATACTTTGACACTAAAACCTGAAATTGCACGAAAATAACTTTAAACACTATAATTATCATAGTTTAGCTAATTAAAAGCAAGAAAACAAGCTAACTAAGTCGTATAAATATGCTCCTATCACATACAAGCATGTTTCCGCCTTTAATTGTTAATTGCATGGTATATAGATGTTGCTCAAATGAACATGTTTTTCACAAAATTTCCTTCAAGTGGTATCAAAGCGTAGGTCTAGTAGTTGGTGAATCCTTTTGGGTTTTGTAGTTCATAGTCTTTGATTTGAATGTTGTAATTGTTACAAGCTTTATTCTTGCTTCTTTGAATGTAAATTTTGTTAGAAAATTTGCCATCTCAAATGTTGTAGATGTAGTTCATATGAGCATGAATTTTGGAGCTAAAATTTGGTGCCATGTTTTTGGGGAAATTCGGCCAAATCCAAAGGGTGGATTTTTGGGTTCTTGTTTGTCTTGTTAAAAGTGTTTTAAGGTGACTTTTGGAACCCCTAAGTACCCTAGGATGTTAACCCCATTTTGAGTAGTGAAAATTTGAGTTTTATTGAGTGAAAATGTTCATGGAAATTTTATGGGTTTTCATGAATGTTCTTCATTGTTCTTGAGGTTCTTACCAAGAACAAAAAGTTTGGTGTTTTGATTCAAAGTTTTGGTTGATTTCATAAAGTCTTTGTTTTGTGTTGATTTGTGTGAATTTTCTATCAACAAGACATTTATTTGAAAAGGTGATTGAAATGTTGATAGAGTGTTTGAATTTATGTACATAATTGATTTTTTTCTTACACACATTTTTCCCACCAACCAATTTCCACTTGCATGGCTTTATGACTTTGTTGAAAAAAAATTCAAAATTTTATGGCTTCACTCTCACCAAAACCGGCCACCCTACAAGTAGGGTACTTTTGGGGCTTTTATGCAATTACATAAAGTTTTGATACTTTTGTGTATTTGTAGTTTGACCCAAAAGTTTACGTTTCTTACGTAAAGGCCCAAAATCACTAAAGGACAAATTGTTTTGTTCCTTTAATGAAGTTTTTGAATTTGTTGAAATTTTTGGGTTCTAGTTGTAATTACATGAAGTAGTGGACTTTTGTGTTTTTACAAAGTGACCTCAAAAGCTTATGTTTTGCAATATAGCCCAAAAGTTGAGGTTATTGCATTTTGGCCCAAATTAGGTTGAGAACAAAATGGTTTTGTCTCTTTAAATGAGAATTGGATTTTCATTTCATCTAGCTCCATTTAAATCAATTCTATGGATACAAAAATCAAATGACAATGTTGCATTCAAGTTTAATTAGTTAAAGCGTTAATTAATTAAAGGGTGATTATGAACCTAAGCCTACGATAATTGAGTTATGTGAAAGGCCGTCTCAAATTTGTTTGAACCATGGGAATGTGTAGATTAGATTTTGGTTGTAATTTGATATGATCAAATGTTGTAAAAGAGCATAAGCTCTTCTTTACTTTAAAGTAATTTGTTTTGATCAAATGTTGTAAAAGATCATAAGCTCTTCTTTACTTTGAAGTACTCATTTTCTTGTTTTATTTGATATGCATGAAATTGGAGTAGTTGGGTCCAACACCCAATAGGAAAAACACGCCTTAATATGATTAAAAGCGTAACTAAAATCAATCACCATCCCTAGACCAAGATTCAACACTAGGCTCGTGTTGGATCTAATCAAAGGTTCATAGTCATCCTAAGGCCCTAAGGCAACTATATAGTCCATCAATGAATGCAAACCTTATGTTAGTAGTACCATATACTCTTGCTTTAAAAACCGTTTTACAAGCTTAGTGGGAGTATTGTATACTACTAAATCAATCACATGGACCAATAGTTGTAATAGGACCAAATTGTTTTAATAAGATTAAAATGTATGTTTATATGTGATGAGACCTAAAACCCTCAACCAAACCATTATTAAGTTGATAAGCGTGAAAGTGCTTTGAACACTCTTTCGTGGCCTCCACCGTGGTAGGCTCCGATCGTTTGTGACTCGTACACTGACTTCACCCTATCATAAGGGAGTACAAAGTGCGTGCTTACACTCAAGAGGAGTTCTATATGCATACATGATGTTGTGAAGGTAGGCAACGAGAATAGCCAACATCATATCATTGTGAGGTTGTTCTTGAACCCCTACTCGAACTTGCATGGTGGGAATGACTTAACTAAGTGCAATGGAGCCAACATCATATCATTGTGAGGCTTCATTCTCTAGAGGCCAAATAAGATGGGTACTTGCAAGAGGTGCAAATGAGTAAGTGTACTCTCTCATTATTATTGATGCTAGCCAACATCATATCATTGTGAGGTGGGCTTGGTAATGATGAGTCTCCCATACCCTACTAAGAGTTTCCTCCAAAACTCTCGAATTCCGATGAGGGATATGGAATTTGCCAAAAATAGTGGGTGGTGCTATTTGATTTAAAGACCCGAATCAAATGGCTTAAAATCAATCAATTTATATTCGTTATGTATTTGTTTACCAATATATTTGCAAACGCTATCCAAAACTTGACAAAGAAAAGCCGAATGCTTTAGTTTCCGGACTTGGTACCACAATCCCAAAGATTGTCTTAAATGGATTGTATATGTACCTAAGTAGTCTAATCCTCACAATCTTCCTATTAATAATGTATCATTGGAAGAACTTATTAGATAAGTCTATCATAAAGAGGACAACACTTTTAATGTCATAGTTCTTCACTTACAAATCGTTGTATGAAGAAATAAGAGTTGCTTTGAACAACCCTTAGCTAATGCAAACACTAGTGCTTGTTTCTATGTTAAATGAACAAAGAACTTGAGAAGAAAGCACAAGGGCATGGACACTTTATGTGCCATGATTCTTCACTTACAAATTGTTGTATGAAGAAATGAGAGTTGCCTTGAACAACTCTTGAAAGTTTGTAATTATGTTTAGAACATAATGGTTGGTTGACAAAAATAGTCCATCAACATGGACTTATGATGATTTTGAGTCATTGAGTGTTGAAGTGTTAAACCACTTCTAGAAACGGAAACTAGGCAAGGACTTCACCTTTGTGTCCCTATCCAAATGGTTCACTAAGTTTATTGTAAACTATATAGTGAACAATAACCACACACTCTCGAAATCGTTTGATGTGTATAACACAATTGAAATAAGTTTCAAGAGAGATAGTGGGAGTTTAGGGACCATGGCTATTGTAGTCAAAGGAGAAGTCAAATGAAGAAAGCGAAATAAACTCCAAGGGAACAAACTTTCTTTATGAAATGATGGACATTGGAAGGGGTATTTGCAAGAAATGTTTTGCAAGTGTCAAGAACACACCTTTCAAAGGTGTTGTAAATTGTTCTTGAAAAGTTCAAAACAGTTGGTTCTTCTACTTGAATGCTTGATTCCGTATTAGTAACTATGTTTTACAATCGTTGTAAAAATGTGGCTAATAAAAAGTAGAAGATTAATGAGAGAAGAGAACGTACTTCACATTCGGAACGTGAATCAAATGTAGATCTCTGCGAAAGCAGATGGTACTTACTTCCTCATATGAACTACCAAAGAAATTGGAAAAACCATAGATTGTCTTTACATTCCAATTTTAAGGAACTTAATTCCATCACTATAAGGGATGGATGAATGTTTTGTTTGACAAAACATTGTTCTTTATTAATGAATGATTAGATTATTGCAATCTAATTGATTGTCTCTATAGTAGAGATGATATGGTAGTGTTAACTGTTTAGAAAATAACGATGCTTAAAACCCAAAAGGTTGCAAGGTAGTGACTAATCCCAACTGAGTTGTGATACCTCTAAAACATAAATTATGAGTTGGTCATAGATGGATGCTTTGGATTGTTAGATCCGGATCCAATACCTTCTTATTAAAATTGTATAGAGGCGAAATGTTCGAATCTTTATTCTTTTGGAAAGGAAGAAAGAATCACAAAGTTGTTGAGGTTAATTCACTTATATGTTAGTGGCACTTGTCCACAACATAATACTACTCATGTTGTATGACATTCACCGAAGATCACTCTTGGTTGGACTATCATTTATTTTGAATAAACACAAGTCCGAATACTTTGCAAAAGGATTCAAAGAATTCAAGAAATGTAAGTTGATGAGTAAGATGTCTAAAGTATTTACCTCCTTAGATTTGATCAAAGGAAAGGTAACACTTTAGAACAGTTTCCTTGAAAGATATCAAGGAAAGAAGCATCATATGATAATGGATTTCTCCATTAAGAGAAGAACGAACTCGAAATAAGATTTAGTTCGTTGGATGTTATCAATTGCCCATATATAGGATATATACTTCTAAGACAATATGATTTTCAATTAGAAGATCTTCCAAAACTTTCATGACTCCATAGGATATAGTTGGAAAGAAAGACAAATTTTAATCATGTTAAGATTTGGGGTTGTGTGCTAATAAGCAATATTTGTTTAAAGAATTATCTTGTGGGTATCCTTAAATTAACATTTGGATATCACTTCTATAAACCAACTAACAAATGTTGTTTGTTGGGTAGTTCATTGTAATCCTACAATATGATTTGCCTAACGCAAATGAACGAGAGATAGAACTCAAAGAATGGGTTCTTTGAAAGACAAGATGATAATCAACAAATATAACAACCTAGTTCATATGACACAAGCTCCAAGGTAGTCGAGAAGGATTTATAAACTGTCTCAGTTGAATGGTTTGAACTATATGACTATGTCATAGAGTTACACCTCTTAATTCGAAAGAAATAAGAATGAAAATCCTTATGACTACATTAAGTGTATATACGACATATACTCAAGGAAATGGTAAAGTACCATTTGACCCGAAATAATGAAACCTTTATAGCTAATTGGTAGCTTAAGGTGACTACAATTAAAGAGATTGGTTGACTTGGAAGAAACCATCTTTGATGTAGTCTTGGTTTCAATTAATTCGAAGATTGCTAGCTACAACTAAATGGTGATTCAATGTTTGGACATAATATGGGTTTCCGAAACCATTATTAAGATAGTCTTGATAATATATGTCTAAAACTATGAATCACAAGACATGTAAGTTGTAGAGATCCATCCATCATGGATCTTAGCAAGCTAGTGGGAGCTATAAACGTCTTATGAGAGAAAGATCAAATCGTTTGATTTCTCATAAAGATGTAAATGAATCCTTTGTTTACTAGGTTTACAAAAGATTAGTGGGAGTTAATCATGTTCCTAAATTTGAATATATATATATACAAATATATGATATATTAATTTTGGAAATGAAAAAAAATACTTCTTCATTAAAGTTATGACTTTAAACATTCTATAACGATAGAATGTATATGGGAGACATAGTCTATAAACATGGGATGTAAATCTATAATGATAGATTTCAGGATATAATTGGATTATATCAAGCCCTAATGATAGACAAAAGATGCTAGGAAGTTTCTCATATGATGATAAACTTCAATCAGAAGAACAACTCTAGTAAAACTAGGAGGTAGCTCTTCTCAAAGGGAACATACCCTTTGACTCCCAAAGAAATAATGCGTAAATATAATCCTTTATGCATACGCAGAAAAGTGATTTATGTATTTCATATTGTATGTAAACATTGATATGAGTTGTACCTAGAACGGTACAAGATGATATCAGTGCAAGCCCAGGATCAGAACGATGGCAAATGTCAAATGAGTCCTTAAGTATTTAAGAAATACTAAAGGATAGATTCCTCAAAGAATGAGGAAGAATTAGAATAACGTAATGGAAGCGTAAATGTATTAGATTATGAATCTAATCCATCATTGGATGTTTCTTCATTATGAATGAAGAGATAATCAGATATCTCTTTATTATGACTAAAGAGATATTTGGATGGAAACATTAAAAGTAATGACTTTAGTGTGTTCCATTGTGAATGCAAAATATATTGCCATATAGAAGCTTACAACAATGTTGTTTGGATGAGAAAGTTCATTCATGAACTCTCTATTCGGTTCCAACCAGAAAGTGTCTCTAGTGTACCGACACTACGACACTAATGGGGCGATAGCTCAAGCCAGGGAATCAAGGTCTCATCAAGATCCGAACTCAAATGAGAGACTGAACCACATGATTGAGAATCATGTATAATGGTGACGTCGTTATTCTCAAGGTTGCTTCTATGGATAACATATAGATATCCATTGTCTAGGCCTACTACTTAGCCATTTTTGAAATGACTAAAGAAGAGATATCATCACTGATGACCAAGCTGATTGGCTCTAGTGCAAGTGGGAGATTGTTGGAAATGTGCCCTAAAACCAATCATGTGATGATACTTTACAGACATTTCACATGTTAAACTAATCTAGTTTAATATCAAGGGTAAAGATTATTGTTTTAAGCCGTCTCATATAAATGTTATATGCTTAAACTATAAGTCCAAGGAATATGTAATTAGGAGAATGTAATTTAAAGAAGTTAGATTTATGAGACCATTCTCTTTCGTATACATATCCTAAACGTTCCTGATCATAGGATTGCCAATTAGGCATTGACAGTCAGTTAAGATTAGTACGTGCTGTGTCTTCTCTCATGGAGAGTGACTGGTCTCGAATCATTGGTGTGATTGACACCAAGACAAGCATGTAGGTGCTCAATAGCGAATGAGTCCACTGAACATGATCAACGAGGAGTTCTCATACTCATGTCACATGAGAACTCATGGTTGGGATAATGCAAAGTAGTCCTTTGACCTGAGGCATCATAGTTGTCTTGTGGTTAGGTCTTTGATCTTTGACTATGTCAAAGTTACTCCATCAGAGGGTGTCCATGGCATAGTTGGGGTTAAGCCACTTAGCCATGGAGGCAAGTGAATGCGCAACAAGGGATCTCTAACCTTAAAACCCTTTGAAGAATAATACTCTATGATATGATTAATAATCTCTGGCCAGAGTATGAATGAGATTTAGGAAGTCATTCCAAATCACATTCAAGGTAATCATATAAGTAAATGAATCACATTTGATAGTAGACATGAATAAACTATCAATCCAAACAATGTGGTCAAGAGTATTGTATTAGAGAAAGACCGTATTGCATTGTAATCCTAAACTGAATAGGTTCTCCACCTCTTCTGATTAGCTTGGGTAACCATGACATACTGCTAGGTGTCACTCATGGTTTGTGGAAGCCCTAAACGTGTATAATCACTAAAGGGAGAATTGAAAGTAAGTTTCAATTCACAATCGATTTGAAAGAGTTCTAATCGCCCACTGCCTCGCCAAAAAGAACCTAATGGATCGTACACCGTGTAAGGTAAAGATTGAAGAAACAACAGAGATGAGTAAGGATAATTAAATGGTTTAATTATTTATGGCAATGATTAATTAATATGTTAATTAATCAAACGAATAAAGTTCGTTAAAAGACCTAGGGTTAGTTTTGGGCCTTGAGGCCCAATGGGCTTCAAACGTCAAGCCCATTGACTTAAGTTGTATGACAACTTAATGACTAAATATTCACAAAGGCCCAAACAACCCAATAACACCCTATGGCCGGCCATATTGATAATGGAGTGGGTTTTGGACTTATTACAAGTTTGCCACTCCAATGAAGGTAGATATAAATATGACTTTATAGCCTTTTCTTCATTAGGGTTTTTTTTGGGAGAAAAGATGAGAACAAAAGCTCTCTTTGCTCTCTAAGAGGCCGACCACCCTAGAGGAATATAGCTAGCAATCTTACTTCCTCTAGGTCACTCATTTCTTCATCAATCCTTCCTTGGTGTGGAGACTTAGAGGTTCTCAACTTTGAGAACTTGGAGAAACCAATTCTTCCATCCAAATCCATGGAGCTAAGAAGCAAGGAATGAAGGCTCTATCTCTTGGGTGATTATCCTTTGCTTATGCAAAGAGGAATCAACAAAGGTATAAATTTCTCAATTCACTTTGTTTTGAGTTGAGTCCTGGTTCACCTAACTACTAAGCTTTGAATTTCATGGGTAATGTTTTGTTTTGAGTGCATACAAGCATGTTTCCGCCTTTAATTGTTAATTGCATGCTATATAGTTGTTGCTCAAATGAACATGTTTTTCACAAAATTTCCTTCAGTAGGACAATGATAGGGGATGAAGTTAACGTCTATTTGAGGTGATTGAATGCCTTCTCACATTCGTCATCAAACACAAACGACATATCTGAATGCCTTCTCACATTCGTCATCAAACACAAACGACATATCCTTTTGTAGAAGTCGGCATAAGGGTGTTGAAATCTTTGAGAAATCTTTAATAAATCATCTATAGAATCCTGCATGTTTAAGAAAAGAACGAACCTCTCTCATCTATTTTAGATTTATCTACTTCGATTCCCTTTTCTGAAACTATACGCCTAAAACGATGCCTCGTTTTACCATAAAGTGATATTTTTCCCAGTTTAAAACAAGGTTAGTTTCGATGCAACGTTATAAAATCAAAGTGAGATTAGTTAGACAATCATCAAATGAATCACAAAAGACACTAAAATCATCCATGAAAACTTCAATAATCTTCTAAAAAAAATCTGAAAAGATACTTACCATGTATCTTTGAAAGGTGGCTGGTGCATTACATAAATCAAATGGCATTCAAAAATAAGCAAAAGTACCAAATGGACAAGTAAAAGTAGTTTTTTCTTGATCGTCTAGAGCTATAACAATCTGATTATATCCTGAATAACCATCAAGAAAGCAATAAAAATAATGACCAGCCAACCTTTCAAGCTTTTTATCAATGAATGGTAGAGGAAAGTGGTCTTTCCTTATGGTGGCATTGAGCTTCCTATAGTCAATGCAAACTCTCCAACCTATTTGGATACGAGTGGGCACAAGTTCATTCCCTACATTCTTTACCACAATGCCTCCAAATTTCTTCGGTACTGCTTCAAACGGTGAAACCCAATAACTATCCAATCAAGAAGGTAAATGATCTCCTTTTTCACAACTTCCATCATTGGAAGGTTGAGTCGGCATTCAGCCTCTCGAGTTGGTTAGCTCCGTCCTCTAGAAGTATGTGATGCATGTGGGTTGTATGAGGGGGCTTACCAATATGTTGTGGCAAATTGGAAATGGAAATTGGAAGAAGAGGCTTACCAATATGTTAGTAGAAATGGAAATTGGAATTGGAAGAGAAGGCTTACCAATATGTTGTCGCAAAGACTCAAGGGTAGCCACAATATCAAAAATTTATGCATGATTAGACTAGGCCATATTGGTTTTGACTCCAATTCCTTCGGTAATGGCTGTCTCAAATGCATCACTATTTAAGAATTCAAGATATTTCTGTGCCAAGGAATCAAATACATCAATAAAAAAAACAAGAATGATCATCAATAAGATTCCTCATAACCTCAGAAATATTAAAGTCAATGACATCGCCATCAAATTCCATTGTTAACGTCCCCTTGAACACATTTATCTTGCTTCAGGCTGTTTTCATGAAAGTCTTCCAAGTAATATTGGCAATGGTGTAGAGTGGGCTGAATCCTCCATCTCAAACACATAAAAATCTGATGGAAAGATTAAGTGGTTAACCTGCACCAAAACATTTTCCAAAACTCTTTTCGGGTATGCATTTGATCGATCAGCTAATTGAATAGTACCACCATAGTTTTTAAGCTCTCCTAGATTCATAGATGCATAAATGGAATAGGGCATGACATTAATAGGAGCACCTAAATCTAACATGGCATGTTCAAACTTGGTATTACCAATAACACAAAGGATCGTGAAACTACCTGGATCTTTGCATTTAGGTGGCATCTTTCGTTGCAAAACTACAGAGACATTTTCACTTACGAGTACCACTTCCTTTTCCGAGGTTCGTTTTCTTGTTGTACAAAGCTCTTTAAAAAATTTAGCATACTTTGGAACTTGCTTTATTGCATTAAGAAGCGGAATATTAACTTGTACCTTTTTGAAGGTTTCTAAGATGTCTTTTTCACTATCTTCTTTATTAGATTGCATAAACCTGCGAGGAAAATGTACATTTGGTGGAATGAGGGTTAGATAGGATTGAATTTGGACCAACCTTACCTGAATTGGGTGGCATAGGGGCTTTAAAAGGCTGTGACAAGGTTTGTTCCTTCCTTGGCATGGCCTTGCCTTCCTGCTCTACTTCAGGCAACAGCTGTTGTCATCTTTCTGGCCTTGTTTGGACATTTTTAGTTCAGTTCCAACCTCCTTACCACTTCTCAGAGTGATAGCTTTAGCAGTTTCAAAACTTCCCTTCAAATTTACAATGATTGAACTAGGAAGTTTGCCTTGTTCTCTAAATTGTCCCATGAGTTCTGATATCTGTCCAATTTGATTCTTCATGTCGCCCATCTCTTTAGCTTGGTTTTGTAAACCCTGAGTCAAAGAAGTTAGTGTTTGAAGAATTTTATCATAATTCATTGATAAACTTAAATTTGGCTGGGAAGGTTGTGGGGGGTGGCTGTGGTGGTGCAAATGGCCTTTGATAGAGCCTTAAAGGTGGTTGTCTATATCCGCCTTGTTGTTGAGTTTGTTGAGGTTCCCTCCACTTCATATTTGGATAACCTCTCGATCTCGGATTGTAGATGTTAGGAAATGGGTCACTCTTTGGTTAATTTTGGCCTTGATAACCTATGGCATTGGCATTTTCCCATCCATCATTCTCTATTAATTGAGGACATTGATCAGTAGGATGTTGATCAGTCATATATTTCATGCATTTATACCATTAATTTCTAAAGTCTTTGGATGTTTTTGTGTTAAAATTGTGGCATTTTACTTTACCTTGTGTTAATGTACAGTTAATTTTGTTGTAGGATTAATTTCAAACAAAATGGGCTGAAAAGAAAATAAAAGACAAGGGAGCAGAAATAATGGATTGATGCATGAATAATCAAAGGAAAAGAAGAAGGGAGTGTGGCACAGCAAAGAAAAAAATAAAGAAATAAATGGGACGGGAGTGGGAGAGCATCTACTGCTAAGAAAAAGAAAAAAAATATAAAAGAAATCCATGGCATGGCAGACATGGAATGATGGAGAAGAATAAACAAAAAGGAAAGGCAAAGAAAGACAACAGAAAAGAAAAGAAGAATAAAAAAAAGAAAGAAAAGAAAATAAACTAAACGAAAGAAGAGAGGGGAGACTGCCAGAGGGGACGCACGAGGCAGGAGTGCGCAGTGAGCGCAGAGAGAGAGAGGAGACTGGCAGGAATAAGAAATAAAAAAGGGGGGAGACACGGGCGGACTGGGAGACGTGAGAAACTGAGAAGCACAGAAAACTGTCAGAAGGCAGAAAATAAAGAGAGCAGGGGAGGACAGAAAGCAAGGGAGATAGACACAAGGACCGAGAGCAGTATAGACGGGAAACAGCAAGTGCCAGGTCAGAGGGGGAGAGCAGGTCAGAGGGCAGAGAGACGCAGCAGGCTGACGAGGAGAAGCAGGGGAGATAGACACGGAGCAGGAGGGCAGAAGCACAGAAGCACGGCAGATCTTCTTTTCTTTGTTTTCTCTTCTTAACCCATGTTTTACTTTTGGTTTAATTTGATAATTATGTGTAACTAATTTTTATTTTGGCTAGAGGTTAATTCAAAGCCATGAATATATTTGTGATATGAATTGATTACCTTCAGTTGTGATTTCTGAGTTGTGATTTAATTTGCTTAACTACTTGATTGATAGCTTATTTTTGTATGTCGATTAAGAATGCATACTTAATTTACATGCATGAATTTGACGCTAGAATATAAGGGAGTTTCACCTAATCGTTATGAACTTATATTCACAAGTAGTGAAGGTTGCTAGTCACAATCACGTTAAGTAAATTCTTGGCATAAGTTTCATGCAAATCATAGTAACGAGTGCCTCGTCAATGCTTATGTTTTTCATAGAACTTAATGATTCTTGCTTGTATCTCTATTATGCAATTCATGTAGGGAACTTGTTGGGAATGTTTTGGGTTGTCGTATGCAATCATCCAACCCAATAACTTGTGGAAAAACTGAGGGTTAATTAGTGCAATTCACGGTTAATTTGGGGCGTTGAGATTTACAATTTATTGAAAGAACAACTGAAAATCAATTTAGGTTGCATATGTGTCATGTGTGGAGAAGAACCCTCTAGCTAGTCCGTCACCTATCATTTCACCTTAATTTCATGCTTTTGTCAATTATGTAATTTATTTAAGATTAATTTACTTCTCGTCAAAACCAAACCCCCCCATTATTAAATTATATTATTTAGTTAGCTTTCATTGTTGTTAGTCTTTTAATTAAATTTCCGTCCATTTCAGTTCCTAGTGTCTAATTTGATTGTTTTCATTATGTTGAGTCATTCTAAGTGTGTTTCGAGTTATTAGAGTTTTTAGCCTTGTTTTGTGTCCTTGAGTCTTGTTTAATATTTTTAAATTAATTTAGAATAGATTAGCAATCCCTTCTAATCCCCGGCCTAGAACGATACCCTACTTACATCTATACTACAATTGTCAAAAAGAGGGTTAATTTGTGTGCATAATATTTCGCATCAGATGTCCTTGCATAGAGCACACGCCACATGCAGCTACACTTTGTACCTTGGACCCTTCGACAACATGTGATATAAGAGTAGAGAGATTAGCTATTTGAGATTGAAGTTCTCAAATAGCACTTACCTCATTAACTTGAATTAGGCGTGCATGTTCTCTTTCTTCAACTCCTTCATATTGTTATGCATTCAAGGCACGATTTGCTATTAAAATCTTCGCAACAACTGGGGTTTTATCAACTAAAACATCTCCAACTGAAGCATTAAGCATTTGTCTCTGAAGTGGAAGTAGTCCTTCATAAAAATATTGAATTAAAAGCTCCTCATTCATTTGATGTTGTGGACATGATGCAAGTAAAGTCTTGAAATGCTCATAATACACTAGAAATGATTCCCCATGGCCTTGTTGAATTCCACTAATTTTCTTTCTCAAAAGAATGACTCTTGAAGTTGGGAAGAATTTCTCTAAGAATGCTTTCTTCATGCTTTCCCAAGAAGTGACGGTTTCAGGTGCTAATTCAAAGAGCCAATCTTTAGCCTTTTCCAAAGAGAGAATGGAAAGGCTTTCATCTTTAAAATATTCCCATCCACATTAATTGGTGTCATGCTGAAGCACACCACTTCAAATTCCTTAAGATACTTGTTCGGATCTTCCATAGACAGCCCATGGCACTTGGGAAAGTGATGCAGCAAACTAGACTTCAATTTAAACTCATCGATTTTGCCTTGAACTGCCCTAAGGTATTGAATGCAAAGTTGAACAACATTGTCCAATCCCGAGGCTGAAAGTTCCTTGATTGTTCGATTGTCAACAGCCATGTCTTGTTCCTCTTCCAATTTCCTTTTAGTTTCAGCTTCCAATTCAGATTCAGAACTAGAATTAGGTGGATTGAATTTTGGCTGCTTCTTATTCCTTCTCAAAGTTTGTTCTGATGCGAAATATATAAGCACACAAATTAAACCCTCTTTTTATCAATTGTAGCAAAATACATAAGTAGGGATCGTTCTAGGCCGGGGATTAGGAGGGATTGCAAAATCACTTGGAATTGACTCAAAAACGTAAAAACAAGTTTAAAACACTAACTAGACTCAAAGAATGTAAAACTATAACTTAAAACACCAAAACAAACCAAAAGATTCAAAATAACACAAAAACACTCAAAACTGCCTTAAAACCACTGTCTGGGCAGTTTTGAACTCTAAACAAGATTTTGACGAAAATAGGTTTTAACTTGACTCAAAACACTTAAAAACACAAACTAACACACTTTCTAACTAATTTGACACTTGAAAACAAAGGGGGATTTGGTTTTTACGAAATTGAAAACAAAATATAAACTTGTAAATCAAAACAGATTTTAAAACGAATTTGGTTTAAATGAATGGATGGAAAGCTAGCTAAGAGGTTCATCTCCACACATGTTATACTTGCATTCAAAACGATTTCCAATTGCTTTTCAATAACCCATGAATTATCAACGCCCCAAGTTAATTAGGTCCGCTTAAATTAACCTTCAGATTTTCCTAACGTTATTGAAGTGGATGATTGCATACGACAACCCAAAGCATTCCCCACAAGTCCCCTACATGATTGCATAATAGAGATACAAGCAAGAATCATTAAGTTCTATGAAAACCATAAGCATTGACGAAGCACTTGTTACTATGATTGCATGAAACTTATGCCAAGAATTTACTTAACGCGATTGAGATCATCAACCTTTACTACTTGTGAATATAAGTCCATAACGATTAGGTGAAATTTCCTTATATCCTAGCATTCAATTTATGCATGATAATTAAGCGTGCACTCTCAACCAACACACACAAATCAATGTAATTCACATAGATAAGTAAATTGAATTCACAACTTATGAAACGCAATTAGAAGTAATCAAATCATATTGCAAGCATAAACATGTATTTCGAATCCCCCCTAGCCAAGGGGGGGTTTAGTTCCTCATACACGCAAAACAAAGAGAATTGAATTTAAACATTGAAATCAAAGGAAAAGAAACACCTAGAAATTCCAGCGACGCGAACTTGAATTGCATGAACTTCCAAGCTTCCTTCTCCTCCTCCTTGATGCGGCAAAGGGTCCAAGGATAGGTTTAGGGCCTTAGGTGTATGAATGAATGGTTATGGAAGGATGTAGTAGTGTTTAGGGGAAGGGGATGGTGCGGCAAGAACTTAAAAACTAGGAGAAGGGTGTTTGGTGGCTGCGGCAAAGGTGTGGAGAGGTTTGGTGAATTTCTGATTTTGTGGAGTGAATTATGAATGTGAGAGGTGGTGAATTCGGCCAAGGAGGTTTATGAGTATTTATAGGCACTTAAAACCCTAGGTAAATCAGATATGGACTTGAATAACCCAAATCCACAAGGAAAGAGGCTTAAAAATCAGAACTAAAAGGGGAAAAGACCTCCTAGGTGCGGCAGGTTTAGATAAGGTAAGATAAGGCTTCTAGAAAGCCTTGCAAGGCAAGGAAATAGGTTCTAGATAAGGTTATGCACGGCAAGGAAGGATAGGGTTTCTAGAAACCCTCCAAAACAAGGGAAAATGCACGGCATACTTCTAAGACAAGGATAAGGTGTCCTAAAGTGTTTGGGACTCCTCTTTCTTCTTGGAAACCTTCTCCTTCTTCAACTTGGAATACTTCTTTGTTGCTGAAAATCAAGGCCAATTAGGGTTCACTTTCCCACTTCAAGTAGGAAACCTTGTTTGAGTAGGAAACTTCATTCGTCTAGGAATCCATCTTCAACTAGGAACCCTTGATTGATTAGGACACCTTCTTGGACTAGGATTTCATCTTCAATTTGGCTCTTTCCTACTTCAACTAGGAATCCTTGCTCAAGTAGGAATCATCATCTTCAAATCTTCATTTTCGTCCAAACCCTTGGCTCCAAATATGTGATATCCAATCCAAGCTCCATTTTGCTCCAAAAGGCTCCAAATTGCTTCTTTTTATGTAATATGCCTTTAAAACCTGAGAACACAAGAAACTAGCTTAAAAGACTACTTTACTAAGGAAAAACACTATAAATGCACAAGAGCAAGCTAAACTAAGGCGCATAAATATGCTCCTATCAAATTCCCCCACACTTAGCTTTTGCTAGTCCTCGAGCAAAACAAAACGAAACAAAGTAAACAAACGAAGCAAAACGAGTAAAACGCAACCTAAACCTTCCAACAATCGCCTCAGGGATTTCCAATGCACATGACATATTAAAAATCATCATTCCCACAGATTTTAGTCATCTTCACACTTAAGCATATACTTAATCATAGTCACCACGTACTAGTTCACATTTAACCAATTAAAACATGATTTTGAATGTAGTAACATGCCTTAGAGAATTTGCTCAATTCCTTACTAGATATGCACTCTATTTTCACTCAGATTTTCTAACTACACACCCTACACTAGTTATATGTGAGAAGATTGATGTAAATATGAAAACGAATGCTCACATATATGTATAACAAGAAAAGCATTTTCTGGAGTAAATGACATGTTTAGATATGATCTCATGAATGGATTGCTACTACTTAGATGCGAGAACCAGTGACACCATATGCACATACCAAACTCAAACTCCACAAATTGAAACACACAACACTCAAGATTAAAGTCAAGGGTTGTAACGGGGCTAGGGGAGTTGGCTAACAACGAAAGGATAGGGAAAACAAACGTTCTTAAAGCAATAGTAAGCAAAACAATGAAATCGTACTCAGAATTCCCATTAGCATGCAGAAATTAACTTTTAAACACAAAGGAAAGATTCAACAACAATTAGGGCCGAATTCAACTTTTTGGACCCTTTCTTCCACAATCAACACTATAGAACTCTTTTTCACATCTTTTCAACTCTTTTTTCATACTGTTCACATTTTTTTCTTTTTCTTTTTCTTTTTCCACGAATTTCATTTTTTTTTTCTTTTTCATGCCTCATTCAAGACTTTGGCACACCCACAACAAAACTCACTTCCCCCACACTTGTTTTCTGCCAATAATGACCAAAAGGAATTCATTTTGAGTCATTCATTACTATGCTTCAAGAACAAAGGTATGGATGGTCCTAATCTAGGCTAGGTAAGGATAATGTGGGTTAACAAACAACATAGGCTAAACAAGGCTCAACGGGGTTAAACCTACAAAAACAAATGCATGGAATGAAGGCTTTTTGGCTGTGGTGGTAACTACTAAACAACTTCATCTTGAATATGTGTTATGCAATTCAATAACATGTTTTGAATGACATTGGCATGAGTTCTAGTGTTTGGAACTAAATGATGAAACGCCTTCTAAGTAGTAACCAAGCAAAGAATAATGAGATCATGCAACGACTTTAGAAAACAAGAATGCACAGATTTTAACTCTCCAAATAAACATTTAGGCTCAAGTCTCACAAGGTTGTAGCGTTTGTTTGAGTTCCTTCCTTCAAGCATGTTACAAAAACTAATTTTTCTTTATGATTACATGTGAATTCATAAGTTATAACCACAACCAAGCATAAACCAAAGAGTAAATCAAACTTTCATCCATGTTTACAACTCTCTTTAACAGTCATGCAATTAAAAACCGAATCCTCATCATTGTGTTGGAAGGTACCCTAAGACACAAACAAACACACAAAACAACTTTAAAATGACTCTTTTTGGGTTTTTCAAAACATTTTTTCAAATTTTTATGGGATTTTCGAACTTTTATGTCAAAATACACTAAAACACACCAAAACAGTCTAAAAACACCTAAAAACAGCAAGGAACAACATTTGAAATTATGGGTGATAAAACCCTATGAATTTGTATCAAAACACTTTGGTTACCCCCCCACACTTAAATCAAACATTGTCCTCAATATTTCAAGCATAAACTAACACAAATAACCAACAAACAAAGAAAACAGCAACTAAACAATCTAACATGGCAGAAACGAAATAACAACAAAGAGAAGGGTTTAGGAACGCAAATCTGGAATTCGAGTGCTCTCTAGGTCTTCCTTTGTCGAATGCATGGGTTGCCTCCTAAGTAGCGCTTTCTTTAACGTCTTGCAGCCGGACGATGCTCCATTGAAGGTTTATGGTACCCCACGGCATGGAGGGGTTTTTCCACTACCTGTCCTATGAAATACTTCATTCTTTGGGCCCTTGAATGGGATAGGATAATGATCCTTTCTTATTGTCGTGTTTTGCTTCTCTAAATCAACACGAACTCTCCCACCACGTTGACTTCGATTAGGTACATGCGCCATACAAGGTAGCAACCTATTAGTTGAAATGGGAATCGAAATTGGAATAGGTGGCTTACCTTTGTACGGTAAAGAAGTGGTAGCACTATGGACAGATGCACAAGGGGTGCACTCGGCCAGATTTGGTGATTTCAAGGTTGGGGCCGTGCACTCTTTGTTGTTCACTCCAATTCCTTCCTCGATGGTGGGTTGTAGTACATTCTTCTTGACTAGTGTTGAACATTCCTGCCTTATATTTTCAATTACGTTAATAGCACAACAAGAACGAACATCATTAGTATTCTCAACCGATTCAGAAATCTTAAAGTTAATCATATCACCACCGAAGGCCATAGTTACTGCTCCCTTGGCCACGTCAATCTTGGTTTGAGCCGTTTTCATGAATGGTCATCCAAGTAAGAGTGGTGATGGTGGAGAGTGGGTTGAGTCCTCCATATCAAGCATATAGAAATCTGCAGGAAAAATCAAGTGGTCTACCTGTACCAACACATCTTCCAACACTCCTTTGGGATATGCATTAGATCGATTGGCTAATTGAATAATAACTCCATCATTTTTAAGCTTTCCTAGATTCATAGATGCATAAACAGAATATGGCATGACATTTATAGATGCACCTAAATCTAACATAGCATGATCAAACCTTGTATTGCCAATAACACAAGGGATAGTGAAACTACCTGGATCTTTGCATTTAGGTGGTAACTTTCTTTGCAACACTGCAGATACATTCTCACTTACGTGTACCACCTCTTTCTCCCGAATCTGTTTCCTTGTTGTACAAAGCTTCTTCAAAAACTTGGCATACTTCGGGATTTGCTTTATAGCATCGAGGAGAGGGATATTGACATGCACCTTTCTAAACGTCTTTTTCCTCTTCTTCATTCTTGGCTTGCAAAAATCTGCTAGGAAAGGGTACATCCGGAGGAATAACATTAGAATTAACTTGAATTGTACCTTCCTTACCCTTATTGGCCGAATTGGATGGCTTGGGTGGTTGCGGCAATGTTGGTTCCACCTTGGCCGTGAGTGGCCTTTGCTCATCCTCTTCAATTCTCAACTCTTCCTCCTCGTTAGAACGTGACTTGGATGGTTTGAGGTCAGATCCGACTTGCTTTCCACTTCGCAAATGCATAGCTTTTGCAGATTCGAATCCACCTTTCGGATTGACCACCGTTGAGCTAGGCAACCTTCCTTGCTCACGAAATTGCCCCATGAACTCGGCAATTTATCCCACTTGCTTCTCCAAGTTGTCCACCCTCTTGTCTTGGATTTGCCTCTCTTTGTTTTGAGTTTGGACTTCCTGCGTCAAAGTAGTAAGTAATTGAAAAATCTTATCATTATCACTTGAATTACCTGCATTGCTTTGGGCAGGTTGTGCTTGGGCTTGTGGTGGTGCCAACGGCTTTTGATAGAAACCCGGGGGTTGTTGCCTAAATTTGCTTTGTTGTTGGCCTTGTTGGGGGTCTTGCCATTTGAAATTCGGATGATCACTCCAACCGGGATTGTAAGTATTGGAAAATGGATCACCACGTGATTGGTATTAGTTGCCATATCCCACGGCATTGAGTGTCTCCCACCCTCCATTCTCGATTAATTGTGGGCACTTGTCCGTATGGTAGTTTTGCATGGAGCATACGCCACAAGAAGCTACGGTTTTGACTTTTGGACCTTCCACCACCTGAGAAAGCAACGTAGTAAGGTTAGCCATTTGATTTTGAAGTTCGGTTATGGCACTTACCTCATTGACTTGATGTTGCCGTGGCATGCTCCTTTGTCCAACACCTTCGTATTGTTGAGCGTTCAATGCTCGATTAGCAATCAACATCTTTGCCACCGTAGGGGTCTTGTCCACCAATGCTCCTCCCGCTGAGGCATCTAGCATTTGACGTTCAATTGGTAGAAGTCCCTCGTAAAAGTATTGTAGAAGTAGTTCCTCCTTCATTTGATGTTGTGGACATGAAGCAACAAGAGATTTAAAACGTTCATAATAAGTAGGAAAGGATTTACCTTCATCTTGTTGAATGCCACTTATCCTTTTCCGTAGGAGGATGACTTGAGAAATTGGGAAAAACTTCTCTAAGAAAGCTCGTTTCATGCTCTCCCATGATGTGACAGTTCCGGGAGCCAATTCGTACAACCAATCGTTCGCCTTCTCTAGGAGAGAAAAGGGAAAGGCCTTCATCTTCAAGATGCTCTCATCCATGTTCACCGAAGTCATGCTTGAGCAAACGACTTCAAACTCCTTCAAGTGCTTGTTCGGATCTTCCATGGACAGCCCATGGTACTTCGGAATGTGATGTAACAAGCTTGACTTCAATTCGAACTCGGCAGTTTTGTCCGGAGCCGCCTTAGGGTATTGGATACATAGAGGTGCGACATTATCCAATCCCGAAGCGGAAAGCTCCTTGATCGTTCGGTTGTCCGCTCCCATGTCTTCCACTTCCTCTTCAAATTCAGAAACGGACTCGGAACTTGCACTTGATTCACTAGGTTCCGGGTTCTTCCTCTTTCGTCTCAACTCACGCTCAAAATCGTCGTCAAAGTCTAAAATATGGTCGTGAACTGGATTAGAACTCCGAGTCATAAACAAGTACCTAAACACAAGAAACAAAATAACATAAGAATCTGATCTAATAAAAAAAACGAAAATAACAATCCAAGGGATTAGCAAAGTTGCTAATCCCCGGCAATGGCGCCAAAAATTTGATGCGAAATATATAAGTGATAGGAGCATATTTATGCACCTTAGTTAGCTAGTTCTTATGCATTTATGTTGTGTTTTCTTAGTTAAAGTAGTCTTTTAAGCTATTTTCATGTGTTTTCAGGTTTTAGAGACAAAGTGAGCAAAAGGATGCAATTTGGAGCATTTTGGAGCAAAATTGGGCTAGAATGGAGTTCATGCACATGAAGCACAAGAGATGGACGAATTTGAAGGATTGATGAAGCTAGGAAAGTGTTTTGAAGTTGAAGAATTGAAGATACAAAGATTCCTAATTGAAGTGGGAAAGTGCTTAATTGAAGATGAAATCCTAGTTGAAGATGGATTCCTAGTTGAAGTTGGATTCCTAGAAGATTGAAGTTTCCTGCTCAAACAAGGTTTCCTACTTGAAGAAGGGAAGTTGAAGCCAAAGAATCAGCTCAAGTGAAGAAACCTTATCCAAAACATTATCCAAACCCTATCCTATCCAATCCTATCTTATCTTATCCTATCCTAATCCTATCCTAATTTAATTCCAGCTGCATGGGGGATTTATTTTCAGATTAGGACACATTAAAATTGGTTTCTAGAAGCCCTTATCCACTCCTACAAAGGTGCCACACCTTATCCCTTGTTTTTTCTAGAAATCAGCCACAAAACAACCTTTCTAGAAGGCCTTATCCCTTGTCCTACAAAAGTGACGCCCCAAACCTTTCTAGAACTTCTAGAAACCTGATTATTCCTTTCCCCCTTGGTTTCTAAAAGCCTTAGCCTTTTCCTTCAAGGATTGTGTGTTATTATCCTATACAAATTAGGCTTTTAAATCCTTTTCCTTTGCTACATAGGGACTGCGAATTTCAGCCTATAAATACCATCCTTTGCTGCACCATTTAGTTACCATCCTCTACCATATTTTCACTACACCATTCACCCAAATATACCTCTTGTGCCGTGAGTTTGCAAAGGAGAAGAAGGAAGAACTCTTGGAGCCGTGCATGCCATTCAAGGAGCTTGGATTGTGGAGCGTTTCTAGGTGTTTTCTATCTTTGTTTTAATGTTTAAATTTATTTATCTTTGTTTATTTGCGAGTATGAGGAACTAAACCCCCCTTGGCTAGGGGGGGATTCGAAACCATGATTATGCTTGCTATATGATTTGATTACTTCTAATTGCGTTTCATAAGTTGTGATTTCAATTTGCTTATCTATGTGAATTAAAACTTATTCTTGTATGTTGATTGAGGGTCGACACTTAGTTTGCATGCATGAATTTGATGCTAGGATATAAGGGAATTTCACCTAATCGTTATGAACTTATATTCACAAGTAGTAAAGGTTGTTGATCATAATCGTGTTAAGTAAATTCTTGGCATAAGTTTCATGCAATCATAGTAACAATTGCTTCGTCAATGCTTATGGTTTTCATAGAACTTAATGATTCTTGCTTGTATCTCTATTATGCAATCATGTAGGGGACTTGTGGGGAATGCTTTGGGTTGTCGTATGCAATCATCCAATTCAATAACATTAGGAAAATCTGAAGGTTAATTTAAGTGGACCTAATTAACTTGGGGCGTTGGGAATTCATAGTTTATTGAAAAGCAATTAGAGATCGTTTTATATGCAAGTGTGACATGTGTGGAGATGAACCCCTTAGCTAGCCTTCCATCCATCCATTTAAACCAAATTCGTTTTAGCGTCTTTTCAATTTACAAAGTTTTGTTTTGTTTTCAAAATTCGTCCAAAATCAATCCCCTTTTAGTTTTAAGTGTCATATTAGTTAGAAACCCATTTAGTTTGTGTTTTTAGGTGTCTTGAGTCAAGTTTAAACCAATTTTCGTCCAAATTCTTCCCTAGTGTCTAAAACTGCCCAGAAAGTGGTTTTAAGGCAGTTTTGAGTGTTTATTTGCTGTTTTGAGTCTTTTGGTTTGTTTTAGTGTTTTAAAATTTAGTTTTACATTCTTGGAGTCTAGTTAGTGTTTTAAACTTGTTTTTACGTATTTGAGTCAGTTTTCAAGTGATTTAGCAATCCCTCCTAATCCCCGGCCTAGAACGATCCCTACTTACATACTTACTACAATCGATAAAAAGAGGGTTAATTTGTGTGTCAACATAATTTTCACATCAAATTTTGGCGCCGTTGCCGGGGATTAGCAAAGTTGCTAATCCCTTGGATTGTTTTATTTCAATTTGTTTTATTTGTGTCCAGATTTTTACGTTGTTTTTGTTTCTTGTTTTTAGGTACTAGTTTATGACTCGGAGCTCTCATCCGGTTCGTGAACACATCTTGGACTTTGACGACGATTTTGAACGAGAGTTGAGACGAAAGAGGAAGAATCCAGAGCCTAGTGAATCAAGTTCAAATTTGGAAGCCGAAGTTGAGATTGAGGAAGAGGAACCCACGGCACAAGTGGGTGAAGTTGAGACAGTCATGGCACAAGACAATCGTACAATCAAGGAGCTCTCAACTTCGGGATTGGACAATGCCGCACCTCTATGTATTCAATATCCGGCGGCTGCCCAAGGAAAGACCGAGGAATTCGAGTTAAAGTCAAGTTTGCTACACCATATTCCGAAGTACCATGGGTTGTCCATGGAGGATCCTAACAAGCATTTGAAAGAATTCGAGGTGGTGTGTTCAAGCATGACTCCAATCAATGTCGACGGGAGTATATTGAAGATGAAGGCCTTTCCCTTTTCTCTCATGGAAAAGGCGAAAGATTGGTTGTATGAATTAGCTCCCGGAACAGTCACATCTTGGGAAAGCATGAAGCGAGCTTTCTTGGAGAAGTTTTTCCCAACTTCTCGAGTCATCCTCCTACGAAAAAGGATAAGTGGGATTCAACAAGAAGAAGGTGAGTCTTTTCCTACGTATTATGAACGTTTTAAATCTCTTGTTGCTTCTTGTCCACAACATCAAATGAAGGAGGAGCTTCTTCTACAATACTTCTACGAGGGACTTCTACCAATCGAACGACAAATGCTAGATGCCTCGGCAGGAGGAGCATTGGTGGACAAGACCCCCACGGCAGCAAAGACGTTGATTGCCAATCGAGCGTTGAACGCTCAACAATACGAAGGCGTTGGACAAAGAGGCACCCCACGGCAACACCAAGTGAATGAGGTAAGTACCATAACCGAACTTCAAAATCAAATGGCTAACCTTACTACGTTGCTTTCTCAGGTTATGGAAGGGCTAAAAGTTCAAAATGTAAGTGCGTGTGGTGTATGTTCCATGCAAGGACATCCTACGGACAAGTGCCCACAATTGATCGAGAACGCAGGGTGGGAGACCTTCAATGCCGTGGGCTTTGGGCAGCAATACCAACAAAGGAATGATCCCTTTTCTAACACCTACAATCCCGGTTGGCGTGATCATCCGAATTTCAAATGGCGGGAACCCCAACAAGGCCAACAACAAAACACATTTCGGCAACAACCCCCGGGTTTCTATCAAAAGCCATTCGCACCAAATCAAACTCAAATACATTCTGCCCCAACAAATTTAGGTACGTCCTTGGATAATGATGCAATTCTTAAATTACTTAACACTTTGTCTCAGGGCAAGAGAATCAAGCCGCAGCATTGCAAAGCCAAGCTAAAAGGGTGGATCACTTGGAAAAGCAAATTGGGCAAATTGCGGAGTTTGTAGGACAGTTTCGAGACCAAGGAAGACTCCCTAGTTCAACCGTTGCAAATCCAAAAGGGGGATTCGAAACCGCCAAAGCAATTACATTAAGGAGTGGCAAACAAGTTGGAACCGAACCCTAAACATCCAATTTAAGTCAAAAAGAGGATGAAAAGCTACTGTTTGAGGAAGAACCCCAAACCTCAACCACGGCAAGGAAGGAGAAAACAATGCCGCAGCCTCCTATTGCACCTTTGCCGTGTCCTACACCTAAGGTAAGTCATAATTCGACCCAATCAAGTTCTATTCCACTAAACGTGCCCTTTCCTAGCAGGTTGATGCAAGCCAAGAACGACGAGGAGGAAAAAGACATTCTGGAGACGTTTAGGAAGGTGCATGTCAACATCCCACTCCTCGATGCAATAAAGCAAATCCCGAAATATGCTAAGTTCTTGAAGAAGCTTTGCACAACAAGGAATCGGATTCGGGAGAAAGAGGTGGTACACGTAAGTGAGAATGTATCTGCGTTGTTGCAAAGAAAGTTACCACCTAAATGCAAAGATCCAGGTAGTTTCACTATCCCTTGTGTTATTGGTAATACGAGGTTTGATCATACTATGCTAGATTTAGGTGCATCAATCAATGTCATGCCATATTCTGTTTATGCATCGATGAATCTAGGAGAGCTTAAACATGATGGTGTTATTATTCAATTAGCCGATCGATCTAATGCATATCCGAAAGGAGTTTTGGAGGATGTTTTGGTGCAGGTAGACCATTTGATTTTTCCTGCAGATTTTTATGTGCTTGACATGGAAGATTCGGTACAATCTCCATCATCACCACTCTTACTTGGACGTCCTTTCATGAAAACAGCTCAAACCAAGATTGACGTGGCCAAGGGAGCAGTAACTATGGCCTTTGGTGGTGATATGATTAACTTTAAGATTTCTGAATCGGTTGAGAATACTAATGATGTTCGTTCTTGTTGTGCTATTAATGTTATTGATAATATAGGGCAGGAATGTTCAACACTAGTCAACAAGAATGTACCACAACCCACCATCGAGGAAGGAATTGGCGTGAACAACAAAGAGTGCACGGCCCCAACCTTGAAATCATCAAATCTGCCCAAGTGCAACCCTTGTGCATTTGTCCATAGTGCTACCACTTCTTTGCCGTACAAAGGTAAGCCACCTATTCCAATTTCGATTCCCATTTCAACTAATAGGTTGTTACCTTGTATGGTGCAGGTACCAAATCGAAGACAACGTAGTGGGAGAGTTCGTGTTGATTTAGAGAAGCAAAACATGACAAATAGAAAGGATCATTATCCCATCCCATTCAAGGACCCAAAGAATGAAGTATTTCGTAGGTCAGGTTGTGGAAACACCCCTCCATGCTGTGGGGTTCCATAAACCTTCAATGGAGCATCGTCCGGCTAGAAGACGTTAAAGCAAGCGCTTCTTGGGAGGCAACCCATGCAAATAAAGAGGACTTAGGAAGCTCCGGCATCATAATCAGATTTGCATTTCTAAACCCTACTCTTTATTGCTTTTACTTTGCCATATTTGTCATGTTTGCTAGTTGTGTTATTTGCGTGCTTTTGTGTGAGTCTATGTTTGAAACATTGAGGACAATGTTTGGTTTAAGTGTGGGGGGGTAAACAAAGTGTTTTTATGTCAAAATTCGTAGGATTTTACCACCTAACATTTCAAAGGTTGTTTTTCATTGTTTTTAAGTGTTTTTAGAATGTTTTGATGTGTTTTTATGTGGCTTTACCAGAAAATCCGAAAATTCAAGAAAAAATTCGAAAAAGTTTTGAAAAAAAAAACCCAAAAAAGAGTCGTTTTAAAGTTGTTTTTGTTTGTTTAGAGTACCTTCCAACACAATGATGAGGATTTGGTTTTTAATTGCATGACTGTTAAAGAGAGTTATAAACATGGATGGAAGTTGATATGCTATTTTGTTTATGCTTGGTCATCGTTGTTGTTTACGAATTCACATGTAATCACAAAGTAAAAATCAGTTTTTGTAACATGCTTGAAGGAAGTAACTCAAACTAACGCTACAACCTTGTGAGACTTGAGCCTAAACATTCTTTGGAGAGTTAATAATCTGTGAATTTGTTGTTTTCTAAAGTCGTTGCATGATCTCATCATTCTTTGCTTGGTTGCTACTTAGAAGGCGTTTCATCATTATAGATCCAAATATTAGAACTCATACCCATTTCATTCAAAACTTAAAATTGAGTGCATAACATATAACAAGATGAAGTTGTTTAGTAGTTATCACCAGAGCCAAAAAGCCGTCAACCCATGCATATTGTTTTGTCGGATTAACCCCTTTGAGCCTTGTTTAGCCTATTTTTGTTGTTAGCCACATTATCCTTACCTAGCCTAGATTAGGACTATCCATACCCTTGTTCTTAAAGGATAATAAAGCATGACTTAGAGGGAATTCTTTTTGATCAATGTTGTGCAGAAAACTAAGTGTGGGGGAAAGGAAAGTTGTGTGCCAAAAGAAGTAAGGAGGGCACGGGTTAGAAAAAGAAAAAGAAAAAAAAAAGAAAGAAAATTCGTAGAAAAAGAAAGAAAAAAAGAGAAAAGTGAGAAAAGTATGAAAAGGAGTTGAAAGAGCATAAAATGAGCTCTAAGTTATTGGTTGTTGAAGCAACGGTCCAAAAAATTGAATTAGACCCTAAGTATTGCATGAGTATTCCCCTTGGGTTTAAACATTGATTTTTGCATGCAAAAGTGAATTCTAAGTGTCAATTTCATTACTTTGCTTATTATTCTTTAAGAATGTTTGTTTATCCTTACCTTCCTTTGTTAGCCAATACCTTAGCCCCGTTACAACCCTTTGCTTCTATCTTGATTGTTATGTGTTTCAATATGTGGAGTTTGGAATTGGTATGAGCATATGATATCCCTGGTTCTCGCATCTAAGTAGTAGCATTCCATTCATGAGATCATATACATACATTCATAATTCCAGAAATTGCTTTTATTGTCATAACATATGTGAGCATTAGTTTTCATATTTACATCAATCTTCTCACATATAACTAGTGTAGGGTGTGTAGTCAGAAAATCTAAAGTGAAAAATGAGTGTATATCTAGTGAGGAATTGAGGGATTCTCTAAGGCATGTTACTACATTCAAAACATTGTTTTAATTGATTAACTGTGAGCTAGTAAGTGAAGACTATGATTCAGTATGTGCTTAAGTGTAAAGATGGCTAAAATCTATGTGAGTAGTGATCTTTGGCGTGTCATGTACCTTTGGAAATCCCTGAGGCGATTGTTGGAAGGTTTAGGTCATGTTTTGTTTCGTTGTTTTGCTCGAGGACTAGCAAAAGCTAAGTGTGGGGGAATTTGATAGGAGCATATCTATGCACCTTAGTTAGCTAGTTCTTATGCATTTATGTTGTGTTTTCTTAGTTAAAGTAGTCTTTTAAGCTATTTTCATGTGTTTTCAGGTTTTAGAGACAAAGTGAGCAAAAGGATGCAATTTGGAGCATTTTGGAGCAAAATTGGGCTAGAATGGAGTTCATGCACATGAAGCACAAGGGATGGACGAATTTGAAGGATTGATGAAGCTAGGAATGTGTTTTGAAGTTGAAGAATTGAAGATACAAAGATTCCTAATTGAAGTGGGAAAGTGCTTAATTGAAGATGAAATCCTAGTTGAAGATGGATTCCTAGTTGAAGTTGGATTCCTAGAAGATTGAAGTTTCCTACTCAAACAAGGTTTCCTACTTGAAGAAGGGAAGTTGAAGCCAAAGAATCTGCTCAAGTGAAGAAACCTTATCCAAAACATTATCCAAACCCTATCCTATCCAATCCTATCTTATCTTATCCTATCCTAATCCTATCCTAATTTAATTCCAGCTGCATGGGGGATTTATTTTCAGATTAGGACACATTAAAATTGGTTTCTAGAAGCCCTTATCCACTCCTACAAATGTGCTACACCTTATCCCTTGTTTTTTCTAGAAATCAGCCACAAAACAACCTTTCTAGAAGGCCTTATCCCTTGTCCTACAAAAGTGACGCCCCAAACCTTTCTAGAACTTCTAGAAACCTGATTATTCCTTTCCGCCTTGGTTTCTAAAAGCCTTAGCCTTTTCCTTCAAGGATTGTGTGTTATTATCCTATACAAATTAGGCTTTTAAATCCTTTTCCTTTGCTACATAGGGGCTGCGAATTTCAGCCTATAAATACCATGCTTTGCTGCACCATTTAGTCACCATCCTCTACCATATTTTCACTACACCATTCACCCAAATATACCTCGTATGCAATCATCCAATTCAATAACATTAGGAAAATCTGAAGGTTAATTTAAGCGGACCTAATTAACTTGGGGCGTTGGGAATTCATGGTTTATTGAAAAGCAATTAGAGATCGTTTGATATGCAAGTGTGACATGTGTGGAGATGAACCCCTTAGCTAGCCTTCCATCCATCCATTTAAACCAAATTCGTTTTAGCATCTTTTCAATTTACAAAGTTTTGTTTTGTTTTCAAAATTCGTCCAAAATCAATCCCCCTTTAGTTTTAAGTGTCATATTAGTTAGAAACCCATTTAGTTTGTGTTTTTAGGTGTCTTGAGTCAAGTTTAAACCAATTTTCGTCCAAATTCTTCCCTAGTGTCCAAAACTGCCCAGAAAGTGGTTTTAAGGCAGTTTTGAGTGTTTATTTGCTGTTTTGAGTCTTTTGGTTTGTTTTAGTGTTTTAAAATTTAGTTTTACATTCTTGGAGTCTAGTTAGTGTTTTAAACTTGTTTTTACGTATTTGAGTCAGTTTTCAAGTGATTTAGCAATCGCTCCTAATCCCCGGCCTAGAACGATCCCTACTTACATACTTACTACAATCGATAAAAAGAGGGTTAATTTGTGTGTCAACATAATTTTCACATCAATAAGCACACAAATTAAACCCTCTTTTTATCAATTGTAGCAAAATACGTAAGTAGGGATCGTTCTAGGCCGGGGATTAGGAGGGATTGCAAAATCACTTGGAATTGACTCAAAAATGTAAAAACAAGTTGAAAACACTAACTAGACTCAAAGAATGTAAAACTATAACTTAAAACACCAAAACAAACCAAAAGATTCAAAATAATACAAAAACACTCAAAACTGCCTTAAAACCACTTTCTGGGCAGTTTTGAACTCTAAACAAGATTTTGACGAAAATAGGTTTTAACTTGACTCAAAACACTTAAAAACACAAACTAACACACTTTCTAACTAATTTGACACTTGAAAACAAAGGGGGATTTGGTTTTTACGAAATTGAAAACAAAATATAAACTTGTAAATCAAAACAGATTTTAAAACGAATTTGGTTTAAATGAATGGATGGAAAGCTAGCTAAGGGGTTCATCTCCACACATGTTATACTTGCATTCAAAACGATTCCCAATTGCTTTTTGATCGGATCATATTTATATATATTTTTACTTCAAATTCACTCGTCTTTTCTTAGTTAGTTCCTTATATTTTTGAGCTATTTACGTTATTTTTGTGAAACATCATCATATTTATGTTTTGTAGAAAGAATAAAGAAAAGAAATGAAAAAAAATAAAAATAAAGAAAGCTAAAGAAAAGGGAATCCAAGAGAGGACTGACGTGGGAGAGAAGTGAGTCCACACGGGAGGGTGAAAAGAATAAAAGAAAGAAGGAGCTGGACACGTGAAGGAGTCAGAGCAGAAAAGAACGGTGAAAGAATCCAAGGGCAGCTGGAAAAAAGGGAATAAAAGAATGGAAAGCAAAGGCATACGGGGGAGAAATAATCAGGAAATGAGGGATCCAAAGAAAGATATACGAAAGAAGAAGAAAAAGGAGAATCCAAGGCGTGAAAGGGATAGAGGCGGGAGACAGAGAAGACTTGGAAAAGTGGGAAATAAAATAATAAGATAGAGAGGAGAAAGCAGCTCGCAAAGACGCAATTGAGGGGGAGAGATGGAGCTGCCTTTGGCAGCACGGGGTCAGAGAGGATAGAGAGGCGTGTGAGACGCGGGAGAAAGGCTGCGTTGGCAGCTATGTAGAGAGAGACAGCGTGAGCTGGAAGAAAAAAAAGGGAAGAATAAAATAGCAGCAGGAAGGAGAGATCAGGGGCAGCAGAAGTGAGGACGGTCAGAAGGTGAGAACGTGCAGAAAAGAAAGGAAATGTGAGGACTGACAGGGTGAAGCTCCAGTGCCTGGCAGCTAGTGACAGAAGCAGCAGATCATCTTCTTTCGGTTTAATCTTTCCAAACTTATATTTTATTTCTGTTTTAATAATGTGTAATTAAATTTATTTTGGTTAGAGGTTAATTCGAAACCATGAATATATTTGTAATATGAATTGATTACCTTCAGTTGTGATCTCTGAGTTGTGATTTAATTTGCTTAACTGCTTAATTGATAACTTATTTTTGTATGTCGATTAAGGATGCATACTTAATTTACATGCATGAATTTGATGCTAGAATATAAGTGAATTTCACCTAATCGTTATGAACTTATATTCACAAGTAGTGAAGGTTGCTATCCACAATCGTGTTAAGTAAATTCTTGGCAAGAGTATCATGCTTTTCGTAGTTACGAATGCCTCGTCAATGCTTATAGTTTTCACAAAGTTTAATGATCTTTGATTGTATCTCTATTGTGCTTTTCACGTAGGGGACTTTTGAAGAATGTTTTGAATTGTTGTATGCGTTTTCCCGTCCAATTCAATAACTTAAGGAAAACTTGAAGATTAAAAAAGTGCTATTCACGGTTAATCTGAAGTGTTGAAATTCACAACTTATTGAAAGAACAACTGAAAATCAATTTAGGTTGCATATGTGTCATGTGTGGAGAAAAACCCTCTAGCTAGTCCGTCATTTATCCTTTCACCTTAATTTCATGTTTTTGTCAATTCTGTAATTTATTTAAGTTTAATTTACTTCTCGTCAAAACCAAACCCCCCCATTATTAAATTATATTATTTAGTTAGTTTTCATTGTTGTTAGTCTTTTAATTCAATTTCCGTCCATTGCAGTTCCTAGTGTCTAATTTGATTATTTTCATTATTTTGAGTCATCCTAAGTGTGTTTCGAGTTATTAGAGTTTTTAGCCTAATTTTGTGTCCTTGAGTCTTGTTTAATATTTTTAAATTAATTTAGAATAGATTAGCAATCCCTCCTAATCCCCGGCCTAGAACGATACCCTACTTACATCCATACTACAATTGTCAAAAAGAGGGTTTAATTTGTGTGTCAAGAAATTCTCACATCAAATTTTGGCGCCGTTGCCGGGGATTAGCAACTTTGCTAATCCCTTTATTTTTGTTTTTGTTTATGTTTATATTGGTGTTTGTGTATTTTACTTTTGATATTTGATTTATTTTTCTTTCTTTGATTTTAGGTACAAATGGAGCAAGACATGGCACTTGCGACCATTCAAGCTCAATTGGCACAGCTCACTGCTCAATTGACTCATAATGCCGAACGGACCACAATGCCAAGTGTCCCTACACTTGATGTGCTCTATGGGCAAGGATATCAAAGTCCTTAATTTTATGCCAATGAAGATGTTTGGGGATATCAAGGCTATAACCAATCAAGGGGCAACATGTTTTCCAACGCTTGCAATTCAGATTGGAGAGGTAATTCAGATTATATGTGGGATGAACCTCAACAATTTCAACAAGGTGGATATTGACAGCAAGACGAGTTCTATTCAAGACCTATGCAGCCACCACAGCATCCCCCACAACAATTCCAATCAAATCAAAGTATGCCCATGAATTATAATGAAATTCTTGAAGGACTAATTTCTTTGGCGCAGGGTTCACAAAAAGAAGAACAATTGCCGCCATCGGAAGAGTTCTATCAGTGGCCATATGAACCGTCACAGCCACCACAACAATCAACCCAATTCAATTCAGGTACATCCTTGGATAATGATACACTTAATAAGTTACTCACCTCTTTGAATCAGGGAGTAGAAAATCAAAACCAGGAGATGCAAGACCGAGTCAAAAGAGTGGACGAATTGGAGATGCAAGTTGGGCAGATTGTGGAATTCATGGCACAGATTCGAGATCAAAGTGAACTTTCCAACTCAAACATTGCAAATTCAAAAGCAGAAGTTGAAATCGATGAAGCCATCACCTTGGAAGGTGACAGGGAGGATGAAGCTGTACCAGAACCATCCAAACACATCCCCAACATGGATGAATTGCTGCTGCAAGCAGAAGAGGAGGAGGACGACTTGGGCAGTTTAGAAGAATTCTTGCTGCAAGCTCCTCAAATCCCTATGTCATCCAACTCAGGTGAGGAAGTTCTAAATTCACTTCATTCTAATGATATTCCTCCCAATGTCCTTTTTCCTAGCAGGTTTTTGATTCCCAAACAAGAAGAGAGTGAAAAAGACATTGTGGAAGCTCTTCCAAAGGTACAAAAGGATATTCCAATTCTTGGTGCAACAAAGCAAGTTCTAGATCGTGTTGAATATTTCAAAGGTCTTTGTTTCCCAATAAGAACGATTCAAGAGAATGAAGTGGTTGAAGCAGATCAAGAATTCATCCAAGGGGCTGTGCATGAGACAATCAAGCCCAAAGCAGTTGAGTTTGATGACCCAGGACAAGCCACAACCATCATAGTAAACCTGGCCAAGTTCAAAGTCCCGGAAATGTTCAAAAATGTGGTGTTTGTCATTGAGTTTGTGTCAGAAAAAGAAAGTAAGCCATCTTCTCCAATTTTAATTTTTATTTATACTAACATTTTTCTGATTTTGATGATACAGGCACCCACTCTTGAATTTAAACCATTGCCGAATCATTTCAAGTATCACCTCCCATTAAAAGATAAATTCCATGCTTTGGAGCCGAGGGGAGTTTAAAGGAAAGATTCGCCCGGCTAAAGACGTTAAATCAAGCGCTTCTTGGGAGGCAACCCAAGCATTCAACGAAGGGAGACTTTGGAATCGCTAACCAAATCAGATTTGCATTCTTACACCCTTATCTTTACTGCTTTCATTTTGTTTTGTTCAGTTAGTTGTGTTATTTGGTTGATTTCTGTGAGTTTGTGTTATTTAGTTTAAGTGTGGGGGAAGGTTAAACAAAGTCTTTTTACATTGATTTACATATTTTACATTGACAAAAAAAACAAAAAAACAAAAAACAAAAAAAAAACAAAACACACCTAAAAAAAAAAAAAAAAAACACATAAAAGTAAAAATATTTTACAATGATGTGTAAACTAACAGCATTCATTGGTCAGGTGGTGCTTCAGTAGTCGGCGGAGCTTCAGCAGTCGGCGGGGCCACGGAAGGAGGAGGTATCGGAGGTTGATCAGTTGGAGCTTCACTACGCGGTGCCGCCCCAGAAGACGAAGGCAGATGCGGTTGGAACAAACCCACAAACCTCTGGTGATCAAGTAAAATCTGACCATCATTTTCCTGCAGCTGGTCAATTTTCCTCTTCATGTTTGTGGCATAATTGTGTGCAAGCTTGTGCAATTGTTTATTTTCATGCTTGAGTCCTCTAATCTCCTCTTTGAGACTCTGTATTTCAGCCACCAACGATTCGACGTGACGGGTTCGAGCAAATAGGCGTTGGGCCATGTTGGACACAGAACCCGCACACTGCACGCTAAGAGCCAGAGACTCCTTAACCGCCAATTCATCAGACCGTCTAGCGAGCAGTCTGTTATCACGGGGGGTGACAAGGTTCCGGGCCACCACCGCAGCGGTCATGTCATTTTTCATCACCGAATCCCCAACAGTAAGAGGACCGGTAGGGGATATGAAGGATGGCCGCCATATGTTGTCTGGTGAAGGCGGAGCTGCCTCTTCACCAATGTTCAAGTCAAAACGACGATCAGAAGGGCCAGACATTTTTCAGAGGTGGTGAAGAAAGAAGAGAGTCGGAATGATCAAGATTAAACAAGTGCAAGAAGGGAGTGTTTACAAGAGGGAGCTCAAGTGTGTTGTGGAACAAAATTAACGCCTCTATAAAAAGAAGAAATCAAAGAGGCGCTCCTCAGAAATCGATGAAGCGTCCTCTCGCGAATCGAAGAGTCGGGGCTCCTTTCTCAAAAGCCGGATTCTTTTCTCAAAAGAGGCGTTTCATTTCTCAAAAAAATGGGCTTGCTCAGAAACCACGAGCCGAACCCTGGATTTCAAAAGATCAATTTGTCCAGACGTGTCGTCACTCGTCACATGCAACTGGCAGCTTTGCGGAAATTACGGGCAGCTTTGTCAGAAAGCGCGTAATTTGTACTATTCATCCATCCACCGGCTGCCGACAATGAGTGAGAGAATAGTTCCGGTTGTGAAGAAAAGTCCTATAAGTATTTACCTTCGCTTTCCACAGCAAAGGCACACCCTCTCAGCACTTCTTCATCTCCGAGAATGCATTCCCAAATAACCCTCTCGAGTCACACTGTATTCCTCATTCCCTGGGATACCCCTGCAAACAACCCATCCAGAGCAAAAGTATTTCATATCATAAAGGTTGAAAGCAAGAGTATCTCATATCATGCATTCTCCATGTCCTTTTCCTTGTCTTTGTTCTAACCTGCAGGACATGGAGAAATTGCTCTCGAGTACTCGTCTTCCACTGCTGATGTACTTCCAAAGAAGCTGCCACATCTACCTGAAGAACAGATAAGGCAAGCGAAAATGATACCAGCAGCATGTGGAGACAACGTACAGAAGAAACAAGCAGAGAAGAATGCAGCTTGCACAATCATCCCAGCGGAAGGAGTCCGAGCTGAAAACTAGAGAAGCTGCCACATCTGCTTGGAGAACAAATAAGGAACTGCAACATCACCAAAAAGCAAAGCTTCGCCGTACAATATCATCAAATCATCACTTGCAAGTAAAAAGCTAAGTGTCACCCCGTTCAAGAGGAAAGCTGTGGAAAGTCAACAAACACGACCAATGATTACTTATTAGTTCTATTCATTGTCTTTTATTGTGATTTTCAATTTTTCGTTTGCAATTTTTTTTATTTATTTTTTATTATTATTTTATTTTCTTGCGTTACTTAACTGAATTATTTCTTTTCTTTGCAGGAACTTTTGGTTATTTCCACCCTTGAAGTTGATTGCAGAATTTTAGCTTGGGGGTCATCGCTTGATTTTACTGCAAATTAGGGAAGTTTTCAGTCCAATTGCTTTATTTTGTTTCTTATTATTTATTTATTTTATTTTATTTTTATTTGCGTTATAGTGTTTTCTGACATTGGGGACAATGTCAAGTTTAAGTGTGGGGGTAGAAATCTCTAGAATTTCATTTGTTTCTGTGTTGTTGCTTTTTGTTTTCTTTAAAAATAAAAAATAAAAAAAATCGGAAAATTTAAAAATCCAAAAATATTGTCTTGTTTCCCTTATTGTTTTGAATTAGATTTTTGTTAGTTTCCCGACCCAATGATATAATTGGATCAAATTCGAACCATGATCATCAAGAACTTAGTTAACATGTGTTTTGTGAAATTCCTTATTCTCTTGTTAGTTTTGTACATGTTTGACCATCTTTGAAAAACCAAATGCACATAGCCTTGTTAATGTGAAACTAAAGTATGAATTAAAGCGTCATATGTGAATTTAGTGACCATATACATCCTATGTGAGTTTTTGAGCCTATTGAAAGTGTGTGCATTTTTCATACACTCCTATTCTTTCATGTGTGATGAACTTATGTGAGATACATCTCTAGAACTTGCGTAACGATCTTTCGAAATGTTTGTCATTGATTGCATGAACTTGGAAATGATAGAGGCATTAGGTTTACCACTATGGCCCAAATAACCATGTTTCCCAAATAAAAATGATATCATTAGATTGCCAATTTGAGCCGTGTATGTTGAGCCTTTTATTTCTTACCACTAGATATGTCTACCCTTATACCTGAAACATTCTTCCTTACCCTTTCCAAGCAAGCTAGTGAGCAATGTGAGATTGTCTTATGAGAAATGTTTGTGAAGTACTTTGAAGGTGTTTGGCAAAAGAATAAGTGTGGGGGTATTTCATGTTTGTATTTAAAGAAAAAAAAAAATTGTATACAAAGAAAATAAAAAGTTTTTAAAGTTTCAGTTTAAGGGTGTGGTTGGAGGTGCTAGAAGAATCGCTGGAAATATTGAGTTCTTATAAATCTAAACAAAAGAATTGCTTGCAATGTAGCTTGGAACTTGTGTTTACCTATTCTTTCATTTCAATAACCCTCTCCCTAAACCTCATTACGTCCAATAAAAGTCCTCTTGATTTAAGTTTTGCAATTCTGACTGTGGAGAAGTGATCTTTATGCAAGCTTATGGTAGAAATTTCACATTTGATTCTTTGAGCGAAACACATTAAAACTAAACACATATGTGATTGAGTGTATATCCCGTGAGAATGTTACTAGTTTGCATATGATGATTTTAAAAATAAAAACTTGAAATTGCATTAGCATGGCTATCTCACACACTACACTTCAAGGATGATTCAAAGATTACTGCTAATATTTGAATAAGGAAGATGAACTTGGATTAGTTCCTTGATGCTAGCTATGGTTCTTGATGATTTGTTTTCTTAAATGAATTTCTATGAGGGTCACATAGAAGGAAGCTAATGTTTTTCTTGTTACTTCTTGTTCTTATTTTCTTTGTTTTGCTCGAGGACTAGCAAAAGTTAAGTGTGGGGGTATTTGATCGGATCATATTTATATATATTTTTACTTCGAATTCACTCGTCTTTTCTTAGTTAGTTCCTTATATTTTTGAGCTATTTACGTTATTTTTGTGAAACATCATCATATTTATGTTTTGTAGAAAGAATAAAGAAAAGAAATGAAAAAAAATAAAAATAAAGAAAGCTAAAGAAAAGGGAATCCAAGAGAGGACTGATGTGGGAGAGAAGTGAGTCCACACGGGAGGGTGAAAAGAATAAAAGAAAGAAGGAGCTGGACACGTGAAGGAGTCAGAGCAGAAAAGAACGGTGAAAGAATCCAAGGGCAGCTGGAAAAAAGGGAATAAAAGAATGGAAAGCAAAGGCATACGGGGGAGAAATAATCAGGAAATGAGGGATCCAAAGAAAGATATACGAAAGAAGAAGAAAAAGGAGAATCCAAGGCGTGAAAGGGATAGAGGCGGGAGACAGAGAAGACTTGGAAAAGTGGGAAATAAAATAATAAGATAGAGAGGAGAAAGCAGCTCGCAGAGACGCAATTGAGGGGGAGAGATGGAGCTGCCTTTGGCAGCACGGGGTCAGAGAGGATAGAGAGGCGTGTGAGACGCGGGAGAAAGGCTGCGTTGGCAGCTATGTAGAGAGAGACAGCGTGAGCTGGAAGAAAAAAAAGGGAAGAATAAAATAACAGCAGGAAGGAGAGATCAGGGGCAGCAGAAGTGAGGACGGTCAGAAGGTGAGAACGTGCAGAAAAGAAAGGAAATGTGAGGACTGACAGGGCGAAGCTCCAGTGCCTGGCAGCTAGTGACAGAAGCAGCAGATCATCTTCTTTCGGTTTAATCTTTCCAAACTTATATTTTATTTCTGTTTTAATAATGTGTAATTAAATTTATTTTGGTTAGAGGTTAATTCGAAACCATGAATATATTTGTAATATGAATTGATTACCTTCAGTTGTGATCTCTGAGTTGTGATTTAATTTGCTTAACTGCTTGATTGATAACTTATTTTTGTATGTCGATTAAGGATGCATACTTAATTTACATGCATGAATTTGATGCTAGAATATAAGTGAATTTCACCTAATCGTTATGAACTTATATTCACAAGTAGTGAAGGTTGCTATCCACAATCGTGTTAAGTAAATTCTTGGCAAGAGTATCATGCTTTTCGTAGTTACGAATGCCTCGTCAATGCTTATAGTTTTCACAAAGTTTAATGATCTTTGATTGTATCTCTATTGTGCTTTTCACGTAGGGGACTTTTGAAGAATGTTTTGAATTGTTGTATGCGTTTTCCCGTCCAATTCAATAACTTAAGGAAAACTTGAAGATTAAAAAAGTGCTATTCACGGTTAATCTGAAGTGTTGAAATTCACAACTTATTGAAAGAACAACTGAAAATCAATTTAGGTTGCATATGTGTCATGTGTGGAGAAAAACCCTCTAGCTAGTCCATCATTTATCCTTTCACCTTAATTTCATGTTTTTGTCAATTCTGTAATTTATTTAAGTTTAATTTACTTCTCGTCAAAACCAAACCCCCCCATTATTAAATTATATTATTTAGTTAGTTTTCATTGTTGTTAGTCTTTTAATTCAATTTCCGTCCATTGCAGTTCCTAGTGTCTAATTTGATTATTTTCATTATTTTGAGTCATCCTAAGTGTGTTTCGAGTTATTAGAGTTTTTAGCCTAGTTTTGTGTCCTTGAGTCTTGTTTAATATTTTTAAATTAATTTAGAATAGATTAGAAATCCCTCCTAATCCCCGGCCTAGAACGATACCCTACTTACATCTATACTACAATTGTCAAAAAGAGGGTTTAATTTGTGTGTCAAGAAATTCTCACATCAAATTTTGGCGCCGTTGCCGGGGATTAGCAACTTTGCTAATCCCTTTATTTTTGTTTTTGTTTATGCTTATATTGGTGTTTGTGTATTTTACTTTTGATATTTGATTTATTTTTCTTTCTTTGATTTTAGGTACAAATGGAGCAAGACATGGCACTTGCGACCATTCAAGCTCAATTGGCACAGCTCACTGCTCAATTGACTCATAATGCCGAACGGACCACAATGCCAAGTGTCCCTACACTTGATGTGCTCTATGGGCAAGAATATCAAAGTCCTCAATGTTATGCCAATGAAGATGTTTGGGGATATCAAGGCTATAACCAATCAAGGGGCAACATGTTTTCCAACGCTTGCAATTCAGATTGGAGAGGTAATTCAGATTATATGTGGGATGAACCTCAACAATTTCAACAAGGTGGATATTGGCAGCAAGACGAGTTCTATTCAAGACCTATGCAGCCACCACAGCATCCCCCACAACAATTCCAATCAAATCAAAGTATGCCCATGAATTATAATGAAATTCTTGAAGGACTAATTTCTTTGGCGCAGGGTTCACAAAAAGAAGAACAATTGCCGCCATCGGAAGAGTTCTATCAGTGGCCATATGAACCGTCACAGCCACCACAACAATCAACCCAATTCAATTCAGGTACATCCTTGGATAATGATACACTTAATAAGTTACTCACCTCTTTGAATCAGGGAGTAGAAAATCAAAACCAGGAGATGCAAGACCGAGTCAAAAGAGTGGACGAATTGGAGATGCAAGTTGGGCAGATTGTGGAATTCATGGCTCAGATTCGAGATCAAAGTGAACTTTCCAACTCAAACATTGCAAATTCAAAAGCAGAAGTTGAAATCGATGAAGCCATCACCTTGGAAGGTGACAGGGAGGATGAAGCTGTACCAGAACCATCCAAACACATCCCCAACATGGATGAATTGCTGCTGCAAGCAGAAGAGGAGGAGGACGACTTGGGCAGTTTAGAAGAATTCTTGCTGCAAGCTCCTCAAATCCCTATGTCATCCAACTCAGGTGAGGAAGTTCTAAATTCACTTCATTCTAATGATATTCCTCCCAATGTCCTTTTTCCTAGCAGGTTTTTGATTCCCAAACAAGAAGAGAGTGAAAAAGACATTGTGGAAGCTCTTCCAAAGGTACAAAAGGATATTCCAATTCTTGGTGCAACAAAGCAAGTTCTAGATCGTGTTGAATATTTCAAAGGCCTTTGTTTCCCAAGAAGAACGATTCAAGAGAATGAAGTGGTTGAAGCAGATCAAGAATTCATCCAAGGGGCTGTGCATGAGACAATCAAGCCCAAAGCAGTTGAGTTTGATGACCCGGGACAAGCCACAACCATCATAGTAAACCTGGCCAAGTTCAAAGTCCCGGAAATGTTCAAAAATGTGGTGTTTGTCATTGAGTTTGTGTCAGAAAAAGAAAGTAAGCCATCTTCTCCAATTTTAATTTTTATTTATACTAACATTTTTCTGATTTTGATGATTCAGGCACCCACTCTTGAATTTAAACCATTGTCGAATCATTTCAAGTATCACCTCCCATTAAAAGATAAATTCCATGCTTTGGAGCCGAGGAGAGTTTAAAGGAAAGATTCGTCCGGCTAAAGACGTTAAATCAAGCGCTTCTTGGGAGGCAACCCAAGCATTCAACGAAGGGAGACTTCGGAATCGCTAACCAAATCAGATTTGCATTCTTACACCCTTATCTTAACTGCTTTCATTTTGTTTTATTCAGTTAGTTGTGTTATTTGGTTGATTTCTGTGAGTTTGTGTTATTTAGTTTAAGTGTGGGGGAAGGTTAAACAAAGTCTTTTTATATTGATTTACATATTTTACATTGATAAAAAAAAAAAAAAAACAAAAAACAAAAAAAAAAAAAAAAAAAAAAAAAAAAAAACACACCTAAAAAAACACATAAAAGTAAAAATATTTTACAATGATGTGTAAACTAACAGCATTCATTGGTCAGGTGGTGCTTCAGTAGTCGGCGGAGCTTCAGCAGTCGGCGGGGCCACGGAAGGAGGAGGTATCGGAGGTTGATCAGTTGGAGCTTCACTACGCGGTGCCGCCCCAGAAGACGAAGGCAGATGCGGTTGGAACAAACCCACAAACCTCCGGTGATCAAGTAAAATCTGACCATCATTTTCCTGCAGCTGGTCAATTTTCCTCTTCATGTTTGTGGCATAATTGTGTGCAAGCTTGTGCAATTGTTTATTTTCATGCTTGAGTCCTCTAATCTCCTCTTTGAGACTCTGTATTTCAGCCACCAACGATTCGACGTGACGGGTTCGAGCAAATAGGCGTTGGGCCATGTTGGACACAGAGCCCGCACACTGCACGCTAAGAGCTAGAGACTCCTTAACCGCCAATTCATCAGACCGTCTAGCGAGTAGTCTGTTATCACGGGGGGTGACAAGGTTCCGGGCCACCACCGCAGCGGTCATGTCATTTTTCATCACCGAATCCCCAACAGTAAGAGGACCGGTAGGGGATATGAAGGATGGCCGCCATATGTTGTCTGGTGAAGGCGGAGCTGCCTCTTCACCAATGTTCAAGTCAAAACGACGATCAGAAGGGCCAGACATTTTTCAGAGGTAGTGAAGAAAGAAGAGAGTCGGAATGATCAAGATTAAACAAGTGCAAGAAGGGAGTGTTTACAAGAGGGAGCTCAAGTGTGTTGTGGAACAAAATTAACGCCTCTATAAAAAGAAGAAATCAAAGAGGCGCTCCTCAGAAATCGATGAAGCGTCCTCTCGCGAATCGAAGAGTCGGGGCTCCTTTCTCAAAAGCCGGATTCTTTTCTCAAAAGAGGCGTTTCATTTCTCAAAAAAATGGGCTTGCTCAGAAACCACGAGCCGAACCCTGGATTTCAAAAGATCAATTTGTCCAGACGTGTCGTCACTCGTCACATGCAACTGGCAGCTTTGCGGAAATTACGGGCAGCTTTGTCAGAAAGCGCGTAATTTGTACTATTCATCCATCCACCGGCTGCCGACAATGAGTGAGAGAATAGTTCCGGTTGTGAAGAAAAGTCCTATAAGTATTTACCTTCGCCTTCCACAGCAAAGGCACACCCTCTCAGCACTTCTTCATCTCCGAGAATGCATTCCCAAAGAACCCTCTCGAGTCACACTGTATTCCTCATTCCCTGGGATACCCCTGCAAACAACCCATCCAGAGCAAAAGTATTTCATATCATAAAGGTTGAAAGCAAGAGTATCTCATATCATGCATTCTCCATGTCCTTTTCCTTGTCTTTGTTCTAACCTGCAGGACATGGAGAAATTGCTCTCGAGTACTCGTCTTCCACTGCTGATGTACTTCCAAAGAAGCTGCCACATCTACCTGAAGAACAGATAAGGCAAGCGAAAATGATACCAGCAGCATGTGGAGACAACGTACAGAAGAAACAAGCAGAGAAGAATGCAGCTTGCACAATCATCCCAGCGGAAGGAGTCCGAGCTGAAAACTAGAGAAGCTGCCACATCTGCTTGGAGAACAAATAAGGAACTGCAACATCACCAAAGAGCAAAGCTTCGCCGTACAATATCATCAAATCATCACTTGCAAGTAAAAAGCTAAGTGTCACCCCGTTCAAGAGGAAAGCTGTGGAAAGTCAACAAAACACGACCAATGATTACTTATTAGTTCTATTCATTGTCTTTTATCGTGATTTTCAATTTTTCGTTTGCAATTTTTTTTATTTATTTTTTATTATTATTTTATTTTCTTGCGTTACTTAACTGAATTATTTCTTTTCTTTGCAGGAACTTTTGGTTATTTCCACCCTTGAAGTTGATTGCAGAATTTTAGCTTGGGGGTCATCGCTTGATTTTACTGCAAATTAGGGAAGTTTTCAGTCCAATTGCTTTATTTTGTTTCTTATTATTTATTTTATTTTATTTTATTTTTATTTGCGTTATAGTGTTTTCTGACATTGGGGACAATGTCAAGTTTAAGTGTGGGGGTAGAAATCTCTAGAATTTCATTTGTTTCTGTGTTGTTGCTTTTTGTTTTCTTTAAAAATAAAAAATAAAAAAAATCGGAAAATTTAAAAATCCAAAAATATTGTCTTGTTTCCCTTATTGTTTTGAATTAGATTTTTGTTAGTTTCCCGACCCAATGATATAATTGGATCAAATTCGAACCATGATCATCAAGAACTTAGTTAACATGTGTTTTGTGAAATTCCTTATTCTCTTGTTAGTTTTGTACATGTTTGACCATCTTTGAAAAACCAAATGCACATAGCCTTGTTAATGTGAAACTAAAGTATGAATTAAAGCGTCATATGTGAATTTAGAGACCATATACATCCTATGTGAGTTTTTGAGCCTATTGAAAGTGTGTGCATTTTTCATACACTCTTATTCTTTCATGTGTGATGAACTTATGTGAGATACATCTCTAGAACTTGCGTAACGATCTTTCGAAATGTTTGTCATTGATTGCATGAACTTGGAAATGATAGAGGCATTAGGTTTACCACTATGGCCCAAATAACCATGTTTCCCAAATAAAAATGATATCATTAGATTGCCAATTTGAGCCGTGTATGTTGAGCCTTTTATTTCTTACCACCAGATATGTCTACCCTTATACCTGAAACATTCTTCCTTACCCTTTCCAAGCAAGCTAGTGAGCAATGTGAGATTGTCTTATGAGAAATGTTTGTGAAGTACTTTGAAGGTGTTTGGCAAAAGAATAAGTGTGGGGGTATTTCATGTTTGTATTTAAAGAAAAAAAAAATTGTATACAAAGAAAATAAAAAGTTTTTAAAGTTTCAGTTTAAGGGTGTGGTTGGAGGTGCTAGAAGAATCGCTGGAAATATTGAGTTCTTATAAATCTAAACAAAAGAATTGCTTGCAATGTAGCTTGGAACTTGTGTTTACCTATTCTTTCATTTCAATAACCCTCTCCCTAAACCTCATTACGTCCAATAAAAGTCCTCTTGATTTAAGTTTTGCAATTATGACTGTGGAGAAGTGATCTTTATGCAGGCTTATGGTAGAAATTTCACATTTGATTCTTTGAGCGAAACACATTAAAACTAAACACATATGTGATTGAGTGTATATCCCGTGAGAATGTTACTAGTTTGCATATGATGATTTTAAAAATAAAAACTTGAAATTGCATTAGCATGGCTATCTCACACACTACACTTCAAGGATGATTCAAAGATTACTGCTAATATTTGAATAAGGAAGATGAACTTGGATTAGTTCCTTGATGCTAGCTATGGTTCTTGATGATTTGTTTTCTTAAATGAATTTCTATGAGGGTCACATAGAAGGAAGCTAATGTTTTTCTTGTTACTTCTTGTTCTTATTTTCTTTGTTTTGCTCGAGGACTAGCAAAAGTTAAGTGTGGGGGTATTTGATCGGATCATATTTATATATATTTTTACTTCGAATTCACTCGTCTTTTTTTAGTTAGTTCCTTATATTTTTGAGCTATTTACGTTATTTTTGTGAAACATCATCATATTTATGTTTTGTAGAAAGAATAAAGAAAAGAAATGAAAAAAAATAAAAATAAAGAAAGCTAAAGAAAAGGGAATCCAAGAGAGGACTGACGTGGGAGAGAAGTGAGTCCACACGGGAGGGTGAAAAGAATAAAAGAAAGAAGGAGCTGGACACGTGAAGGTGTCAGAGCAGAAAAGAACGGTGAAAGAATCCAAGGGCAGCTGGAAAAAAGGGAATAAAAGAATGGAAAGCAAAGGCATACGGGGGAGAAATATTCAGGAAATGAGGGATCCAAAGAAAGATATACGAAAGAAGAAGAAAAAGGAGAATCCAAGGCGTGAAAGGGATAGAGGCGGGAGACAGAGAAGACTTGGAAAAGTGGGAAATAAAATAATAAGATAGAGAGGAGAAAGCAGCTCGCAGAGACGCAATTGGGGGGGAGAGATGGAGCTGCCTTTGGCAGCACGGGGTCAGAGAGGATAGAGAGGCGTGTGAGACGCGGGGGAAAGGCTGTGTTGGCAGCTATGTAGAGAGAGATAGCGTGAGCTGGAAGAAAAAAAGGGAAGAATAAAATAGCAGCAGGAAGGAGAGATCAGGGGCAGCAGAAGTGAGGACGGTCAGAAGGTGAGAACGTGCAGAAAAGAAAGGAAATGTGAGGACTGACAGGGCGAAGCTCCAGTGCCTGGCAGCTAGTGACAGAAGCAGCAGATCATCTTCTTTCGGTTTAATCTTTCCAAACTTATATTTTATTTCTGTTTTAATAATGTGTAATTAAATTTATTTTGGCTAGAGGTTAATTCGAAACCATGAATATATTTGTAATATGAATTGATTACCTTCAGTTGTGATCTCTGAGTTGTGATTTAATTTGCTTAACTGCTTGATTGATAACTTATTTTTGTATGTCGATTAAGGATGCATACTTAATTTACATGCATGAATTTGATGCTAGAATATAAGTGAATTTCACCTAATCGTTATGAACTTATATTCACAAGTAGTGAAGGTTGCTATCCACAATCGTGTTAAGTAAATTCTTGGCAAGAGTATCATGCTTTTCATAGTTACGAATGCCTCGTCAATGCTTATAGTTTTCACAAAGTTTAATGATCTTTGATTGTATCTCTATTGTGCTTTTCACGTAGGGGACTTTTGAAGAATGTTTTGAATTGTTGTATGCGTTTTCCCGTCCAATTCAATAACTTAAGGAAAACTTGAAGATTAAAAAAGTGCTATTCACGGTTAATCTGAAGTGTTGAAATTCACAACTTATTGAAAGAACAACTGAAAATCAATTTAGGTTGCATATGTGTCATGTGTGGAGAAAAACCCTCTAGCTAGTCCGTCATTTATCCTTTCACCTTAATTTCATGTTTTTGTCAATTCTATTATTTATTTAAGTTTAATTTACTTCTCGTCAAAACCAAACCCCCCCATTATTAAATTATATTATTTAGTTAGTTTTCATTGTTGTTAGTCTTTTAATTCAATTTCCGTCCATTGCAGTTCCTAGTGTCTAATTTGATTATTTTCATTATTTTGAGTCATCCTAAGTGTGTTTCGAGTTATTAGAGTTTTTAGCCTAGTTTTGTGTCCTTGAGTCTTGTTTAATATTTTTAAATTAATTTAGAATAGATTAGAAATCCCTCCTAATCCCCGGCCTAGAACGATACCCTACTTACATCTATACTACAATTGTCAAAAAGAGGGTTTAATTTGTGTGTCAAGAAATTCTCACATCACTTTTCACTAACCCATGAATTCTCAACGCCCCAAGTTAATTAGGTCCGCTTAAATTAATCTTCAGATTTTCCTAGCGTTATTGAATTGGATGATTGCATACGACAACCCAAAGCATTCCCCACAAGTCCCCTACATGATTGCATAATAGAGATACAAGCAAGAATCATTAAGTTCTATGAAAACCATAAGCATTGACGAAGCACTTGTTACTATGATTGCATGAAACTTATGCCAAGAATTTACTTAACGCGATTGAGATCATCAACATTTACTACTTGTGAATATAAGTCCATAACGATTAGGTGAAATTTCCTTATATCCTAGCATTCAATTTATGCATGATAATTAAGCGTGCACTCTCAACCAACACACACAAATCAATGTAATTCACATAGATAAGTAAATTGAATTCACAACTTATGAAACGCAATTAGAAGTAATCAAATCATATTGCAAGCATAAACATGTATTTCGAATCCCCCCCTAGCCAAGGGGGGGTTTAGTTCCTCATACACACAAAACAAAGAGAATTGAATTTAAACATTGAAATCAAAGGAAAAGAAACACCTAGAAATTCCAGCAACGCGAACTTGAATTGCATGAACTTCCAAGCTTCCTTCTCCTCCTCCTTGATGCGGCAAAGGGTCTAGGGACAGGTTTAGGGCCTTAGGTGTATGAATGAATGGTTATGGAAGGATGTAGTAGTGTTTAGGGGAAGGGGATGGTGCGGCAAGAACTTAAAAACTAGGAGAAGGGTGTTTGGTGGCTGCGGCAAAGGTGTGGAGAGGTTTGGTGAATTTCTGATTTTGTGGAGTGAATTATGAATGTGAGAGGTGGTGAATTCGGCCAAGGGGGTTTATGAGTATTTATAGGCACTTAAAACCCTAGGTAAATCAGATATGGACTTGAATAACCCAAATCCACAAGGAAAGAGGCTTAAAAATCAGAATTAAAAGGGGAAAAGACCTCCTAGGTGCGGCAGGTTTAGATAAGGTAAGATAAGGCTTCTAGAAAGCCTTGCAAGGCAAGGAAATAGGTTCTAGATAAGGTTATGCACGGCAAGGAAGGATAGGGTTTCTAGAAACCCTCCAAAACAAGGGAAAATGCACGGCATACTTCTAAGACAAGGATAAGGTGTCCTAAAGTGTTTGGGACTCCTCTTTCTTCTTGGAAACCTTCTCCTTCTTCAACTTGGAATACTTCTTTGTTGCTGAAAATCAAGGCCAATTAGGGTTCACTTTCCCACTTCAAGTAGGAAACCTTGTTTGAGTAGGAAACTTCATTCGTCTAGGAATCCATCTTCAACTAGGAACCCTTGATTGATTAGGACACCTTCTTGGACTAGGATTTCATCTTCAATTTGGCTCTTTCCTACTTCAACTAGGAATCCTTGCTCAAGTAGGAATCATCATCTTCAAATCTTCATTTTCGTCCAAACCCTTGGCTCCAAATATGTGATATCCAATCCAAGCTCCATTTTGCTCCAAAAGGCTCCAAATTGCTTCTTTTTATGTAATATGCCTTTAAAACCTGAGAACACAAGAAACTAGCTTAAAAGACTACTTTACTAAGGAAAAACACTATAAATGCACAAGAGCAAGCTAAACTAAGGCGCATAAATATGCTCCTATCATGTTCAAAATTGTCATCAAATTCTAATATATTCTCTCGAATAGGTTGAGAACTTCGAGTCATAAACTAGTACCTAAAACAAAAGAAAACAAAATAAAATTAGACACAAAAGAAAAGACATGAACAAAAACAAAGGGGAAGATTAGCAATTTTGCTAAACCCCGGTAACGGCACCAAAATTTGGTGTGGTAGAAACTAACACACAAATTAAACCCTATATGTTATGCAATCATAGCACGAGTAAGTAGGGATCGTTCTATTTCGGGGAATAGAATGGATGCTAATCAACACAAATTAAACTTATAAAACTGAAAACTAAGTTAAACTAACATCAAAACAATGACTGGAGGGATTTTGGACGAATTTAATGAAAACAAAAGTAAATGGCAGCAAGTGAATTAAGTTTTGAATAAAATATGGATGAAATGATAGCTAAAGGATTCTTCTCCACACATGAATCATATGCATACAAATCGATTTCTAGTTATTCTTCCTATAAACCATGAATGACAATACCCCAAATTAGATGTGAACAACACTAATTAACTCTCAGACTTTCCTAAGTTGATTGAATTGGACTCAGCGACGCAACCAAATTATTCTTCTAAAGTTCCCTAACTATGAAAAACATGATAGAAATACATCTCAAAGATCATTAAGTTCTCTGAAAATCATAAGCATTGACAAAGCATTCTTAACTATGAAAACCATGATAATCCTGCCAAGAACTTACTTAACTCAATCATGACTAGTGACTTTTACTACTTACAAATATAAGTTCATAACGATTAGGTGAAATTCTCTTATATTCTAGCATCAAATCCCTACATGCAAACTAAGTATACATCCTTAATAAACATACAAGAATAAGTTTCTATAAAGGAGATAAATAAATTGCATTCATGTTTTATGAAACAATAACTAGATGTAATCAATTTATATAAAACATATGATCATAGCTTCGAATTCACCTCTAGCTAAAATGAAACTTAGTTACATATGTTCATCATAACTGAAAAGCAATCTAAAATAAACATTGAAACTTAAAACAAAGAGAGAAAGAACTCTAAAAATTCTAGCAACTTCAATGAATGAATGGTAGGCGCGGCACACTAAAATTTTGCAGAAATTTCATATATATAGGGAAGGAACGGCTGAATCCAAGGAGGAAAAGGTTTTGGTGTTTTGAATTATTTTAGGACTCTAAGAAATAGGTAGAAAGAGTTGGAATGTGATGAGGATTCTTCCTTGCAATTGGAGATAAGATAAGATAAGATAATGTAAGATAAGATAGGATACGATATGATAAGATAATGTTTCTCTCCAACTAGGATTCCTCTTTCTTGTGTGATTCCTTGCCTTCCAAGCCTCAACTTTAATTTCTCCATATTTTAGTAGATGTCTAACACCTTTTAAACACCAAAAACGTCCAACCCATATACTACCCATAACTGCTATCCAATCCAAGTCCAAAATTGCTCCAAATTGCTCCATTTTGCCAGTAATTGTCATCTTTACCAACTGGACCTACAATAATACGAAAATAACTTGAATTACTACAATAAATGGAAATTAACTAAGTCAATGTAAAGAAATAAGATAACAAAGTTGCATAAATATCTTACTTATCCCTTCAAGTTTGGGAGACTGGATAATGTTGGAGAGTTTATGTCGACGATTTTTTCAATAAAGTATTACTTGTCTTTTAGGTTTATAATTGAACATCGAATTCCTATGTTCACCCCAAAAAGCCTTGCATAGTGATCATAAAGTGCAATTTAAATGATCACCCAGACTTTGGTGAACGTACCAAGTTTTCAATTTCTGCTTAGGGCTATGCAATCTTGTACGCAACTATGTTGGTCCACCTTGAGGCCTATTGCCACCCAACCATTTCGACGTTATAGTTTATTACTGGGTACGAACCAGACGTTTCGTATTAATGCATTTGGGTGTGTATTCCATGTGCCAAGTTGCGCCGCCACAAAGTACCAATATGGGTCTTTGAAAGAAGGATGTGAATCTTTGTCGATTATGATTCTCCTTCACACTAGCATTCTTAGAGCCCTTGCATGCGATCTATTTACTACTCATTTGTAGATTGTCACTTCAATGAAACAGTCTTCCCGCCGTTAGAGGGAGATAAGAACGTCAACGTTTCTGTAGAACGGCACGAATTTTCAAGGACGTTACCCACTATGTCTTATCTCGATCCTTGTACCACATAAGTGTGATGAATTCTAGCTTTCAAAATGTTACTCCAAATGCATTCCTCTGATCTAGCTAAAGTGACGAGATCAAATACCAGCTGCAAATATGCCTGCAAGGATATACATACTTAATGGTTGTTTAGTCAACATCCCCGAAGGATGTGCCTCCCTTGTTGGACGGTCTGGTACACCGACAGATAGCCAATCAATCTCATTTGGCCTGAAGCACATGATTCACTTCCCTAGAAGAGGAAGACATGGCACAACATTGAATCTATACTCAATCACTGTCTCAAATCATTTCCATCTCATGAGATTAATTCGGATTACTCCCAAGACTTGAAGTTCTTGGTCCAGTGTACTAGTTTAGATGAGATAATGGAATTGAAATGAGATTATCATCGATGATGCTTTCATTTATATGGTAACTACCTACATAATTGAAAAGCAATGATATCGAACTGTGTTTCACTGATTAAGTAACAATGTAGAACTGATTGGACAACCAAAATTACAATCCAGGTTAAATTCCTTACCAAAGTGTGTTTTGGACCTATCATTCCTACACAGCCCAAGATAACTCTGTTGTGTTACAAGTAGGAAAGGAAGCGTAATGAGATGAATGAAATAGTGTGATATGATGAATGTCTTACAGCGCAAGGTTTCTCTCAAACGCCCTGTGATTGATAGTAGTATTACGAATGTTGTTATGGGGATTTTGATAAGGAGATTTACGTGTAAGTTCCCTAATTATATGGACTGACTCAAGTAGTTCCAAACCATGGAACACCCTCTCAACTTGTTTGAGGTGTTCACTTACGGATTGAAGCAATCTGACAGATGTGGTATACCCGTCTAAGTGATTATTTGATCGGTTAGGGATATGAATTTTACCTTTGCGTGTTAAACTATGAAGTCTTATTCCGAATTGCTAGAGTTACAGTTTATGTCATTGACATGAATCTCACTAAGGTTTTGGAAGTGCTCTAGAAAATTACCTCGCACCTGAAGATGGAATTTGAGATGATGGATCTTGGGAAAACTCGTTTATGCCTTGAATCGAAGTTCAAGCGTTATGCTGATGGTATGTTGGTCTACCAGTCAAACTACACCCTGAAGGTGTTACCTTTTGAGTTTACCTATGATCTTCCAATGCTATATGCAAATGAGACATTTGAAAATGTTATGGAATCTAAAGTTCCATATTGAAGTTCAACTTTGCGCGTTGTTGTACTTAGCTCATTGCGTTAGATAGGACATCTCATTCATTGTTGATCTATTAGTAAAGATGTAGCATCTCGCCTACACGCAGCCACTAAATTGGTATTAAAGACGTTTTTTCACTACCTTAAAGGTACTACGAATTTGGGCTTATCGCAACGCATCCCTAGCGGATTCGACCCCCTGATCCTTGGAATAATGCTTGCCTTGTTTGTTGTGCTAAAGCTGGTTACTTATCAAACCCGCACAAGGCAGTTCCTTGAATGGTTATGTATGGACTTTTAGGGATATCGCAATATCTTGGAGGTCCTGATATGAATTTAGTTGTGAAATCTTCGAATCATTCCAATACTCACCTCACTTCACTATGCCACAAGTAAGACATGGTTAGAAGTTCTTGTTAAGCATATTCGAAGTACTTGCTATTTTCATCCATCGTTAAGTCCCAATAATGAACCATGAAAACTATGCTACATGTATCCACCCGACCAAGACATGATACATCAATGAAGTCAACACCAAGACATGTCTACACCACATCAGCAAAGCATCAGGAGATTGAAGTCATGCAAGCTGATCCTAAACAACCTTGTCGACCTCTACACAACGTCACTGCTGAAGTCAACCTTTCAGAAGCTTGTCCAAGGAATTGGTATGCCTAACTATTCATATATGCAATGCTTGTAGTTCTCATTTGAAAGTTCTGTTAAACTCAGAGGTAGTATCTAGAAGTATACTCACTTGATCTAATATACTTTTTTCCTTACGGTTACGAGCATTTTCCCACTAGGTTTTTGCTACCTAACTAGGTTTTGACGAGACACCGATCTTAGGTTGATCATGCCCTTGTGAGCTATTCTACTTATGTCCAAAAGACATATAGTTTCGACTTAATGCAACTTCTCACTTTTCTCCTTAGCCTATGGGTTTTTCTCCCACCTTGGGTTTTACCATAGCGAGGTTTTGTGAGTTTTACCTTTTATGCATTCTTCCATTGATTTGAGACTCGCATTCACTCATTGTGCCAACGAATTCATCAACTATACTTACTTCATCATTGAAGACCTAATGCGCCATTTGTTTGAGTATTTACACACTCAAGGGGAAGTGTTGCATTCCTATTAGATTAGGAATGTAATTATGTAAATCCTAGTGTATCTCGGGATGTCTTTGAATATTCCCTTTAGTAGTTAATATCCTATTAGAGTTGTAATTCTATTAGGGTAAGAAATTAACCTTCCCTACTAATATAAATATAAGGCAAAATGGGGTGGAATAGAACACACCTCACAATTACACATCTCTCTCTTCTCTCTCTATGCCGCATCCCCTCTCTTTATGGCCTCCATAATTGTTCAATAAATTATGCCTACAACACTTATCATATTATTTGACAATAATTGTTTATCTTTTATTGCATGTAAACTTGTGATATCCTTCAAGAAAAGAAAACGAACATTGAATGGATAAATGTCATTAAACTTTCATTGACGCTAAGGTCATCTCCAACCAGCCCTTTTTGACATAAAACTCATCTCCAATGGAGGTATGGGCAAAAAAATTTTGGGACTCACTGGGTCAAAATCCAACCATATGACCAGCACATTGGCCATTCTTTAGCCAGCGACTAGCCTCTTCAGTTAGGCCCAGCTGAAATATTTTTTTTAAGACAAAATTTAAAAATTCTAATATTTTTTTCCTATGAATACCTAAGACATTTCTCACATCCTTTAACCATTCAATACTATCTTACATCATTTTATTTCAATTCTTCACATTCTATTCACTTCAAATACTCTTTTCGTACAAACCCCTCTCTTACCTGTTCCAATAATCTTTCCAATAATTTTTTCAATAATTTTCTAATGGCCACATCTTCAAGTAGCACTCAAAACATGTCTGGAGGCTTATTAATTTAACGACAAGTGGCACTCAAAATATGTCTAGAAACTTTATTTTAATTTGATAGTTTAATTTAATTAACCGATAAAATTAAAGAACAAATTAAAATAATAAATTATTGAGGGGGCTAAAAAGTAGCCCCTTTCGGTTAAAATAATAAATTATTGATTCCAAGTAGTAAGCTGAAGTTATACGCCTTATCATCGTACAGACACACTCTAGATTTAACTTTCTTCAATGCTTTACTCGATTATCGTTGCCATTGAATATTTGACAAATTTCTTTTAACTTCAAATCTTCCAAGCTCGTATTTAGGTCTTCCACAATTAATAGTTCAAGTGAGTGTGATACTTATATAAACAAATTAGGTAGTATGAGTTTGATACCTATCACATTATTGTTACATTAGTGTGAGTTCAATAATTGTGAGAGTCGTACTTTAGAACCTATTAGCTTATAAATATTATACTATTGAGTTCAATAAATGAATATTACATTCAAAATTTTAGGTCGACTATAGAAGTACAATTCTATAAAAGTTCAATAATTTTTATAACCCAGGTCAGAGGGATCACCCAAATATGAAGTGGGGAGGAAATCAGCAGCAACAACCTTTTCAATGGAATCATATACAACAACCAGTTGTGCAGGCCAAACGATCTGTGGAGAACGACCTTGCATGTGCATCTATACTACAATAATCGTCTATTCTTGCAAGTATTTTGGGTGATTTTAACCTTCTTTTCGTAAGTGGGAAAAATCCTATCACTGATGCAAGGTACTTGTCTAACTTGCACAAGGCATGCTCTCAAACGGGTTACGTCTTTACCATTAGAGACACCGCAATATCTTAAAAATCAACTGAACAGACCTTAATTGCGACTTCTTCGAACCATGCTAAAATACTCGCCCTACATGAAGCCACTTGGGAGTGCTTTTGGTTGAGAGCACTTATGAAGAATATTCGAAGCATCTATGGACTTTCTTCCATCGTTAATGTCCTTATAACGGTTTAGGAAGAAAATGCAGCTTGTATTGAACAAATCAAGAAGATATACATCAAAGGAGACAACACAAAGCATATTGCCCGAATTTCTTTGTCACTTATCAACAAAGGCCTTTATATTAACTTTGCATCCAACTCACCATTTTCTTTAGATTATGACTTTTTGTCCCATATCTGGTTTTACCATAGCCGGGTTTGGTTAGACTTATTTCCATATGCAAGTTCCATGTTTGAGACTAGTGTGTTCCCAGATCAATGCCAACAAGTCAACTTCCTCAACTTTGCCAAACCTGATGTTACATCTACTTAAGTATTGATAACCCATATATTTTATGCATTTATACCATCCATTTATAGTCTCTTTGTGATGTTTTTAAGTTAAACTGGTTGTATTTTACCTTATTTTGTATTAGTGTGCAGTTACATGTACTTCAGGATCAATTTAAAGGGAAAAGAAGTGAAAATGTGCCATTTTTGGAGCTGGCCCTTATTCAAATGTGGAGAGAAGTTTAGTGGCTTATTTTGGAGCCCAAATAAAGTTGTTACTTGTTTTGAAGTCCAAAATAAAGAATCCAAGACGAATCTGGCTTATTAGAAGACCAGGAACAGAACCAGAAAGGAATTGGGATATCTAGCCTGATTTAGAGGTGCCAAATAAGGCAAAAAGGTGCAAAATAAAGGCTAAGTTGTTGGGATCACTTTGGAATATCGTGCAACCTCTTTTACCCCATAAAACTTTCCTTTTAGCCACTTTTACATGGCCTTTTTATTTTGAACGAATTACACAATTCTGATTATCTATTTTTCCTCTTTTTTCATTCACTCTAAAAAAAGCCTAGCCGTTCCATAAATTTACCACTATTGAAAACTCATCGCAGAAGGCTGTTCTTGGAGAAGTTCTACATCAGAATTGCTTCAAGGGTTTCCTCTCTTGAATTTATTTTCACTCATGTTGTGTATTTTCGTTTTAATTTCTATGAACATGATGTGTAACTAAGTTCATAGCTAGGGATTTCGATTTAGCCTTACAAAATTGATCCATGTTATTAAGTTAAAGTATTCAGTTCATCAATCTGCTTCTTATTTCATTCACTGAATCTATTATTAATTTTTTTTGTTGATTTTAATGTTTGATCACCATTAGGGTTAACTATAGATCATTTAATCAAGATTATAGTAAACATCATGCTTAATCTTGGTAGACAAGTGAAAGAATGAAAAGAATGCTATGCAAACATCCTGCCATGTATCTTCTTTGATTCTTTAACGTTTTCTTGCATGCTAAAGACTCTTAATTAGGAATCGAAGTTGAACATCCCAATTAGGTTGCAGATTAGGAGAATGCATTGCTAGTTGCAGGCTCGATATTGGAGGCAAACATAAAAGCTCTTGCGAATGAACATCCGTTAAAAACATATAGCACCAGCTCCTATTTTGTATCTATTAAATTGTAAGCAAAAATATTATTTTCTCAATTTAATCTTGGCCTTGCATTTTTCGTGCTATTAAATAGTCTAGATTTGAAGAAAATTTGATGTAACTATGTCGAGTATTATACCTGGCAAATTCTTACACGATCCATTAACATGACATGCAAATGACACAAAAATAACGATTTTCGGGTCACATGATAAGAACCCGCTAATAACGAGTCTTTAATAGGTTTACACAAGAGTAACACACAGTTAACCCGTTTCAACAGGTTAAGAAAAAAGTTATTTTGATGATTTTAATTTTTTAAACTACTAAAAAAAACTTATTATAAAATACAATAACCATAGTGTATATGTATATATTGTATATTAAATATGTATTAATGTATTATAATTCTATGTAAATTTAAAATTTTGAAGTTTTATATACTTATTTATTTTTAGAGTATACGCAAAGAGTGAGATTAAAAAAATTATAAAACACATTGAAAATAAAAAAATATCAAGTAATTTAAAAATACCAAACACATTAAAAAATTTATAATAATTAATTTCCAAGTGCGAAAAATGTGAAGAAATATGCAAGTGTTCATATCACCTCTTCTATGCTTTGAGGATGGGTACATCGTTGTTTGAATTTTTAAAACCATATAAATCCTCATGAATAGTAAGGGAGTTTAAAATACATAAAATTCCTAATCATTAATGTACAAGTGTAATATCCCACATCGCCCAGGGGAGTGGATCCTGTAAGCCTTGTATGTATATTCCCATCTCTACCTAGCACGAGGCCTTTTAGGAGCTCACTGGCTTCAGGTTCCATCAGAATTCCGAAGTTAAACGAGTTCACGCGAGAGCAATCCCAGGATGGGTGACCCATTGGGAAGTTCTCGTGTGAGTTCCCAGAAACAAAATCGTAAGGGCGTGGTCGATGCCCAAAGCAGACAATATCGTGCTACGGCAGAGTTGAGCCCGGGATGTAGAGGAGGCCCGGGCCGGGATGTGACAACAAGTCTCTTATATCCTTGGACATTTAGTATTTTGTAGTAATGTACTAATGTTTTTTTTTATTAGGATCTTTTTTACGGTGGTTTGGACATGTGCAAAGAAGGCCTACTGACGCTCCAGTTAGAAGATGTAACTACGGGACAGAGGTTTAGGCCCGAAGGGGTAAAGGAAGACCTAGGAAAACTTGGAAAGAGACTCTAAGAAAAGACTTAGAGTACTTGGATCTAACAGAGGACATGACACAGAACCGAGCGCAATGGCGTTTTAGGATTCATATAGCCAACCTCACTTAGTGGGAAAAGGCTTTGTTATTGTTGTTGTTGTTGTATGTTTTGTAGTAATATTTATGTGACAATGTGCTATGCATATACTAATTTAGTATTATGTTTTCCATTACTTTTGGGTCAAATTGCCACTTATGAAATAGAGCTGATCCTTTAAGGTATTGAGCAGTGATGTAGCATCAAATCCCAAAGATAGTAAGTCTTTTCCTTCTTACGAAGGAATGTCTTTTTCAAAGATTTTATATCAATTTATATATATATATATATATATATATATATATTTTCATTATTTATTGATTTAAAATATATTTTTTAACAGGTAACGGATCGTGTCACAGCCCGTCCCGAATTACTATTATCGAAGATGTAAAATGACGGTCTTATCTATGGACATTGAAATTGTAGTGTGTGTATGTGTGTGACATACTTTGGGGACTTAGATGTTAATTTTTATGGCTTTGGATTGGTGACCCACATGGACCACACACACACACACACATTATCATTCTCTCTCTTCTCTCTCATACTCTCTCACCCTCGGACTCACTCTCTCTCCTTCCCTCACGTACGGACAAGCACCAAACTCACACTCCACGCATGGATCAACATTCTTAAGGTGATATTCTTGTTCCCTACAAGCTCCTAAGTTCATATATGTCATCTTTAGGACTTGAAACCATGAAAGACTCGAGAAACCATAACCTCCGATTTAAGGTACTATTCATGCAAACGTAAAATCTTATGTTTTTTGGGATTTCAAGTTTATATGTAGCTTAAGGAGGTCCTAACGAGGCTAGGAGTGGCTCGTTGGAAGAATTTGGACATCGGAATAGCGAGAACGACAGGTTTTAAGTTTGGCCAGAATATCGAGGCTTTTTCCAACGGGTTTCCAGCGGTTTCAAGGCTCGAGTTAGGTATGGTTCGATTCGTCTTGGTGAGATCTTTAAAATAGTGCAAATTTCATTAAGTTTGGTGTTGAAATGAGGGAGAAATAAGGATTTGAAGTTTTTCCAGAAACCGGCGAACAACCGCCGGCGTCCGGTGACTCGTCGGGGAAGAAGGGGTATATTCCGTCAGTTTTGACAGAATATGCTAATGGCGTAAGGTGACGCCGTTAGTTTTTAGACGGAATATTCCCTAACGCCGTTACTGCCACCGTCAGTGTGCTAGGCACGTGCCCGCGCGTGGGTGGCGCGTCTGACCGTACCTTGGCCGGCGCGTGGGTGGTTGGAAAAATTTTCTAAAAATATGGGGATGTTCGTGGAGTTGTGTAGATCACGTTGGTATATTCAACCACCCCACTTGAGCATTGTATGAGAAGTTATTAGCTAGTTTTATCTATGTGCTTTAAATAACGTTTTTATAGTTAATTCGCATATAGGTTATCCCGAGGACGAGCGCGTTCAAGGGCGACTTAGGAGCTACGATCCTTCGACATACCAATGAGTGGGCTTTTGGTTTTCAGTATATATTTATATACTTGATATTTTTCCCAGAAAAATATGTTTAAATGAGATTATGCCTTGAATGCCTTGCATATGAATTTATATTTCGTATATGAATTGGTATATGATGCATTATATATAATTGTGGTGTTGTGGACGTTCAGGTAAGCACAGGTGAGTTATGTTTGGTTATGTGAATTATCGATGATGTGATATGTGATTGAATAACGTTGAGCTCATAAAACTGCACTTAGGGTAATTGTGATTTAGCCAGAGATATGGCACAGGCCTGTTTATAATGTCACCTCCCGCACCATATGCTCATATTGGATCCAATTTAGGTGCACAGTCTTGTCGTACAAACCTTTACTTTGGTTCCGACTCATAGGTGACTAGCGATTTATCGCCCCTGCTATTATGTGAAAGTAGTATTGAGCATATTATATTACACCCAGTATTGTCGTACATACCTTTTCATTTGGTTCCGACTCTTGTGCAGTATAGTGCCGTATAAGTCATCGTAGTGACTCCGGCTAGATTGACTTTTGAGCTATGAATTCAGCCGTACAGACTATCACTGGGGTTCCAGCTAATATGTCATATTTCTATGAAGTTATTCTCACCTGAATTACTTACTCTGTTATACCTTGGCATGGCATACATATGAATATGATTATTTGAAGCATGATTTGAATTGATATATATACATATATATTTATGTATATGCTTATATTCTGATTCTGGGAAAAATTATACATGTTTTACAGCGAGAGGTTAGAAATGTTGACAAATGAATTGGTTTTGTAAAACATTTGTTTTTGCCCACTCACTTTTTCTGTTTTGTGCCCCTCCAAGTTTTAGATAAGCTTGATGTTGGTGGCCTTGAGGACTTCGGCGGTTCTGACATAATAAAATAATTGTAGGACATCTTATGGTACTGTATAACTAGTACTTGTCCTATTGGACTACACCCAGACCTGTTATGCTCTGATTAGGAGTATTTACTTTTGTATCTCACTCCTAACATTTCCTGTTTCTAGTGCACTCTAGTAGTTTCGGTTTTTAATTATTCATATATTTCTTATCCTTATTGCTTCTATACTGTGCACATGGCTACGTCACCCTCACGTGGCGACCAGCATGCCTTGATTTCGGTCGGGTTGTGTCAAAAAAGAAGAAAATAATGCCTTTCTAAATCTTTATAAAAGATTTTACAATACACTTGTAGCGTCACAATAAAGTTAAATTGTCACAATGAGAATAGTCAAAATTAGGGTTTACGTGTCGACCTACCACAAAGTATATATTAACATAACCATTCTCTATGGAAGTTAAACTTGAAACATATTTAAACTTGAGACATATGTCAACTAAGTAGAAACAAATACGACTAGACCAAATGATTGTTGGTAAAGAAAAATAAATCTTAATAGAAATCAATAACATGAACTTCTTACAAGTCCATGAATGCAATATTAAAACAGTTTTGAAGTACTGGTTTCCGGCACTAACCTGCAAAATTTGAAAGATACTTCTTGCCTGTGAAGAGCCCTGATTTGTTATAGCTTATCAAACAAAGATATTTCGACGACCAAGTTGGTAAACTTTGTAAGTTGAACAAAAGAAATAGGCTTAGGGTTTAAATATAGCATACTTTAGTGGTTATTAAGAGGAAACCAATTTGGGCATGTCCAAACCTCTCCTTTCCTGTAGACGAAGCCAATGTCATAATTAACAGGTTTGGGGATGCCCGAAAACAAGTAACCTCCTACTATTAGAAAAAAATAAAGAGTAAAAACGTGTTGTGACTTATTTACTAAGGAGAAAAGAGAAGATGCGGTGAAAGTAGTGGAGAAATGGCTCAGGGCAATTGTAGCGTGTTTCCCTTGTGTCAGTGCAACCTTTATTTATAGTAAATAATAAGAGAAAGAAATTTACTCTTCACTGGTAAGTAAGAGGTCTTAGGTTCGATTCTCGCTCAAAGACGAATTTGAACTACATTGTTGCTAGCCTATTATGAAGTTAAGCTCATCCTCCTCCCTTTTAATGTAGATAATATTGTTTGTTCAAAGAAAAAAAAAAAAAAACTTACTCTTTCAGAGTACTGAGTCTAATAAGAAAGAACTTAGATTACGTAGGATCCTAGTCCAAACCTATCTAGGATTTATACAATCACTCTATGCCAATATTAATAATACACATACAATTTTTTTTTAATAATAATATGATTCAAATTCGTTTTTGCCGCGAATGACAAAATTTTTGTGTCCTGCAGTGGCTCTTTGGGTGCGTTTGGTACGTAGGACGGGACAGGACAGAACGGGACGAGACATTCCATCCCACATTTGGTGCGCCTAAAATGAGTGGAACGCACTATTCCATGGGACAAGTTTTGGATGATTTTTCGTTCCGCCTCCCCCCTGGAACGAACTCGTTCCACATCCGTGGAACACAAAATTATAACGTTTTTGTCTCCTTCTTCTTCCTCCTCACTTCCATCCGAGGGCATGGGGAGCTAACAGAAACTGCGGCCATGGCGGGGACCAAAGCGGCACCAGCAATGGTGACGCTGGCAGCGCCCCGGTGGACAAAGGCGTCGACTTTGCCAACTACTTATGCACCTACGCCTTCCTCTACCACCAGAAGGAGAAGCTCTCCGATCGACTTCGCCAACTACTTCTGCACCTACGACTTCGCCAATTTACTGAAAAAAATTAGAAATCGAGAGGTACCCACTTGGCCGATCAAGGGCTGCGATCAGAGGGATGAGAAGTCGAAGTCGGCAATCTGGGTTTTGTTTATTGATCAATATTTGCGATAAGATCTGTTGGTTTTTGTTGAAATGGCCTGTGGATTCGTGGGTTTTAGGGGGTTTTCGTTTTTTATGAAAATGTTCGAGGATTTATGAATTGGGTTCTTGAATTTACATGCAGACACTTTAGATTCTTGAATCAGATGCAGGAAGATCCAATCTAAATTGGGTTTTGCAATTAAGTTTATTATGCTTCATTATCTGGTTTGTGGATTTATCAGTTCCATGTGACTCGTTCCCACAGTCTCTGCACCTCCGGTTGTGGCTCCGCAGTCATTTGTGTTCCGTCCAACGCGTATCAAACGCAGAACGGAACAACCAACATGTTCCATCCTGCGCGTACCAAACATACACGGAACCTTCATCCCCTCTCGTCCTGTCCCGTCTGCATACCAAACGCTACCTTTAGTTTTTGTTTGGTCTCTTTTCTTCCTTTTGTTGGCTGGAGTGCCTAACATGCTTCTTCAATTATGGGCCACTGGGTCGTTCTTAACTAGGCCCAATTTGTACATATCAAAATTGCAGCTCATCTGGGCCCATAATTAGTTTAGAACTTTTTTTCGCACTAGAAAATGGAGATGTTATTGGAACTCGCACAATGCCATCTTGCAATTTCTTAAGGGGTGTGCTATCCACATACCCCATTTTACTTCTCACACACCGCTTAATAATTTTTGTCCGTTGATTTTCTTCAATTCATCCGATTCGACGGCCGAAAATTAAAAAGTTGTGTGAGAATTAAAATGGGGTGTGTGGATATCACACCCCTTTCTTAATGGGACGTGGGAATGATTTTATTTGTTTTTTTTTTAACAAAGGCTATTATCTACACTAGGTAATGAGGAAGTGGGCTAAATCTTACAATGAAATAGAAATAATATGGTTCAAATTCTCTTTTGGTGTGAATCGAATATAAGACCTCTTACTTACAAATGAATATAAATACCGTTAGACCGTAATATAAGTGACGCGAGTGATCTTTTTAGAGTGTTATATTTAGTTCAACAAAAGTATTCTCTTGACCAGACCAAAGAATACAGTCATTCACTCTTGAATTTGATATAGAGAGTGGAGAATAAAAAAATGTGTTTTTCAATTTTTAATCTCCACGCTTGATTACAAATTCAACTGCGATGGACAATGTATCTCTGGTTATCATGTGACCAAGTGAACGGAATCTTTAGTTCAAATCTTTATATTAAGGTAAGGTGTCCTTTAAATGTCCACATTTAGTTTAAATCTTCTTTGCGCTTCACGTTTCTATCCAAAATCAGAGCTTGTCTTCTCTTACGTTCAATTTCTTTTACTTTATTATTAGGAAGTTGTTATTGGCACTCAAAAATTCTCATTTTGTACTTTAAATTTTCTATATTTAGAAAGAAAAATACACTTGTGAAGAGTGCCTAATGAGATTTTTGAAGCGCAAATAACAGTTCTCCATTATTATTATTATTAGGAAAAAAAATTTAAATGTCATATGTACTTGTTCATATTTTTTAATTTGTCATATAAACTTAAATTTTATGCAATTTGTTATACAAACTTTACAAAATCATTAATTTATCATCTTACCCTAACTCCGTTAAGTTTTCCATCCAATACAAATCATGCGCGAGAATAGTTCCCCATTATTATTATTACGATTTTTTTTTTGAAATGTCATATGAACTTGTTCATATTTTTCAATTTGTCATATAAACTAAAATTTTAAGCAATTTGTTATACAAACTTTACAAAATCATTAATTTGTCATCTTACCCTAACTCCATTAAATTTTCTATCCAATATAAGTCATATGTCTCGCACATCACTTGTATTTGATGGAAAACTTAACAGAGTTAGGAAGAGATGACAAATTAATAATTTCAAAAAGTTTGTATGACAAACTGAAAAATACAAATTATTATTATTATTATTATTATTATTATTTTGTTATATCCTCCATATATGAACTTCTAAATTTGACGTGCATGGAAAGAGAAATGTCATGTACCTACTCGTGGGTGCCCAACAATAAATTTGAGAGGATATATAAATAAAAATGACCCTTAACTAACTAAATCCTGGTCACAAAATTTCTAATGTCACGGTCACTCACCTCCCATGTCTAAATCCATTCTTCCAACCAAATGAATTGACACCATATATCTTCACTTGTTGAATAAGATAATATTATGGATATCATATTTTCATTTTAATAAGTGATATTATCTATACTAAGGGGATGAGAGAATGGACTAAGCCTTACAATAGTTTTGTAATAATAATGTAGTTCAAATTCGTCTTTGGTGAAAACCGAACTTAAGATCACTCACTTATAATTGAAAAGAAATACCACTAGACCGTAATACTAAATGGCATGGAGACCATATTTTTGTACCACATTGATATACTATATTATGTGACAAGTAATACATGTACATGTTACGTCAATAAAGGAATTTATCTCATTAAATATTAGTTATAATTCAAGCTTATAATTGCTCTTCAAACCCACGTATTTGTTACTTTACTTGTGCATGTGGCAATGACTGCGACGCAAACAAAAAAAAAAAAAAAAAAACGAAACAAACAAAAGGCTTGTACACAAAATTTCCAATCGAAAGTATTCTAAAATCAAATCCAAATAAATGCCGGTCACATTACATTTTATCACAATCTAGACGACAAGCGACATGCATGGCTTCTTCTACGTGATCCGATCCGACTACGGGCTACAAGGCAACATGGCTTCTCATGACTTGGTGGGTTCATTGTTTGGAACTTGGATAATTGGTCTAAATGTTTGACTTTTACTAATTAGGGTTTTGTATAGAAGTGATTCTGAGCCAGAATCACTTGTGGAGAGAAGCTATCACTAAAATGATATATGTAGAAACACTATTTGTAAACACGGAAATTTTCCTGAAACAAATGAGACAAGAACACGTGTACAAAATAATATTTGTATTAATGATTTAGGGGTTACAATCTCTCTCAAATTTGATTCTCTGATTCGATCTCCGTAAGGTGTTGATTTGTGGATGTGCGATTGATCCAGGGACCGTCCAGGCTTGATTTGGATGAACGGTTGAAAGTTTCTTCAAGGGCCATTGAGGCTTGATCTTGAATGACGGTGATGAACGGATCTTCAAGGGCTTTTGGGCTTGATCTTGAAGAACAGTGATGAACAGATCTTCAAGGGCTTTTGGGCTTGATCTTGAAAGGTGATGAACAGATATTCAAGGGCTTATGAACAGATCTTCAAAGGCTTATGAACAGATCTTCAAGGGCTTTTGGGCTTGATCTTGAAGAACAGTGATGAACGGATCTTCAAGGGCTTTTGGGCTTGATCTTGAAGGACAGTTGGATGAGCGGATCTTCAAGGGTTTTTGGGCTTTATCTTGAAGAACAGTTGGATGTGTGGATTTGTTGATGTTGTTGATCCAAAGGGCCGTTGGGGCTTGATCTTAGGATGAATCAATGATGAACGATGAACACTTTCTTTAAGAGCCGTCGGGGCTTGATCTTGAATTGGTGGAAGTTCCTTCGAAGGGCCGCTGGAGCTTAATCTTGAAGGTTGGGTTGACGAAGAACGAAGAGAGCTTTCTTGATCCTCCGGGATTTGCTTGGGAGCTTTGGAGTTTCAAAGCTTCAAGGTTTTGGTGTGAGGTGAATTGGTCATCTATTGGTCCCCCAAATGAATGCATTGGCTTCCTATTTATAGAATTTTCCAAGGCCTAATTTTGAATATAATATGCAGATGAAATAAATCGTTTCTGCCAGGTGTTGACATGTGTCCTATTTGATGACTTTTCCGATTTATTTTGATTTTTCTTTTAGTCACACGTTACGTGTAAAATTTATGTGACACGTGAGCGTTGAAATTGTAACTATTGGTCAACATTTATTTCACCGAAATTTCGATGTCTACACTATCATGTGCTTATTAATAAAGTCACTCAAAGCGATTTTACAGAGAAATACCTTGCATGTGTTTCTCTTCATAAGTAATTTTGGTTCTTCTAGAATTACCTTGTAACTGGGTCTCTATTTTTTTTTTCATTAGCGTTAATCTTGTGCTTATGTCTAAAATTGTGTCGTTTTTAAGTTCTGCAAAGTTATTTTTTCTTATTTAAACCATAGATTTGTAGATACCTAACCTTACACTCAAGGCATTGAGCCGTCTTAAGTTATTATCGTTACATACATGCACTATCTTTAAATTACTCAGTTTATTCTTCATACTATAGTCATTGAAAATGAGCCTACCAACTGAACAGTTACGTTTCCTACCAACTGAACAGTTACGTTTCCCTTTTCAAGTAGTTAAAGATCTTACGGTTGAATATTGTATCAAGGGCGATAAATTATAAGTGGGTTGCTGCGCTATTGTCTTCCCTTTGGTTAAGGTGCCATTTTGGTGAAGCTCAACTCTCTTAATTAAATAATTAATTAAGTTATTCGGAACATCACAACTCTAACCAATTATTATTACAATTTTTTTTTTAGGAATTGTTATTGGCACTTCAAAAATCTTATTCTGCACTCCAAATTTTCTATATTTGTTAAGAAAAATACACTTGTTAGGAGTATAGAATGAGATTCTTGGAGTATCAATAGCACTTCCTTTTTTTTAGTACAACGATATATTTTACACTAAGAGAAGGGGGAGTTTGGCTAAGCCACATAATGGGCAACCTAATTTGGTATCGAATTCGCCATCTACAAGATTCGAACCTAAGACCTCTCACTTACAAGTGAAGAAGAATATCATCAGACCGTAGTACTGAGTTGCATTATTATTACAATTAACTGCGAAACCAAAAAACTATATAGTAAAATCTAAGTTTTTTCTTGCTTCTTTTACAACATAGATATTAGAATGCACAACTGACACACCCCGATCCTAGAATCAAGGCGTGATGGCCATCACGTGGGTGTGACGTAACCAAAAGTGCGACACGAAAGCAATAGATAAGAGAAATACGAATAAACAAAAACCAAATACTAGCAATAATAATCAAGTAACGTGCTAGAGTAAGTTAAAGTGTGAAACACACATATTCAGAGCCTAAGTACAAGGTGCAGTCAAGTAGGTACATTACTGAATTACAACACCCGAAGGTGAGTCCTACATGAGTAGTCTGTCAGAATGCCGTGGAAATCCTCATGGGCCACCAACGCTGCTAACTAGAACCTGGAGGGGCACAAAACAAAATTGAGTGGGTCAGTAAAAACAAAGCTTTTCGAAAATCATTTGATTTAAAACATTTCTAATCCCTCACTGTAAAACCTGTATACTTTCCCAGAAAATAACATAATATGCATATAATCTTCATATATCTCAAATCAAAATTCTTTATCAAAACCCAGAAAATATGTCATGCCATAAATGTCAATAACAGATTAAGAATGCATCAATATAACAGGTGACATAATGAATCAATCGGAGACCATGCAGTTGGTCCTGTACGGTTAATTCCATAGCTCAATATCCAAACCAATCGGAGTCACCACGGTGACCTGTACGGCACTACTCTGCACATAAGTCGGAACTACCTGAAGTAGTTTGTACGACAAGAATAGTGTAATAATATGCTCTAGTGCTTCCCTTATCAATCATATGTGCACGTAATCTAAGGTCACCTACCAGTCGGAACCACCACTAGTGATTTGTACGACTAGCATGTCGAAACCTTCTCGTGGTCTGTACGACATGCACCTACTTGGATCCAAAGTGAGCGTGCGGTGCGGTGAATATTATAAGCACTAATACCAGGGGTGCAGGTTATGAGCTCTCAACACAATTCACATTACAATAAATCATATGAATAACATAAAACTCACCTGATACTCACCTGTGCATCCACAGCACCATTTCATATATATATATGCATCAATTACGAATTCATATAATTCATAATATGCATGCATGGCATTTTAAAAACATACTTTTATTTAAATTCAATTTCTGGGAAATTCAGTAGTATATAGGTAATAACAGAAAATAACTACCCACTCACTGATAGGTTGAAGGGTCGTAACCCCCGTGACATCCCTGGATGCGCTCGTCCTCGGGATAGGTATCACCTATATGCGAAACAACTATAAAAACGTTAATTAAAGCACATAACCGACAATTCGTAATAACTTCTCATACGATGCTCAATTTGGGTATATGAATATACCACAATGACCTACTCGACGTCACGGACGTCGAGGTATTTTTAGAAGAAAAAAATTCGAGGCTGCACGCGCCCCCACGCGTCGGAATAGGCACGAGTCCACGCGCCCCCCACGTGCATCATCCCCTACCTCCAGTCATCGAAAAAACTCGCCGGTGCCGGAAACTGGGCAGAACTGTAATCGCCCTTTTCTCGCTCAATTCTCAACCATTTTCCATGAAATTTTCACCAAAATGTCCTAAATCATGAGGGGAAGAAGGCTATACCTCTTTGGAGCCTCAAAACCTTTGAAAATCACGTCGGGAAACTTCACCAAAACCAGCCACCTTCGAACTAGGGTGTCCCGACATCCAAAACTTCCAAACGAAACATCCCCGAGCTTCGTGGAAACTTCCTAGAGCTCACTATGAGCTTGGATTGTCCTAAAAACCAACCATTACAAAGTTCATGAATAGTACTCAATTCGGACCTTGAGTTTTCAACGTGAAAACGAAGGGTTTCTTACCTGAAAATTGTACCTTTGAGTTCGTAGGGCACTCACGAACACAATGGTGCTAATCTCCACTTCGATCCATGAAGTTTTTATGGTCCTTGGGTGTGGTCCGTACAGTTTCGAAGGAAGAGAGAGAGAAGAGTGACAGAGAAGGAGGAGAGAGAGAGGGCACGAGGAAGAAGAATGTGTCTCGTGTGTGTGGTCCATCCCAAAACAATCACCATCAATTTTTCTTAAGTCCCTAACCACACAAAATACATACAACCTTTAATCAAAATTCAAACTTTCCAAAACTTAAGGAAATATGCATTGTTCAATAATATGTCACACACATACCTTAGCACCTGTCAAGGATAATTTCGTCATTTCACAACCTCAATAAATAAAATCTCGGGACGGGCTGTGACAATCTCCCCTCCTGATAGAATTTCGTCCTCGAAATTCATACAACCAGTCACCACACTAATACTCATAAAACAACCTCGGATACATCTCCCTCATTCGATCTTCCGTCTCCCAAGTGGCTTCTTCCACTGAGTGGTTCCTCCACAATACTTTTACCAAGCTCACTGTCTTATTCCTTAGAACCTTGTCTTTCCAATCCAAGATAGTCACTGGTTCCTCATCATACGTCAAATCCGAATTAATCTCTGAAGGTTGAGGAGGAATCACATGTAAAGGATCTGAAACATAATGTCAAAGCATCGAGACATGAAACACATTATGTACTTTAGATAACTCCGGAGGCAACTCCAATCTGTAAGCAACTTCACCAATCCTCTCAGTGATCTCATATGGTCCTATGTACCTAGGACTTAGCTTGCCTTTCTTTCCAAACCGCACTACACCTCTCCAAGGTGACAATTTCAAGAATACCAAATTACCCACATCATTTACTCGATCAATAGCATGTCTATCTGCTAAACTCTTTTGTCGATCCTGGGCCGCTTTCAGGTTAGACTTAATCACCTGAACATTTTGAGTAGTCTCATCCACAATCTCTGGGCCTTCTAACACTCTTTCGCCAACCTCTGACCAACACAATGACGTACGACAAGCTCTACCATAAAGTGCCTCAAATTGTGACATACCAATGCTCGAATGAAAACTATTATTGTAGGCAAATTCCATCAAGTCTAGGCGATCATGCCAAGAATCACCAAATTGTAACACTGAAGATCTCAACATATCCTCCAACGTCTGCATAGTCCTCTCTGATTGTCCATCAGTTTGAGGATGATAAGCAGTGCTGTAAAGCAGTTTCGTACCAAGAGCTTCCTGAAAAGCTACCCAAAACTTAGAAGTAAATCTTGGATCTCGATCAGAAATAACATTCATTGGAACTCCATGATACTTCACAATCTTCGTGATGAACAACTTAGCCAATTTATTCAGGGGATACTTTTCCCTCATGGGAATGAAGTGTGCTAACTTGGTAAGTCGATCTACAATCACCCAAACACCATCAAATCCATTATGTGTACGAGGAAGCTTATACACAAAATCCATTGTTATATTTTCCCATTTCCACTGAAGAACGGGAAGTGGTTGCATCCGCCCAAAAGGCTTCTTTCTTTCTGCTTTGACTTGCTGGCAAACAATACACCTACTTACATATTCTGCAATTTCCCTTTTCATACCCGGCCAATAATAAAATGGTCGAATGGTATGGTACATCTTAGTTCCTCCTGGATGCATCGCATAAGCCGAACAATGTGCTTCATCCAAAATTTCTTTCTTCAATTCCTCATTATTCGGCACATACATTCTGTTCTCTTGCATAAGCATGCCATCTAATTCTCGAATCCTGAGATCTTTTTTTTCCCTTCTCTTCTCAATTGAATCATTTCTTGAATTTGTTCATCAACCATCTGAGCTTCAAGTACACGATCAACCAAAACTGGCCTGACTTGGAAACTAGCAAGAAAAGCTTCTCTTCGATCTTTGAACTCCAACTTTATTCCAGTAGCTCTCAATTCTGCAAGATGAAGAACACGGCAAGCATACAAAGCATTGAGTTGACCTTGAGGTTTCCTACTCAGTGCATCAGCTACCACATTTGCACGACCCAGATGATACTCAATAGTGCAGTCATAATCGTTTATTAACTCCATCCACCTTCGCTGACGAAGATTAAGATCATGCTGAGTAAAAACATACTGAAGACTCTTATGATCTGTGAAGATTTTACACTTCTCACCATAGAGATAATGCCTCCAAATTTTCAAAGCAAAGACAATGGCTGCCAACTCAAGATCGTGAGTAGGATAATTCCTTTCATGAGTCTTCAACTGTCGAGAAGTATAGGCAATCACTCTATTATGCTGCATTAAAACACATCCCAAACCATTCAAAGAAGCATCACTGTAAATCTCAAAGTTACCGCTATCATCAGGAAGTACCAATATTGGAGCATGAGTGAGGCAATATTTCAGCTGCTGGAAACTTTGCTCACAATTCTCGTCCCACTCGAACTTAACATCCTTCCTGGTTAATTTCGTTAGTGGCAAAGCAATCATAGAAAAATCTTGAACAAACCGTCGATAATAACCTGCTTGACCAAGAAAACTCCGCACTTCAGTGACGGTTCATGGTTGTCCCCAATTCTCCACTGCTGCTATCTTTTGAGGATCTACTTGAATTCCTTGTGCCGATACTACATGCACCAAAAATGCCACTTCATTCAACCAAAAGTGACATTTGCTAAACTTGGCATACAATTGATGCTCCCTTAATTTCTTTAATACCAAGTTAAGATGTCGAATATGATCTGCTTTCGACTTAGAGTATACCAGAATATCATCGATAAAAATAATGACAAATCTATCAAGATATTACTGGAATACTTCATTCATTAGCCTCATGAAAGTTGCAGGTGCATTAGTCAATCCAAATGGCATCACCAAAAATTCATAATGTCCATAACAGGTCCTGAAAGCTGTCTTAGGTACATCATCATTTTTAATCTTCAACTGATAATAGCCAGATCTCAAATCAATCTTAAAGAACACACACGCAGCTTTAAGCTGATCAAATAAATCATCGATACGAGGCAATGGATAACGGTTTTTAATCATCACTCGATTCAATTGCCTGTAATCAATACATAATCTCAAAGTTCCATCTTTCTTTCTTACAAATAACACCGGTGCTCCCCAAGGTGAAGTACTAGGTTGAATGAAACCTTTATCAGTTAATTCCTATAACTGAATTTTCAACTCTCTTAGTTCAGCTAGAGCCATTCTATATGGAGTTAAAAATATAGGATCCGTACCTGGAAGCAAATCAATAGAAAACTCCACATCTCTATCTGGCGGTAATCCCGGCAAATCATCTGGGAATACATCAGGATAGTGCCTGACTACTCCAACTTCCTCCACATTGCTAGGAACAACATCATTTAACACCACATGTGCTAAGTATCCTTGACAACCTTTCAATAATAACTTACTTGCTCTTATGGCAGAAATAACACCATGTCTCACCCCACCTCTTTCACCCATAAAAGTAATCGCTGGTAGTCCAGGATGATGAAAAGTAACTGATTTCCCGTAACAATCTATATGGGCACGATGATAATGCAACCAATCTGCCCCTAAAATCACATCAAAATCCACAATATCTAACGGGATAAGATTAGCTAGCATAACTACACCATCTACCATCACTGGACTTCCTGGATAAACACTATCGACATAACATTTGTCCCCTTTAGGCATAGCAAACTCTAAATCAAATCCTAGAGGTGAAGGGTGAGGTTGAGTCATTTGAGCAAACATATGAGAAATCACGGAATGTGTAGCACCACAATCAATCAAAACTCTAGCAAAATGACCAAGAATATTTAACGTACCCATAATCAAATATGGATGATTTTGAGCATCTTGCAGTGAAATGTGATTAACACGTCCCTGAACTTGCTGTCATCCACCACGACCTTTGTTACCTTGGTTACCTCGTCCCTGAGAAGTACGTCCATGTCCCGGCTGATTAGACTACTTAGATGGTCCTGCACTACTAGCAGCAACCTCTCTTTGTCGGGGCTGACCTACTTGATGCGACTGAGACCCGCTAGTTGGCATGGAAGAATAAAAAGTATAACCCCCAGGGTCTTGGGAATACCCAGTTTGAGAATAACGATCTTGAGAATACTGATACTGTCCGGAAGCATAGGGAGCAGCATCACCCTGATAGTGGTAAGCACCACCACGACCCGTCTGACCATAACTGCCTGATCCAAAGTTCTGCTGAATCAGCGCTGGAGGTGGCATAGCAGGCTGCTGAGATCTCTGCTGACTCTGGGGATACTGAGCAGCCCTATGTCCCATCTGTCCACAAGTGTAGCAAGCACCACCACTTCTCCTACACTTTACATGATGTCTGAAATTACAGTGGCGGCACAACGGAGCACCAGAACCACCAGCACCACCAAAATCTCTCTGTCTCTGAAACCTGGGTCCACCAGCAAATCTTCCACCTTTCCTCGGGCCTGTGACACTAAATCCTCCACTGGAAGAACTCGAGCTCGCTCCACTTTTCTTGAAATTTTGTGTCTTACGGGGTCCCTGAGTGGAGATTCCTTTACCCCTATCATCTTTCTTCTGATTATCATTCTTATCTTCATCATCCTCACTGTTACTAGGAAGGTTGTCGGAATCCTCCATTCGAACCAAAATCTCAGAAAACTCATGATAAGTGGTGCAAGGAAGCGCACTAGCAAAAGTCCGCCATTTCCTCTTAGTTCTCAGCTTAAAACGGCGAAGCATCTTTGCCTGATTACCAGCTGTATTAGGGTCATAACGAGACAAGTCTATAAACTTCTTGTAATACTCATGTGCCAACATATTCTTTTCCTTCAATTGAGTGAACTTCTGCTTCTTACGATCAATGTACTCCGGAGGGACAAATCTTTTCTTAAAATTCTCTTTGAATACTTCCCAATCAGCTGCCATCTCAGGTGACATAAACTGAGTCTGATTTACCCACCAAGCTGCTGGCTCTCGCCCCAAAAACCAAGTAGTGGTCTCAACCTATCTATTAGAAGGAAGATTCCCTTGACTCTGCATCACCTGAAAAGCCTTCTCAATATGGTCTAGCCACTTTTCTGCCCCTTCATGACCATCATTACCCATGAAACAGTCCAATTTCAGATTATACATAGTCTCTAGGGGTGTCCTCTGAGGAGGAGGAGGACGGATTGCATTCTGAAAGGCATGGGCCATCGCCTCCCCTAATTGAGTTATATCAGGGAAATTAGGCTCAGAAGCACGATGTGATTCCCTACGAGGCGGCATAGTTCTAACATAAGACATCAAAAGATCAATAGAGCATTAACAATTTATACAAGACTGCAGCCTAGGCTCTGATACCAAACTGACACACCCCGATCCTAGAATCAAGGCATGCTGGCCGTCACGTAGGCATGACATAACCAAAAGTGCGACGCAGAAGCAATAGATAAGAGAAATACGAATAAACAAAAACCAAATATTAGCAATAATAACCAAGTAACGTGCTAGAGTAAGTTAAAGTGTGAAACACACATATTCAGAGCCTAAGTACAAGGTGCAGTCAAGTAGGTACATTACTAAATTACAACACCCGAAGGTGAGTCCTACATGAGTAGTCTGTCAGAATGCCGTGGAAATCCTCGTGGGCCACCAACGCTGCTAACTAGAACCTGGAGGGGCGCAAAACAAAATTGAGTGGGTCAGTAAAAATAAAGCCTTTCAAAAATCATTTGATTTAAAACATTTCTAACCCCTCACTGTAAAACCTGTATACTTTCCCAGAAAATAACATAATATGCATATAATCTTCATATATCTCAAATCATAATTCTTTATCAAAACCCAGAAAATATGCCATGCCATAAATGTCAATAACAGATTAAGAATGCATCAATATAACAGGTGACATAATGAATCAACCGGAGACCATGCAGTTGGTCCTGTACGGTTAATTCCATAGCTCAATATCCAAACCAACCGAAGTCACCACGGTGACCTGTACGGCACTACTCTGCACATAAGTCGGAACTACCTGAAGTAGTATGTACAACAAGAATGGTGTAATAATACGCTCTAGTGCTTCCCTCATCAATCATCTGTGCACATAATCTAAGGTCACCTACTAGTCGGAACCACCTCTAGTGATCTGTACGACTAGCATGTCGGAACCCTCTCATGGTCTGTACGACATGCACCTACTTGGATCCAAGGTGAGCATGCGGTGCGGTGAATATTATAAGCACAAATACCAGGGGTGCAGGTTATGAGCTCTCGACACAATTCACATTACAATAAATCATATGAATAACATAAAACTCACCTTATACTCACATGTGCGTCCACAACACCATTTCATATATATATGCATCAATTACTAATTCATATAATTCATAATATGCATGCATGGCATTTTAAAAACATACTTTTATTTAAATTCAATTTCTGGGAAATTCAATAGTATATAGGTAATAACAGAAAATAACTGCCCACTCACTGATAGGTTAAAGGGTCGTAACCCCCGTGACGTCCCTGGATGCGCTCGTCCTCGGGATAGGTATCACCTATATGCGAAACAACTATAAAAACGTTAATTAAAGCACATAACCGACAATTCGTAATAACTTCTCATACGATGCTCAATTTGGGTATATGAATATACCACAATGACCTACTCGACGTCACGGACGTCGAGGTATTTTTAGAAAAAAATTTCGAGGCTGCACGCGCCCCCCACGCGCATCATCCCCTACCTCCAGTCGCCGAAAAAAGTCGCTGGCGCCGGAAACTGGGCAGACCTGTAATCGCCCTTTTCTCGCTCGATTCTCAACCATTTTCCATGAAATTTTCACCAAAATGTCCTAAATCATGAGGGGAAGAAGGCTATACCTCTTTGGAGCCTCAAAACCTTCGAAAATCACGTCGGGAAACTTCACCAAAACCAGCCACCTTCAAACTAGGGTGTCCCGACGTCCAAAACTTCCAAACGAACGTCCCCGAGCTTCGTGGGAACTTCCTAGAGCTCACTATGAGCTTGGATTGTCCTAAAAACCAACCATTACAAAGTTCATGAATAGTACTCAATTCGGACCTTGAGTTTTCAACGTGAAAACGAAGGGTTTCTTACCTGAAAATGGTACCTTTGAGTTCATAGGGCACTCACGAACACAATGGTGCTAATCTCCACTTCGATCCATGAAGTTTTGATGGTCCTTGGGTGTGGTCCGTACAATTTCGAAGGAAGAGAGAGAGAAGAGTGACAGAGAAGGATGAGAGAGAGAGAGAGGGCATGGGGAAGGAGAAAGTGTCCCGTGTGTGTGGTCCATCCCAAAACAATCACCATCAATTTTTCTTAAGTCCCTAACCACACAAAATACATACAACCTTTAATCAAAATTCAAACTTTCCAAAACTTAGGGAAATATGCATTGTTCAATAATATGTCACACACATACCTTAGCACCCGTCAAGGATAATTTCGTCATTTCACAACCTCGATATATAAAATCTCGGGACGGGCTGTGACAACAACGATTTACTTGGTACAATATATTGCAATTTCAACGTCATATATTATCATGTGAATAAAAAATTGCATATATAACATTGCATTATTAGCATGAAACCATGCCGTACGTAAAAGTCTTACTCTATAAAAATGACATTAAAATTTGAGAATGATTTGGTAATTAATTTGTTAAGTAAGCATGCATATTTTTTGGGTTTTGTGGGCAGTGTGACAAGAGTGTTTTACAAGCAAAAATGTCTAGATCTATAGCAAAGGCCTTCTTTTAAGGCAAACAGCAAGTAAAACAATTACATTTTCTTGGTGTCCAACATTTTCAGAACTTCCAATATTGACGTGTTGGAGGGGGAAAAGGGTAAAAAATGGGTTTGTGTTATGAAAGCAATTTATATAGAATTAGTTAACCGTTATATGGCATCTCAATCTTATAAAACATAAAAATGTATTATTAGATAATGATCGCTACATGATAGTGAACCATTCCATGTAAGTTATTTTCTTCTGCCAAACACAATACAATATGTATGTAACTGGTCAATTGCCATGAAACGTAAAGTCAAGTGGTAACGTCAGAGTGAAAATATGGTATGGCGGTTTCATGCATTGCAGAAGTTGCGTTGTGGTTTTAGCGGCAGCAGTAAGGTTTTAAGTATCATTACCTCAGGCTTTAGGAAAACGATTTTTACAAGAAAGTGAGGTTCTTAATCTCTCTAGGCCCTTACATTTTTGCTTATTATTTAAGAAAAACTAATGAAAAGGATTTGAAAACTTTAAGTTTTAACGACAATGACAAAATAAAGGGTAAAATGAACAGTACCGAGAGCTTTTCGTTAAAGTTTCCTATTATTTAATGTACGATGAGAAATATAACTAGCGTAGAAAATTAATGCATGTCATTTTTTTTTTCAGTACATTGATTTTTTATACTAAGAGGAAGGAGAGTTCAGTTAAGCCACACAATGGACAGTTAATTTGGTATCAAATTCGCTATCCATGAACTTCGAACATAAGTCATCTCACTTCTAAGTAAAGAAAAATATCATTAGACCGTAGCACTGAGTGACAAATATATAACTCTTTGAGTCAATTAAAAAATCAAATATGACTTCCCCCTTGACTTTATAATCATATATGACTAACTTTTATGATGCATTGAACAGAAAATGAGTCAAATTTGAAATCTAAAGTTAACTTTTTAGGTGCATTGGAGATAACCTTATAAAGTTTTCTTTATAACTTTTGTTCATATAAAAAGTTAGGGTGAATTACATTTTTCAACCTTAACTTTGAATCACATAACAAACTCATACCTTATATTTTGAACATTACAATGTCATACATCAATTTACGGTTTCGTTGCAATATCATACCTCAATTAGTCAATCTGTCAAATTGACTGTTAAGTGATGATGTGGCAAATGTAAGATCCATATTTTTGCTGATGTGGATATAAAATTTGAGCCACGTGGATATATATATATATATATATATATAATTGTCTGCGCTTCCCCATCCTATATCGTTCACATCCCCTCCTATTTCTATGGTTACGGTTAAGCTATGTCAACATTTTATATTCCCATTATTTTTTGTTTTATTATTTCTATAAAAAAAATCAATATAAAATGTTGGCATGGCTTAACCGTGACGATAGAATGAGATGGGAAGGGCTGACAATCCAGCTCCCTCTTCCTCTACCCTTGCCCCTTACTCCCACATTCTCTCTCTCTTGCCCTTTCACGCTGCAACAGTAGCCAAGACGTAATGCCACAACAACGCCGTTGTCCTCCGACCACCACTCAAAAACTGATATTCCTAATATCCTCTTTTCATACCTAGTTCAAATGTTTACCTTATTTCATCAAATTTGAAGTTGATAAGTTCGAATTTCAGATCTAAGCCTCGATTGCATCCTTCACTTTCACAATGTGCACAGCAAGCACAAGATTCACATTCAAATTCCAAAAATAGAAGAAAAAACCCCCACAAAATAATCAAGATTTTGTGTGATTAATTTAGATAAATTCAATATGTGTGGGATTAATCCGCAATGAAGGATGATCGCGGCCTTCCAACAACGACGGCACCAGCAGCGCGAAGAAAGAGAGCTCGGAGTCTGGTCTAATGCTCCGGAAAGGCTGGTACAATTTCTGGGCTTTGGTAGCGATTTTGTTGCTCGCGTTTTGGTCTAAGTTCACCGGCACCGTCATGCTCTGGTAGTCTGCTGGCAACCTCAACCGTCTCTCCGACAACCTCGACTCGCCCATTCACGACGACCTAAACGTTCTTGTATGATTTTTTCTTGTTTTGTTTTTCTGGGTCGATGTGGTTGGATCTCTGATTTGATATGTTAATGGGGATTTCGGGTTTTTTTCTGGCGGTTTAGAAAATGGAGGAGAGGGAGAAGGTGGTGAATCACATGACTCTAATAGTCGTCGAGGGGGGGTGTGAAAGAAGTACGATGGTGGTGGTTTGAAGTTCGATCTGTGAGGTTTGATGATGGTGTATGGTTGTTGCAGAGAGGGGAGACACGGCGTGAAAGAGGAGAGAAGTAGAAGATGAGAGAGGGAGATAGAGGTTTTCTGCTTGGACAAGAAAGAGAGAGAGAGAGAGAGAGAGAGAGAGAGAGAGAGAGAAAGAGAGAGAGAGAGAAGCTGTCTGATTGAGAGAGAAAAATGTGGAGAGTGACTGATTAGTAGTGAGATAAGGTGATGGGATTTTTTTTTTTAAAGGGAGAAAGTGATAAGATTTTTGTATAATTCAAGCTACACGAAATCTGTCTCCTTATAAAAAACAATAGTTCTAACACTAAATAATTAAAACAAACGTGTTCAATTCTGCCCGTAGTTAACGTACTTTAACTAAGCATAACTTTTTCGTTAAAATTCAGATTCAGGCCTAACTCACGCTCATGCATTCATAACAACGAGTACTGTTTAATTATGATAATAGGGAAAATAAATTAAAAGTGGAATAACTACATCCATGTCAAGTTCCACTTTGCCAATAAGGGCATAATCGTCATTTTACATACTCGGGAAGGAAATTACATGGAAAATTAGAGACAAGTAGTCATATTTGATCAAGGTCCTTTGTCTTTTGTCCACTTTATTATTTGAATATTAAATTATTTACATGTCATTATATGTTAATTTTAAAATGAAAAACTTATTAATCATTTCCAAGTATATCTTTTTCTATATTTTCAATATGTTTCTATTTTTATTTGTACCCATTTTATAAGTTATTGTGACGACCCGTCCCTAATTTGACGTTTTTATTAAGTTTAAAAGCCTGAATTTACGAAAATGCCCTAAAGGTAAGGACTTTGACTTCCGTTGACCATTGCCTAGAGAAATGTATGACTTATTCGTTTAGCGTACCCTCGTAGTGCTTGTCGCTACAAACGTGTGAGCGTGTGTTAGACTCGAATCAGATCTGTAACGAAAAAGTTACACTCCGTTAAAGTACGTTAGTCACGGGTAATTTTGTACCCGCACGTACGAGTTTACGGTGTTGAAACATTGTCAAAAGGACATATTTGTACATTAAAAATTGTACAAATCCATCCAATCCCTAAAAGGGATCCGGTCCCTTCTTTCACACCCATTAACCATCAAACTTTTGCTATTTCCTTCTTTTCCTCTCCACCAATCAAATTGGTTTCCCTTAACCTTGCACCCAATCAGAAATGAGAAGGTTCTCTCTCTCTCTCTTCCTTATTTCTCTCTCCCTCTCGAAACTCTCTTTTCTCTACAACAAGGAAGACCAACCCCAAATATTCACTGTTCGAGCTTAAAAACCGTACGATTGTGTTCACCTTACCTCCATGAACACAACCAAACCAACCAAACTAAGAATGGACGAGTTGTGACTCGCCAACTCGGAATATTTGAGTTCGACGTGTTTTCAACTAAGTCACAATGTTTTAGGACTCGGGAAAGCCTCTACACAACTCCCTAGGGTCCCTAGTCAATGTTTGAGGAAGTTGTGACGTGAAACAACTCGGTTTCGAGAAGTTCAAGTTTGACCCGTGTCTTTCGAGCCAATTTCTGGCCAAACTACGGCACGTTGGCCCATGTGCAAGGTATCAATCTCTTCCTCTCGCTGAGTAATATAACTTTCCTTTTTGTTTCACCCAATTTCGTTGAGTATTGAAGAAGTTATACTCATTTGAATCTTACCCAGTTTCCCGCGAGTCCGACAGCTTTCGAGGCGTTTTCCGGCCAAACCATGGCAAGTTAGATGTCGTGCAAGGTATCATTCCCTTTCTCTCTTCGAGAACTACAACTTTCGTTTTTGTTTCACTCGATTTTGTTAAGTAACGAGGAAGTTGTGAACGTTTAAAGTTTGTGTAGTTTTCCAGTTGAATTCCAGCCTTCCTCTTCCTTTGGGTCCAACGACCCATATGTTGGACCTTTCAAACCTAAACCCATAACCCTTTTAATTCTTTTGTTTTTATTTTATTTGTTAAATTAAGGGCCTTGGGGCCTTAATTATGAAGGCTTAAACCCCAAACCCAATCCCTAAAGCCCTAAACCGTTTAGGCCTTTAGGTCTAGAACCTTTAAGTCCAACCTATCAAACTAACCCAACCTAATAACCCTTAACCCAGATGAAATATTCTTGTTAGGGAATATTTCATCCGTCAGAGAATATTCCGTCTTTCAGGGAATATTCATCCTGTTGACTTTTTGGAAATTTAAGCAGGACCCTTCTTAGTGTAATTCGATGTCCTGAATCCGTTTTTGACGTCTTTTTTTCCAAATTTAATTGTTATAATATAGTTTTATTAATTATACCTTTACGTGCTTAGAGGCAATTATTAGTGGTGTTTCCATCTTAGCTAGGTTGTGTGGCTCGTCAGCAGTGAAGTATCTGTGAGTGGGCAGTTTATTTTATACCTATACATATTGATAGTTTCCCTAAATGCGTAGTTACTTCACTTTTATGCTTATATGGCCAAGTATTCGATATTATGATATGAAATGTGTTAAATGCTGTTATATGGTTGAAATACTATTGTCATAACATTCATACATATTTGTACATGCTCATCTTGCTGCACCCCGGTGTTAGTACTCCGCCCAGGGCCAGGGCTAGTCCTTCACGTGTATGTTCACATCCGCACCATTTGCTCGCCTTGGATCCAAGTTAGGTGCTAGTCCTGTCAGGTAGATTGCATTAGGCAATTTGACTTGTATGTGACCGTGCTTCTGCACCAGTCTTCGTGTGATCATAGTACTAGAGCACATTGATTACACCCAGTCCTGTCGGGTAGAATTGCCTTAGGCAGTTCCGACTCTTGTACTAGCTTAGATGATGAGCAAACTACTTATAATTGATTATCACATGATTATATTACTTTGGCTTTTGATATATCATGACTTGGCATATTTCTGGTTATATTGCTGCTATATTTGATTTCATACTTACATAGTATGTTTTGAGGAAACTATACTTTTTTTACAGCGAGGGGTTAGTATATTAAAAAATAAAGGTTTTCGTATAAGCATTGTTTTGCTGATCCACTCAACTTGTTTTTCGCCCATCCAGGTTTAGTAGCTGTGGTTACGCGTATATGAGGATTCTGGCAAATCTCAAGAAATGGTTATCTTCAGTGGTATAACCCTTATCCTATTTACTATACTGTCTTATGCTCTGACATCACGTGTGAAAAGGGTTCAATCCCGTTCACCCGCACACTTTTTTTATTAGACACTTTTAGGTTTAATTTATTCACTTTTTTTTTCCACATCACTACACTTTAGAGCAACTCCACCGTGGTGGATTACTCAGGGGACAGGGGAGAGAAAAAGGCCCGAGGCTCTGTGGATTTGCTCCAGCATGAAAGAGCCCAAGTGGAGGTGGAGGCCCGAGCTTTGGGCCTGTGAAGAATTGCCAGCCCGCAAGCCCGAGTGGATTGGTTGTCAGGGCTGACGTCAGCCCTGCAGCAGGCCTTTTTTTTTATTTTTTTTTGTCAAGTGCGTGCACTCCACTCGCGCGTGGATGCGCGTTGCCCAACATCTTTTCAGAAAAATCAGCCCATTTTCAGACTGAAATGTTACCGTTGGGAAGCCACGTGGCTTCCCACGGTCCGTTCGATCTCAACGGCTCTTTAACTTGGACCGTTCGATCTCAACGGTAAAAAAAATAAAAAATCTTATTTAATATCAACCGTTCGATCTGAGATCAATGGTCGATATTAATATGCTTTATAAATAAATAAATAAAAAAGAAAAAATAGTTTTAAAATTAAGAAAAATTACCGTTGTGACACGTGGCACAATCTGGAGCATTGGAATTCAATTTTTTTTAAATCCAATGGTAGAGATTAATTATTTGAATAAAAAATTAAAAGAATTGTAAAAAATCCGAAAAAATATCTGAAATTTTTTTAAAAGAATGTTTCTACTTTTCTATAAATACCTTCTCATTATCATCTACCTTACACCATTTTCTCGACTACTTTCAATCACATTCCTACCTTTCTCTCAAAGTTTCAATCCAATTTTTTTTTTCAACAAAATGACTACTGATTCAAGTACGAATTGGACGCTTCTTGAAGATGTTGCATTGTGTACTAGCTAGGTTGAAATTACTCATAGTTCGCGTACGGATAATGAGATGCAGTTGCGAGAAATGTGGAGTCTTATTCATACCAATTATCTTGAAAAAATGGGTGGGAGTAGAACCAAAGAATCCATGTCTAGTCATTGAAAATTACTTAGCCAATCGTTTAGTATTTGGAGAGACGCCTTGGCACAAGCTAGTAGTAATCTTCGAAGTGGGGAAAATTACACGGATCAGGTAACAATATATTATTTATTTGTTTGTACTATACCCAAATTTACATTGTAATTATTTGTTTGTATTATTTATTTGTTACCTACTTTAATTATAATTATTTGTTTGTATTATTTATTTGGTACATACTTTGATTATAATTTTTTGTTTGTATTATTTATGTGTTACCTACTTTAATTATAATTATTTGTTTGTATTATTGATTTGTTACCTAATTTGATTATAATTATTTCTTCTCCCCATTGTGTAGCTAATTCAAGCACAAGCTTGGTATGGTGCCAAAACCAAAAGCAAAAATAAATCATTCAACTGGTGGGAATGTTGGAATATTGTCAAAGATTGTCCTAAATTCAGAGTTGTGCTTGTCGGTCCAGAAGTTGTCATGAACAACACCCCTCTACACTCTACACTTGATAATGGCTCGCATGAAGATGATGGAGGAGAAGTGCCCGAAACGCCTATCCCTGAACAAGCGTCGGGTTCGACCCGTTATCCAATTAGGCATCAAGGTAAGAAGGCTTCAAAGAGAAAAGGAAGTGCTTCCAAGCATGATTATGCAAAGTACATGGAAGAACTTACTCGCCATAGTGAATTGACTTTGGCGCTGGAAATGGCGAAATTTGAGGTTGATAAGGCTAGAGAGAAGGCAAAAGCTGCAGCTGTTGATAGAGAATTTCAAGCTAATGAGAGAGAAAGAGAGCTACTTAGGCAAGAAAGGGAACTGGTTAGAGAAGAAAGAATGGCTCAACGAGATCGTGAGATTATGAACACGCCTTTAGAAGGGAAGTATCCAAATTCTAAATATTTTTGGAAGTCAGAGAAAGAGGATGTGGTGCGTAGGAGGCGTGCAAGAGAAGCGAGAGCAAGAGGAGATGGTCCTAGCATGACAAGAGAAGATCATCCTAGCACCACAAATTGGTTAAGTGATGATGATTAGAGTACTTTTTGTAATCGGATCCCATAGTTTTCCAATCACCTTGGGTTGTAATTTATTAATTATTGAATAGAGTATTTTATGTTGTTTCCAATTTATTGAATTTAGTACTTTATTTAAAGTGAGAGTAAATTTATTTAATATGGTAATATATTAATACTATAAGAGAATCTTTATTCAAATAACATAAACGCACCAAATAAAAAACTCACGAAATGAACTAAAATAAAACGCACCAAATAAAATTACATAAACACACCAAATAATAAAAAACTCACTAAAATAAAACACACCAAATAAAATTACATAAACACACCAAATAATAAAAACCTCACTAAAATAAAACACACCAAATAAAATTACATAAACATATCAAATAATAAAAAACTCACTAAATGAACTTAATTATCTTCAGCTTGTTTCAATGCCCACTGGTGCTCTATCAAGTCATTTTGCCAGGCATTGTGCATGTCTGGCCTTTGAAATGCAGTATATCGTTGAATGACCATTTCATTGTAACGTCCATTCCTTTCTAGTGGCTCATGTTGCACGGGGTCATTGGTGGCGTCATGAGCAAAATATATACGTGTTCTTGAATTGTTCATTGTGTCTGACTCATATTCATCAACAACTTCATAATTGTACTCATCTTCCACGATCATGTTGTGAAGAATGATGCACGTCGTCATGATGGATCGAAGTGACTCTACATCAAACAATCTAGCAACACCCCTGACGATCGCCCAACGAGCTTGGAGGATACCGAAACAACACTCCATATCGTTCCTGCACCCCTTGGGTAAATGTCGTCAGCTAGGTAATATGGCGCGTCGTACATATGTCCGTTGACCTCATACGTGACTTTTGATGCCTTTCCTTGTAGGACATTATAGAACACTAGGGATTGGGCAAGGATGTTGAGGTCATTTTGAGCTCCCGGAACCCCGAAAAAGGTGTGCCAAATCCATGTAACAAAAGATGCCACCGTCTCCAAATGATACTTTTTGCTCATTTTTCTGTCTCCATAAGCATCTTGTCATGCACTTGGATAGTTTTTCCACGTCCAATGCATACAATCAATGCTCCCAATCATCCCAAGAAAACCTCGCATCTCAGCCTTCTTCAGAAGCCTTTCCAAGTCCATGTGAGTAGATTTTCGGAGGAACTCTGCGATGTAGATAGATTCGATTGCTCCGCAAAACCTCATCAGGGACTGAAGAATGGTTGATTTCCTCATCCTCGCTATCTCATCCACTTGGTCTACAGATGCTCCATACGCAAGCATCCGCAGCGCAGCAGTAATATTTTGCTTGGGAAGGAGACCCATAACACCAAAAGTATCATTCTTTTGCACAAAGTAAGAATCATGGTTGCAAACAGCAATCATGATTTTGTTGAACAAATGTCATTCCATTCTAAAACGACGTCTGAAGTACGTATCAGGAAATGCACTGTTATGGACAAAATAATTGTCCAGCAGCTTCACACCTCGTTGTTGCCTGTTTCTATCAAGGTTTCCGGAACAGGTGGGCCTGCATATCTGAGCCATAGCTTGGATGACTCGACGGGAATGTGAGTCTTTGGCCATTCTTGCTTCGTCATCTCTCATTCTCCGCTCCTCATCCTTTTCCTTCTCATTTTGGGCTATACAGAGATTCAACATTCCTTCAGATTGGTTAAATCTTGATCGATTTCCCACATCATGCTTGAAGAAGAAGACATTGTAAGTAGAAACTATAAATAATGATACCGATTTTGATTTGGTGAAGAAGGAAGCAGAAACTACGAATAATGATAGAGATATTGAGAAAATTGGTGTGAGATTTAAAAGGATGGATGATGGATTATATGAAGGATTCTTGAATGATTAGGTTGTAGATAGTGCCACGTGGCATGCCGTCATTTGTTAAAAATTTGATCGAAATCTATCATAAAAGATTCTGAAAAAATAACGACACGTGGCACGACAGTATTGGATAAAAATCTTATCGAAATCCATCACCAATAATTATCTTTTCAGATAATGACACGTGACGCAACGTGAACGATTTAAAATTTGATCGAAATCTGTCCTGAAAGATTCTGAAAGGATAACGACATGTGGCACGATGACATTGGATAAAAATCTTATCGAAATCTATGACCAATAATAGTCGTTTTGGGTAAATGACATGTGGCGCAACGAGAATGATTTATAATATCTTATCCGAAATTACAAATAAATTTATTTACTATTATTTTGTAAAAAAAAAAAAAAAATTAATACTATTTTATTGCCTGTTGCCAGGGCTATTCAAGTGCAACGGTGGAGATGCAAAAGACATTAAGGGCAGTTACTGTTCACATGATGGATTGAATAGTGTGAACAGTGGATTGCTTGGGGGAGGGCTCCTACGGTGGAGTTACTCTTATGGCTTCGTCACCTTCCAAGTGTCAGCCAGCACAACTTGATTCGGAGTTCAAGTAGACATTCCGGGTCGGGGTGTGTCAGTTTGTACCAATATTCTTTTTAGTTTTAATTTGCACCAAAATTTTTACATATAATATGTACCCATATTAAAGAAACAAGGTTTCATTCTATTAATTAAGTTGGTTAGAGATCAGAAATAAAATGACACTAAAATTTATCATTAATTAAGCCAAAACAAAAATATGCGAATAATTATGGCCAAATAATAAAGTTTTTATTGAGTTTTAACTAAATTATGTTTTATTTTTTACTTTGATATTAAATTCAAAAAATTAATTGTGATAATCTTTTTTTACACTTAGTAATAGTAACCGAATGACTTTTTTTTTTTGAAAAGACGATAGCCTTAGTGGTCACTGGTTAGAGGTTAAATTGGAAAGTTAATTGTTTTTGAACCCACGCTGAAGCATAATAACATAACTTATTTCTACTACTGTGATAAATGTCACTTGCAAACGACATTTTCTGTTCCTCTATAACGTCCATGTGAGTTGAAGGTGGGCCCAACTCCACAGGCCCCACATGCCATCCATAACCAAAACCTTAATCACTTGCCGAAAATGCCATTAAACAATAATTAGCACATGGTTAAAACAGCTCGATCAGAGTGAGTTGAGTTAGCGGTAAAGGTAGGTCCGCCCCCCGCCTGACCCGCCCCCTTCTCTTAAATTTGCTACGCTTTCCTTTTCTTCCACTGCTCTGCTCCGTAACTGCTTCTGCTTTTGCGTACCCGAAACTGAAAACCAACGCAAACCAACGAAACCCATCTCTCTCTCCTCTCCCCGAGCCTTTATAACCCTCCTGCCATGAATTCCCAGCACCGGCAACGGAACCACAGAGCTGCCGGAAACTGACCGAGAAACCAAAACGACCCCGTTTGGACAAACGCACATTGCACTGCTTGAAAATGGTGCAAGAAGGCTGTGGCGGAGGACATGCAAAGGTGGAGAGCTGCGGCGGCCGCTCGGTTGTGGTGGGGGTGAAGCTGGACTCGAAGAGCAGAGAGCTGCTGACGTGGGCTCTGGTCAAGGTGGCTCAGCCTGGTGACCGTGTGATTGCCCTCCATGTGCTCGATAAAAATGGTGAGTAAAATTTGGGTGAAATATTTTGGCTTTTTTTGGTATTGGGATTGTGGGTTTTGGTCGGGTGGGGTGGAAGTTTACTGGTTTTGGTGAATTGGGTAATTGCAGAAATTGTTGATCGAGATGGGAAGTCGTCGCTTCTCTCCCTTGTCAAAGCCTTTGACTCTGTTCTTGCAGTCTATGATGGTTTCTGCAACTTGAAGCAGGTTACTTTCTCGCTATTTTTTGTTGCGGTTTTCGTTAAGATTTTGTTGTCCTTTTGTATAATTTTGTCATATCCTCTGTTTGTTTCCTGAGAAAATGAAAAATGTTGCGACTTTAGAGTGAAAAATTTGAGTTCTAACCAGTTGGAGAGTTAATCATTTTTTTTCAGTGCCTGGCAGAAAGTTAAAGAGTTAGGATTTTTGTTGAAAACTTTTACAGGTGGATCTCAAGCTCAAAATCTGCGGAGGAACATCAATCAAGAAAATATTAGTTCGGGAAGCGAATTCGTATACTGCAAGTAAGGTTATAGTTGGAACTGCTCAGAACCACCATAAAATCCGGTCATCGACCGCGCCGTGGCCAAATACTGTGCTAAGAAACTGTCTAAGGATTGTGGGGTTCTTGCTGTAAGTAATGGGAAAGTTGTATTTAACAGAGAATGCTCTCAAGCAAATTACGGTAACCCCCAAGGTATTTAGATTTTGGACTTTGGCTGAAATAATCCACTTTTGGCATTTGGTTGCCGAAACGATCCATTTTTAGCATGTTGCTGTTATATGATCGATACGTCTTTGATATATGATTTATATGCCGTCGGTAGTTAATTTTGATCATTTTAGCAACCAAAATGTCAAAAGTGGATCATTTTAGCTAATTGCTCTTAGATTTTTCTAGTTTTGGGTTCTTTCAATGATTTTTGAGTCTGTAATTTATTTAGGGTGGGCTTCTGAGTTGAGTATTTGTCTGCAGGAAGCGAAGAGCATTGCTGGAACAGTTTGCTCAGCGCATTTCACCGATCAGTGCATAAGTCTTCCAAAGTACTAAATGAAGGCGGTGACAGTGTGACCTTAAAGGACACATATTGTCAGGTTAGTTGTCAAAAATTGGAGCAGGGCTTAGCTAAAGTTTTCTTGGAATGTTCTGAGTCTGTTGCAACACAGAAATGCTCAGTCTGTTGAGGGCCCTCGGTGGATAGTTCTGGTCACCAATCTGCGGACGAGTTCTCAGATGACGTTGAAGATAAATCTATGGCTATAGTGCCAGTACAAAGAGAAGAGGCACTAGCAGTGAGCTCAATTTCTATGTTGATCAGAGAATTGCCTGAAGTGAAACCTGGTTGGCCACTGCTTTGACGAGCCGTACTCCCAGAGCGACAAATTCCTGAGAGGTTTATGATCCAGAAGATCTCCGTGGTTCAGTGGGCAATGCAGTTGCCCATTAGACAGCATTCAATTGCCAGCAATTTAGATGAAAGAAAAAATAGTTGTGATTCAGATCAACCTTCCTGTTTGAATGGAGAAAGTGGCGCCATTGTTGCAGTGGGTGGCAAGGCAATGATTGCCCCACCTTCACCGGACTACAATTTGAAAGCCCTGCCTAAAGAATTGGAGGGCCTGCATGAAAAGTACTCAGCTACGTGCAGATTGTTCACCTACCAGGAACTTCAGTCAGCTACAGCATACTTCTTGGCCGGTATGTTGTTCAAGAAGTTCATATGTCAAATATCCTATCCATTTTCCCCGATTTCTATTGATTTGGTTTATTCAAAAATATATTTTCCTTTGTAATCCCAGACAACATCATCGGGAGAGGCGGTAGCAGTCAAGTTTATAGAGGCTGCCTTCCTGACGGCAAGGAACTCGCTGTGAAAATCTTAAAATCATCTGAAGATGTATTGAAGGAGTTTGTTTTGGAGATAGACATCATTACTACCTTAAACCACAAGAACATTATTTCCCTTCTGGGGTTCTGTTTTGAGGATAATAATCTTCTCTTGGTCTACGATTTCTTATCAAGAGGAAGCCTTGAAGAGAATCTCCATGGTATATACTACATATTTCTCTGGCTGTTAGACATTACAATGAAGAGCAATAATTGTTTACTTGCCCTGAATTGCTGTTTGAATTCTAGCTGAATTTACAATTTTTTTCAATGTTCTCCAAATCAGGAACCAAGAAAGATCCGCTTGCATGTGGATGGAATGAGAGATATAAGGTGGCCGTGGGTGTAGCCGAGGCCTTGGACTATCTGCACACTGGCAGTGCTCAATCTGTAATCCACAGGGATGTCAAATCATCCAATATTCTACTATCTGATGATTTTGAGCCGCAGGTACGTCTGTTCAGTTTCTTGCTTCTAAAGATGCATTTGTTTATCAAATTTTCAGTGTTCGTTAATACTATCTAGGCAAGGTTTCTTCAGCTCTCTGATTTTGGACTGGCTAAATGGGTGTCAACCTCCTCTTCGCATATAACATGCAGCGATGTTGCAGGCACCTTTGGGTTTGTAACTTCATTTCACAGCTTTACCTTTCATCTTCTCTCTGTAGACTTCCATTTTTCTACAAAGATGAAAAAAAATTCAAATTGTAGTTCTTTCTTAAGAAAACATGAAAATTGCAAGATACTGATTAGTTAATAACATATTGCATTGTTCTGCAGCTACTTGGCTCCTGAATACTTCATGTATGGCAAAGTAAACGACAAAATTGACGTGTATGCATTTGGTGTTGTACTCCTCGAGCTTCTTTCAGGAAGAAAGCCTATAAGCAGTGACCATCCAAAAGGCCACGAAAGCCTAGTCATGTGGGTATGTCCTCTTTGCCCATAAGGTTTAGCAGTACTCCATGTACCTCTTGATGTTTGTCTCTTAAAAGAAGTTGAATTATTGAAACGTCTTGTACAGGCCAAGCCAATTCTAAATGGTGGGCAGGAATCCCAACTTTTAGATCCGCGTTTGGGCAATAACTACAACCAGGGCCTGATAGAGAGAATGGTTTTAGCGGCCACTCTTTGCATCAGACATGCTCCACGAGCTAGGCCCGAAATGAGCTTTGTAAGTTGGATCTGATCCCTCTGAGTATCTTTCATCAGTTTATAGCATGCAACGAAAATATCTGAATTAATATTGACAACATTCTCTGGGTACTTTTGAGCACAGATTGTGAAGCTCCTTAAAGGAGACGCGGATGTGACTAAGTGGGCAAGGCTGCAAGTTCATGCCGTGGAGGAATCTGATGTGCTTGAAAATGAAACATGTCCACATTCAAATCTGCAGTATCACCTTAACCTTGCACTGCTTGATGTGGAGGATGACTCACTCTCCATGAGTAGCATTGAGCAAACTGTCTCCTTAGAGGATTACCTGAAAGGGCGGTGGAGCCGCTCATCGAGCTTCGACTAACGAATTCACTAGCACAATGCTAGTAATTGCAGTTCTCCATTTGTGCGATTCATTTGTATATTAATCCCTCACCAAGAAAAAAAAAAAGAGAAGTAAAAACAATGGCTTTTACATGTTGTGTGAGTGTTTGGGTTATAGTTGTTATAGATGAGTTTAGGATGAGAGGTTGTTTGTGTTTGTGCCCTCCTCCTTCCCTAACGGTCATAAAACTAGTCCTTATTTGTTGGACTGGTTTTCCTTGGTGTCTTTTCAGTTTACTTCTTGGTCTCAATTAGACCAAGAGTTGGGAGACTCTTGTAATGTTCAAAGATGAATGTTTTTTTCCTCTGAGCAAGCAGAAGTTTAAATATACGGCTAAAGGAGAAAAATTTACATGAAATTGTTGCTTACCCCTTCTGTCTCGAAAAATTCTTGAGCCGATTGCTTACAACCGTGTATTCATACATGTCTCTCATTACATCACTATACATGTGATGAAAAAGATACACATGACTATATGTATCTGTGATAGGTTATACTCTTTTTTCTTTTCTATTATCAATGAAAAAGATACACATGACTATAGTTATCATTTTTAGCCAAAATTTTACCCTTCATTTCAAAAGTATCAGTTTTGATAAAATATTTCAAATATATCCAAAATTACAATTGAAAAGACCTAAATACCCTTAATACAATTACATCCTTCCAAATATTATGGGTTGGAATTCGTAGTTTGGTGATTGGTAAACAAGTTGCGGGTATTGTCGAAATAATGGAGGACACTAGCAAATTCTCACATCTTTCTCTGAAATTTGATCACTAGCCCTAATACGATTTCATTTTTCACAGTAGTGACTGATATATCATAATCCATTAATCTTTGTTTTCTTCTCTAATGGCCGGGTTTGGTGGTTATGAGATTAGGGTTTCAATATGTCCAGCAAGTCTTTTCTAGGCTTTTGATTTGCCCCTCTTGCTACCAAAAAAACATTTGCAGGACTACTGATTCCTATGCAGGTTATTATTGGGGGACAATTTCATTAAACATGATTTATTCCACTACGAAGATTGATTTTTTATCCCTTAAGAAATTGGACCCAGATGGCAAAAAAACCAGAACTGAAAATACATGCTGCTTTCCACGGCCTTTCATGGTGTATGGAGATTGGAGAGAATATTTATTTTGCAATCTCATGGGAATTGAGAGTGTTTCATTTCATGATATCTAAGTCTATTCAATTTAATTTTTTGTTATATTTGAAATTTTTTATAAAACTGATATTTGTGAATTTGGGGCTCAATTTTGGTTATAAATGATAATTACTCTAGAGAGAAAGGGTATGCAATGGGTACCTAAGACCATCTCCAATTGAGAGGGCTAAAGGTTCAAAAGCCAAAAATTGGTCTGATTTGCTCAAAAATTCATCTCCAACCGATGGTTAGACTATAATTTTATGGTGCCCACCAAACCATTATTTGGCCAAAAGGGCACCAGGCTGGCCAAATGTAGCCCCCCCTCTTAGCCTTTTTTTTGGGGTTCAGCTCCTCAATCGCAATGATTGATTCACATTCAACAGCTAGATTTGAAAACATCCAAAGGTAGTGTAACTAAAATAACAAATAAATTGAATGTATAAACTTAAAACTAATAAATTATTGAGAGGACTATATTTGTCCCATTCGGTTAAGATGATATATGAGTATGATCTGACACTGTTCATTTAAATATAATTTTCCAGGCACATAACTATGGACGGGACTATATTTAGCCCTTTCGGTTGCGATGACCTAGTTTTTATACCTTTGAGTACATACATGCATAATTTACATATAAGTTTCTAGCTAACGTGAAATTGTTGTATACCCCTGTTTTCTATGTTTCGAGATATTCTTGGGCTAGATGAATACAACCGTCTTTCCATATCTCTCATTATGTGTTATTCATGTGATGAAAAAGATGGACACATACAATCAGTAACAAATCAAATTCTTTCTTATGTTGCTTTCATCAGACAGATGACACATAGAGAGAAGGGGTATGCGATGGAGATACCTAAGTATTTCTACTTTTGAGTACATACATATAGATTTCAAGCTTTCTGAACCACAATGTCCATAATCCAACAAAAGAAAAGGGCAATGCAAATGGAAGTCATTATACTCCCTCCAACTTGGTAATAAACATTACTGTCCTGTTAGATTCTTTTCCAATACCACAAATCACATGGTGCTAGATCTTTCTTATGCCTCTAAAGTCATGGCGGTCTCCCAACACCCCACAACCACCACTACCACCACCACTTCTATGGACCAAAATTCCCCATGAACCTCACCGACACCTCACCCATTTTGGTCAAGTCCACAGCATCCATAAATTTCACCACAAGATTTGAAGGTGAAATAAAAGGACTATTTGTTGTACCATGGTTGTCCACTTTGGTTGCGAGTACCAAATGCTTGATGAGAGTGCTATTCCTTAGCTAATCGAGAATTTCCCTAGACAAATAATTGCACCACCACTAACTCTTAGCAATAAGTTAAATCATAGGCACCAAACGTGACACACAAGCCACTTAGTACTACGGTCTAGTGATATTTCTCTTAACTTGTAAGTGAGAGATCTTAGATTCGATTCTCGCCAAAGGCCGATTTGAACCACATTATTGCTAGCCCATTGTGATGCTAAATTCACCTCCCATCCCCTGTGACACAAAAAAATCCAATCAAATTATAGGCACCAAATGTAAGAGTATTGTATAATATGTGGAATATGTAAAAATACGAGTGAAAAGTTATATCACATGACATTGTTTCTGTCATAGCCCGTCCCGAAATAAATTATCGATGACATGAATTGACTATTTTACCCTTGGACGTGAGTGTGGTGGTGTGTAATATGCATGTTAGTGGTGGTCCAAACTTACATTTTTTCCTTAATTTTTGGACCAAATTAGAACTTCGTTTTTGTGGTTTTGGTTGGTGACCCACGTGGACCACTCACACACACACAAACTCTTCCTCTCTCTTCTCTCCCGTGCTCTCTCTCCCTCGGACTCACTCTCTCTCCTTCCCTCACGTACGGATCAACAACAACATTAGTGCAAAGTTGTAGATCAAGGGTTTAAAGGACACCATCGTGTTCCTGAGGTTCATACGAGTTGAATGGTACCATTTTTAGGTAAGAACTCCTTCGAAAACCCTAGTTTCTCTCGAACTCCGATTTAGGTACTATTCATGCAATCGTAAAATCTCGTGTTTTTAGGGATTTCAAGCTTATAGGTAGCTTAAGGAGGTCCTCACGAGGCTAGGAGTGGTTCGTTGGAAGATTTTGGACGTCAGATTATCGAGAACCACGAGTTTTAAGAATTACTTGAATATCGAGGCTTTTTCCGGTGGTTTCAGGGCTCGACTCAAGTATGGCTTTGTTCGTCTTGGTGAGATCTTCAAAATGGTTCAAGTTTCATGAAGTTTGGTGTTAAAACAAGAGAGATATAATGTTTCGAAATTAAACCCAGAAATCGACGAAGTCACCGGCGTCCGGCAACTCGTCAGAGAAGATGAGGGTATATTCCGTCAGTTTTGACGGAATATGCTTGTTTTTGGACGGAATATTCCCTAACGCCGTTTGGGTTACCGTTAGTGTGCCTGGCACGTGCCCGCGCATGGGCAGCGCGTGGGTGGTCGGAAAATTTTTCTAAAAATATGGGGATATTCATGAGGTTGTGTAGATCACGTTGGTATATTCAAACATCCCATTTGAGCAATGTATAAGAAGTTATTAGCTAGTATTGGTTATGTGCTTTAAATTAACGTTTTTATAGTTATTTCGCATATAGGGGAGGCTTATCCCGAGGACGAGCGCAGTCAAAGGCGACTTGGGGGCTACGACCCTTCGACATACCAGTGAGTGGGCTTTTGGTTTTCAGTATATACTTATATACTTAATATTTTCCCAGAAAATGCGTTTAAATAAACGTATGCCTTGAAATGCCATGCATATAAATTTATATTCTGTATATGAGTTGATACATGATGCATAATATATAATTGTGGTGCTGCGGACGCTCAGGTAAGCCCAGGTGAGTTTATGAATTGTGAATGTGATTAACGGTTGTAATTAATTGAGAAACATTGAGCTCATAAACCTGCACCTAGGATGATTTTGATTTAGTAAGAGATCGAGTACATGCCTGTTATTAATGTCACCTCCCGCACCATATGCTCACATTGGATCCAATTTAGGTGCACAGTCTTGTCGTACAGACCATCATAGGTGGTTCCGACTCGTAGGTGACTAGTGATTTATCGCACAGCTATCATGAGAGAGTAGTATTGAGCATAATTATAATACACCCAGTCTTGTCGTACAGACCCATTTTTAGTGGTTCCGACTTATGTGTAATGAAGTGCCGTATAGGTCATTATAGTGATTCAAGCTAGATTGACTAACAAGCTATGAATTCTGCTGTACAAACTTCTATAGGGGTTCCGGCTAATATGTTATTTTCCATGAATTTATTCTCACCTGAATTACTTATTCTGTTATATCTTGGCATGGCATACTTACGGTTATGAATATGTGAAGCATGATTTGAATTGAGATATTTACATATATATTTATGCATATGTTTATATTCTATTTCTGGGAAAATTATACATGTTTTACGGCGAGGGGTTAGCACTTTTGAGAAATGAAATGGTTTTGTAAAACATTTGTTTTTGCCCACTCACGTTTTCTGTTTTGCGCCCTCCAGGTTTTAGGTAAGCTTGTTGTTGGTGGCATCAAGGATTTAAGCGGTTCTGACATAATAAAATATTGTAGGACACCTTCAGGTACTGTATAATTAGTATTTGTCCTACTGGACTGCACCTAGACTTTCTATGCTCTGATTATGAGTATTTACTTTTGTATCTCACTCCTAACACTTCCTGTTTATTAGTGCACCTTAGTAGCTTTCGGTGTTTATTTATTCGTATAATTCTTATCTTTATTGCGTACGCACTGTGCACATGGCTACTTCACCCTCACGTGTCGGCCATAATGCCTCTATCTCAGTCGGGATGTGTCAGTTTCAATATCTATGTTTGACACAAAAAAATCCAATCAAATTATAGGCACCAAATGTGGGAGCATTGTATAATATGTTGAATATGTAAAAATATTATATCACATGACATTGTTTCAATATCTATGTTTGTCATTTTCTAATTACTCACTTACTTTACAAGAATGGGCAGATAGCTAATATATATATATATTCTGAGCGAGCTTATACAAGCACTTTCTCTTAGCTATATGCCTCTTCCGGCACTGTTGTTAGTGGGTTTCCACGGACTTCATCTTGACAGTTGACTTCTATGTCTTAGTTGATGGCTATCCTTACTTCGTGGCTGTGCTCGCGAAGCTTAGCGGATTTGGATGTTGCCTTTGATGAGGTGTTGCTCAGTTGTGGGTGAGGATTTGAGTGGATCAGAATTTCTGTGTTGGTGGCAGAAGCAATGGAACTTTCTAGTTGCTGTGGTCTGTTTTGCTTTTTAGGTCGAATTTGTTGTTAAGCCCTTTTGTAGTCTATAAGTCAGCTTTGGGCTCGTAGGTTGTGTATTTGTATGTATTTTTTTTCGGTGTGCAATAAAAAGTTTGCTTACCCAAAAAATATAAAAGTTTTATTATTTTTTTCCCGATTAAAGTGATTCCAATTTTCATTAAAAAGAAAAAGTTAATACAATGTAAGGACAACCCAAATGGGGAGTACAAAACAACCAAGCAAAAAGTCTAACCCACATATTGAAATTACACCGAATTAGGACCCTAAGAGCAACACATAAACAAAAAAAAGATCTAGGAAGGGAAGGCAGCCACCTCTACTAAACCAGCTACACCAACCATCACCACGTAAAAGAAGGACCAAATGAATGAATTAAAAATGGGGGTAAATGTAGGTTGGTGAGGAAAAATAACTTGAAAAAAAGCACTTTAAAAATGTGCTACTGAAGGAGATCCTTTGAGAAGGCACCCTATGAGGTAAGTTATAGACATAGGGTCGTGATGAATGATAATTTCTAGAAAAAAAGGCATAAATTCCAGACCTGAGATAACCTCAGAATAAATTAAGACCCACTCAAAGAACACAGAAACACAAGTCCAGAGTAATAGCAGTCGAGAATAAAAGCCATAATAAAGAGCGAAAGGGATAACGGGTTGGGGAAAGAGAAAAACATTCTTAAAATTAGGGAAGGAAATGTTTTAGGGTTGCTTTTTGTGGGAGAGTGCTAAGAAAATTGAAAAAGGAGGAAGAAGGAGGAAGAAGAAGGAAAAAAAAAAAAAAAAAAACTTCCCCAGATTCGGAGGAAAGAGAAGAAGAAGAAGAACAACAACAAAAAAAAAAAAAAAAAAAAACTTCCCCAGATTCAGAGGAAGAAGAAGGAGAAGGAGAAGGAAGAAGGAGAAGAAGAGGAAGGAAGAAGGAAGAAAGAGAAGGAGGAAGAAAAAAAAAGTTGCAGTTGGAGGAAGAAGAAGAAGAAGAAGAAAAAAAAAACGTGGATGACACGTGGCGCCCAGTCATTATCCACATAGGCGCCACATCACAATTAATGGCAGATTTAACAGTTTGATTAACGGATGTATGAGACTGTCCCAAAATTTACACTTTAGGTATGAATCTGAGATGAAAAAAACTTGATGTACTAAATGTTGAAAACCACGAAACATGAGAGTAGTAAATAGTCTTTTACCCGTATTTATAATACTCACCCTTGAATGTGTAAATGCTCAAGTAAATGCAACACCAAGTTTGGCAAAGTCGAGAAAGTTGACTCGTCGACACTAATCTGGGAACATGTTAGTTTCAAACATGGAACTTGCTTATAGAAATAAGTCTCACAAAACCCGGCTATGGTAAAACTCAACAGGGACAAAAACCCATAGTCTAAAGAGAATAGTGAGTTGGATACAAAGATAATTTAGACGCCTACAGGACGTACATAAGGGTATGACCAACCCAGGATGGGTGCCTCTTTAAGTCCTAGTCAGGTAGCAAAAACCCAAAGGGGAAACTGCTCCTAATCTTAGGAAAAAAATACATTAAAATTAAGCGAGTATACTTCAGGATACCCCCCCTGAGTTTGACATAAATTGAAAGAGAACTAATAATGTTATAACTCACAGGGCCAGCCCAGGCCTAGTGTGGGCTGAGCGATCGTCCGGGGCCGAAAAAAGTTGGGAGCACCAAATTATTAGAATGGTATATTCATAAATATTTTCGTAAGAGTATAAATTTTTAAAAGTTGGTTGAATAACAAAGAAATTTAAGTAGAGCTCGTGGCTTTTCTTGTTTGAAATTAATGAGGAGGTCTTGGGTAGAACACCATGTATATTTATTTAGTTTTTAATTTTCACTAATTTCTTTTAATAAGAATATAAATTTATAAAATTTGGCCAAATGATAAAAAAGTTTGACCATAAGTCGTGGTTTATGTTGTATAAAATTATCAAGGAGGTCTTGAGTTTGAAACACTATATGTCTTTTTACTTTCCAAACTTTTACGAATTTATTTTCATAAAAGTTTAAATTTGTAAAATTTGTCTAAATGAACAAGAGATTTAATTAGAAGCAATGGTTTTTGTTGTTTAAAATTAACAAGAGATCCTAAGTTTGAATTGCTATTTGCATGTTTATTTTTTCATTTTTACGAATTTATGTTTGGTTGTTAATTTCTTTTTAGTTACTAGCTAGTAGCTATGTGGGTTGCAGTTTTTAAACATCTGTTACAATTCAAGTCTAACATTCAACAAAGAGTAATGCGTACACAAAATTTTTAAACCAAATTTGCAAATCATATGATGTGTCAACAATAGGTTTAATTTAGTGTTCATTTATTGCTTATATATATCAATTAAGGACTAGAAAACATCATTATTTTTTTAGGCCCAAAATGACAAGGTTAGTATATTAGAAAAAACACATCATGATTTATACAAAAACACTTTAAAAGTTCAGATAGAAGGAAAATAAAACTCACCATCTATCTACTTGTAAGCCCAGGGTTTTTGCATTCCATTCTCTCGATACAAAATAACATAGTGTTTCTGTGTTTCTAAATTATTAAGTTTGAAGTGTTTTTCTAAATATAATTTTATCGAAGTCTTACGTGAAAAAACAAAAAAAAAATTATTTGAAGTTAGGGCACATTTTTTGGTGTCGCCCCGAGCCTCAAAAATCTTAAAACTGACCTTGATAACTCAGAAAGTGTACGCATAACAATTCATTGAACAAGCTTTTAGAAAGTAGACTTCAGCAATGACTTGGTGAAAAGTCTGAAAGTGCTTTGAAGTCTCATGACTGTTCTTGGTCAAAAGCACTCTTGAGTGACTTCATGTAGAGTAAGTATTTCAGCATGGTTCGTAGAAGTCACAACTAAGGTCTATTTGGTTAACCTCCAAGATATTATGGTGTCTCCAACAGTAAAGACATAACCCGTTTATGGATGTGCTTTGTGTGGGTCAGACAAGTACCTAATGTCAACATAACCAACAAGGGGTGAATTAACTCGAGAATCAAGAAGGGCAACCAATCCACTTAAGAATTCGTAGAGATAGAACAAACCTAAATCCATCATACCTTTGAGGTAGTGGAAGATGTCTTTAACACCTGTCTAGTGTCTGCGTGTAGGTTTATTGCTGTATCTCGCTAAAAGATTCACAGCAAATGAGCTATCTAGTTTAGTATGGTGAGCTAAGTACAATAATGCATCAATTGCACTAAGGTAAGGAACTTCTGGTTCCAAGACCTTTTCCTTATAGTATTTAAGGCGGAAAAGATCTTGTTTTGCATCTAGCGTTTGGATGATCATGAGAGTTCTCGAAGGCTTCGCTTTATCTTCATTAAAATGATGCAACACCTTCTGGGTGTAGTTCATCTGATGAAGAAGAATACCATTCAAATAGTTCTCGATCTCCAAGCCTAGACAACATCAAGTTTTCCCTAGATCTGTCATCTCAAATTTTGACTTTAGGTGCGTAGCGATTTTCTCGAGCGCTTCTAAAGTCACGATGAGGTTCATGTCATTGATATAAACTGCAACCATCGCAAAATCAGAATGTGACTTCTTAATGAACATGTAAGAGCATAGTTTGTTGTTCACATATGCTTGACTAGTCAAATATTGACTCAGACGATTGTACCACATCCGTCCGGATTGCTTTAACCCGTAGAGTGAACACCTCAATCTAATCAATAGTGTATTCCATAGTCTAGAACTATTTGATCCAATCCATGAAGTCCTCCTGGAACTTTAATGTAGATTTCTGTATCAAAATCCCCGTAAAGATACGTGGTTACCACGTCCATGACCTGCATGTCTAGCTTTTCAAAAATAACCAAACTGACAAGGTAGTGAAATGTTATCACATCATAACTGGCGAATAAGTTTCATCATAGTCAATTCCAGGCGTTGAGAAAATCCTTGAGTAAAAAGATGAGCCTTGTATCTCAAAATGTGATTCTTCTCATTATGCTTTCTTACGAAAACCCACTTGTAACCAACATGCTTCACATGTGAAGGTATAAGAATTACCCCGAATATGTTTGACACGTCGACATTCATCAACAATACGGGGTTCAATGTCATAACTCTGCATAATTTCAGTAGCTATTGCATATGCTAATGCATCGTTGATTATCATGATCCTTACCCAAATATTATCCAAGCTAACATAGTGGACCAAAATCTCTCGATTTTTGGGAGGTGGATTATTCTCTTCCAGGACACTTCCATAATCTAGAATTTGCTCATATATCAAATAGGATGAATAAGCAATGGTCAGATTCACACTTATTTCACCAGCTTGTGCCGTGGATTTCCTTTTTCAAGGGTGTAAATCCTTTGAACCAAGTGGTCTACTATGCTTCTGGGTGGGAGTGGATGATTGGCTGGCCTCTAAAGTGTTGGGAACTCTATGAGGTAGGGTAATCTGCTCAATGCGCCTATGACGTCCAATCCTTATGGGACATAGGTTTAATGCTCGTACAGTACATCGATCTTTGTTGGCATATTTACAGCTGGTATATGTGATCTTGTCACTTTCACTAGATCGGTAAAAGTATCCAGCAAGCTTTGAGCAACACTCTAAAGATCTAGGATTCTTAGCACTCAATTTCAGATTGTGCAATCTAGAGATCTAAAAAAGTCATACTGGGAGTCATACACAATAATTCACTTTGTTCTTTCAAAATGGTGACATTCTTATCTCCCCTTAATGGTGGGAAGACAGTATTATAAAAGTGACAATCTGCAAAATGAGTGGTAAAGATATCGTCTGTCAAAGGTTCTAAGTAATGAATGATTAAGGATAATTATATCCAACATAGATTTTTATCCTTTTCTAGGACCCATTTTTGTACGTAAAGAAGCACAATCGAAACATAGATTGCACAACCAAAGGCATGTAGATGTGAGATGTCGGGCTTATATCTAGTTACCAATTAAAGAACGGTATGAGGTTAGGTCGTGAAAGGGCTTCAGGTGGACCAACATCGCTGCGGGAAGTATTACATGGCCCAGGTAGGAATTGAAAGTTTGGTTCACATGACCAAAGTCTAAGTGATTAATTGAAGTGCTTAACGAACGTTTATATCAGGTTGTTCCTGGTATAAACATGGGATACAAGATTTTCTACTTCAATTCCGATGGCCATGCAATAGTCAGTGAAGGCTTTCGATGTGATATCCAGTTGAATTGACTTGATCGGATAATTAGGGTGGTGAGCCATTACCTTAGTAATTAAGCTAGGAGTTAAGAGAATGCATCGTTTCTTGTAGACAAGAGACACGTACGACCAACATGTAGAAGAATCAACCAATACCATAAAGTATCTAAATAGTCCACAAGGAAGTTGATCAGACAACAAATGTCTCCCTGAATTCTTTGAAGAATGGAGGATCCATGAGCATCTTATTTGCAATGGTTTTATAATTAACTTACCTAGTGAACAAGTTTGACATAAGAAATCCTTGGGAATGTATCCTAATCCTTCAATAAGGGGATGCCTATGTGGAACTTTGACGATATGGTATATCATACTATGTCCAAGATGTCCCAATCAATCATGCCAAATAGAATTTTGATTGCAAGCCCCAGGATAGGTCTGACCACATAGTGGCTCCCTATAGAGCGGATGGTTGTAGTGTACAATGCAATTGGGAGATGCTCTATCTTCTCTAGAGTACGTTTATGGCCATATTCATAGGAAGTAATGCAAAGAAATTCAACTCCATTTTCTACAAAGGTTTCAGTTGGATATCCGTTTGCTTGAATATCTAGAAAACTCAATAACGCTCTTTTAGAACGTGGAGAATAAAGAGCCTTTTTAATGGTCAAGATAGTACCATTGGACAACATTAGTTGGGCAACACCATACCCCTCAATCAGGTTAGAAGAGCCTTAAAGGGTTGTCAAAGGTGATATTTTAGGTATGAAGTTAGTAAAATAGATGTGGTCATGCAAAATGCTGTGCGTGGGTGCACTATCTGCCAGAATACTAACTTCCCCACTAAGCATACCTAGAAATAAATTAATTGAATTGATGACAAGTCTAAGGAAATTGAAAAAATTTCATGCATTTAGTATCGTTCAAGAAAATAATCCATAAAAACAGACACCAACAAATTAAATATAAAGGAAATTGTTCAAAACTTAAACTAAAATTGTAGGGGGCTCGGTCACATAGGGAATTCAGCCAACATGTGGTCCAATGTCTAAGAATCTATTCTTCCATCGGAACAGTTGCTTCTACCTCCATCTTTGTAGTTTTAGGTTCCACCACTTGAGCAAAGTTTGATTCAAACTTCTGGTGACGAGAATGATACTTAGCTACGACCTTGGCAGAAGCTCGACATACACAGGACCAATGGTCATTTGAACCACAATAATAACTCATATTCGCGTTCATTATGTCAAGTGCTTTACCTTTGTTTTCGAAGTTCAAGGCCTTGGAAGCAAGGTTGTGGCATCTCTGGTGTCGGGCTTTCATGGTACTTTATTCGAAAACTGTGGGTTTGAATTTTTATGAACTTCAGGTTCAGTTCCTATAAGAAAACGCAATATATATGAAGAAATATGCAATAGATAAATGCAAGTAGGTCTTCAGGGCCTAAGAAAAATTGATAATTGATTGTTGTTGGATTGCAAGCCAACAAGGAAAATGGGTAAAAAATTAATAAAACCCAATAAATAATGCCTAAAACAATCAGGGGCTGAAAATTGTTGATGGTCCAAGATTGGACCAAAGACCACATAGGCTGGGTCACCAGAATATAAAAACTGGTGCCTTTATTGTAATACTCGGATTTTTTTTAAATATGTAATTTAATTATAAAATTCAAATGGGGAAAAAGTGAAATTCCGTTCCTAGATTTTATTATTAAATATTCTATAGTTGTAATTAGAGTTACGACGTATTTATATTTAAGGCGTATATTTGTTCGATAAGTGAAAAGATGAAAATGTCCTTAGTTGGCTAAACAAATTTATACGAGGACGTATTTTATCCTTATATGCTTCATTGTATTTCTTGGCATATTTGGATAGAAGGCGATCCTACGAGTATGTAGGATAAAAATGTTCATGAAACGAAGGAGATATAAACGAATAAAGGCAAGGGCAACATGGTCATTTGACCACTTATCTAAAAGGCTCCAGCTTTGTTGGAGCAACCATTTGTGATGCCACGTGTGTAGCTGTGATTGAGAGAGGAGAGAAGAAAAGAGAGAAAGGAGAGAGTGAGTGGGCTAATGGGGAGGAAAGGAAATAAGGGGAAAGGAGGAAAGGGAGAATAAGGGTACCTAATCCCTCGACCCGTTTCCCTTTGCAACACCACCCAACGGAAACCATGGAATTTGACACTTTCTTTGGCCAAATTCTGGCGAATTGCACCGAGACACCACCTGGAAAGTTATCCCCGACCTCTCCTCTTCCATTTTCATCAAAAACCCAAGTCAATTTGGCCTTGGTTTCGTGATGAACTCTCCAGCGAGTTCGTGGGGTGCATGGTGGCCATCCACCATTTCTTAAGGTAGTACAGTCGACCACCACCACCAATAGACTCCCCTTAACCTCAGGAACAAGTCCCATGCATTGGTTGAGGAGACAACGTTCGTTTTGGCGTCGAATCGAGAACACCCCATTTATAGGGTTTCCAATGGATGGAGGAAAAATTTAGGTATTTCCTGGTCAGATTGGACTTTGGCCCATGTTAAATTTTTTTTCTCTCACTTAGCTCTATATGCTTGTAAAATTTGGAAATTTTTGGAGTTTGTCGGAAAATTAGGTTTCCGGTCGCAGGAAATTTGCTGTGGCGTGTGGCCAGTGGGCCGATGCTGCCTTTTTACGCTAATTTCGATATTCTGATTTCATTTTATGGTATATGTTTGATGTGATTCAATTGTTTGAATCTAGTATTGAATATATCTGTTGCTTGAATATTTTCAGAAACGATTTAATTGAATAGTGTACTACGAATGGCTTGATCCCATTTGAGAGTACGTAGACAGTCTAACAATAAGGTTATATGCAACCATAAAATAACCGAAATTTAATTTTGTGAATAATTGTCAACGAAAGAAATTTATTTTGGTTAATAGCGTGAAGATTAACCATGATTTGTATTTGGCCTACCACTGCTGTTAGCTTCCGAATCTTCTTCTTCCAATCACTACTCTTCTGACAACCCCCCAAATTTTCCAAACTACCCTCACCGCCACCAAAACAACCATAACTACACCCACCACCACCCACAACAACCACCACGACAACTCCGAATAGGCATTGTTGCAAATAAGACATCCAGTTCAGACAAAGACCCAAGACAGTTGGAAGAGGAAGTGACCACTTGTGGTGTGGAGAATAGGTGTTATATCGATTCACAGCCTGGTTCTAATGTGACCGGTGATTCTTTTGGAACGAGTGAAGTGGAAAGGGCTTCAAAGAGCAGGGTTTTACAAAGATATGGTAAAAAGGTTGGTTCTGGTCGAATGTCTTCTCTTAAGGTTGCTAAGAAGAAAAAGTAGTGAAAAAGGTCGTAAACCCTCATCAACAGCCAAAAAAGAATATTGATGAACCTGAGGTAGCATATAACTTTATTTGTAGTGCATATGCACCCTTTGGGACTGGCAAAGGTGAAACCTCTTCCTTTTTCGATCATTGTCCAAACAATGTGCATACTTCGCCTGTAAATAACAAAGTAGATTGCTCTTCACCGAACAGGGAATTGGATGAAGATGGCACTGATGCCAACTCTTGTAGTAAGACTATTAGGAATAATCCAACTTCTCATTTGGGTTCTTCAAGTTGTTAAGAATTAATATTGATCAGGATCTTCTGACTGTAGATACTTAGTGGTCCTGAAACTGGTTGCGTAGTAGATGTTAGCAAACAGATTTGTCAGAGTGGAGACAGTGTATCACTTGATAATGTCATACGAGCAGAATCATCAAACCCCATGTTGTCGGTACAAGGCAATGCCAATTCTGGTTTTTAATGTTCAGAGAAAAGTATGACGCATGGAGACATTATGAATGTAAATGGTTCTGGCCATGACGCAGAAACCTCCTTGGATATTGATGGTGGTATAAAAGTATCTTATCAAGAAGTCATGGTTCATGACATTGGCAATGTGGATGCCATCAGCGAGCAACCTTGTAGACATCAGCTCTCAACATCGCTACAAATTGGTTCCGTGGAAGAACTTATGAAGGCTATATCTTCCGCAGAAGTTAGCATGACTGTTGGTTTATCAATTTCGGGGGAGACCCTTACTGTCTGCTTTGATTATGGTAGAGGCACCACCTGGAACTCTGACAAAGTTAGTACTAATTATGATGAGAATATTATTGTTTCGAATGATGGGAATGTCAATTTTATTGAAAGGCAAGCATTTCCAGATGGTGCCTTTAGACCATTTGTTATTTGTGGCACCAAAAGATCTTCAAAGGTTGCAAGTTCAGTTGGAGATCGTAAGAGTGTTAAATTTAGGATTAAAAACGAGAGAAAATTTAGGACTCCGTTAGACTATTCAAGGGCTTCCAACACTTCTGTAGAGCCTAGAAATATTTCTGCACGTGAAAATTCTGTGTATACAACAGTAAGTTCATCCCTGAAGGATGCTAGTGTAGAAGTTGCTATTTCTGGTGTTGAAGGTTTAGATATTGGCTCAGAACCTGATAATGATGGGGATAGTGTTTCGCGCGGGAACAGCTCACTAGTTGGGATTTATGAGGCTAAGTTATCAGCTAAAAGTGATGTTAACTCTGATCCTGATGAAACTTCATCGAAGTATATAAAGAGGAAAAAAGTATCCACATCTCATTTGGTAAGGACTACATCTCAAACCATTGACGGACCTGCAGAGAAATGTACACCTTATGCAGACGCACCTTGGACTAATGATGATACAACACAAGAAGAAGAGATACTGCTTCTAACATACATTTTCTCTCTACTACTGCTAATTTAATGCCTTCTCAAGAGCACCAAGGTGTTGAATCCTGTTCAATTTATGAAGAATCAGTTTCGGATACATCTTTCCTTTGCCCATCACAATCGAGAAATGAATAGAAAGAGGCTGGTACTCAAGTTATAGTTGTAAGTAGCCATCAGCTTGACATTATGAACACAGAAAGTAACCGGGAAGAAATTTTTGATATGTTTGCAACAGATGAGCAAACTCCGCCTGTGTAAGTTTACCTTACATTGCCGGTCCCAAGCCCGGATAAAGGATGAGGGGGAGGACGTCAGGTAGTCGACAGCTAGCACTCATAGGTTACGTCGAATCCTTATGAAAATGAATCCATAACGAAATTGCGCTAAAGTTAGGGTGTCACCCGTAAGTGGCGCGCTGTGTGGCCTGAGCACAGTGATAAGTGAGTAAGGGTCGCTGTATCTCCATCAGTACCCGAATGCAGTGTTAAATGAGCAAGGGGGTCATAGAAACTTCTTTTTGAACGACTCCACTCAAAGTTGTTTGGGAGCATATGCTCCTATCAACTTTACACAGGACACACAAAAGAAGTACTTTGATCCTATTAGACGGGGGAGGGTGAAAAAGCTAGGACAGAAGGGTAGAGTTCAAGAAAGTAGAATGCGTTTAGGAACGTGGAATATAGGAACCTTAACGGGAAAATCTATGGAAGTAGTGGAAGTTATGGTGAGGAAAAGGATAAATATTATGTGCCTACAAGAAACTAAATAGGTTGGTTTTAAGGCAAAGGATCTAGAAAACTTAGGTTTTAAACTTTGGTATTCGGGCACAAATAGAACGAGAAACGAGGTTGGCATCATCGTGGACAAGACCTTGACACAAGATGTTGTAGATGTCAAGAGGGTAGGAGATAGAATCATGGCAATCAAGATTGTAATAGGAAAATAACTCATCGATGTGATTAGTGCGTACGCACCTCAAGTAGGGTTGGATATGAGTTTGAAGGAGAAATTTTGGGAAGACCTTGGAGACTTGGTGCAAGGAATTGATCAGACGGAGAAGTTATTTTTAGGAGGAGATTTAAATGGACACGTGGGCAAGGAGACAAGCAACTATAGAGTTTTCATGGTGGCCATGGTTTTGGGGAGAGAAACAAGGATGGGGAAGCTATCTTGGATTTTGCAATGGCATATGATCTCTTCTTAGCCAACACTTTCTTTAAGAAGAGAGAAGAACCTGTGATCACCTACAAGAGTGGGTCGTCAAAAACACAAATAGATTTTCTTCTAATGAGGAAAGGGGATCGTATAACTTGTAAGGATTGCAAAGTTATACCGGGAGAGAGCTTGGCTAATCAACATCGCTTGTTGGTGATGGATGTACATATCAAAAGAGAGAGAAAAAATAACAAGACTTGGAAGTGCCCAAGGACTAGATGGTGGAATCTAAAAGGAAAAAAACAAGGCATTTTCAAAGAGAAAGTAATCACCCAGTGCGTGTGGGATAAAGAGGGGGAAGCTAGCCAAAGGTGGGATTCCATGGCTAGTTGTATCCGAAAAGTAGCAAAAGAGGTATTAGGAGAGTCCAAGGGCTTTGCTCCACACCAAAAGGAATCTTGGTGGTGGAATGAGGAGGTACAAACAAGGGTGAAGGCTAAGAAGGAATGTTGTACAGCCTTATACAAGGATATGACCGATGAAAATTGTGAAAGGTATAAGAGAGCGAAGCAAGGGGCGAAGAAATGTGTGAAGCTAAGTTAGCGGCTTATGACGATATGTATAAGCGACTCGATACCAAAGAAGGAGAGTTGGATATCTATAAACTAGCTAGAGCAAAAGAAAAGAAGATAAGGGACCTAAACCAAGTGAGGTGCATCAAGGATAAGGATGGAAAGGTTCTTGCTACAGAGAACGCGGTCAAAGACAGATGGAGAGGTTATTTTCATAATCTTTTCAATGAAGGACATGAAAAGAGTACTTCTTTAGGGGAGTTGAGTAACTCAGAAGAGTGTAGAAACTACTCCCTTTACCGTTGAATCAGGAAGGAAGAAGTGGTTGTAACTATGAAAAAGATAAAGCATAGAAAAGCAGTGGGCCCAGATGATATACCGATCGAAGTGTGGAAAGTCTTGGGAGAGACAGGTATAGCATGGCTCACTGACATTTTCAATAAGATTTTGAAAATGAAGAAGATGCCAAATGAGTGGCGAAAGAGCACTTTGGTGCCTATCTACAAGAATAAGGGCGACGTACAAAATTGCATAAACTATAGGGGTATTAAGCTAATGAGTCATACAATGAAGCTCTGGGAGAGAGTCATTGAGCATAGATTGAGGCAAGAGACACGAGTTTCAGAAAACCAATTCGGGTTCATGCCAGGGCGCTCAACCATGGAGGCAATCTATCTCTTACGAAGATTGATTGAAAGATATAGAGATGGGAAAAAGGATTTACACATGGTCTTTATAGATTTGAAGAAAGCGTATGATAGGGTCCCAAGAGACATTTTTTGGAGGATTTTAGAGAAGAAATGAGTACGAGTAGCATATATCCAAGTTATAAAGGATATGTATGATGGAGCAAAGACTGCCGTAAGAACTCATGAAGGACAAACCAAAAGCTTCCCCATAACTGTAGGATTACATCAAGGCTCATCCTTAAGTCCTTACCTTTTTGCATTGGTAATGGATGAGTTAACATGACATATTCAAGATGATTTTCCTTGGTGTATGCTTTTCGCAGACGATATAGTGTTGATAGATGAAACTCAGGAAGGGGTAAATGCAAAGCTTAACCTTTGGAGAGAAGTGTTGGAATCTAAAGGTCTTCGCCTAAGCCGATCAAAGACAGAATATATGGAGTGCAAGTTCAGTGGAAATGGAGGCCAAAATGAGTTAGAGGTGAGGATCGAAGATCAGGAAATACCAAAGAGCGACTGCTTTCGCTACCTAGGATCTATCTTACAAAAGAACAGAGAATTAGATAGAGATCTCAACCATAAAATACAAGCTGGATGGATAAAGTGGAAGAGTGCATCCGGTATGTTATGTGACTGTCGTATGCCACTAAAGCTCAAGGGAAAATTTTATAGGACGGCAATAAGGCCGGCGATGCTGTATGGCACAGAATGTTGGGCGGTGAAGCATCAACACATACATAAAATGGGTGTAGCGGAGATGAGGATGCTTCGTTGGATGTGTGGGCACATGAGAAAGGATAAGATTAGGAATGAGGATATCTGAGGTAAAGTAGGAGTAGCCGAAATTGAAGGAAAGCTGAGAGAAAATCAGTTACGGTGGTTTGGACATGTGCAAAGAAGGCCTACTAACGCTCCGATTAGAAGATGCGACTACGGGACAGAGGTTCAAGGCCGAAGGGGTAGAGGAAGACCTAGGAAAACTTTGGAAGAGACTCTAAGAAAAGACTTAGAGTACTTGGATTTAACGGAGGACATGACACAGGACCGAGCGCAATGGCGTTCTAGGATTCATATAGCCAACCCCACTTAGTGGGAAAAGGCTTTGTTGTTGTTGTTGTTGTTTGCAACAGATGTGGAAGTTATGATACATGGCGAGACTGCTCCATGCATCATTTCTTTAGAGGTCCAGCTTCCAGACTCAAGCAATAAATTATCCTACACAGACATGGAATCAAATTATGTCTATATGAAGGAGAAATTGCCCATTGCATCAAATTGTTTGTAGCTATGCGCCAATAAAAATGAAGTATATACTGCTAACTCTAATAATGAAGGAATGGAGTTTGTGTGTGATACAGTATCAGATAAGGGTTCTCCAGAAACTTCAATTGACGTGCCTTACTTGCAGATGCTACCTTGTAGTCCATCAGTTGTCAAAATTTCGGATGAAAAAGCTGGTGGGGTTGACCAGAAATTGGATTTGAAGTCTGTGGTTGAAGGTGGTTCCAATGCATCTGCACGAAATTCGTTATCAGGTGGTACCAAATCAAAGATGGGGAAGTCAGTAGCTTTGTCGTTGCAAGATATCAAAAAGGCAACTCATGGTTTGAATCTCGTAAGCATAGAATCTGGTTTGATGAACCAGCTGGGTCAAGCAGCTACTACTGGGATTGTGCATGGTCGTCCATATTTTTTGTCTTCTACCTCAATGAAGACTGCCTCTTCAACTCATATTGCAAAGCCTCGGACTTGGCATTGAAATGGTAATCCATCTTCATCTCCTCTTCCTGTAAGTATGCCCTTCTCTAGTATTGTTCCATCCCAAAGGCAGTTGCCACAAAGAAATGGAAAATTTCAAAGTAATTCTTATGTGCATAAAGGTAACAGCCTTGTTAGAAACCTCCAGTTGCTGCACTGCAAAGCTCACATGGGTTTAGTTCAGCCGTTTATCGGTTGAACTCTTCAGGTATAGATGGGTTGAAGAAGAGTGCAAGATCTAACAGTAGGGTTGATGTGGAAAACCATCCAAGTCTTATGAGAACGGGAGAAACGAATGCTCCCTTGGATAGGCCGACACCCCAACTACCTATTGCACCCAAATTCTTTCCTTGTGCGGCCATCTTTTTCAGGGTTCGTGAATCATCCCCAGTGTCTGAGCCTCTTAGTGGTGAAACCAAGTTAGATCCTATGAATTCTCTGGAGACCAAAGATGTACAAACAATTGTCAAGGACTCACTAACAACTTCCGAAAATCAGGAAAATCATAGTGGTCCTATCAATAAGTTGGAAAACCAGACTGTACTACATGATGGGAATTTGGCACCTCCAAATACCAAGAATATTGTCTATGTAAAGCGCAAGTTAAATCGGTTGGTTGCAACTTCAAGATCCAGCAGTCATTCTCTACTACAACTAGTGCAAAAATCAGCTAACCAGGACATGTTTGGAAGATCATGCTATCCACATTAATTATTTTTATTAACAACGTCTAGGAAGCTACACGTGTTGTTGCTGCAGTGGAGAAGAGGAAAAGAGAACACAATGGTGCTGCATGTATTAGTTTGGGGTCCAAAATTAGAAATAATTTGTCGGGTAAGTCAGTTCATAATGTAGTGAACATGTAGAGCCATCTGATGTGTCAGATGCATGACATTTCTTTCTTGTGGTACACCTTCAATGTGTTTCTGCAAAGTATGTTGGTTGATTATTAAGGATTCGATGATATGGCATGAAAAAATATTTCGCATTGGTTCTATTTGGTACAAAATGAATCCTTCAAGGCCAACACTTGAAAAGATTTCAGGTGGGCTGCTCTTTATTTGCCGTGCAAATCAACTGTTCTTTTAACATGTTAATTATATAGTTTATGAGCATGTGCGCACACACTGAACACCGTCATTTCTATTCATGTTTGAGTTACATACTGTTGGAAAATTAGTTATTATTTTATTATTGTTTATGGTTTTCTTGTGGGCCAAAGATATTAGAGTTTCTTGCCTATTAAGGATTAGGGTTTTGCTTTAGTTTTCACTATATATAGTAGTGCTTGTATTAGTTAATTTCAATCAATCAATGACAATAATCTTTCCCTATACTTTTCATCTTGGCATCAGAGCAGGTTCGTGAGGACCTGTCTCGTAGATTATTTGTTCGTCTGATAGCTTGTTTGTTCAGTTTGATTCGTTTGTCTCGCACCGTCTGCCACCGCTGCTGCTTGAACCACCAACTTTCACCCTACCACCATCTTCCGTTACTTTACTTTGAACCCTACCCGTAACCTGCTGCCCAGAACCAGATTTGCTTGCACCAGTCTGCAACCTACACCAAACTATTGTCGGTATTGTGCACTTTGTCTTTGTTTTTGGTTCAATGAATATGACAACTAAGGATGACTCACTGCAAGCGATTGGTGTGAGATTGAATGGTAATTATTATGTGTATTGGGCTAGGCATATGTCATGAAGAATTTCTTGATTGGAAAAGGTTTGTGGGGCAATGTATCTGGAATGGTTTCCGTTCCGAATAACCCCAAAGATGAAAAACATGTTGACTTGCTTGCTATTTGGGAGATGAACAATTCAAAGATTATTACTTGGATTATTAACTCTATTGATTTGAAGATTGGAATGCAACTTCCTAAGTTCTCAACATCTAAAGAGCTTTGGGATCACTTAGCAAAGTTGTATACCAAGTCGAATTTTGCAAAGCGTTATCAGTTAGAGATGGAGATTCGTGCAAGCCAACAAAGTGATAAAAGTATCCAAGATTTTTATAATGACATGACCTGTCTTTGGGACCAACTTGCACTGACAGAACCTGACGAACTTGGCAATGTTGAGCTCTGTTGTAAATATAGAGAAGAACAACGCCTTGTTCAGTTTTTTATGCCTTTTTTAAGTGAGTTTGAGACTCTCCGTAGCTCTATCCTACATCGGACTCCACTTGTTGGAAAGTTGAATAGTTTGAGTAGAAATTTCTTTGTCCCACATTAGCCATTCCCAAAAGATTTTATCACTTTATAAGGCTTTGTCCTTTATAGAAAGTGATTGGAGTAATAGGCTTGGAGAATAAAATTGGGCTCACCCTTGGGGTTGGACTTTGGGGTGCACTAATTAATTGGTAATTAAATATCAAAAGATGGGCCTTGGGCCACATTTATGAGAATTGACATGGCTAAATTCTCTAAAGCTCCTACGAAATTCGGGATCTGTTCAGGGCCAAAATGAACACAACCGTATGAATTTACGTGTGGCAGACATGATATGTGTGTAGCATATTGTCTCGATTTACTACTGTGGTGAACAGTTCAAGATCTTCCACATCCACTGCGTCACCAAGTAAACCCGATATGTTTTCACTAGAGTAAGTTCAAGTCCAAAACACACTTCACTCGATGCATATCATGTCTATTCTCTCTCAGTTTTAGGCAGCCTAGTCATCCATTTGCATTCAAATGTGGGGTAATTGTTGGAATTTGAATGAAATTTCAACTTAAATATGGGGTATTGTTGGAAATTTTAATAGTTTGAGTAGAAATTTCCTTGTCCCACATTGGCCATTCCCAAAAGATTTTATCACATTATAAGGCTTTGTCCTTTATAGAAAGTGATTGGAGTAATAGGGCTGGACAATAAAATTGGGCTCACCCTTGGGGTTGGGCTTTGGGATGCACTAATTAATTGGTAATTAATATATAATTAATTATCAAAAGATGGGCCTTGGGCCACATTTATGAGAATTGACATGGCTAAATTCTCTAAAGCTCCTACGAAATTCGGGATCTGTCCAGGGCCAAAATCAACAGAACCATATGAATTTACGTGTGGCAGACATGATATGTGTGTAGCATATTGTCTCGGTTTACTACTGCGGTGAACAGTTCAAGATCTTCCATATCCACTGCGTCACCAAGTAAACCCGTTATGTTTTCATTAGGGTAAGTTCAAGTCCAAAAGACACTTCACTCGATGCATATCATGTCTATTCTCTCTCAGTTTTAGGCAGCCAAGTCATCCATTTGCATTTACATTTGCATTCAAATGTGGGGTAATTGTTGGAGTTTGAATGAAATTTCAACTCAAATGTGGGGTATTGTTGGAAATTTGAATAGTTTGAGTAGAAATTTCTTTGTCCCACATTGGCCATTCCCAAAATATTTTATCACTTTATAAGGCTTTGTCCTTTATAGAAAATGATTAGAGTAATAGGGCTGGAGAATAAAATTGGGCTCACCCTTGGAGTTGGGCTTTGGGGTGCACTAATTAATTGGTAATTAATTATAATTAATATATAATTAATTATCAAAAGATGGGCCTTGGGCCTTGGGCTTGGGCCACATTTATGAGAATTGACATGGCTAAATTCTCTAAAGCTCCTACGAAATTCGGGATCTATTCAGGGCCAAAATGAACACAACCGTATGAATTTACGTGTGGCAGACATGATATGTGTGTAGCATATTGTCTCGGTTTACTACTGCGGTGAACAGTTCAAGATCTTCCACATCCACTGTGTCACCAAGTAAACCCGATATGTTTTCACGAGGATAAGTTCAAGTCCAAAAGACACTTCACTCGATGCATATCATGTCTATTCTCTCTCAGTTTTAGGCAGCCTAGTCATCCATTTGCATTTACATTTGCATTCAAATGTGGGGTAATTGTTGGAGTTTGAATGAAATTTCAACTCAAATGTGGGGTATTGTTGGAAATTTGAATAGTTTGAGTAGAAATTTCTATGTCCCACATTCGCCATTCCCAAAAGATTTTATCACTTTATAAGGCTTTATCCTTTATAGAAAGTGATTGGAGTAATAGGCCTGGAGAATAAAATTGGGCTCACCCTCGGGGTTGGGCTTTGGGGTGCACTAATTAATTGGTAATTAATTATAATTAATATATAATTAATTATCAAAAGATGGGCCTTGGGCCTTGGGCTTGGGCTATATTTATGAGAATTGACATGGCTAAATTCTCTAAAGCTCCTACGAAATTCGGGATCTGTTCAAGGCCAAAATGAACACAACCGTATAAATTTACGTGTGGCAGACATGATATGTGTGTAGTATATTGTCTCGGTTTACTACTGCGGTGAACAGTTCAAGATCTTCCACGTCCACTGCGTCACCAAGTAAACCCGATATGTTTTCACGAGGGTAAGTTCAAGTCCAAAAGAGACTTCACTTGATGCATATCATGTCTATTCTCTCTCAGTTTTAGGCAGCCTAGTCATCCATTTCCATTTACATTTGCACTCAAATGTGGGGTATTGTTCGAATTTGAATGAAATTTCAACTTAAATATGGGGTATTGTTGGAAATTTTAATAGTTTGAGTAGAAATTTCCTTGTCCCACATTGGCCATTCCCAAAAGATTTTATCACATTATAAGGCTTTGTCCTTTATAGAAAGTGATTGGAGTAATAGGGCTGGACAATAAAATTGGGCTCACCCTTGGGGTTGGGCTTTGGGATGCACTAATTAATTGGTAATTAATATATAATTAATTATCAAAAGATGGGCCTTGGGCCTTGGGCTTGGGCCACATTTATGAGAATTGACATGGTTAAATTCTCTAAAGCTCCTACAAAATTCGGGATATGTTCAGGGCCAAAATGAACACAACCGTATGAATTTACGTGTGGCAGACATGATATGTGTGTAGCATATTGTCTCGGTTTACTACTGCGGTGAACAGTTCAAGATCTTCCACATCCACTGCGTCACCAAGTAAACCCGATATGTTTTCATGAGGGTAAGTTCAAGTCCAAAAGACACTTCACTCGATGCATATCATGTCTATTCTCTCTCAGTTTTAGACAGCCTAGTCATCCATTTGAATTTACATTTGCATTCAAATGTGGGGTAATTGTTGGAGTTTGAATGAAATTTCAACTCAAATATGGGGTATTGTTGGAAATTTGAATAGTTTGAGTATAAATTTCTTTGTCCCACATTGGTCTTTCCCAAAAGATTTTATCACTTTATAAGGCTTTGTCCTTTATAGAAAGTGATTGGAGTAATAGGTCTGGAGAATAAAATTGTGCTCACCCTTGGGGTTGGGCTTTGGGGTGCATTAATTAATTGGTAATTAATTATAATTAATATATAATTAATTATCAAAAGATGAGCCTTGGGCCTTGGGCTTGGGCCACATTTATGAGAATTGACATGGTTAAATTCTCTAAAGCTCCTACAAAATTCGGGATATGTTCAGGGCCAAAATGAACACAACCGTATGAATTTACGTGTGGCAGACATGATATGTGTGTAGCATATTGTCTCGGTTTACTACTGCGGTGAACAGCTCAAGATCTTCCACATCCACTGTGTCACCAAGTAAACCCGATATGTTTTCACGAGGGTAAGTTCAAGTCCAAAAGACACTTCACTCGATGCATATCATGTCTATTCTCTCTCAGTTTTAGGCAGCCAAGTCATCCATTTGCATTTACATTTGCATTCAAATGTCGGGTAATTGTTGGAGTTTGAATGAAATTTCAACTCAAATGTGGGGTATTGTTGGAAATTTGAATAGTTTGAGTAGAAATTTCTTTGTCCCACATTGGCCATTCCCAAAATATTTTATCACTTTATAAGGCTTTGTCCTTTATTGAAAGTGATTGGAGTAATAGGGCTGGAGAATAAAATTGGGCTCACCCTCGGGGTTGGGCTTTGGGGTGCACTAATTATTTGGTAATTAATTATAATTAATATATAATTAATTATCAAAAGATGGGCGTTGGGCCTTGGGCTTGGGCTATATTTATGAGAATTGACATGGCTAAATTCTCTAAAGCTCCTACGAAATTCGGGATCTGTTCAAGGCCAAAATGAACACAACCGTATGAATTTACGTGTGGCAGACATGATATGTGTGTAGTATATTGTCTCGGTTTACTACTGCGGTGAACAGTTCAAGATCTTCCACGTCCACTGCGTCACCAAGTAAACCCGATATGTTTTCACGAGGGTAAGTTCAAGTCCAAAAGAGACTTCACTTGATGCATATCATGTCTATTCTCTCTCAGTTTTAGGCAGCCTAGTCATCCATTTCCATTTACATTTGCATTCAAATGTGGGGTAATTGTTGGAGTTTGAATGAAATTTCAACTCAAATGTGGGGTATTGTTGGAAATTTGAATAGTTTGAGTAGAAATTTCTTTGTCCCACATTGGCCATTCCCAAAAGATTTTATCACTTTATAAGGCTTTGTCCTTTATAGAAAGTGATTGGAGTAATAGGTCTGGAGAATAAAATTTGGCTCACCCTTAGGGTTGGGCTTTGGGGTGCACTAATTAATTGGTAATTAATTATAATTAATATATAATTAATTATCAAAAGATGGGCCTTGGGCCTTGGGCTTGGGCCACATTTATGAGAATTGACATGGTTAAATTCTCTAAAGCTCCTACAAAATTCGGGATATGTTCAGGGCCAAAATGAACACAACCGTATGAATTTACGTGTGGCAGACATGATATGTGTGTAGCATATTGTCTCGGTTTACTACTGCGGTGAACAGTTCAAGTTCTTCCACATCCACTGCGTCACCAAGTAAACCCGATATGTTTTCATGAGGGTAAGTTCAAGTCCAAAAGACACTTCACTCGATGCATATCATGTCTATTCTCTCTCAGTTTTAGACAGCCTAGTCATCCATTTGCATTTACATTTGCATTCAAATGTGGGGTAAGTTTGAATGAAATTTCAACTCAAATATGGGGTATTGTTGGAAATTTTAATAGTTGAGTATAAATTTCTTTGTCCCACATTGGTCATTCCCAAAAGATTTTATCACTTTATAAGGCTTTGTCCTTTATAGAAAGTGATTGGAGTAATAGGTCTGGAGAATAAAATTGTGCTCACCCTTGGGGTTGGGCTTTGGGGTGCACTAATTAATTGGTAATTAATTATAATTAATATATAATTAATTATCAAAAGATGGGCCTTAGGCCTTGGGCTTGGGCCACATTTATCAGAATTGACATGGTTAAATTCTCTAAAGCTCCTACGAAATTCGGGATATGTTCAGGGCCAAAATGAACACAACCGTATGAATTTACGTGTGGCAGACATGATATGTGTGTAGCATATTGTCTTGGTTTACTATTGCGGTGAACAGTTCAAGATCTTCCACATCCACTGCGTCACCAAGTAAACCCGTTATGTTTTCATGAGGGTAAGTTCAAGTCCAAAAGACACTTCACTCGATGCATATCATGTCTATTCTCTCTCAGTTTTAGGCAGCCTAGTCATCCATTTGGATTTACATTTGCATTCAAATGTGGGGTAATTGTTGGAGTTTGAATGAAATTTCAACTCAAATGTGGGGTATTGTTGGAAATTTGAATAGTTTGAGTATAAATTTCTTTGTCCCACATTGGTCATTCCCAAAAGATTTTATCACTTTATAAGGCTTTGTCCTTTATAGAAAGTGATTGGAGTAATAGGTTTGGAGAATAAAATTGTGCTCACCCTTGGGGTTGGGCTTTGGGGTGCACTAATTAATTGGTAATTAATTATAATTAATATATAATTAATTATCAAAAGATGGGCCTTAGGCCTTGGGCTTGGGCCACATTTATGAGAATTGACTTGGTTAAATTCTCTAAAGCTCCTACGAAATTCGGGATATGTTCAGGGCCAAAATGAACACAACCGTATGAATTTACGTGTGGCAGACATGATATGTGTGTAGCATATTGTCTTGGTTTACTACTGCGGTGAACAGTTCAAGATCTTCCACATCCACTGCGTCACCAAGTAAACCCGTTATGTTTTCATGAGGGTAAGTTCAAGTCCAAAAGACACTTCACTCGATGCATATCATGTCTATTCTCTCTCAGTTTTAGGCAGCCTAGTCATCCATTTGCATTTACATTTGCATTCAAATGTGGGGTAATTGTTGGAGTTTGAATGAAATTTCAACTCAAATGTGGGGTATTGTTGGAAATTTGAATAGTTTGAGTAGAAATTTCGTTGTCCCACATTGGCCAATCCCAAAATATTTTATCACTTTATAAGGCTTTGTCCTTTATAGAAAGTGATTGGAGTAATAGGGCTGGAGAATAAAATTGGGCTCACCCTTGGAGTTGGGCTTTGGGGTGCATTAATTAATTGGTAATTAATTATAATTAATATATAATTAATTATCAAAAGATGGGCCTTGGGCCTTGGGCTTGGGCCACATTTATGAGAATTGACATGGCTAAATTCTCTAAAGCTCCTACGAAATTCGGGATCTATTCAGGACCAAAATGAACACAACCGTATGAATTTACGTGTGGCAGACATGATATGTGTGTAGCATATTGTCTCGGTTTACTTCTGCGGTGAACAGTTCAAGATCTTCCACATCCACTGTGTCACCAAGTAAACCAGATATGTTTTCACGAGGGTAAGTTCAAGTCCAAAAGACACTTCACTCGATGCATATCATGTCTATTCTCTCTCAGTTTTAGGCAGCCTGGTCATCCATTTACATTTACATTTGCATTCAAATGTGGGGTAATTGTTGGAGTTTGAATGAAATTTCAACTCAAATGTGGGGTATTGTTGGAAATTTGAATAGTTTGAGTAGAAATTTCTTTGTCCCACATTCGCCATTCCCAAAAGATTTTATCACTTTATAAGGCTTTATCCTTTATAGAAAGCGATTGGAGTAATAGGCCTGGAGAATAAAATTGGGCTCACCCTCGGGGTTGGGCTTTGGGGTGCACTAATTATTTGGTAATTAATTATAATTAATATATAATTAATTATCAAAAGATGGGCGTTGGGCTTGGGCTTGGGCTATATTTATGAGAATTGACATGGCTAAATTCTCTAAAGCTCCTACGAAATTCGGGATCTGTTCAAGGCCAAAATGAACACAACCGTATGAATTTACGTGTGGCAGACATGATATGTGTGTAGTATATTGTCTCGGTTTACTACTGCGGTGAACAGTTCAAGATCTTCCACGTCCACTGCGTCACCAAGTAAACCCGATATGTTTTCACGAGGGTAAGTTCAAGTCCAAAAGAGACTTCACTTGATGCATATCATGTCTATTCTCTCTCAGTTTTAGGCAGCCTAGTCATCCATTTCCATTTACATTTGCATTCAAATGTGGGGTAATTGTTGGAGTTTGAATGAAATTTCAACTCAATGTGGGGTATTGTTGGAAATTTGAATAGTTTGAGTAGAAATTTCTTTGTCCCACATTGGCCATTCCCAAAAGATTTTATCACTTTATAAGGCTTTGTCCTTTATAGAAAGTGATTGGAGTAATAGGTCTGGAGAATAAAATTTGGCTCACCCTTAGGGTTGGGCTTTGGGGTGCACTAATTAATTGGTAATTAATTATAATTAATATATAATTAATTATCAAAAGATGGGCCTTGGGCCTTGGGCTTGGGCCACATTTATGAGAATTGACATGGTTAAATTCTCTAACGCTCCTACAAAATTCGGGATATGTTCAGGGCCAAAATGAACACAACCGTATGAATTTACGTGTGGCAGACATGATATGTGTGTAGCATATTGTCAAGGTTTACTACTGCGGTGAACAGTTCAAGATCTTCCACATCCACTGCGTCACCAAGTAAACCCGATATGTTTTCATGAGGGTAAGTTCAAGTCCAAAAGACACTTCACTCGATGCATATCATGTCTATTCTCTCTCAGTTTTAGACAGCCTAGTCATCCATTTGCATTTACATTTGCATTCAAATGTGGGGTAATTGTTGGAGTTTGAATGAAATTTCAACTCAAATATGGGGTATTGTTGGAAATTTGAATAGTTTGAGTATAAATTTCTTTGTCCCACATTGGTCATTCCCAAAAGATTTTATCACTTTATAAGGCTTTGTCCTTTATAGAAAGTGATTGGAGTAATAGGTCTGGAGAATAAAATTGTGCTCACCCTTGGGGTTGGGCTTTGGGGTGCACTAATTAATTGGTAATTAATTATAATTAATATATAATTAATTATCAAAAGATGGGCCTTAGGCCTTGGGCTTGGGCCACATTTATCAGAATTGACATGGTTAAATTCTCTAAAGCTCCTACGAAATTCGGGATATGTTCAGGGCCAAAATGAACACAACCGTATGAATTTACGTGTGGCAGACATGATATGTGTGTAGCATATTGTCTTGGTTTACTACTGCGGTGAACAGTTCAAGATCTTCCACATCCACTGCGTCACCAAGTAAACCCGTTATGTTTTCATGAGGGTAAGTTCAAGTCCAAAAGACACTTCACTCGATGCATATCATGTCTATTCTCTCTCAGTTTTAGGCAGCCTAGTCATCCATTTGCATTTACATTTGCATTCAAATGTGGGGTAATTGTTGGAGATTGAATGAAATTTCAACTCAAATATGGGGTATTGTTGGAAATTTGAATAGTTTGAGTGTAAATTTCTTTGTCCCACATTGGTCATTCCCAAAAGATTTTATCACTTTATAAGGCTTTGTCCTTTATAGAAAGTGATTGGAGTAATAGGTCTGAAGAATAAAATTGGGCTCACCCTTGGGGTTGGGCTTTGGGGTGCACTAATTAATTGGTAATTAATTATAATTAATATATAATTAATTATCAAAAGATGGGCCTTAGGCCTTGGGCTTGGGCTACATTTATGAGAATTGACATGGTTAAATTCTCTAAAGCTTCTACGAAATTCGGGATATGTTCAGGGCCAAAATGAACACAACCGTATGAATTTACGTGTGGCAGACATGATATGTGTGTAGCATATTATCTCGGTTTACTACTGCGGTGAACAGTTCAAGATCTTCCACATCCACTGCGTCACCAAGTAAACCCGTTATGTTTTCATGAGGGTAAGTTCAAGTCCAAAAGACACTTCACTCGATGCATATCATGTCTATTCTCTCTCAGTTTTAGGCAGCCTAGTCATCCATTTGCATTTACATTTGCATTCAAATGTGAGGTAATTGTTGGAGTTTGAATGAAATTTCAACTCAAATATGGGGTATTGTTGGAAATTTGAATAGTTTGAGTTTAAATTTCTTTGTCCCACATTGGTCATTCCCAAAAGATTTTACCACTTTATAAGGCTTTGTCCTTTATAGAAAGTGATTGGAGTAATAGGTCTGGAGAATAAAATTAGGCTCACCCTTGGGGTTGGGCTTTGGGGTGCATTAATTAATTGGTAATTAATTATAATTAATATATAATTAATTATCAAAAGATGGGCCTTAGGCCTTGGGCTTGGGCCACATTTATGAGAATTGACATGGTTAAATTCTCTAAAGCTCCTACGAAATTCGGGATATGTTCAGGGCCAAAATGAACACAACCGTATGAATTTACGTGTGGCAGACATGATATGTGTGTAGCATATTGTCTCGGTTTACTACTGCGGTGAACAGTTGAAGATCTTCCACATCCACTGCGTCACCAAGTAAACCCGATATGTTTTCATGAGTGTAAGTTCAAGTCTAAAAGACACTTCACTCGATGCATATCATGTCTATTCTCTCTCAGTTTTAGGCAGCCTAGTCATCCATTTGCATTTACATTTGCATTCAAATGTGAGGTAATTGTTGGAGTTTGAATGAAATTTCAACTCAAATATGGGGTATTGTTGGAAATTTGAATAGTTTGAGTTTAAATTTCTTTGTCCTACATTGGTCATTCCCAAAAGATTTTATCACTTTATAAGGCTTAGTCCTTTATAGAAAGTAATTGGAATAATAGGTCTGGAGAATAAAATTGGGCTCACCCTTGGGGTTGGCCTTTGGGGTGCACTAATTAATTGGTAATTAATTATAATTAATATATAATTAATTATCAAAAGATGGGCCTTGGGCCTTGGGGTTCTTAGGCTCGTGCTCTAATAATTAAATTATTTAATTAATTATTTTCGGATTTAATTAATTAATTTTGAATTTAATTAATTAATTATTTTTTACCAACAGACTCATCCTTTCAGATGAAGTCTGAAGAGTTCATAAAGAACACAAAGCAAAGCACCTCTCTAGAGAAGATGTCTCCCAACAGACACATCCCATTCTCATACCTGCTGTGAACAGGTATCCTTCTATTATATATACATCCATCTGCATGACATTTAGAATACAGAAAATCAATATTCTTCTTCTACAATCTCAAACATCCTTTCTGAGAGAACCTCACAGAAGTTCGCCAGAAGTTAAGTTTTCCGGTGCTGGAATTCTAACTTGATCGTTGAATCCTGATGAAGCAGACGTCCGTAGAACTACAAGCACTGAGTAGGGACGAATTTCTATTTCAAGGACATTGCGGTACGCAAGCCTCGATCTTCAATCTTTCTGTTTTAAATTATTTCATTGTTCATACTCTGTTCAATATTTATTCGTATTTATTATTTATTATTTATTAGCATATATAAAATTATCACAGCTTATTGACATATATCCAACACACTTTCCTTCCGTTGATTCTATGCTTCATGAATTGCAAGCCGAAGAAGTTCAGGTACAATCTCATAGTCTTTCTTTGGTGAACCCATCGGCTTTGGCAACGTCATGTAGACCTCAAAACCGGCAGCATGGTAAAAATATTGCTCATAATCAATGTAGCTATTGCAAAGAACTAGGGCATTGGAAAAACCAATGTCCTTGGATAGCTCGGAAAGGGTTAAAACAACCACCACCTAAGGCCGCATTTGTTGAATTGCATCCACCCGCTTCTTCGACGGTTGAAGAAGATGCCAGCGAAGATTGGAGTTGGTAGTATGGAAATTGCTTACTTGGTTGTTCGTGCTCGCATGCTTGTTTCTTTGTTCACTTACTTGCTCGCTTGTCTTGCCTTGTCCACCTAACAGAGCTTGCCTTGTCGTGTCTGTCTAACGAAGCTTGCCTTGTCATGTCCGCCTAACGGAGCCTAATGGAGCTTGTCTTGTCTTGTCCGCCTAATAGAGCTTGTCTTGTCTTGTCCGCCTAATAGAGCTTGCGTCCGCATTTGATTGTTGGCAAACTCATGACGTGAACCGCCATGAGTTTGAAGGGGGGTGTTGGAAAATTAGTTATTATTTTATTATTGTTTATGGTTTTCTTGTGGGCCAAGGATATTAGAGTTTCTTGCCTATTAAGGATTAGGGTTTTGCTTTAGTTTTCACTATATATAGTAGTGCTTGTATTAGTCAATTTCAATCAATCAATGACAATAATCTTTCCCTACACTTTTCATCTCATACACCCGTATGTTGCAATTCCAAAAGAATATTATAAGGTGATTATTGAGGGTATTGTGTGTAGATGGTGAATCCTCAAGCTCTGCTATGCTCAATCCAGAAAAGGATCCCAAGAGATCTCATGTTACAAAGAGATTGGTGATTGGCAATGATGAGTAAGTTGCTGTCGTTTATGCCATAACGATAGATTCTTGAAATTACTTCAAGCAATGTGAATGCCAATTGATGGTGTTGACGCACTAACCTCTAAATTATGGCTGTGCTCTTCTCAAGTTTTAAATTCTTGGATATAAATGCGTTCCATACTGGCAGATATCTGGGGATTGGCAATGGTAATCAGCTTATTAGGAATCCGAAGAAGCGAACTCGCATGTTGGCTAGTGAAAGAGTTCGATGGAGCTTGCACACGGCCAGACTGCGGTTACTGTCAGTTTTTTACAAGATTTGGGAAGTGCAATAAGGATGATGAAAAATGTCCCTATATCCATGAACCCTCTAAAGTTGCAGTCTGCACAAAGTTTCTGAAGGGTTTATGTTCCAATCCCAACTGCAAATTGTCCCATAAGGTTTACCATGTGACAGGACTTCACGTGATCTACAACAGAACTTTGCACATCTTTTTGGACATTTTATCATTTTCTTTTTATTTCACTATTTATATTTCATCTTCATGCAGGTCATTCCTGAAAGAATGCTGGACTGTTCTTACTATTTGCAAGGTGCTTTCTGGTAACATTTTGCTAGTTAATAACCCCCTCTCAAACAATGATGCACTAATTTGGAGTAAGTAAAATATGTCTCCCTCACAGTGCCGGAAGAAGCATAGCTATGTCTGCCCGTCCTTCGAATCAACTGGAGCCTGCCTACAAGGGCCCAAATGCAAGCTTCAGGACCCCAGAAACGGAACGAAGGAAAAGAAAAGGAGACGAACAAGGGAACAAAGAAATGCTTGGGGACGTTACTTTGTGTCCAAGGATGTCAATGTTCCTGACCCATGAGCAGTGTCTGGAAAGCACTGTGCAGAGAAGAGCAATGACATAATTGTTGGCGGAGTCAGCTGATTTCATCAGCATTGATGTTAATGATGAGGAGGAGGCTGGAGAAAATAATGATCCAATACGGGAGCAGGCTTCATATTGTGACAGCGATTCATCCGAATTAGAATTAGATGAACTGGATAGGTTTAAGACAAATGCGTCCTGACAGTGGCAGCTCAAGAGGGAACAGCATGCGAAGAGGTACGTTGTGCAGTAATTAGTTTGTTGTAAATGTGGTTCGAGCAAAATTAATTTTCCCATAGTTTGTTTCTGCAATGGGCGAGTATTGCATCCCTTGCATAGGAGGACACAGAGAGTAAGACCGGAAAGAAAAGAGCAGATGCACGAGAATCCGGTGTTCTTACCGGAACCCGGGGCTACATTAGCCAATTCATTGTCCTCAGATGTACCCCTGGCTGTCCCTTTTGTTATAGACTTTTTTTTCTTGGCTAGGGAATTGAGATTATTTGTTTCTTTTAGTTTTTTAGTTTTTTTATTTTTCCCCTTGTAAATTGTATACTGTACATTTTCTATAATGTTGAGATAAAAAAAAATATTAAGCTCGAAATATTTTTGCATTTTTGTTTTCATTGTTAAGAGTTTTCCCCTGAACCCGAGTTCTCTGAATTTATTTTGGATCTTCTGCTCGAATAGTAAAAATATTATTGGAACTCCTAAATAATTATCAAGCACGCTTTTAGATGTATTTTTATTTTTTTCTTATGATGATTTCCAAGTGTCAATAACGGCTTCTATAACAAATCAAGAAATCTCCTCAAATATATCTGTATCATGTTTGTGCTCGTGTTCTTATTTGTGTTAACACAAAAGCAGACACACAATACGAGATCAAGAGAAAATATGATACAATAACTCAATGTTATTCATCAAAAACTTGAGGAGTGACTTTATTAGCCTAGTATTAATTGAATGGTTTACATATCAAACCTTACGTGCGAAATTTTAATTCATGCAAACATATCATAGCTTAGAAAAGCAAGTTAAATTCTCCTTTTTCTCTGCATTTGCTCGTCTTGAATCCAACCTTACCAATCAAAAAGCAATTGGGGAATCGAGGTTTTGGACCTCCTGCAATCGCCATTTCTAAGGTGCCGACCGAATTTTACGAGAATTTAGAAACACTCAAACACCCGGTTCTACCGATACACTCGATTCAGCTCCTCCGTCCAATTTCACTCCGCACCTTAGAAGCGCCCATAAGTTGTAAATGCGATCACAAACATTAGGTTGGACCACCTTTTTCATTGGCCTCAACCGCGTTTCCATTACATTTAGAGTTGTAACTAGGCTTCCAAGGTCTTGTTTCTTATTGAGATATTAACATATCTATGTGCAAAATCCGGGAGCTCCATTGACAGAGTACACTGTGTCTGATTGGTTTGGACATCGAGCACTGCATACGGAAGCTGCTATAAGATGGCGAAATAAAGTACAACATGGATGCCAGAGCCCTTGACTTCACATATGGTTGGTATTTACTACTCCACAAGCCCCCCTTTCTTATCACAGTTGCCTTCAAGTCACTTTCAAACAAGATGAGTCATTCCATGGACAGAAGCTTTCATCTTGGGCCACATTCTAGCAAACATATGCAACAATAACACAAATCAGAAGACCGTTGTTGGACGGGAATCCAATAATCATCAGCTGGGATGCAATGCACCCCACACCGGACCTCACATGCAAAGAAACGTGTGCAAAAGTCATACACCAACACAGAAACAACAATGGAAAGACATGTCAAGGTGTGCTTTCACCGCTGTGCTTTCAAGCACAGCGAATGTACTAATGAAATCCCTCCAGTCTTAAAACAGAAGTCTACATCAATATATGTATAGAAAACTGGACAAATTCCATAATCAATCCTAACAAAATTGTAATCAGTATACCGCTCTATTAAATGTTAATTAGCAATAATATAACCCTAGTATCAAGCACAAACATACAACAAAACTAAAAAACAATTAACCTTCAGCCAGTAGAAAAACCCCCGCAAGAGATTCAAAACTCTGGGGCGGTCACCGAGAGCTGCCTTAATCTTTCTCTTCAGGACTGCAAAAATTGAAAACAAATTAATTAAAACTAAAATTCAATCAAATTGAAAGGATACAAACAATATAAAGAAAAGGATCTAAATCCTTGGTACTTTTTGGCAAGGAACAAATTATATACTCTATGTCTGCTTCCGTTCGTCTAACCATCCGAACATGTATACAAGCAGTGTCACATGCAAATCCTTCCTAAATATGGAAGGAACAGCAGCCACAAATCTTAAAAAACATTATCTCAACCTACTTTCGTTCAACATATTGATCATTTAAATTTTAGAACCTAACTGATCTATATATTGTTTTAAAATTCAATTCAGACAAACAGGGAAAAAAATGTTGAAAGACGAATAACAGTAAATTGATGCTACGCCCCTTTACTCATGCATTATAAAGAAAACCAACCTATGTGCTGTTTTAGATATGAAGGTCTGAGTTCCTCCTCTATTGGACAGGTTCCATTACGCAGATTTCTGTCGTACCCCAATGGCTTTTGGTGAGTCGCTTCTTTCAAGAGCCTTCTATACTCTTCATAGTCATAAGGCCTGTTAAGAATCTTCATAAGCCCATTCCTAAACTGTGAATGACTTGCATCACGAGTTTTAACGCACCGCCCACTGTCTGCATCCACCTATTAATTTGCAAAGCATTGACAACAACCAGCAAAAGAGAAATTTCAGATACTACGAATCAATAAAACTCACTCACACTACGTGTGCTTGCACAAATGCTCATAACTTAGGTGTGTGCGTGTGCGTGTGTGTTTGTGTGTGTATGTAACAGCATAAAATAGAAAAAACAAACCAAAACAGAAATGGGGGAAGATCATACAGCTGCAAATGATGTAAAATTTCTATCAGATGGTTCCACTTTCGTTTCAACATCCGGAGAACTCTGTCCATCATTACCAAGAATCACCGTTCTCCCGTTTGGAGGTGAATATAGCATTTTCTCATCAACAAATTGTAGACAACTTAAAACCTTTATATAGTCTTCATCTGCTAATCCACAGTTGCATACTTGCTTGGCAAAACAAAGACCCTCCATGCAAGATCTTTTAAGAGGACTCTCCTTTGTACTATCTTTAACAACTTTCTGATTTGCACAACCTTGCTTGGTAAACTGAACAGCCTCTACAGGAGGGGTTTTAATAGTGCGCTCCCCTGTGCTACCATTTGCATTTTTCTTATCTACATTCTTCTTCTTCTTCTTTATCAAGCTCCTTTCATTTCCCGTTATCACAAAACTCGGGGTTTTTCTAAGTTCAGTTTTCTTTTTCATTGGAGAATATTTGAAAGTTTCTGGAGTATACGGAACCTTTAAATTAGGCAATTTATTAAAACGTCCATCTGTCCTATTGAAAACAGGACCCGGATCTACCACTTTTATATTCTTCTTCAGCACTGAACTCTTTTTCTTGGGAACAGAATCTTCCAGAATTGCCCTGTTTTCTTTCCTCATATCATACCTAACAGTTCTTGGGCTCTCAGTCACTTCTCGATTCACAGGAAGGGCAGAATTTTTAAGGCAATGTATCTGTTCTCTCTTCGTACCCCTTCTCAAAGTTTCAGGCTTCTCTTTCACCTGAGATTTTTTCAAAGTTTCAGGGGTGTCAAAATCCGTCCCGTCTAGTATCTCATTTTCTTCTTCATACTTGATCAGCTCTGATTTCCCATTATCTCCAACAACTTCCAGTACATAAGACTTTCCATCTTGCCTCAAATTCTCCATGAATATCTTATACTGAGGATCCTCATCATCAATACCATCATCCAAAGACATAAAATGAACGTTGTCATCACCATCATCCTCATACCTACCGTTTATGTGGACATCATCATCATCATCCACAGACCTATTGTTTATGCAGGACTTTACACCTTTCGTCAATTTATCCAAGTGTATCTTATAATCAGGATCCTCATCACCATCACCAGCAAGACCATCATCTGAAGACCTAACCTCAAAGATGTCATTGCCATCATCCACAGACCTACCCTTTACGTTAACATCACCATCATCCACAGAAATACAATTTGCGTTGACAACAGCGTCATCTGAAGACATACCGTTTGCATTGACATCAACATCATCCGCAGACATACCATTTGCATTGACATCGACATCATCTGCAGACATACCATTTACGTTGACACCAACATCACCAACATACATACCATTTTCGTTGCCATCATCATCTTTTATGACGTTGACATCAGAATGATCATTCCGTTCATCCACCCACTTATTGTCAATATAAGCAACATCACTACCATGGTCAGCTAAAAAAATCAAGAATGTCTCATAATCCTCATCCCGTACTTGTCCTTCAACTTGGATACTGCACTTTCTTCTTTTCTTTGTGGCATTGCCGCAGGAATTGGGCTGAAATATCCTTTCAGTAACACGCTCTCTCTTCCCGCACCTCACCGATCCCATACCATCCTCAAAATCCTTCCTTAAACTGTTGAGCTTTCTTATCAACTTAGTTGGCGCCATTTAGCAACAACCAGCACACAAACACAAAAGCACCTCTTTTGTCTCTCACACTACTTCTACGTTATCAAGCTTCTGTTTTCTGAAAACGCAGAAATAACAAGAAGAAACCAAAACAAAATCAAAACCAATAAAGCAGAAACCAGAACATGCATTGTGACCTACAATCCTTTAACGTCAATGGAAGAGAAAACCCCCTGTTTGGCTTCCGAGAAAATACAGGAAAAAGAAAAACCAGCGAAAGATCCCAATTCCTACACTTTCTTTGAACAATAGCAAAACCCCACAAATAGAAACCTTAAATAAGCAGTAAAGTTTAGGGCTTCCAAAATTTTCTAGGGTTTTCTGAGGAACCAAACAAAGGAAAAACCAATTTTTACACTTTGTGTGAGAAAAATGACAAATTCAACATGTGTGAGACTCAAACAAGCATAAAAATAGTGTAAAATAGGCAGAATAATTCCTCAAAAAAAATGCAGAATAATAAAAGAGTAAATAAATTTGGGTTTTACCTCGTTGGAAGAGTTTGCAAGGGTGAGCTCGAACCGAAGAGTGAAGAGCCAGAGAACCCTAACAACCGAAGACACAACTCAGACGAGATCGCAAAGACTTGTGTCCTGAACTTGTGGACTGACCATACGACTGACCATACGACATACCACTTAACCAAAGGAATAAGTACTGATATGTTACTGAGTGGGTATTAAAAAACGTTAGGCTCAAAAAGGTGGTTAGTAAATATTTAAAAACAGCTTGTTTTTATAGTTTTGTATGAAAAAAAAAAAAAAAAAACTGAAAACGTGAAGCAGTAAAAATGAGCTTATTCTCACAGCACAGTAGAAACAGTTTTTTTTCAAAGCACAACAATATCAAACCAGCCCTAAGTATTAAGAGAAGATATATTCTATTCTATTAAGAGAAGAGGACTTATCAAATTTTTGCCCATTTTTTTCCTATTTTGCCCTCACTTTTGAATACACAATGTTGACATGAAGAGGGCAAAATAATAATGCAAAATGACAATCATATCTTCATTTTTCCTATTTTACCCTCACTTTGATACATCATATTTACATAAAGAGGGCAAAATGGTAATTTTGTATCAAAATATATACATAAGATAAAAATATGCACTTATTAAGATAAATTGTCCCATCATTATTTTTTCATAAAGGTAAATGAAATCATGATGTTTTTTGGATACTTTGAATGAACTGAAGCGGTTGCGCTTAAGGAGAACGTGGGAGAAGGTGAGCGGTTATTCACACATAAAGTGTGTGCTCTCTGCTTGTTTATTACTAAAACAACTTGGTTTCTACATTACAGACAAACTCAATACTGCACAAAGGGTGGGTAGAGATGAACAAAGGTTATGGCGGGCGGACAACTGCATTTATTTACTCATAGCCGTTTACAGATCCAGGAAAAATTCTTGAGGGCGTCAGTGAGAAAATAGCTTGCGCAAATTTGTTGGAAGAAAACAACACATACATTTTTAGTGTGGCATTTTGTTGAATAATGAGTGTGCTATAGTCCTCTTCCGAGCCATATTGCATGATTATCGTTAGATGACGATAACTTCCGATCGAGTGTGTTAACGTATATCAACATATGCAAGAAAGTTGGTTGATAAATACCGACAACAGTGCACACAAGACACTACCGAATGATGCAAAGTCTCACTCGGCAATTTTGTTTACACACCATTAAACTCTCATTCTTTTACAAGGTGAACTTCTCTTAATATTCATTCTTATCCTCATTGTTTTTTTTTTCTTGTCCCCCTGAACTGGACTTGATCAATTTTATTTGATTTATTTTTCCCTAATATACTTTATTTGGTACTACAATATTTAGTTACTATTTGTTTTTAATTTATTAGCAAACTAAAGAAACCATGGAACAATCCGTTTCATTAAAGGCAGAAAACCGAACCCATTATAGAAAACCGTGTCATGCTTGAAGTTTAACCGTATAGATCGTCTTCTTTGCAAGATCTTCTACAACTTCTCAAATGCAAATTTCTAGGGAGTACCAATCCATCATGAGTTCTAGCCATTTATCTTCTACACGCGTCAACTGACCCCTTTTGACCCACTGTGAATCCCCTAATGGCTCCAACAATCAAAGGGGCAACAACCAAAACAGCCAAAGAGATTCGTCGGAGTTCGGAGGGTCAACTGACTCCCTCTGCCCTTGAGTGGATTAGCCTCTAACCGTTTAAGCCATTACTCATATAACTGTTTACTTGTAGGATAATTACATAAAATGTTATATTCATACCCATAACTGTTTATAAACGGTTAACCGTACCCATTTAACCATAACAACATATTCTTTTACCCAATTACCTCTTTTTAATTCGTTTACCTTTTTTTATTCATTTACCCTTTCTTATCTGTCTACACTTTTCTTTTAACAACTTGAAAATTATAAATAAATAAAAAAAGTCACAGTTTTTTTTATTTCTGATAATTAATCACCAATATAGGCATCGAACAATATTATTATTTACCTCAAATAGTTGTTTGATTGAGTATATATAATAATTTACACTAAAAGGCGGGAAAATAGTTACTTCTTCGTTCATTGAATAATTCTACAAGTCTATTGATTTAGTAATACATAAAAGTTTTCTACAAGTCTAATGTTCTTACGTACAACAACCTTTCAAAGTTGATAAAGTTTCAATTGCATAAATTTTTGTGTACCTTATGTACCGCCACGTGAATATCATTATTCGAGTTATAAATATGAGTGAAATTATAACACCATATGACTGTGTAAACATCTAGACTAAGAGTAAAATAAATCAAACTCCATAAGATTACAAAGTAAGTCTTTTAAAAACTCAGGGTAATCATTATCTTGAATACTAGATGATTCAAACCTCAAAAATATTCCAAAACTAGACTTTCGAACACTCTATGTTTTAGCACGTTTAATCACAAAGTCTCATTGATTGGTTTTCACCAAAAGAGGCCTAATGTATAAATTGAGTTAGTATCCCAATTAATCACCAATAACTCCAAAATAAAAAACAAAAATAAAGATTAATACATACACACACGTGTATATATTTAGGGTTTATCTCACAAATTGTCCTTGAAATTGAAAACCGATTAATGTAGTCCTTGAAAATAGGTATCACAAATCAATGTGGTCCTTCCGCCATATTTGTCAAAGATTCTGTTATGTGTTGATGTGGCATATAAATGGGTCCCACAAGTCTTTTTTTTTTAATCACAAATAGTCTTTGAAATTGACCCACACCATCAAGATGGTCCTTAAATTTGAAAATTAATGAAGGGTTTTTATCATAAATGGTCCCTGAAATTGACCTATATCAAGATGGTCCCTGAAAATGAAAATCAATCAATGTAGTCCCTGAATATTGGTGTTGCAAATCAATGTAGTCCTTCTATTAGAATTCTACCAAAATTTATGTTAGTATGTTGATGTGACACATGTGGATCCACAAGTCTATTAAATATTGCCACATGGATAAATTATTAACCAATATAAATATTTAATTTAAATCAATTAAAACTAAATTCAAAATAATTAAATAAAATATTAAAAGTTATTCAACAAAAAATTAAAAGTTGCGTTTAGTATAACGATGAGGAGGAATCAATTCGGGCCAAGGAGAGATAGCCATGGGCAGGCTATATCCAGAAGGAGATCATCTGCAATGACCAAGCTGAGGACATCATTCAAGCTTGTCTCAAAACTTCTTCGTTCTTATGATATGATCAATTCCCAGGAGCTTGTTCAACCTTAACTTGAGCTAGCAAGGTGCAGCAATGGCAATAGAGAGAAGGAAGAAGGAAACATATATATTTTTTGTAAAATTGTATTTAATTCATTTTCATACCGTTGAGAATGGGAGTGGAGCTTCATATATAGCTCATTACAATATTGTGACTTGCCACGTAGACATAAACAGCCAAAACACTTAAACAAAGACCATAAAGAAATACAAAATGTATAACTATACCAAAACAATAACAAGTAACCCTAACTTAATAATTTGTGATCAAGGTGACCACTTAACTCATAACAATATTCCCTCCTTTAAATCAACCTTGTCCTCAAGATTACATAGCAAAATCTCAAAATCTAGCTTTGAAAGCATCATAATGCACCCATGTAGCATCTATGGCATCCTGTCTCAACCACTACACTAAGAGTTGTACCCCAACAACCATCCTTTGTTTGTACATTCTCCTGCTTAAAATTGTTGCTGGTTTCAAAAGAGAAATTCCATCATCCGTGACTTGAGGTCGTGTATGAAGTGGCAACACATTATTTCCCAACTATTTTTTTCATACAACTCACCTGAAAAACTGGATGAACTTTGCTTCAAGCGGGTAAGCTGAGTTTATAGGCCACTTTTCCCACCCTTTCTAGAACTTGATAGGGACCAAAATACCTTGGCTGTAGTTTGTGATCGCTATGGGTTGCCAAAGACTACAATTGATATGGAACCAACCTTAGGTAAACCATGTCTCCCACTTTAAATTGTCTCTCAGTCCTCTTCTTATCTGCTTGCAACTTCATTCAATTTTTGTGCCAATTCTAAGTTACTCTTAAGAACTGCTAAAATACCGTCTCTCTCTCAACCTTTGCTCCACATAGTCAAGCTTAGCAGCGCCAATCTCATAGGGCTGCACATTAGGAGGTGGATATACCCATATACCAGCTCAAAGGGTGTGGACTTAGCTGAAGTGTGAAAGGATGTGTTAAAAGACCACTTAGCCCAAGGAAGCCATTGGACCCATTTCTTAGGTTGACCGCTTACAAAGCACCTCAAATATGTCTCTAAACACCTATTCATGACCTTATATTGCCCATCAATTTGAGGGTGATAGCTATAACTTATACACAATTTTGAGCCTTGTAGCTTAAATAGCTCATTTTAAAATGCACTTACAAAAATATGATCTTTGTCACTCACAATGGTGCCAGGTAACCCATGTAACTTGAAGGCATTGTCAATGAATAATTGAGCAACAGTAATGGCAGTGTAGGGATGTGACAAAGCTATGAAATGTGCATATTTAGTTAGCTTATCAACCACTACCATAATCACAGTTTTCCCATGACAATTTGGCAGCCCCATTATAAAATTCATACTCACATCAATCCAAACTTATTATGGAATTGGTAGAGATTGCAAGAGTCCAAGAGGAGCAATGTTCTCAAACTTGTTATGCTGACATTGATGCCACTCACTTATGAAGGTTTTGACATCCCTTTTTAACCCTTGCCAATAAAATCCTCTCTTAATCTTGTGGTAAGTTTTCACCACTCGTTGGTGACCAGCCACTGGTGTATGGTGATGTTCTTGCAGGATTTTGTACCTCTATTGAGATGTACAGCTCAATACCAACAGTTTCTTGTAGTATAAGAAACAATTATCAATGGAGTAATTAGCAAAGTTAGGGGGAGTACTGTCCTTTGTGATGCAATCAGAAACCTCTTTGAACTTAGCTCTTACCCACTCATCTTGTTCTTATACCTCATCAGCTCATCTAACCACCTCAAATGGGGGTAAGACAGTGCAGACAATTCCATAAAAACATAAACAGTATTATCTGAAGTAATATCATCATCCAAATGGACCCCAGACAAAGCATTTACAACAATGTTTTCAGCACCACTTTTGTACTTGATCTCATAATCAAAGTCTAACAATTTAGACACCCACTTCTGTTGGAAGAGAGTGTTGGCTCTCTGTCCCAAAAAGTACTTAAGACCGTTGTGATCAATCTTGATTATGAGATGTCTTCCTTATAAATAATTCTGCCACTTCTTCATTGCATAGACAATTGCAATTCGTTCTCTTTCATAGGTAGATAGACATTGATTTTTTGGTCCCAAGGCCTTGCTGGAGAAAGCAATAGGCCTCTTGTTTTGTTGCAAAACTGCTCCAATTCCACCATTGGAAGCATCACATTCTAATTCAAAAGGTCGAGAAAAGTTAGGTAAGGCTAACACTTGTGGTGATGCCATGATGTGCTTGAGATGGATAAATACAGCTTTAGCTTATTCATCCCAACTAAAACCATCTTTTTTTAATAAGATTATACAGAGATTGGCATATCCTTCCATATGCAGGGACAAACTTCCTATAGTACCCTGTGAAACCAGGGAATCTCCTCAACTCTTTGATAACCTTTGGTAAGGGCCAATCCTTAATCACTTGAAGTTTTGATGGATCAGCAGATACTCATGCCTCATATATAACATATCCCAGGTATTCCACACTTTTCTACCCAAAAGAACACTTAGATTGCTTAAGAAAAAGTTGATGATGTTGTAGTATAGAGAAGATTACTTGTAAGTGCAATAAATGATCCTCCCATGAATGACTATAAGCCAAAATATCATCAAAGAAAACAAGCATAAATTTTTTGAGATGTGGTTTAAAGATGTCATTCATCAAGTTCTGGAAGGTTGCAAGAGCATTAGTGAGCTCAAAAGGCATCACTAAAAACTCATTGTGACCTTCATGGGTCCTGAATGCAGTTTTCTCAATGACCTCTGGATGCATGAGGATTCGATGATAGCCTAAACTTAAGGCTAGCTTAGAAAAATAGACAACTTCATACAACTCATCTAATAGATCATCTATCAACGGAATAAGGTACTTATCCTTGATGGTGAGTGCATTCAATTCCCTATAATTAGTGCACATTTGCCATGTGCCCTCATTTTTCTTCACAAGCAACATAGGGAAGGAAAATGGGCTAGGACTAGGTTTTATGAAGCCTACATCTAAGAGCTATTAGATTGCCTTTTCTATCTTAGATTTTTGTAGGGGTCCATAATGATAGGGCCTAAGGTTAGGCTTCATGACAGAGATGAATGTGGTGATCATGAAACCTGTAGGGTGGGAATTGGGATGGTAAGGTAAAAATTCCCTCAAAGTTACCAAGCAGTGTTTGTAACTCTTAGAGCTGCTAAGAATTGAGGTGAGTAGGTTCCAATTTGTGACCTTTTATGGAATATAGGAGTAGCCCCAAATTAGAATTACCTATCTCTTTATCTATAAGGTACAAGGATACCTCTTGCACCAAGGAAGTGACATGCATGTGATGATGCAATTTGTACTGCCTGTATTATTTTGAGAATTACATGGTAAGCAATTGGAAATCCCAAAGCTTAGGGCTGACAATGGACAATCATTTAACTCCTAGGACAATATCACAACCACCAAAAGGTAAGGCAAACAGATCAACAACACAATTATAACCCCCTACATTCAATTTCATAAATTTGCAACAGCCTAAACTCTTGACCTTTCCCTCATCAGCTATCATAACCTCTAAAGGTTTGGTAGCTTGTGCATGATGTCCACAATGCTTTAATAGCTTAAAATCAATAAAATTGTGAGAGCTTACTGAATCTAAGAGAACAGTCACTGATTGACCATGGAGAGTTCCTTGAACCTTCATAGTTTGGACCTGTTGCTTAACTGTGGTGCCATAATAAGCACAGGAGCTAAGCTGCATACATTGCAATTCAAGTTGCATCTTAGGTGAAATCTCAACATTTTCATCATATTGATCAGCAATATCAAGTCCCTCAAGCATTAACAATTGCTTAAGACCACACTTATGACCTCTACTTCACTTATTTACACAAAACTCATTCGAGAGAAGTCATCAACAAATAAGACAAAGTACCTAAACCCTTCTATTGATTCAGTTGTTGGTCCCCATACATGGGTGTGCACCATTTCAAAAAGTTTACTTGTCCTAGACATTGAGTTACCAAAAGGTAGTATAGTAAACTTAGAAAATTGACAAGTATCGCAAGTAAAATGTGATTTACACAAAGGAAATAGTTTAGACAAGATAACTTCAGAGGCGTGAGCTAATCTCTTATGCCAAAGTTGGTTTTCATCTATGGACTTCGATTGAGCTTGAAGAGCCTGAGTAAAACAGGCATTCTTGCATAGGTAGTAAAGTCCATTTATGAAGACCCCTTCACCAATCATCTTCATGGTGAGAACATCCCGAAACATCACGTTATTTGGTGAGAAAATGGCATGACAGTTTAGAGTGCTTGTGATCTTTCCAATTGACAGAAGTTGGAAAGGAAAGATTGGTACATGTAAGGCAGTGGAAGGTGTTTTGTGTGAGAGTAAGTTTATTTCTCCTTTTCCCAAAACTAAAACAGTTTTTCCATTTGCAACAGACACATGTGAGGGATTTGAAAAACGTTTAAAAAGATGCAAATTTATGATTTTGTTTGTCATATGATTTGTGGCTCCTGAATCAATTATCCAACAATCATTTTCAGTACTAGTTAACAAGGCAATAGTGAATGCTTTGAGTATACATGGTGCTTCATCCCGTGAAACTTTCTCATTTCCATCAAGAAAGCTGGCAAACTGTCCTAATGTGGTTGCATGATTGTTCTCTTCATTTCCTTAAGCTTGCGAACCTCCTCCGGGTCCTTTGCTGTAAAGATAAGCTGCAAACTCATTGATAAGAGACAATGGATTGGCAGTGAACTCCATAGATCCTTGTAAGACAATAGAGGGATGAGCATTAGCAAGTTGGGCCTTGTACTGAGGTTGAAATTGTTGTGAAGACCTTGGTATCATTTTTCCATCTTTGTTGAACTTAGGCTTGAGTTCAGGATGAAGTTCCCAACACTTGTCTTCCATATGACTAACGCCATTGAAATATTTGCATTTCAGGTGTGGATTTCTACTCTTGTACACCTTAGCCTCTAAGGTCTTATAATTTGAGGTATATGCACGAGTCTCAATCAATCTCGAGTTGTGCTCAACATTCATCACTTTCTTCGTTACCTCTTCTCGTTGGATAGTTGCACAGACATTGTTGAAGGTGAGAAGCTCTTGACTTATCAAGGCGTGACTCATTAGATCCTCATACTCAGAGTTCAAAATCCCCAACAGCTGGCTGATTCTGTCTTCCTCGGCTCGTTTCTGGAGAATGGCATGATCCATGGTATATGGAAGGTATACATCCAACTCATTCCACATAGTCTTGAGAAGTCCAAGGTGTTGAACAAATATTTTCCCTTCTTGTTAGGCACTGGAAATGTCTTTCTTAAGTTGAAATACATGTGCATGGTTGTTTTTATTTCCATACTTATCCTGCAAGGCTTTCCAAAGCTCACATGAAGAATTGTAGTAACTAAAAATCTCAGCAACATGTTTCTCCATGGTGTTGATGAAGGAAAAATTTTCTCCTAGCTAAGAACATGTGAGAACATTTGAACACATATGCAAACTAATAACACTTTAAAGTAGGCATGCATTAAAAAACAATTCTAAAAACCCATGACTTTCAAAGCCTAGTGAATGGTGAACCACAAGACTCTTAGCAACATTAAAGAGAATAAAAGATTTTGAGATTCATTACCCTTGAAGCTCATCCTTGTTTACACAAGGGATTCACCCAAGTGGAAGACCTTCAAGTCACCTCCTAGCTCCTTAGATCTTCCTTGTGATTTTTCTTCCCTTTTGATGCTCCTCTTGCTCCTTGAGGATGTGAGGAAAGGAACTCCAAAAGTACCAAAGGTTTGGTACCTCTAAGTCTCCACACCAAAGATGTAGTGTGAAAAGAAGATGGATGACTTAGAGAGATTTTTTATGCTAGTAAAAGTCTCCCTAACTGGCCGGCCTCTATAGAGAAAAAGAGAGAAAGTTTCTCTTCTTTGCCTCAAGAAAACCCTAATGAGGGAATGGCTATAAAGTTGCCTTTATACCACCTCACAAGTGAGTGACAAACTTGTAATACATCAATGAACTCACTCTCCCTAATGTGGCCGGTTTTAGCTTTGTTCTTGGGCTATTTTTCCATTTAGTTTTAGTTGTCACACAACATAAACTCAATGGGCCTTAAGGACCAAAAACCTTTTTAGGCCCCGAAACTCGAAACTAACTTAAAAGCCCAATACGAACCTTTCGTATAATTAATTAACAAATTAATTCATCTTGACCATTCTCAATTAAACCATTTAATTGCTTATCCATCTCTTTTATATCTTCACATTTATCCTTACTCGGTCTACAATCCATTAGGTTCCATTTAGCAAGGCAGTGGGCGATTGTTACTTTTAACAATCGATTGTGAATTAAAACAACATTTCAATTCTCCCTTTGATGAAGATTATTGTTTGCTAATCTTCAGGACTTCCACAAACCATGAGTGACACCTACAGTATGTCATGGCTACCCAAGCTAAGTAGAAATGGTTGGAGAACCTATCCAGTTACAATTACAATGCAATACGGTCCTTCTTTAATACAATACTCTTAATCACATTGTTTGAGTAATAGTTTGTTTCATGTTTACTATCTAATGTGATACTTCTCTATATGATTCAATTGAATATGATTTGGAATAAACTTCCAAAGTCATATTCGTTGCTTTAGACAAAGACTCCCGAATCATATCTCAGAGTATTCTCCCTCCACCATGGAAGGTTAGAGATCCCTTGTTGTGCATTCATATGCCTACATGACTAGATAGCTTGACCCCAACAATGTCATGGACACTCTTGATGGAATGCCTTTAACATAATCAAAGATCAAGGACCTAATCATTAGACATCTATGATGCCTCACGTCAAAGGACTACTTTGTATATTGCAACTTACAAGTTCTTACATGACATGTATGTTCGAGCTCTCTTTTGATCGTTGTTTAGTGTACTTGATTACCCTTTTTGAGCACCTATGTGTTTGTCTTAGTGTCAAACACTAAATGACTTGAGACTAGTCATACTCACGCTTGAGTAAACATAACGCATACTAACCTTAGTAGGTTGTCAATGCCCAATTGGCAATCCTATGGCTAGGAACGTTTTAGGAATGAACATAAGAGAAAGGTCTCTTAATCTAACTTACTTAGATCACTTCTCTCTTAGATTAAATACATTCCTTAGATTCCCTTATTGCTTAAACACATAATACAATAAATAGTGATTAACAATAAGATTTGCCCTTCATTAAACATATAATAGCTTAACACAATAAGTATTCCAAAAGTTATTACATCAAATGAGTGGCTTTGAGCTCATACTTCCAACAATCTCCCACTTGCACTCAAAGCCACCTTCCCATGTATCTAATACCCATATTTTTCATGTGGTAGTCAAGTTAGATTTGAGACATTGGCTTCGTTAATGGATCTGCTATGTTATCGGCTGAGGCAACCTTGAGGACGTTGACTTTCCCTTCGGCGGCGTATGGTCTAATGATATTGAAGCGTCTGTCAAAATGCTTGTTCTTTTGATGAGCCCTGGGTTCTTTGGCTTGAGCTATCGCCCTACTATTATCACAGTACAAAGTTACTGGTGATGTAATGGTTGGAACCACTCTAAGTTCAGTAATGAACTTCTTCATCCAAAATGCTTCTTTGCTGGCTTCAACTGCAGCGACATATTCAACCCCCGTCTTAGAATAAGCAATTACATCTTATTTCTTGCTTTTCTAGCTAACAGCCTCACCATTCAGAGTGAACACATATACGAAGTTTGAACTTCTATCATCGACGTCAGATTGGAAATCTGCGTCTGTATAGGCTTCCACCTGCAACTCTGTCGCTTCTCCATAAATGAGGAACATGTCCTTAGTTCTTCTTAAGTACTTAAGGATCGTCTTAGCAGCTACCCAGTGTTCTGATCCTAGGTTAGATTGATATTGACTAGTAATGCTCACAACATGTGCGATATCATGCCTTGTGCATATCATGGCATACATGAGACTTCCTATGGCGGATGCATAAGGAATCCTACTCATCTATCATACCTCTTCAGGAGTTTTCGGTCCCATGGATTTAGAAAGGTGAATTCCATGTCTCATAAGAAGAAAACCTTTCTTCGATTGTTCCATTTAGAACCTACTTAGCACCTTATCTATGTACATAAATAGGGATAATCCAATTACATTTTTGGATCTATCACGATAGAGCTTTGTCCCTAATACATAAGATGCATCTCCCAAATCTTTCATATGGAAGGTTTTGGACAACCATACTTTTATAGAAGAAAGTACTACAGTGTCATTCCCGAATAGTAATATTTCATCTACATATAACACTAGGAATACAACTGCATCCCCAACGACCTTTTGATAAACACAATTGTTGTCTTCACTTTGAGTAAAACCAAACGATTTGATTTCAGTGTCAAAATGAATATTCCAGCTCATGGAGGCTTGCTTAAGTCCATAAATGGACCTCTAAAGTTTGCATACCTTAGTTTTTTCAGACTTGGACACGAAACCTTCAAGTTGAGTCATATAGAGCTCATCCTCTAGGTAGCCATTCAGAAATGTTGTCTTCACGTCCATTTGCCATATCTTATAATCATGGTATGCAACTATAGCAAGCAAAATCCGAATGGACTTAATCATGGCTACATGAGAGAAGGTTTCTTCATAGTTAATCCCTTCTCGTTGCCTGTAACCCTTGGCTACTAGTCTAGCCTTATAAGTCTCCACGTTCCCATCAGTGTCTATCTTCCTCTTGAATACCCATTTGTTTCCAACAGGTACTATACCTTCTGGAGGGTCTATAAGAGTCCAGACCTGATTTTGATACATGGAATCCATCTCAGATTTCATGGCCTCTTGGCATCTCTTTGAATCAATGTCAGACATTACTTCAGTGTAGTCTATAGGGTCTTTTTTTTGTGTCATTGTCACCTAGAAGGTGGAATTGCCCAAAGTCATTATCCAAGCCATACCTCTGAGGTGGCATGTTGACCCTTTCAAATCTACGTGGAGCTAGGGGTTCAGGAACATGGTTGCCCGTCTGTTTAATGCTTGTTTGTGGTTCATTAGGAATTTCCTTTAATTTTATCATTTTCTTGCTACTTCCATTGAGAACTAATTCATCCTCAAGGAACATAGCAGTTCTGGCGACAAACTAGTCGTCAGGGTGATAGAATTCGTATCCCAAAGTCTGTTTGGAATACCCCACAAAATAGCACTTAATAGACCTTGTTGCAAGGTTGTTTGCTTCAAGCCTTTTTACGTAAG